>NC_073708.1:15967370-16598799 GCF_023634085.1 Falco cherrug
TGTGACCAAAAGAACTGAAAATAATTTAACACATACAAATGTGTACAACAGCAGAAAAGCAGTTGATTAGAAATTATTTTTTTCTTTAAAAAATATAAGGACCCCCCCAATTTCAACTATACCAGTTTTCCAACTGTTCTACATAAATAAGCTAGCTACAAAATGTCTGAATATGTGTATTTTCCCTCTTATACACTGAAAGAATGCTTTAAAATAACAAGTTTATAGATACCTTTCAATGACTGTTCCATTTTGAATCATCCAAATATCACAATACGTGCGGACTACCAGCATCACAGCAATAAGCAGCAAATAACCTGTCTAGTACAAAAATAGAAATGTAACAGTTAAACAATGGATAAAATTTACCACTTTTTTCTTGTAAGTAGTCCAACCATATCTAGCAGAACAGCATTACCCTGCTGCCCCCAGCTAACGTATTGCAGGAAGCACACAGCATACAATATTTTAAATATGAATTAAATTTTTATGGAGAAAGTTTTGTCTTTTAAAAAGCTGTATTTGGTTGATACATATACTGCACACATCCTATAAGATGGAGGATTACAGGGATAAAGAAGTTACTGCTATTCTGAGACACCTTTCTGGCATAAGCATAGAGTCATATAGATTGCAAGGGACCTCTGAAGGCCATCTACTCCAATTTCCAATGAAAAAAGGGCCACTAGTAACTAGTTAGACCTTGTACCATTGATCAAAAACCTTTTAGACCAATAATCCAGCCAGTTTTCCATCCACCTCAATGTCCACTCATCCAGCCCATTCAGTGTGGCTATCTGTGTACTAGGGGAGACCTTAACACTCAAAGCCTCAATAAAAATGTAAATATTCAACACCCTCATTTCTCTTATTCACACAGCCAGTCATCTCATCCCTGAAAGCAATCAGGTTCATAAAGCATGATCGGCCACTTGTAAATCCAGGCTGGCTGCTTGCAATCACCTTTTTGTCCTTTGTGTGGCCAGTTAGCTTCCAGAAGGATTTGCTCACAGCCTTACTAAAAACATGGTGAGGCTGACCAGCCTGTAGCTTCCAGCATACTTGTTTTTGAAACATGGGAGTGATGTTTGGGTTTTGGGGGGATTATCAGTAATCTCTTCTGATGGCCACAACCTTTTGAAGTTGGAGGGCAGCTCTGCCAGCACTCTCGGAGGCATTCCCATCCATCCTTCCACATTCTGTGTACTTCCTTTTTGTGAATAAGCCATCAAATGTCCCTCTTCACCCAGACTAGCTGGCTGCCATGCTTGCTCTACATTCTGTACGTTGGAATTCATTGCTCTTGTATTACAGTTCATCACTTAAGTTCTGAGCTCAACTAATGCTCTTTCAAAAAAACTTAAATGTCCTGGAAAGTATGAGAAAGTTTCTGAGACAAACAATTTTATCTTGCTAAATTCCAGTCTGCATAGCTCTCCTGAAATGATGTTAACAGACTTTTTGACAAATTCACTTTCCAGTAAGGGTTGGCCTAGATATAAGTTAAAAAAGCAAAATTATGGATGAACAGCATGCTATTTAAAGATGAGAAATATTTGCACAGAGAAGTATACTATCTTACATAGAATCATGCAAAACCCAGATGCCCTTTTAAAAGATATGCTACAGACAATAGTTATTAGCTGACAGTAAATGGCTTATCTTGTAACTGAAACCAGAACACAACTTGTTAGTTATCTAACAGCTGAACATACATGTAGATTTTTAGTCCTATTCAAGTAAAGTATATGCTTTTGTTTAAATTCTAATACAATTACAAAAGAAAACTTGACTCAAAAAAATGCTCATTTGTTACTGCAGGCAATGCTTACCTCTTTACAAAGCGTTCTAGGGACCATTATTTTCAGGATTCGACATATTCTTGCAATAAACACTCTGTCCACCATTGCTCGCTCCTTCTTTCCCTCTTTCTGCTGCATGGAGGACAAGCAAAACAAGGAAAGTGAGATTTTTTTGGTAACGTATTATTTAAATGTTGATGTGGTATTTTCCCTGTCTGAGTTATTTACAGCTACCTTCCTTCTGCAGCATTTGCAATCTTCCCCCAGTTTAAGACTTGCACACACAAGTTAAATGAAGTGTTAAGAATCCAGAGCCTATGCCTTCACAGCTAACAGAAATCCTAAGCAAACAAATTAAGCTATCAAAGCAAACCGAAACAGGAAATAGCCATGGTACAAAATAGCATTTATTTCAAATCCATGTTAAAAGCAATACGTAAACCATGCAGACCACTGCAATAAAACATCCAATTACAAATTATAATGCAATCCCACCTCTTAACATTGCTTGTCTCCAAGAGACACCATCAGCCTGTATTTTTTGAAATGCCTTCCATCATTTGTCTAGACCACCAATGGTTTTAACTCCTTGACTGTATAGCACCAAACTTACTTCAAGTGAAACCAGAATTTGTTATTTCTTTACTTATAAAAAGTCAGCACAACACACTAGTGAGCTAAATCTATGAGGCTTAAAACCCCTCCTATACCCAAACACCTTTTGAGTCAGTTGCATTTTACTCTGTACAACCCTATCTTCTTCCCTGACTAACCTGAACACTTTTTAACAAGCTAACAGACCAGTATCTTTTCTTTCTTTTCTTCGTTTTCTTTCTTTCCCTTCACAGTTGTGACACAAGGATTCAGTCCTAAAAAAACGACTGAAAGTGCATACAAAAAAGTCCACAAGTCCTGTCTAATCAACCTAATCCTGCTATCCCTGCTAGCCAAGACTCATGTGAAGCCCATGTTACCAATGCCTATGGCAATACTACAACATATTCAAGACAGGAAACCTGGAAAAAACCCTAGGGAGACAAGACGGGAAGACAAAGAAAGTACCCTGTGATTCACCATTAACCAAGTCAGACAACCCTATCAAGCACTCTTTATTTCCACAGATGATTAAACCACTGAAACTTGCACAAAGAGCCCAACTTAGTCTCTCCACTTACAATTTACATATGCAACGTGATGGGCACCAAGTGCAAGCTCTGAGCCCCAGCAAACACAAAATTTACTCTGAATACTGTGAATCAGCATACTCCTGTTTTTCGTGGGATGAAGTCAACTGTAGTCCTGGCCTTTTCAAAAAAATACATAGATGCAAATCACGGATAAAAATTCTAGCCAGACAGGATGCTGTACGGTAAATGATAAAAATACTTAAAATCATTTACACAAAAATCCAAGTAATTCCAACAACTAAAGTCTACTGTCCAGGCCTAAAGCAGCATGACTCTATTTTCAGCAATAGAAATGTCAAACATCATGTCTGACGTGTGAAGTTTCTAGAAGTATACGACTAAACATATTTGGTGTCTCAAGCTGAACCTACTCTTCCTCTCTATACATCTCTTCCTCACTTCTACTTCTGTGTTGCACTCGCATTAATTCCAATATCTTCTTTCCCAGAAGTTTTTTCCCTTAGACTTAGTCCCTCATTCAGTATAACTAAATCCAAGAGGGATCGGATAAGAGAAAGCTAGTTACAATTTTTACAAATAGGTATAGCTATGCAAAATACAAGTGGTTATGGCAGATAGCTTCTAGCCAGACCTTGACTGTACTAACACAATGCTTGCATACACCTTTGTATTTACCTAGCACAAGCCTTTTCTTAAGTTTTCAGTAAAGATGGAAGTACATGGAGTAGTTACCTATTCATATAATCATATTACCTGATATTTCTAATAATGAGCTCTGCCCTTTGGGCTAACTATCATATTTTATTTGAACATGAAACAAAACCCGCTTTATTTAAAGGGATATAATATCTTGTTTTCAAACAAATGAATTGACAGAAAAGACCAAACCTTCTACCAGAAGTTTAAAGTACTTTTCAGAAATTGTCAGACTCTGCATCTTGTTCCATACTTTTTTCTTTTAAATAAAAAGCAAATACAAGTTATACCAAATCTACAGGCAGCTGTTTGTTGCTAAGCATAGAGGCAAACATACAACACTAGTCCTTACACATTCATAAGGCGCAGATGCAGAAGCACATGGTACACATCAAGTACATATCATTATGTAGTCAAACTTCAGTCACATGTGATTAAACACTTTCATTTGTTTCACCAATGCAAGTCTGAAAGTATGTGTCAAACCACATTTGCACCATAGCCACCATCCTGCCCAAAATAAAACTACAATTATGGGACTTGAATAATACTTTTTTTTAAACTTTAAAATTATATAAAATACATTACATTAAGAAATAATTACCTCATTGTTCTGCAGTGCTTGTTTTCCACTTCTTTTACTGTAGAGGAAAAAAAGTATTTTGCTTGTTATTAACACACTTTTCTTTGTGTTCATCTCTACACAGAAGAGACAAAATGGAAAGCTTAGGATTATCTATTTCTTTCAAAGCAACACGGTATCTCCACAGCAGGGCTACCGTTTATGTCAAACTTACGTCCTGTTTTTATACAATTTCAATGAAACCTTACTCCTTCCAGATCCAGTTTCATGCAGGGAAACTAAGTCTCCTCATTGCATTTCCGAGTTTTACTTTACCTTGGCTTTCTCATCATGAACTCCAGGTGTTTCTGTGTTTCTCACATACACTTTGCAAGCATGGCTACATGGTTCCACAGACCATAAATGAAAACTACATGAATGTAGATTCAGCAATCCAAGCAACCCAACTTTCATGTTCTGCACTATCTACATAAGCCAAACAGATTTGTTTTGCATTGTATTTGACTTCCAAATAACACATTTTACTATAGATCAAGATGATCTGTTCATAAACATGCACTGCAGGGCAGAAATAAAAAAATCAGATCTTGTGAAACCAAGTTCCTGCAAAAGTATGTATTGCAAGTGGAGCTAGTTTTTATCCTGTTCATTTTCCTTCTACATTTTACTGAGCAGCTAGAGGAAAAGTATTTATCAACTAGTGCTAAATAAACATTCAGAAATACAATGTTATTCTTTTTCCTCTCCTTTTAAGAAAGGCAAGCTGATGTAAGACAGTTACAGTCTGTCTGATTTTCTGACCATTCAAGCATCAAATAAATAAGCACATGAAGCTATTGGAAGAGCTTATGCATTTATGTCATTTAAAAGTGACAGATAATCACATGAAATTGGAACCTACCACTTCTCAGCCATCACACTAACCCACTGAGAACAGACTGCCTTAAAACTAATATATTCATATACTTTCAAGACAGCGCCTACGAAGTTACAGGGAAGCAGAAACTGCTCCTTCTGCCTACATCAAAACAACTGCAGACTGCCATGCAACCAGTTATCCTGCAACTTTATCAACAGTATCATTTCGCACTTCTCTTTGCAGAGCTTTAAAGCACAATATCTAGGATAAAACCATGTCTCTTTTAATTGCTGATTATTAGAAAGATCTATGAATGTCACTGACCAATGAAGAGAAATAACTTTACTATGGAAGGAAGAGGCAGAGTAGCAGAAGAATATGAGAAAAGGAGGGAAGGAAAGACTGTGAAAGTGAGAAGGGAGAGATGCCAGTTTAACAAGATCTTAATTAAAGGTAATGGTGAGACGGAAGCCTGAGAGGACAAGATAAAAATCTTGTAAACTACTTGTGCAAAAGACAGAACAAAGAACACGAAGGGCAGCAGAGGGCAGATTAGGGGAGAAATATCTCAATAAAAGTTCAGAAGAAGTACAACACTTGATTAGGCCATGATGGAAGTATGTCTGTGGAAACAGCAACAGTGTGCAAAGTCCAAGAAAAAAATCCAGTTAGAGACTACATCCTGGTGATGTAGGAGCAAGTCGGATCTATTTTTTTTAAAGTGTCCTTGAGTATGGATCAGTCCCATCTGGTTTGGGACTAGGAGAAAGTAGTATTCCTAAATGTGAATAAATTATCAAACTATGTGGGTATTTCCCTAGATGATTCATGACTTGCTGTAGTGTAAAATGAAAGCATGCTGCTCTTCCAGATATGTTTTAATAGTTCCCAGCTTTGCTGCTTCAAGGCCTGCCAATGTTTGCAGTCACAACACTCATAATGCACAACTATTTCAGCTTTAAAAGGATCAGAAGTGAATGCATTAAAATCGTAATATATTAAAATGATGAGGCCTAGAATTATTCTGGCAGTTGAATACCTCTGATGTATTTATTGATACATTTTCTCCTACGGAACAGTTGAGAGAAATTCAGCAGTTGAAACTACTGAACTGAGTCGAAACTGATTATCCATTACGGAGAATGGATTGTTTAGAAATAGTGATCTTATATTTAACTGTGAACTCACTTTTAATCAGAATTTGTACTTTAAAAGTTTAAGATAAAAATTAAGTATTTGTAAAATCAAAACCTAATGAAAAAAGAGCTTTAACAGCATTTTCTTCACTTGCTCTAAAAAAATTCATGCAAGCTCAAAACAAGATTAATACTTCAGTAAGAAAGGAAACAATCATATATACGAAGCATGGACTATCTAGAAGCAGAAAAATACATGTGGGCACATAGCTCCTAAAACATTGCTCTTGCTATTAAAAAAAATATAATCCATTGTTGTTTTAACAAGTAAACCATTTTACTTGCAACAAAAGTCTGTGCCACAGTTCTGCCTGGAATAAAACTTCCACAGGCTGATTACTGCAGGACTTTTCCTTCTCAAGAGTCTCATTTTTTCAGTTCAATACATACTGGCACTGCTCCAGACTCCATTAAACTATTCTGTGAGATTGTGGTTGCAATCTCATTGAATTTAAAGACTAAGTAACACCCTCAATTAGTCAGCAGGAATACAACAAGACTATCTGGTTACAGCAGAGAGCTCTAACATTTGGAATAGATTCAAGCTCACTGTTATTCCAGACCTGTCATTTACTTAATGCTGCGCATCACAAGCCTTATTGGTGAAGGACGGTGAGTGGACGCTGTCCAAATTCTCGATTTCAAGTAACTCCTCTGGTGTAGAGGCCGGTGTTGAGCAGCACAGCATAAGGACTGCCTGGAACAGAAACATAAGGCTGCCTCCTGCTGCAGTGTTAACTTCAGCGACTACCCTATCCACACATAGCACGCTCTGGTTTGAGTTAAACTGCGCGTTTTATTCTCGTAGGAGTGCCTTGAAGCTCGTTCTACTGATGCTTGACTTGGCGATGTGGTAGGGTAACGGCTATGATACAGCTCAGGTTAGTACAATTAATTACATGCTTATTCAATCAATATTACTACAATTCAGACAGCTACCATAAAATTGCAGAAGAGCTCTACTTTTGATCTTTAGTGTAGTTACAATGAAACCCTTCCCTGAGTATATGTATTGGCACTGAATCTGACCTGGCTGGGACAATGAAAGATCCTGAAGTATAAAAAAACTTCCAAACAGTCTGAATGACAGTAGCACTGAATTCACCACTGATGTGAAATGTGTCCCCTAGGGAACATAATTCTGTTCCTCTCTACCTTGAAGTCAGAACTGTGAGTGACCTTTCACCACTCATTTCTCCCCGTTTCCTTCTATATCAGAAAGTCCTGTGATTTTTCTCCTGCCTTGCCCTGGCTTTGGACTGCCTTTTTACTTCCAGCCATCAGTTCCCCTGACACTTAAGACTTTATCAGAAAGGATTCGATTGTTACATTACAGATACTAAGAAAATACAGGACTTTGCTTTAGGTGACCAAAAGAAAGGTATGGTGACAATGCAAGACTACAAGAACAAATGTTCAAAGGTGACTTTATGGAAAAAAAAAAACCCCAAAGTATGGCATTCACAATCTCATCCAGGAAACTGAATTATAACATTTTTGAACTTATGAATGCCCAAATGCAGGTTAAAAATAATAATGTGATTTTAAACTGAAGCATGAAAGTTTACGTATGCAGAGAACACTTTGCAAGCCTAAGTCAAGCACAAATACAGTAACATTTACTCAAAACTACATGAAAGCTTTTATATTGAACTGCTCCAATTTATTTCTCTGAAATAATAAACCCTGTAGAAATACAAAAGCTAGCTTTCCTCCAAGCTCTTATTGTACCAATACAATAGAGAGTTGTGTAGCAGAATTACTTAACTTACTATAACCCATCTCCAGTGTCTGCTTGCTTTTCAGTTTTTCTACACGTAAAACGCTTGACTGAAACTAAGTTTACTGCCAGGGAGTTATGAAAAAAGACCTGCCAATACAGTAATGAAATAACAGATTTCATTAAGTAACAAGCAGATGATGGGCAGACTGACTTTTGAGCTTCCTTCATGCCCTTACAGACAAGAAGGGGTAGTGATGGTGAAGTTTTTGAGAAGGGTTACCCAGACAACATATAGGGAAAAAACAATATAAGAAAAATGATGGTACTAAAATATTTCTAAGACTGAGCCAAATCTATTTATTTGCATAGCTTTGGATAAGGATAGGAACACAGAATATTCCAACATAAAACCACACCTAAGAAGTGTTTCTTCACTATTTTCTCAGGAAGCATTAAAAAAATCTTAATTATATACATCTCTCTTTGCCTGTATTCAGCAAGTACTTCTGCTACACTAATCAAGTCTTTCCCCAAACTTCCACTGTCTCAGGCTTAAGTTTTCAAGCAATCAATGAATCAATCTCTACTCAGTTTGACCGAGCAAAGGTAGAACTTCATCTGTAGATCATCCTGGTTGATGCAGCAACCCCTCTGCAGCAATGCAGATCACAAAGCTGAGAACAAATCACACAGAATGAGATACAAAGTACTTCTGATTCAGATGATCCATCCATGGAATAAACATTCAGAATACCTAGACTAAGTAATTCTAAAATATCTTTGTCTATACTATGGGTGGGGAGAGAAGGAGCTTCTATAAAGACTCAGTCCTATTAAAATAATAATTAAACCCCCCCCCCCCAACTTTTATCTGTTTCACGTGACTATCTATGGTAACAAAATACAAAGGTCAGCATAAGTTTAATCTACATGAATTTTCATGGTGTTTCCTCCGACTGCTACCTTCAGGCTACACAAACCAATACATTCTTTCAAAATTATTCTCTACACTCAGGGTGTTTAAAGCCAGACTCAAATCAAACTAACACCTTAGTGACTACAATAAAAATGGCTTTTCACGTACACTTAACTACAGCAATGTCTTACACACTCCTTATCAAGGTTGCCATTTATGACACTGAGTACTATGACCAGTTTTGGACCCCCGGTACAAAAAAATACATCGGTAAACTTGAGCAGGTTCAGCAGATGGCCTACTGCAGAGGGCCATCACAACTGTCAGAAGAAGCTGAGGGAAGAGGGCTTGATCATCCTGGAGAAAAAGCAGCATTGGGAGACCCCAATAGCAACTTTCCATTACCTAAGAGGCCACTGAGACAGAGCCAGACTTCACACAGGCACACAGCGAAGACTGACAACAGGCACGAACTGAACTGGGGAGGTTCTAACTGTATATAAGGAAAAAAAAATTTAAAAATCATTGTTACAATAACAGAGCATTGCAATATGTTGTTCAAAACTGGAATCTGTCATTGGATGTTTTCAAGACATGACTGCACAAAGCCCTCAACAGCCTGGTCTGAATTCAATGTGGATCCTGCTTTGAGCAGACACCTGGATTAAGTGACCTCTTGAGGTACCGTCTATCCGAAATTATTTTATGATTTTACTTAAAAAAAACCAAACCACAAAACCAAAACCACCAACAAACCAAACCACAGCAAGGCTAGAGATATAATGGGAAATGTATCACCTGAGGAAGTTTCAGGAAAAGCAGCACCTCATATGGAGCTGGCTACCCATTATTTAACCACACAGAACTTTTACAGCAAACATTCGTGCAACAAGTGAAGCGAGGTATCAGCAGTACTGGGATGACACAACTACACCAAACTCTTCATTCATGCATGCATGGTAACTGAACAGCAGCTTGCTAAATGTAAGTAAATAGACAAATACCTACCCAACAGACAGTAGGCAACACAGAATAACTTTCCTCAACATCAGGAAACATGACTAGCCAAAACCAGCAAAATGTTTTAAAGAAACTAATTAAGAGTTTCAGGACTCTGTACCAGCATTTGGCAGCTGATCCTACTTTGAGGGCAGCAATGTAGCACAGGGGGGAGGCAGAAAACTTGATAATACCACGCAATTTCAGTCTCCAAATAAGTCTTGGTTACAGCTCTCAGTCTTTGGGTTTAAGTCTATTTCCATACCAGTGAAGATACTCTCTCTAAAGAAACATACAACTATGGTGGTTACTCAAAAAGGATCATTCGCAACACTACTGAAGAAGAGTTGAGAAACTGGGAAAAACCTTTAAGAGGCTGTTGAGTCTAGTTACTGAAAGGTCTCAAGAACACTAGTTCTGTGGCATTTACTGGCAAACAGGAAAAAGTTAAAGAATTACTGTCTCTAGAAATACCTGTCTCATGCCAGAACAAAGTCCAGTGGAAACAATCTACACCAAACTAAGCATAACAGGGAATTGCACATGGAGAGAGAGATAACCAAGACTTCCAGTTTAATGACAGGTCAAGAGGAAATAAAGGTTTGAAAGTGTTATGCTTAACTGCAAAGAAAGCTACAAATTCTAGGTCATGCTACCTTCCTTCTGGAGTAAGATGACAAACTTCTGCCCAACACAATGCAAAGGAAGAATATCTGCTTTAGGGTTAAGTGGAGCTTTTTAAAGAGTTGTTACTTCTAAGCAACATTAGCATTTGCATTTTGCAGATCTTACATTCTCAAACAGCCATGGGCAATTTCCATAGCTTTAAAAAAACAAAACAGACAAGATAATCAATTTTCTAATAGTTCACGATTATTTGTGCAGTTTTCAGGTTAGTTTTGCAGTAAAGGTACTACTGAGACATTGTAAAGACAGAATACATTCAAATGACTGAAGATGGAATGCAAATGCATACCTTGTTGCAGTGTAAAGAAGTAACAGCTATAATGAGAAAAATACAGTGTTGCTTACAGCACGCTCACTGGTAGACACAGTTTCGTCTTGCATACCCCACACAGATGAATAGAGCGCAACAGTACAGCTATTTCAGGTCAAGGGCAGCAACCTTACTCAGAAGCCTGGGCACGCTCCAAAAGCATGTCCACTTACGCAGCACAGCCTGAGCACACACAGAAACCAAGAGCACAATTTTCTTGGCTCTAGGTTAGTGGCTACTTGCAGCATGACCAAAAATAATGTGAGGGGAATGCATTCAGGCAACCAAGTAGGAGACTGAGAAGGTTACAGACCGTTATGTCACTGCAAGCAGGGGCTCTGAATTGCTACTCAAGAAGTTTCTACAAACGTGAGAAGGTGGCAACTAAGCAGAACCGTTGTAGAGAAAATTCTGAGTTTCAGTAGAAGTCTGCATCTCAATAACAAAGTAATACGTAAAGAAAAAACCTCAGAGCTACCAGTTTTTCCATAAGCTTGTGCTCTAGCCTGAACTGTGGCTGTAGCTCTCCCTCATGGGTAACAGTGGAAAAACACTTCCAGCTAGTTCCCTGCAAGGTGAAAAAAAAAGTTTCACACTTACACACGCGCTAGATCTTGGCTTAGACAACAATCATTTTATGCAACTTAATAAGACAGAAACCACTAATTAACTACCCCGGCCCAAAACAAAGGCAGTCTGAATGCTAGGAGTGGGGTTGAGTCATCTGGTTTCTCCTGTCTCCATACCCTCCAGCTGAAGAAGGGTTTTCTGAGCCACAGGCAGGATTTTCTGTAACATTAGGTTTTAGATACATTTTCTAGTAATCCTATCTATATGGTTGGGTTTTTTTTATTTTGGTTTGGTTGTTTGTTGGGGTTTTTTTGACACTCTCCCCCACAGCGTTCTCCTGGAGAAACTGGCTGCTCATGGCTTGGACAGATGTACTCTACACTGGGTTAAAAGCTGGCTGGCTGGCCAAGCCTAACAGGTAGCAGTGAACAGCATTAAACCCAGCTGGCAGCTGGTCACAAGTGGTGTTCCCCGGGACTTGGTATTGGGGCCACTCCTGTTTAATATCTTCATCGACAATCTGGACAAGGGGATCAAGTGCACCCTCAGTAAGTGAAGAGTGGCTGGAAAGCTGCCTGGTGGGAAAAGACCTGGAGGTGCTGGCTGACAGCCGGCTGAACATGAGCCAGCAGTGTGCCCAGGTGGCCGAGAAGGCCAACAGCATCCTGGGCCTGTATCTGAAACACTGTGGCCAGCAGGACAAGGGAAGTGATTGTCCCCTGTACTCTGCACTGGTGAGGCCAGACCTCAAAATACTGTGCTCGGTTTTGGGCTCCTCACTTCAAGAGGGACGTAGAGGTGCTGAAGTGTGTCCAGAGAAGGACAACAGAGCTGGTGAAGGGTCTGGAGCTCAAGTCCAATGAGGAACGGCTGAGGGAACCTGGGTTGTTTAGCCTGGAGAAGAGGAGGCTCAGAAGGGACCTCATTGCTCTCTACAAATGCCTGCAAGGAGGTTCTAGTCAGTGGCGATAGGTCTCTTCTCCCAGATAACAAGTGACAGGACAAGAGGAAACTGCCTCAAGTTGTGCCAGGGGAGGTTTAGATTGAATATTAGGAAAAATTTCTTCACTGAAAGGGTGGTCAAGCATTGGAAGAGGCTGTCCAGGGACATGGTGGAACCGTCGTCCCTAGAAGCATTTAAAAAAAAAAAAAACAACACATGTAGATGTGGTGCTTAGGGACATAGTTTAGCAATGGACTTGACAGTCCTGGGTAACAGTTGGACTTGATGATCTTGAAGGTCTTCTCCAAACTAAATGATTCTACATACAGCAAGCAGTGGACTAAACAGTCACATTCATGTTTTGGATAAACCTATTTTAATGTAGCTGGCACAGAGGTTTAGGTTTTTTTGACACCTGCCAACTTCACAAAGCAGCACAGGTTCCCTTTAAAGCTTTTACATGGATTGAAGCAGTCTATTAATCCACAGCAATATAATTTCACTCTTCTTGTCAATCAGTCGCAGGGGACTTGACTAGAACAGGTCCCTTCATGCAAAGTACACTAGCAAGGCTCACCCAAACATCTTCAGAACCTAAATAAATGAGGCAAACTAACAAAAGAGAGTAACATCCTAAATACACAAAAATGGAATAAAAATGCATTTTACAATTTAAAAATCTTGCTTCTAGTTACAACTGCCACTTGCTATGCTTAAGCTTCTGTATTATATTTGAAAGCTCCTCCAAATATTTGAACATGTGTCTACCACTTCTGATTGTACTTCTATTAATCACTGCCAAACTGTAGGTTCATGGCAGTCTAGCCGATGACATTAAGCTGAGCATGTACTTCCACTCTGTCAGATGAAAAAGGCTGAGAAGCCCAATGACAGACAAGTGCACAAGTTGCATGTCACCTAAGACAAACCGTGTAAAAACCTATTTGATATATACTTTGTCAACTCTGTTGATCTCTCACTCAAATGAGCCTTTCCCCTTGCTTTACGCACGTCTAACTCCTAAAGCCCCAAGCACACACTGTTCTGCTCTTAGGCACTTTTTTTGTCCACAGGAAGTATGCCAACACTTGCTTCAGAAGTTCAGTTCATACCAAATTGGATTCTAATGGACACAGCTGGATGACTGGAAAGGCCGGTGTATCTATGAGCAGATTCTAAAATCTTTGTCACCTTTCCATATATTATAAGTTCCTTACTATTAACTCCATTCTGTTTATTGCCTTTCCCTAATTCTAATTTTGCAGTTCCAAACTCTTTACCCTAATTACCTTTTCTTACTCCTTTCAGTCCCTTCCATTTAGCAGAAAGCTGTATGAGTTAAAGATCTTCTTTCTGAAAGTAATCCAAGCTCATTCTCCACTGGTGCAAGTACTTCATTTTAAGCTACATGGATATTCAGGAACAATTCTCACTGGAAGGGTAAGAGACAATATCCATCTCCTTTACGTATCAAATCCTGTGCTGCTTCTCGTTTGAGGCAGGATTAGGGAGAGAATAAAAAGAATGGAATGATTGGGTTTTCCTGTATCATATACCCAGGATAATGTCTTGTTTGAGAAGCTACAACTATGATTCTAAAAAAACCAAATACAACTCAAGTCATAATTGCATTTACTTACAACTTCTCCCTTCCCAAGAAGAAAGCAAGCTTTTCCAAGGAAACAAACCTTTTGAGAACAGCAAGTGAAGTAGTAAAACAGTGCTTTTTTTCCTACCATGTTTTATTCCAAGGAAGCAACACGGAACACTAGGAAGTTACTAAAAGTAAACAATTCTATGTCATTCTTATTTTGGAGGATTTTAGAAAGTTGTGGTTAAAATATATTGCAATCTACAAGTGATACCACCTCTCAGTTGTGCAGAACTGATGAGCAATATAATAGCTCTTACAGAAGAGCACCTGTGACTAATCCAGCTAGCATTAATTAAGTGATCTTTGACCTACTAAGACAGGTTAGCATAACATATACAGCTTAATTATTCATACATTACTACTTGATATGAGTTGTACTGGACCTTGCCCCTACTGTCTGACAGCAGAAAAGTAGGTGAAAGTTGCCTCTTCTTTCCTTCCTGCTATCATTTCTATAACTGATTATTCCCTATCAAAATTAACACACAATATGAAAAGTGTGTGCAAGATAACATTTTTGTTACACATTCAAATAAATCTGATTTGCTTAAGTAAGATTTTTATTATTTTTTTTAATTTGTGTGTTATGTACTTTTCAACTTCAGCCAGTAGTGATACTGAACTATTGCAGAACTCCAGCAGAAAATTAAAAAAAGCACCAAAATAAAACAGTAGACAGTTATTCCAAGAAAACATGATATAGTAGCATATCTTATTTTAAACATAAAGTATATGTAAGCATAAATACTTAAGCGTGTATTCTTAAATAAACTATGTAAGGAAGGAAGAGGTTTTGCAGGTAAAGTTTGCAGTTGCACTAGAACACTTCCATGGTTCACTTGAATGTTAAGGCCAGTGTTTTGCAGTTTATATTCAGGTCTGCAACATTTACCCTTGCCCTCAGGAAGCTTGAAACTAGAATTTCATCTTCCAGAATTCAAGATTCTGAAATTCATCTCACACTAACAAGACACAACATTTTCAGGCATTATATACCAAGGTTAACAAAAGAATTCACACATACAAAACTAAATCGCCACTGTTCCTCAGATACTTTACTCAGTCAATGTCAAGCAGCAAATACACGACCAGTCCTTTTCCAGACTACCTAGACTGCCAAGTGAAATTCTTCTCCACAGGAATAAGTAAACAAATTTCAGACAGCCATACCCTCCCAACTTCTCCCTCTTCCCAAAGTGGCAGAGAGAAATACAATGCAGAAATTAGAAGGTACACTAGGCCCTGGAGATGTTTATCATTACTACACAAAGGTTTACCACTTGTTATTATATGTCAGCATCATATACCAGCACAAGGATGCTGGCATATGTAAAGATTTGGCACAATGACAATACTTTCCAAAAGTATGCTATAATTTACATTAGCAACAAAGCATTAAGAAATGAATGATACATGAACTAATGAGACTAAACGAAGATGAGGCAATGGTAATAACTGGATGCTTTTGCCTAGGCTGGTGGTATAGGCAATGTAGCTTACCTACTGCCTAGTCTTGATAGGCTGCATTCTGTAAGACTCCTGGCAAGCTTTGCCTCACAGGGGAACATGGAGAAAATAATGAAGATCAGTGGGCAAAAACCATCTTCAAAAATAGTATTCAAGCAGTAGCACAGCTATTACTGTAATAACTGAATGTTGATATTAGAGTTTGGAATCTATGGCCACAATACAGTACCAGTAGTAAATAAGACCTAAACTGTGGAGGGACTCCACAGCTTTATGCTTTTAACACATACACAAAAGTGGAACAATCAAGTTTGCAAGCATGGTACTTATTTTAGCAACTGCATATCTGTTGGATTTGAGAATGCAGGATTGCTTGAGAGAGGTACACTACACAAGTAAAGGACGAGGTACCAGAAAGACTGCAGTACAGCTAGAGGAAAAGGGGCAGATCAGATCAGGCTTACACAATTCCATTCAATTGCTGAATTAGCTGGAACATAATTCGTAATTTATCTCCACTTTCCAATTCTCACTCATCTTGTAATAGTGTTTGGTCCACTTAATATATATGAATGCCTTGGATTTTTAACACTGTACCAAGCAAAATCAAAGATTCATACACGAAGGACACATTTCAAACATAGTCTTCAGCATTAAGGCTAACAATCACTTTCAATATATTTACTCTCAAGCCAACAAGTCCTGCAGATCAACATTAGAAGATCTGCAAGCAAAATAGTTTATTGGGACAACCCAGAGTCCACTCTGGACAGCTGCTAGCCTGTTCCTGTCAACTGAACACTACTAGTAGTGGGAATATACTAAATGCACTTTAAAACTACCCTGGACTTGCATCCACATTTGAAGATGTGTTCCAACCTGGATGTAATCCAGCTTATGCGCTCCATGATCACTCCTCAATAAAGGCAGGGAAAGGTAAGTGAGGACAATTAGGAGGTTCACTTGAAAAGAATAGGCTTGATCTGAATTAAAATATAGATGCTGCCAGAACATCTGCATGGCCTGGTCATTCTTACAAACACCACTGTAATACATTAAGTGTGAAAAGCTTGCAGTACAGTGTCAGTAACAGCCAGCTTTCTTTTTTTAGGCCCTTCTATATAGTTTTTCTCCTTTTTTACAACAGTATTTCATTAAATTAAGCAGAAATACCTGCAAAATATCATCCTTCCCTAAGAGTCTGATAGAACAGTAACTTTCAGAAATAGTTTGGGATCTTGTTTTTACTCTCATGCAAACAATGTAAGGTACCAAATGCATGAACTGTCAGCAACATATAGATTTCTGACATTATACAACAAAGTTACCCAACTTCACAAAGCTCTTAAAGGTATGGAAGGAATTAGGTAAAATAAAACTGGATTGTTGCTTAATCACAGGTATGTTATTACTTAAGTGTGTTAAGTCCATTTCACCATCAAGATCTAGCAGCAGGATAAGGCTGTAGCGACTACACAAAATATGTAACTGTAGTACTGCAACACATTGGGTCCTCCGCATATGGCAAATAACCTACAGCCACTAATACACTAAAATTATGAAAGGATGGAGCCTGAGGTGTATTCTTCATCTGCCACACTATATGGTAGCCTAGTGCTTTACAGGAGATGAACAAACACACACCCTAGCCCACGTACACCGGTAAGGCATCCTTATAAGCAACATAAGCACATAGTACCTCTCTGAAATTGTTACCCGTGTACCTTACTGTCACACGGCAGCATTAAGCCAGCAGCTGGGGTCCATTATTTGCCTACGCAGACATGGCGTCCTAGGACATCCCTAGGAGTCAACTGTTCGTTAAGATCAGCTCACAGTTAGGAAAACGGAGGAAACAAGTATAATTTGAGTAACAAGGTGGCGGCAGCTGGGCACCCGCAACCGCGGCACCGACCGCGCCTCAGGGAGGGCGGGAGGGGGAAGGAGCCTGACCCACCCCCACAGGAGCCGCCTCCCCGGCGAGGGGGCGCCGGCCGCGGCGCCCCACAGCAGCGGGGCCGCAGGCTGCCCCTCCGCCGGGCCGAGGGGGGCGACCAGAGCTACGGCTCGCCTCGGCCCCCCGCCCCCGGCCTGCGGCTGGCCCCCGGCCCCTCCCGCCCCGCGCACCCCGGGCCTGGCCCCGGCCCCCGGCCCCGCCGCTCCCTCGGCCCCGCCGCCGCCGCTCACCCGTGCTGGGCTGCTGCCCGCCGCTTGTTGAGCAGGCAGAGGAGCGCGCAGACGGCGGCGGCGCCGGCGACGGCGGAGTGGCGCACGGTGAGGTACTTGCTGTAGGCGGCCATGGTGCAAGCACAGCCGCGGAGCCCAGCGGAGCCGAGCGGAGCCGAGGCCAGCCGAGCGGGCGCGGGGAATGCCGGGAGGGGGGCGGGGCGCTCCGCCGGCAGGACGGACCGGGCCGCGCCGGGCCGGGCCGGGCCGGGCCGCGCCTGGGGAGCCGGCGGCGCGGGCAGCTTGTGCAACAGCGGCAGCGCTGATGAACGCGCCCCCCCGTGTCCCACCCCAGCGGGCGCGCCCCCGCGCC
The DNA here is from genome assembly GCF_023634085.1 of Falco cherrug. NCBI lineage: Eukaryota > Metazoa > Chordata > Aves > Falconiformes > Falconidae > Falco > Falco cherrug. Next base: position 15,985,463 of record NC_073708.1, read on the forward strand.
TCCCCCTCCGCCCGCCGGCGGCTGTCCAGGCCGGGAGGGGCTGTGGGGCCTGGCCCCCCGCGCTTCCCCTCAGGCCGCCGGCGGCTGTCCAGGCCGGGAGGGGCTGTGGGGCCTGGTGGCCCCCTGCGCCTCCGCCTTACTTTTCTCAGGTACCCTCGGCTTGGCACCCCCTGCCGTGGGGCTCCGGTCATCCGCTTCCACGGGGTGAGGGGTCTTTGTGCAGGGGTACAGTGTGATTTCTGAGTGTGAATGATGAATGCCATATCAACGCGGAGACAATAGGAAATAAACCTTTAAGAGAGACTCTGGTGCAAGCGTTGCCATGCTGTCTTTCTTGTGGTTTTTTTTAGGGCCGTGAGGGGAGCTGCCAAGGTTGACTTTCAGACAGGGCGGAATGAGTTGTCACCTGTGTAAGTCCAGGAAAACCATCCCTGTCAGCGGCAGCGCCAGGCCAGGCACGGCGGGAGGCACCAGCCAGCCGCCTCCTGCAAAACCAGTCACACAGGTGCTTTTTCCAGCAGAGTTAGTAACAGTGTGCCAAGTCGAGATGTATCAGCAAAAACACCCATGCCAGTGTAACTGTATTGAGACTGATCTTCCCCAGTGGCCAAGCATATCCCTCAGAAAGACCCATGATAACCTATATGAAGTGGCTGGACTTTCTACAGGAACTGGTCAGTTATATCTTTACAGCCTTTATCAGTGCAATAGTTAACACTGAAATGACAAAACGATCTGGTCAAACTTAAATGTAGATCAAAAGGTGGTTAGGATCGATGTCTCTATTTTTAGTCTAGAAGAGGTTTTAATACAGGCTTTTAAAAATGTTTGAATACCTTTGAACGTTATGCTTTTGTTAACGACTATAAAAGTGTGTGCATAGGTCAGTTCATTTACAACATTCCTATTTCGTTCAGATGTGTTTGCCTGGAGTAGCAGGGCCAAAGCTACAGTTCGATGAGAAGTAATCCCTGTTTCTTCATTGTGAATCACCACATACACTTTTCTTTCTCTCTCCCTCTCCCCCTCCCCATCATTGGTATCATCAGGCATTTGGGGGCAAATTTATGTTTTGATGTAAAAGCTGGGGTCTCAAAATACCAAATATCAGGACTACTGAATCTAGTTCTCTGGCACTTGTTCTGTGACCTTGAACAAATCAGTAATCTCCCTTCTTCACAATACCTGCTGTACATTGGTGTTGGGGGCGGGGGATCATATACACACTGTTTCTGATCCTCAAGAAAATATGCAACAGAATTACACAGCATTAATAAATTAATCTTGTTTTATAAGATGAATGTTTGTAAAAATGTCTTAGTTTTTTTAAATCTTAGATACTTTGGCAGTAGGTAAATGTGAGAACCTAAAAAGAGCTAGTTTCTTCATCAAATTAAACTTTTTATATTCAGATCATTACAAAAGTGATTTTTTCTACAAGTTTTCAGGTTTACTGAATCTTTGAAGTACAGTTTTGCTGCTACTTTTGATGTCAATATGTGCAGAGACCAAGAGTGCTATATTACTACACATTTCTTTACAAGGCCTCTTCTGTCCTTATGCTTAGGTTCATCGTACCCTTCAACAGAACTAGCTATCTAATACAGTCTAACTCTGTTTACATACAATGTCCGTTCATTTGGGCCTTGCTGACCTTTGTTGTTTGCATGACAGCATGACTTGCATTCTGCTCTGTTTGTCTTTTGCAGTGTGTCCTTATCCCACTCTCTGAGGCTAGCCAATACATGTCCTATTACATATTTTCTCTTTTAACTTGTCTTTAAATAATTTCACACACACCTATCATTTTCTAAGAAACTTGTCTCTTGCATCCAGTCCTCCACTGTTTCTTCTACGGCCTCCACTCTTGCATGTTGCCTTTTTTCAGAATAACTTTGTTAGCATGATTGATAAATGGGGACTTAGTTCAAACCATGAGGTTTTTATAGATCCATTATTTCATCAGTTTCCAACAACACTCATGGCTAAGCGTATCCTCAATAAAATCACCCACACTGATTAAATGCTTTTGTGACAAAAGCTCCTACTTTGTTCTGCAATCTGCTGCATTTTAATACTTTGTATGTTGCAGCAATTTTGTTTTCTTGGTGTTCCTTGTACAAGTCAGCTGTGAGAGTTTTCCAAGGTAGCAAATAACAATAACATTAATTCAAATTATTTCAAATGTAAAAGCTAGAGGTAGAAAGGTAGTTTGGAGGAAAACAAAGCAAAGAGTACCATGCCTGTCACCTGTATTAATAATCCTGTGTGTAGTTTCTCTGAAGAAGCAACATCAAATTGCCAACTGTGGTTTTAAGATGGTCCAATGGTTCAAACTTTTTACCAAATATGTAAGAATATCCATAGAAAGCAAGCTATTTAAACCAGAAAGTGTACTCTGGAAGACTGAAGCCTGTAGGAATTAAAACACATATTTGCTATTAAAGCCTTAAAACCCTATAATGGACGTCAGATCTCATAACAGTGAGTGTTAGGCTATGGTCCTGTGTCTGAAGTGTTAAGCAGCAGTATCTTTCTGCCTAAGCAGTTCTTCAATTTCACATATTTTTAAAAAAAAAGTCTACTTAATAAAAAGCAGTAATAAAATCGCTAAACAGTTCAGATTCTCAAGTTATGTTCTCAGTCAGTCTTGATTTTATCCAGTCAAGTTTTAAGAAGTCAAAGTCAGGAATATAAAAAATTGTTATGGAGTGTATATTTTGCCCCACTAATAGTTATGTGAATACTTTTTTTTTTTTAAATGGAGTCTAGCTTAACAAATAAGAAGATGCCCTGATCTGGTTTCTCTCAGAACAGGAAGAACCTGTATTATTTGCTGTTGGCACTTGGCATACAACACCCAGCTATATTCTGAGAACAACATATCATCTAATAATTAAATGAAAAATCATGTTGTTTATTTTAGGTCCAATGTAACATATTAGTATCATGAAGAGCAATTTACAAATGTTGTGAAAGGTGGCAGAAGAGTGAGATTAATTTATGTAAGTTGAGGTAAGCTGTAAGGTACAAACTATACCATGTATGTTAAGTGTGAAGGTAGTTTGTATAGTGCTGGTCTCCATTCCGTAGGCTTGCACTTGCTTAATTTTTAAGTCCATATACATTCGGTAAGATTGGTCACTTGTTTAATGCTACGTAAAGTACTATGATTCTTGAAAACTTAGTAACTAGTGGAGCAAGGACAGTTCCAGGGATTGATGTGGTCTTTTTTGTGAAATCTGTGTTATCTTTTAGGTGTATCTCTTAGTTGTAGAATTTGGCATGGTTTGCAGGGAAATTAATGAACTGCTCTGTTAATGCAGTCATCACCGTTAAGTGATAAGGTTTTGACATTCTACTGAAGTGCTATATCAGAGCATGTTTGTTGCTTGATTTCTAACAGAAGGAAATTATACCTCTGAAGTTGAGCTACATTTAATTATGTATCAGTTCATATATGTGTATATATGAATAATGATACAGAATATTCCCAATGACAGCCTCATTAATACAGCTAATATCAACCAAATGGAATCCTTGTATGTTTAGTCACTTCATACAACTTGAAACTCCAGTGTGGGTGAAACAGTATGGATATGGTATCAGCCACTCAAAATCCATAAGCCTCCACCTCCATGAAACATATGCTGATTATAACACAGGTTTGATCTTCAGAGTGGGGCCTACAGGGTGAAATTGAAATGGACATAAACTTTCTTTGATCTGCAGAACAGAAAGAGAAGATATGCTTCCATTTCTTTGTACCTCGTGTTTTCTCTTGTTCTTGCCCTTTTCTTACCCACCTCCTGCATGCCTCCCAGATGACTGGGATGTTACAGGAGCTTAAGATGCAAGAAGGAGTCTTCCTGAGCAGAAAGTAAAATCTGGGAGAAGGGGTGTGTAGGAAAAAAAAAAAGCTTTGAGAGCTTAGGATGTACAGAGCATCAGCTTTTAAATATATTGATGTTTGCAGACTTTCTGTGCCATCACTGCCTTACTTTCCCACTGTATGGGGATGGGAGTATTTGTTCTCATCTTCACTAATTGACACCACAACCCACAAGAGTTTAATTGCTACACAGAATTCTACTTTCTGCATTTCCTTGATTTCTGACTGTATTTTTTGCTGTATACGCCTGTTTTTTTAATGTGACTATGATCTATCCTCTATAAAAACAACCCTTACCGCTACTTAATACCTCATGCCTTTCCAAAATACAAGGTGGCAGTTCATTTTTTGTAAGCACAGCTCATAAATTTAAAATTCCAGGTGAAAATGTGGAAGTACATAGGAATTACCACTATAAGACTAGACTCAGAAATTATCTTGTCTCCTGTCTGTACATTGATAGTATCATACATAAGAGCAGTATAGACTCCACATATCTGCTTTCATAGTGGATCTTACTATGTGGATGTTAATGTGTTTCAAACATTTACACACTGGTTTAGTTCTAAAGTACAGTGTTTGACACGCATTCTAATTTTTGTTGTCATTAAGTACTATAATTACTCATAGTCTGCTGGTCCAGAAAGCGCACCTACTATTTCAGATGAGAGCAAAGCACAGATTTGTAGTAAGAATTCAGTTTTATTTTGCCTGCTGTTTTCATTTGCTTTTCCTATTAGTTGGTTTCTGGTTTTGACTGTTTTACAGAAAAACGTCTTCACTGAGCTGTCCATATTGATGCTTAGAATGCTGATACTCCTTTCATGAGTCAATATTGTTGGACAATCTGTGTGAAATAAGTACAGAATTAGTTTTTTCCCTCCAAAATGCAGTACTCTGCATTTCTTAACAGTGTCAGTTAGAATTTTGTGCTTCACTTGCATACCTAGTTTGGACTAAGTGAGTGGGTAGAAAAATGGTAACTGAAACTAAATGTTCCTGTTTAGCTTGTTCCATTTTTTCCTGAAGTGAATCACAGCTCAGTTTGATTTTGACACCGTTTGATTATCTGAAAGCCAACATTTATTTCTAGCTTATCTCAAGTATTGTGTTGTTTTCTGTTTTATTAAATACATAAAGTAGAAGACCAGAGAAGTCATCAATGTTAACTTCCTATCGTACTTAGAATAATGCTTGGTTAAAAAACAGTTCTCTTTTCCATGAAAAAGTGAGAAAAATGAAGGAAGTTTTTAAGGAATGTTTTACCCAAAAGGCATTAATGAACAAATTCACGAACAAAGAAATGGATATTAGCAAATTCAAGGAGTCAAGTTTGATATCTGAATTCAGTAATTTAAACAAAAGCATTTAAAATAGGTTTACAACTGAGTCCTGTTTCCTAGGTAGAGCTGTAATTCTTTTATTGAGATTGCGCCACAATTCCTTTATAAGTAGTGCTTTTCAGCTGTTTATATCTTTGCTGATTTATAATGATGCAAACTGAAAGTTGGCAGAAATTTTCTGCCTTGGCTTGGATATTAATTTATTTCATAAAAGATGTCATGCCAATGTGGTCCAATTATTTCCAAGAATGAAGCAATGGAAAAATAAATTAGTTTCAATATATTACGGAAATGTAACAAGCTTTTAGGTCATTGTGCTTTATCACCATGCTTTGCAATGCAGACTGCAATTTGGCAAAGACTAGCTTATACAAGAGACACATAACTTTTGAAAAGCAGTGTCATCATCACTGTTTATGCTATGGTTCCTTCTTATTCCAGGTGATGAAGCTTGAATTGTTTTAACGCCTTAGAAAGGATTCATATCCCTCTCTCATATTTGGCCAACAGGTATCAGACATTAAGTTTAAACCTTAATGACTTCATCAGACCCATCTTTCTGTTTTCCAGCAGCTGTGGCCACAAATGTATATTATGGTGATGTGTTCTTTAGAAACAGTATGTTTTTAACATCGGTAATGTAGAATGGATGCTAATATACAGAACAAGGATTTTAATATATTATGTGTCCAGATCTATTCTTATTTGATCACCGTGAAAGATCAATAGTGAGGGTCCAGTTTTTAGACTCTGCAAAACTCTTCTCCCTATTGGCACATTCCTGGAAACTACTCTCTCCTACTTTGTCTCACTATGGAGACTTTTAAACTATTTAGTGTTCAGCACTTTTTACACAATAAACTTCTATCCTTGGCAAGTACAGTATTTCTTAATCATTGTTTTGAGTCAATATAGTTCAGATATTTTTTTTTTTTTGAGAATTGAAGTAGAATTATCATTTCTCCTCTGTATGCAATACTTTGCATCTATTAACAGTCAGACTCGATTATCATTTTGCTACACACTAGCTGAGGAAAGGTAGAAGGTGGAGAAGCAATGTGGTAACTTGAAGTGGGTTTCTAAAATTGAACTCCTATCTCCACCCATTGTTTCGTAAGTTGATAGTGATTATAGCAGCCCTTCTCATTAACCATGTCAGAGTCATTCAGCATTCTAGGAGCTTAATGGTCTGCTCTTATACACTAATAAGAGGTCGTACATGGTATCCATATAGCATTATAGAACAGGCTTTTCACTTGCTCCTTCACACTGCCGAAGTATTGACTTTTGAAAAATGGATTTGTATGCCTTCTGTAACAATTCTTGGCTTTGGGCTACCAACAGGGCTGGAGATTCCATCATTTTGTATATTCAGATCATGCACCATCAGTTTCCTTACAGATCATATTATCCAAGTCTCTGCAACCTTCCTCCATACAGACTAAGCAGTCATCTACTATGCAAGCTCAAAGGCTTTTCCTGCAATGGGTGTTTTATACCGAAATGCAGCTATGCATGGGGACTGAGCACAGGCAACAGGTTTTGGCTTTAGGAATGATCCCACCGATCTGAATGCAGGGGGATAAAACCAGATAAGGGATGAAAGAAATGCATTAGGATGAACCAAGACTGAGAGTGGAAGAGAAATAAATGGCTTGACAAGGAATCAGTGAAGAAGGGCTACAGAAACTAGAGTGGCTAAGCAAGACAGTATTTAAGAAGGGAGGCTGAGCCACCTCGGGTCAGGAAGCTAGTGGAAGGAGGACCTAGAGACCAGTTGAGCAAGGAGATTAGACAGGCTGAACAATGATCCTGATACTGGGAGGGAATTAAATGATTAGGCAAGAAAAGCAGACCAGGATGTGTGTTGCAAAACAGGAGGATGACATGGAGCTACTGAGCAAAACAGAAAGGAGGGATTTAGAGCTAATTGACTGGAGAAGAAAAAGGCTGAAAGAAAGCAACTTAAATCTAATGAGGAGATGTGAGATGGAACTGGCTGGACCAGGTGCCTGTGGTACCTGGGCTAGCAATTCATGGTGGAGGAGACGAGGGAAACATGATGGCAAAATATTTGACTGGGAGTGCAGTTCTTAGAGTCATAGAATTATTCAAGATGGAAAAGACCTTTAAGTTCATTGAGTCCAACTGTAAACTTGACACTGCCAAGTCCACCACTAAACCATGTCCCTAAGTCCCACACCTACAAGTCTTTCAAACACCTCCAGGCATGGTGTAGTCAACTGCTTCCCTGGGCAGCCTATTCCAATGCTTGATAACCGTTTTGGTGAAGAAATGTTTCCTAAAATCCAATCTAAACCTTCCCTGGCACAACTTGAGGCCTTTTCCTTGTGTCCTATCGCATGTTACTTGGGAGAAGAGACTGGCACCCACCTTGCTACAACCTCCTTTCAGGTAGTTATAGACAGCGATAGTCTCCCCTCAGTCTCCTTTTCTGCAGGCAAAAAAAATCCAGTTCCCTTCTTGCATGAACCTGTACTGGATTAGGATTGTATAGGTAAGTAGGCTGTTGCCTACAAGCCTGCTCTGTTGTATATTACGAAAATTCTGAGACATAGCGTATGAGGCAGGTGATGATGGGAAGAAAAATGACAGTTCTGTAGCTAAGGCAGATAAATGCTGATAAAGTGATCTGAACTATCACTTTAACTCTGTCACAGAATCACTGTAGGATGCTGCCCCAGGGTAAGTTATCTAACACATTCAAAATTGGCCTATAATTGCATTTTCCCCCATTTTTTCCGGAATATCATGAGATACATCAGAGCTGTATTTGCCAAAGTGTTCTGTGCTACTAAGTGTTGCAGTTAGGTGGAGCTTTCTTTAAAATAGCAGTTTAAAAAAACCCAAACATAGGATTTTAAAAAATACTTAGCATTTAATAATATATTTTTAAATTTTGCATTATATTTGGATGATGTTCATTAAAGTCTAATGCTAGATACTGATTACAAATTAATTTAATACTACAAATGAATACTGAATAACTATCTAGTCACTGAATGAAGCAGCAATACTGGGCTAAAAACATGAAGGCATATAATTAAAGGTTTAATCCTGATACAGCCTTGATTCAAGTTTCTTGAGAAGTTTTAGACTACTTTTGTGGCAGACTTATTTGGGACTATCCCAGAAGACACACGTGCAGAATCCAGATGCTTTACTTAGTAGCATTTTCTGAAAAAAAGGTGGGTGGTTTTTTTCTGCAAAAAGGTGCATGCTCTGGCTTCCAGTAGTTGCCATAATTGAGGTGTTGGTTTAGATCTGTAATCTTTGAATCCAAAAATCTCTCAGTAGATAGGATCTAGTTGCCTTCTTCCTCTCCCAAAGCATTTGAACTTACTCACAGTTTTGAAACAGAATGCATTGGTAACAGAGTAGGAAGCAATGAGGAAAGGTGCTACTCGTGAATGGTGACGCTTGTCCAGTGATAAGAAAATAGAGAATGTAGTGGAACTGTACAGAAGTGGTGGATCTTTAAATTTGATTGAGGAAACCAAGAGAGACTAGATCTCAGTGTTGATTAAAGATCATAGAATCATAAAAATCAGGACTGTAGGGTACCTTCAGGATCATCCAGATGGTCTTCAGCAAAGAATGAGAGCTATGAAAAAGGCCAGGGCAGCAGGGTTATTAACGTAGTGAACCTCTTAGTTGTATGGAGCATGCAGGAAGAAATATGTTCCTAATACATATTGCAGAATAGGTAACAAAATATGTAATTTAATGAGTAAAATTCAGAAACATGAAACAAGTAGGCTTTTGTTAAATAAGCATAGGATCAATAACAGCAGAGGAGGAGACAGAAAGTAGACCCCTGAAGAATGTGAAGAAAACAGTAAAAATTTTAAAAGATATGAAGCTCCTCTCCATGAATATATATAGAAATAGACTGTTGGTGTTCTACTTATTTATTTTTTTTTTTTCTATTTTTTTAGAAACATGTTACTACATGTTATTATTATTACTACTACATACTAATATTACATATTGCTGCTAATATCTGCAACAAATAATTTTTGCTGCTAATTTATTAATATTACATCTTGCTACTACTAATAGTTTGTGATACTACTGATAAACAGTACATTTAAAGCCAGATCACTAGGAGAAGTTACATAGATTGCTAGTACTGAAGACAGTGCTTGCTGTTAAACGTCTTTTAACTTGTTCAGCATGTAAAGATACTGCTTACAGGGCTTTCTAGTGTGGCTCATGTCCACTGGAAATTAAAATTTGAAACTGAATTCACCAGGGAGTATAGTGTACATAACTGTCCAAATGTGATAGCCATCATGACAGTTGCCCTCATGCTATATAGGCCAGTGTTTAACCTGTTTTAGAAAAAAATGGTGGAAGTTTCTGTATGTAGGTAAATATACATATGTGTGCATGTGTATATATAAATACACAGAAACATAATACACAGATACATATGCACATTTTTTTGGTATAGAAAATAAATTTACCTTTCTTTCATAGAAAAAATAAATGGCAAAGTTTTATCCCGTTCTGGCGGAACGAAAAAAAAATGCTATTACTCTTCTGCCTTAAGGCATAAAGTTGTATGTCTCTAACCAACGTGAGAAAATTCTCTGTTCCTTCCTACATAGAGCTACACCCTAAGCCGCAGCTGAAAGCTCACCCTCTCGCCTGCCAGCTAAGGCAGAGTTTATAAGGTAGGGCAGGATTCTTTGCTCCAGCTCAGCAAGACTGAACCCACACAGTCCATCTTAATGCAGAATATATAAATAGAAGGTACACAGTTTTAACTATTAAGTAAATAATCATCCAAATTACATCATTCCAAGTCAAATGTCAACTGCCAGTTGCCCTGTTATCTGAAATAAGATGAGAGTGAGTTTTTACCACAAGTAAAGACATGTTTCTGTGTTATTATCACAACTTAGTTAATGCACTGAATGTTCACACGCTAGTTTATCTCACACTAACTTGATGGCAATAGCATAAACAGGCAGCAGAAGTAACCAAATACTACATATGGACCACACCTTTCATAGCTGTGTATGATAACTAAGGAAGAAGAAATATTAACTTAATGCTTCTAATTCTTTTCCTAAACTTAGTTGTGCATACATTTGACCTTCAGAAATGCCTGTGCCCTAATCTTTACCCTTAATATATATTTCTTTTTGTAATCTGAAATTGTAAATCCTAGGGCTTAAATCGTATGACTACCAGGGTAAACGAGCAGCAGAGCAGTTATGTGGTCCAGATTGCATTGTTGAAATATCTTTCAGTCCAAGAAGCCCTGTAGTCCTGCATAGGAGGAGGATGAATAAAACTGCTAAAAGCAGGCAAGAGATCAAGACACACAGGGGCCGAGTAGTTCTTGCAGGCACATTTTGCAGAGTTTACTTCAGGTACAATTGAAATTGCCGTTTCTCAAATCGATACTCAACAGGGTTATCTTTTGTGCTATCTCGCAGCTTAAAGCAATTGTTCCAATTCCAGAGACCTTTACATCTTAAGAAACATGTGTCTCTACTTTTCCCAAGATTTTCTCAGTAACAAAAATCTGAAACCTTTATTCGTAACAGAAATAAGGTTTGTGTAGCAACGTAGTACAACCATAGCCTGTGCTCTCTCTGCTGCTGGAAGGAGAATATCCATGAGGAAAAGAGTATGTGCCTGAATAACATAGGCTCTTAAGGAAAGCAGAGCACTTACTCCTACCTTGCGTCGAGGAAAGTAGTAATAGGGATCTCAGAAGAAAAGGTTAAAACAAACAAGAAAAGTCTAGAGAAGGAGGAAAGAGAAAAGGGGGGTGGTTACTACAATTGTAATTTAAAGTAATAATGATTGTTCCTTGTAAGTTCTAGAGGTGAATAATGGGACCTCCCATTCACAGTAACAAGTCTTAGACTCCAACTTCATTGCGTTCAGTTGTGGTCACATAAGCATTACCTCACTGGTTCAATAAAGTTTAATTCATCTTCCAGACTTTTGGACAATGATCCAAATTAAGGTTCTTCTCAAAAAATTCTAAATTCATCATCTTTCTTTTGAATGCAAAATGTAGTCCTACAGTGAACATAGTGCTAACATTTTGAGGGTATTTTCACTTGTGCTTTTGGAATTTACTGTTTTCAGAATTCCATCACTGAACTAAAATAAAATAGCACAAATTGCAAGAGAACTAATAAAAAAGTGGAGCAAACATGAGAATAAGGATTAAAGTGCTCTAAGGTTTGCTTTAAAGCTACATAGTGTCCTCCAGCAGCAATAAATACTCTAACACCCACCCAAAACACAGTTACTCTAGTTTTCCTCCTCCCAGATACTGATTAATAAAAACAGTGTTCTGCAAAAGAACTCGGAATTGCTGTATACATGTTAGTGAGTACTTGGGTTGCAAAGCCAAACTAGCTCTTTCCATAGCCAGTTTGGCTGTGGATTTTTTTTTATTTGCTCTTCCAAGGCAATCATAATGTACACAAGAACCTAATAATGGCACAAAACTATAAATGAACCTATGCCATAAACCCAGAAATTTCACTATGCTTGTGACCATTCACTGTATAGCCGTTCCAGTATAAATATCTTCTTTAACTACATTCTTACCTTTTGAAGGTAGCATTCAGCTTCTTCTTAGCTGGCTCTAATAAGTTAAGGTATCCAACCAGTCTTTAGTGGATATGGTCATCTGGGAAATCTCTGATCCACCGCAGGTGAGACTGGGCTGACAGCTTATGGAAGACTCAATGACATTTCCTGAAGGACAGTTTGTTCAGGATTAGCACTGGAGAGTGGTGCTATGCTTATCATGCTGTATAAGTCTGGTTTTCTCCCCAGAAGTTTTCAAGTCAATTGGGGGCTAAAACACAAATAGTGTAAAGCTAATAAATTCACATTCTAGGGTGATATTTGTAGAAAGGCACAACTAATTCATCTTCAGAATAATTATAAGAATAACATAGACTTGAAAGAGATGTGGATCAAGTCCAGTTCCTGGTATTGGAGGCACTGTATCACCTCATTTCTTTGTTTAGATCACTATTGAAAGTTTTGTCCCCGTGTTCCAATTGGAAATCTGTTCTAGAAACTCACTGCTGTAGGTTAGGATCTCTCCTAAATTCCAATCTTAATTTATAAAAGACAGTTTAAACTGGTTTGTTCATCATCATTGCCCTTTCACTTAAGCAGATCTCCCTCTTCAGTTAACAGATTTATATGCAACGATCACATCTAATATTACTCAGCCTTTGTTTTTCTTCCCTTGGTCACCTCAGTAGTCATTTCTGCACATGTCTGTGTCGTGTCTATTTTCTGTATATTGATTTACTTGAATATTCCATTTTAAAGTCTTATCAGTGTCACTCCTATTTCTGCAGGAAGTACCTCAGGTATAAGTAGATCCTGACGTTTTTACAACTGTATCACATTTGTCATCATCCTGTATAAATGATACCTTCTAATATTTTTTTTTGTCAACAGAGCACTGGTAACATCTATGGCAGGTCATTAATGACTATATTAAAATCTAATAGCTTTCTTCTAGCTGGATTCACCGTTCCAAAATCATTCAGTACCTTACCACTTTTTGCCAGTTTGTTGCATATATTATAACCCTTATAAAAATTACCAACTTTGCCAGCTTCATTAATAAATTTCTGAGTGGCACTACATAATATTTTTTATTAATATTCACTTAAATGAAGTGTGTCACATTGTCTTTGCCTAGAAAATAAAGTTATTTTGGAAAAACAGCCAGCCAGGTGTGGTAGTCTTGTCTACTTTTACATCTGATTATTCACCACTTCGCTATTTGCTTCAAATTATTACAGACAACTCAGGTCAAATTCAGAGACCTTTCAGACATGAATCACTTCTGTCCTCTCCCTCCTTTATGCAGTCATACCGCGTTGCCTGTTCTACAATCGTATACTACCCTGACTTTATGTATTTATTTGAAATATTTCCCACAGAACCGGCCCCACAGTAGTCTTAGTCTAGTTTGTTTCAGGATTTTGGGATGAAGATTTTCAGCCCATCCAATCCGAGTTTTAATTCTTCAAACACATATCTCCCACTTCTACTTTTTATTTGTGTTAATCATACTTGCCAAGGGTTGAGTAGATTTGAATCGATTTTAGGATAGTAGGGAACACTGTTTTCCCTTCAAACCACTTTCCCACGGATAAGGTAAAAGTTTACTAGAGCAGCAGATGTGATGCTTGGTCACAGAAAAGACATGAAACTCAAGTTCTGAACTCTCCTCTGCTCCACCAGTGTTCGAGAGCGAGCAGCCGGTGCGCAGCGGGGAAGGCGCCGCCGGGAGCCGTGCAGTTAGCCAGCGTGCCGCAGGATGGTGCCGTAAGGTTACATTTGATTAAGAACACTTGGAAAAAGTAAATGCTAAAGGAAATAATCCGTGCAAATACTGTACACTTAACGGCCGGCAGTATCTGTATTTGCTCTAATCTTGACAGCTAACTTAAATCCTACAGTCAGGTTTGTTATTTTCTTGATCTGTATTCATCTCATCTCCATTCCTGAAGCTCGGGTATGTGCTAGAGGTGAGGGGGTCTGCGGGCTAACTACAGAGTGAACATCTGTACAGTGGGGGCTTGTCGCTGGTGAAACAGCATAGCCCTCTTTGCCTTCATAACTTTGTCTTTATGGAACATCTGTAAAACATGCTGTGCAGAAATAATATTAGTGGTGAACTGCGGAGCTAATAATCTACAGATCTCTTGATTTTTCGTTTAATTTACCAAAGGTGTATTTCATAAGAATAGTCCTTCTGCTGTCCTAGTAGTTAAACCAGCCTTTGTTGGTCTACTTTGGGGAATGCTTCAGGAGTTATGGGAGCAATGAAGAAACATATTTGTATAAGACATCTGAGAAGCAGGTATTCCATTCCTTTCCTGTGGTGCGTTAACGTTCTTTACATAAAGAAAGAAGAAAGTTCCTAAAATGCCTATATAACTGAGTAGCTCATATAGGTATGCAGAGAGTGATCTTTAAAATAAAGCGACTAACACTGTCAAATGCTTTTTTTTGTTTGCCACAGAACTTAGTCTTTTGAGCTTAAGAAGAAAACAATACCATTAATTTCACTGTAATAGGAGCCCTGTAGATGTTTAAGACCCCTCTGTCTCTCAGGTTTATTTTGAAATTAATCACAAGCAGCTACAGGATTGAGAGCTATAGCTTCCAGTATCTGAATACAACCCATAATATAGATTTGTTGATACAGGATATACGTAAGAATATGCAACATATGATAACTATATGCAGTTTTCGAAAAGCAGTATTTGTTTCTTTATCCATGGGAATTCAAAGCTCTAGTTCATACAAGCTTTCAAGCTAGTTCAGATTAGATTAACAGTTAGGGGTATATCAGGACAGCATTGGTAAAACAGATACCTTTCCTTATTCAGATTTTTTTTTTGTCTTTCCCCTCTGTACTTGTGTCCCACTTATGTAATTCTCTCATTTTGCTGTCAGAAGTCTTGCATTAAATCATTATTCCACTCAATGAAATTTATAAATCAGTGAAGATGGGTAAAAATAGAATTGTTAATATTCTCATTCTTCCTTATCATCCTGGTTGTGGTCTTGCACATTTTTACTGCTTTTAGCATTATGTTTACCATGATTTTCAAGCCTTAGAGGCCTTCTGGTCACTGTATATTCACTTCTGCAGTGGACATACGAGTAAAGACCGTCATGACTGGTCTATGTTGAAACTTGTTCTGGCTGTCTATGCACTGTTGTGATAAGCTGCTGTCTAGGAGAACTCCCTGATGCCTCACCACACTATCAAAATGTTTTCTAGGAAACAGCTGTGTTTAGTGCTATTCCAGGGTCTTTTTCTGTAACAATATTAACATTTTGCTTCACTTGGAACACAAGCAGGCAAGACAAGTGTGGTTTCAAAGCTTACTACAAAATGCTTCAGAAATGATGGTAGGAATAGAACAAGTACATAACAATGACAAATTACTTCAAGTCTGTATGCTTAAATATTTTTATTTTTCTAGTCTAATTGCCTAACTACTTGTTTGGAAAAGGGGATAAACTTGCTGGTTTACTACTGAATTAAGATTTGAATCTTGGGGCTCCTCTTGACATTCTGTGTGAGTGGTATCTGTAACTACAGAAATGGGGAATTATGACCCAGAATACTGGTTGATAACAACCTGTGACAAGAATTGCTGTCTGACATCGCAAAATTTCAACTGCCTTATGGAGTAATACTGCAGACTTGATCAGGAATTGTTACGGAAATTTCCCTATTTCACCACCAACGAAAGCAAACTAGCAGCATTCCCTTCTTTGCACAGACCTTTCATTGTAAAGGAAGCAATTAAAGATTTCACTCATAACCACAACTTATTACAATAAACAGTTCTGCATCTTCCATGTATCTGTTCTAATTCTTTAGGGAGGAATTATGTTTGATGACACTTACAGACTCAAACTTTTATAGGCACAGCTACACCCAGGAAACTTCTAAAACTTTGTATGCAAATGAAACTGTGAAACTGCTCATGACCATGGGTCTGGGTACATAATCCACTTTCATCAGAAAGAAATCACAGTGCCTCACTCCATAGGTGTTATATTAACTGACAGGAATTCAAGCAGTGGCCTCCAGGTGAAGACAATTAGGCTATCCTACCAGATCTGGAATGTGTTGGGAGCAATTCAGTGACTAGTTATAAAGGAAGGAAGGAAGGAATGTGTCCTGCTTTTCCTTGTTAGGGCTTGCTGCCACCCTAGGGACAAGGGAAATGTTTATTTTCCTCCTGGGGGGACGGGGGTGGTGGTTGTTATGTTGCATCTGAAGTAAGGTGATCTGAACAGCTTAACCCTTCTTACTATATCTGATATATTCAACATTCCTTTTCACAGCTTGGTCTTTCTTTTTTAATTGGATAGAAGCAAAGCAGAAAAAATCTGACATACTGTACAATGTGCCTGTAAGCTTCTCTGTCCACTGGAGGCTACAGGGAATCGGTACTTATCACTGCAATAGAAAAAAAATCCATTTGTTATGCATCTCCAGTGCAGAGGCAGTGATACAAGTCCAGAATGGTAGCAGATTCTCCCATATTTGGTAACACTGCTACACACTGAAAATTGAAAACAGAACTTCACAAAAAGGAAAAAAATTATCAGTGGAATTTTAACTACAGCCCTGTGCGCTCTGCAAGCATGGTAAACCACACATAGCACACACAAGTGTCTATTGAAGACATTGAAAATGTCTTCAGATGGTCATTTTGATGTTCAAGATGATATGCTGCTGCTATTTCCTTCTCCCTTCTGATTTGTTTCACTCATTGCACAAGGGCATTGATGGAGGAACCATTCCTGCAGCTTGTCCTGATACAGCCTGTCTTCACAGGACAGGTTTGGTGGCAGAGGCCAGATTCAGAAACCCAGTCTGTATCTCAGTACAGTAGCCGTGACTTTCGAGCGTCAAAAGTAGGAAAATTAAATTAAGGAGGGGGGGGGGGGGGGGGGGGAAGGAAAAGGTGTAATTATTCACACTGTCTGTAAAACTGGGAGCTTCCTGCTACAGGATATTTGTGTTTACTAAAAGTTTAGTTTTAGGAGAGGACTACCCAAGTTTGTGGGAGAGAATTTTACTGAGAATTACTAGATATAAAGAAATTATGCTTGGCTGAGGAAGTTTCTCAGCTGCAAATGGCTGGAAGCTCAGGGAAAGTGTTATATATTCCTGTCCAGGGTTTCATATCTTCGTTAAGCATTCATTCCTGGCTATTATGAGAAGCAGGATACTGGTCTTACTGGATTCTTGGTCTTATGCAGCCTGGACATTATTTTGAAGCCTTACCTATTTCCAGTTCCAAAGTTCTTTCTACAGAAATTCTATGTTCTCATGTTAGGTTTTTATTGCTGAAAAATCCTTAGTTAAGCTATAAAGTACCAGAGATTATAAAAAGCCTTATACTATAGAGATTAATCCATAGCTGAGTAAATTTCCTACATTAATGCCTTCACTTCGAGTCTTTTAGGTCCCACATTTGGATTCGGGCAGATTACATTAAGGACCTGATCTTTAACGATGGTATCTTTCACTATTACATACTCACTACACTGTGATAAACGATGTTAAAAAAATTATAAAGCACCTTTAGATATGTGAGTAAAAAGAAAAATATGGGTATCAATTATTAGTCTCCTTTTGAGGCATTAACTGTATATATTTATATTCTGAGTGTACTGATATATACACCTTGAAGACAAGATAGCTGTTGCTTACACAGTACAGGTGCACGTGTGACCTTGAAAAGCAGTACATATTTCTCCCTTTCATTTCCTTTCTAACTTCTACTCAAGTCAGAGAAAATTTTTGTTTCTCTGTCTGATTTTGACCAGTGTTGTTGATTTTCTACTTATCTCCTACCTTTGAAGTCCTTTAATACTGTCTTTGAGGATTTTCTTTTAGATTTCCAGCCCTTACAATAGCATTCCCTGACATACCTTTTGATGTTTTTGTAGGTCACTGACATACAGCTCTTACCTGCCAGCAGACTTCAAAGCCTGTAATGTTTGGCAGCCAAGCCTGCCTCAGAGATTTTTCTATTGGTTGGAAGAAGTTACTGGAGCTCGATGGCAAATGCTCCATCAGCACTGGAGTCACATTCCTACACTAAAGGAGATTGCCAGTGCTGCTTTCTTGATTATATGCTGCTTCATGGCTAAATCCTGAGTTGGAGGTTGTCTGTCGGAAGAGGTAGTCTCCAAAGCCACTCTGCAGAACAGTATCAGGGTGGCAAGGAAGGAACCAGCCTAGGTTTGTAGCTTGCCCTTGGTGAAGACCTCTGGTTCTACGAGAATGGAATTTGCTTCCCCGCAGGCTCTTACCTATTTGGACTAATCTTCCCAGAGCAGCTACCAGCAGTGCCTGCCAAAGCAAAAGGACTCTATCTGCAGTCATCTTGACCTGACATGTGGCCTAAGTCTCCTCACAGAAGCATCATAAGCAGGGACCACCATCTTTCCGAATCATGGGGCAAGCTGGGGTACTCACAAGGAATCCCCACGTGTTCCTATCAAGACAAGTTAATTCACAGGAGAAAGCTGAGGGGCTCCAGAGTGCATTCTGCCATAGCTCAGGCAACATCACCTTTCCATTCACTAGGTTTGCAAACCCATCAACTTCAATTTCTCATTTGTGCTGTTATCCAACACAGTTCCATACTGCTAAGGTGCCAATGGACCAGTAATAACTTGGACATAAACAGCTAGGGCCAGGTTATTGATTTTTACTTAAAAATGCAGTTTTCTGTTTATATATAATTCAGATCTGTAAGTGCAAGCCATTGACAGCTTTTGTCAGAATAAAATCATTAAAATACTCTGGTTTTCAATGTAGTGATTCGTACTCTGTATTTTTATGCCATATACATAACCTAAAGTCACAAAGCTTTACACATGTCCTTTATTGACGTTTAAGTATCATGTTGGATTATTTTACCTAGGCAAGATGACAGAAATAATCAGTTCTGTTAGCTCATCGCTTAACCTTTCTGTGATCAGTATCCTATTTAAAAATATATACTGTTCTTTTAGGTAGAGCAATTTTATTTTCTCAGATTTATATATACATGCATAAAATAATAATGGTCCTGATTTTTTTAATGTGTTATTCAGTAATGAGTTTCTCAAAGAGCAGAAAACGTGGCTCACATTGCCCAAGAAAATGTTAAATAATAAAAAAATAACATGTCATTTAAACCAAGGCCAGAGTCTGTTCTCACATCTGTTATTCAAATCTTATATTGCCATAGCATCTGCTATCTTGCAGCTAATCAGGTTCATCATTACTATTTAAAGCAAAAACAGGAAACAAAACAAAACAGACAAACCATTGTTGGTGTCGGATTAGCAACTTTTGGGCCAAGTCCAGTGAGAGACTGATGGGCTGTAACGCTTGGTGTCCCAGCCCATGGCCTGCAGGGAATCCTGTATTAGGCACCTACACTCCCTGTATTGTGAATAGGAAGATTTAGGAGCCTCATTATAGGACAGCTGAACAACCTGTGCCCTGAGCAAAGAGCCATTAAGGTCAGTAGGAAATCCCCTTCAGGAATTCAGGTGCTGCACCTAGGCTGTGGGAAGGCTCACAGCAGAGATCTGCTCAGGAATTGTCCCTTGGGACCAGGCGTCTACTCAGTTCCTGATGAAATGGTTGTAGAATTCACTATTTCTACTGAAGCTTATGCACAGTAGTTCAGGGATTTGCATACTCAAAGATATTTAAGAGGTGTTTAGTAATTTTCTCTCCCTTAGAGGGCCCATACCTGCATCTTTTCTACTTGCATTTATTTATACCATTCTATTCACGTGAACAGGTCTCACAACTACATGGAAGATGTTTCTTACCTCTGTTTGTAATTATATCTCTTGAGTGAAGATCTAGTACTTCGAAAGAAAAGAAATACTGATGGGTGGAAAAGCTCAGTTAGAGTAGCAAGTCCTCTCCCAGAAGGTTTGTCTGAGGCTCATATTCATGATCAAGAGGCATTCATAATTATCATTGACAGAAGCGAGCAGATTTTTTTAGATGACAAATAACACTGACAAATTATGTGAAGCGTTACACAGGACTAGGAAGAGAGCCCTCTCCTGAGGCTCACCTTTGCTGCTAATCCGGTGACGTGCTACAGAGTCCTCATTGACAATATTGCCTCAGCAGATTGATCTGAAGTCACTAACACCAAAAGAGATGGGCAATAGCACTGTACTTTCAAAACCTATGAACACATTGTAATCACTTCAGCAAACAATACCACACCCTCTAGCACATATACTCACCAATGTTCAATGAAGTGGGATGTCATTTTAAAGACCTAAATTAATGCAGGTGTTGAAGACTACTGTATCACAAAGCAGACTGTAATACTTAGTTCAGTGAGATGTTAGAAAGAACTTGACTGAGATATTCAGGTTATAAAGTCTAGGATGAAAACCACTGGATGCGCTCCTTGCACAACAAGCACTTCCTCAGGTAATGTGACCAGCGTATGAAATCCAGTAAAAACGTGGCTCAGCCACGCATTACAGCTGTTTTCCTAGCCTTGGTAGCATTATGGTCAAACGCTGCCTCTATAGTTAGAAAGCAGAATAATCAGATAGATCTGCTTCAGCATACAGCTTAATTATCTATGAACTATAGTAAGGGTAAAGGATAGCTTGCTCTGTTACAATGAGAATGAGTCCTTTTTGGTCCTGACATACCAAATACTGACCATTAGTCATGCATAGAGGAACGTAGTTCATCACCTTTTCCTCCGTTGTATCTGAGCAGTCCCCTAGCAGCAGTTCAGATATACTCTTTAACATAGTCACTATGCTTCACATTCACCATGATCGCCTCAATTGTCTTTACTAGCAGGTATCAGCAATCTTTACTCTTGATTACACTACATACCATTAAACAGGGCTCACTTACACTCTTATGAAGATACCTATACTGAGAATAGCATATCTTGTTAATGAGTGCAGTATAAGGCAGGGGGTTTTGCCTATATAGTTGCGAACAACTAGGAATAGTTTTGGTTTAACTTTTTTTTTTTTGCCTTCCAGAGGTGGGGGGAAAAAAACCCTGACAGAAAATATACATCATTGTATCTGAAACAGGTATGTTGGCATAAAACCTGAATAAGCAACAGTTTCTTCCTGCACAAACTGTAACAGCTGAAGTATCAACCGTGCTAATCTTTAGCCGAGTCTCTTTTATTTGTCTAGGCTCCAACATAAAAATATGAACCCTGGCAACAAAACTGCACATGGAAGCCAAATAGAGTCTGTGAGACTAGCACAGAAAGCCCTGAGCCACAATGAGAAAAACTATTCCAGCTTCACCTAAAGCAGGGTGTGAGATCGCAGCTCCCTACCCCATCGCAAACCATTAGGCTTAGGTTCGCCAGCGCTGAGGCAAGCCATATTTGCCTGCTTGGCAAAATGATCCCAGTGAACTGGAAGACCTCTAACCACAGGGTTCTTTTAATCTGGATCTTTTTGTAAGGACCAGACTTGGACAATCATGCCACAACATCAGAGGCAGGAGAAGGAAGGACAAAGCAAAAGCATAGATCTGGAAGTAGAAACCACTTAATCACACGTAGTGCCTTTGATTGGTACTTAAGGACCTTACCTGCTCTCCTAGCCTGAAATACACTGTTCTCTCTGGCAAAGAAGTATTTTTAACTTACACTCCATTTTTCTCTGACAATAGTTATGAAACTGTGGAGGTTTCGGGGTTTTGTTTGCTACACTTGAATTGACTTACTGTTGTGTTAATAATTATGCAAATAGGAGAAGGAAAAGTTTCTACTCACAGTATTTTTTGTTTGGTTGGTTTTCATCTGATGTATCAAACACTTAAGCTACTAAAAACTATCAAGAACTTATAAAGGAACTTTTGCTTTACAGCTGAAAGCAGCAATCCTCAGCACTTTCAGAAGGATTTTGGCATGCTCCAGAGCAGCCAGAAAGAAACCCAGCGACAGGAGGAGGCCCCACAGCACCCTGCAGGCTCAGCATCCTGAAGACTTTCAGAACCCGGGTAACATTGTCTCTGTATCTTATAATCTACTTCCAACCCTTAATTCAAAACACAAAGCCAACAGAAGCTACATCACAACCCCCTTCTCCTGCAAGGCAAATCCAGCACTGACAGCTTTGCTTACCACCTCTCTCTCAGCTGGCAGGCGGTAACCCTGCTACCCAGAGCACATCAAACCAACAGCCGCCTGGCTGACAGCCTTTGGCAAGATACCACCTACAAGCAGTTCCCAGCCAAACCTCCTGTTCCCTGTAGAAACAGCCTGTTTCTCTGCTAACCTTTAATTGTTGGGCTTTCTCTCCCTTAAATCCAGCTGGTACCGGTACAGCAGGTGGGGCTAACAGAGCCAGGGTGGTTAGCTTCAGGCCTCCTGGCTCCCAAAGCAGCAGGTCGCTGTGCCGTAATTACTGTTGGTTAATAGTGTGTTTGGCAAGCTGCGAAGGTTCTGGAAGTTGTTTCCTTCATGCAGTCTTTCCTCTCATTCCTCACCACCCACTGTCCTCCCTGGCAATTGCTAGTTAAGGTGGAAGTTTTTTAAGAAACTGCTTGTTAAATGTTAGGAAATGGGGTGCTGCCCGTGCCAGTGGCAATCCTTTTCCCTGGAGAATTAGCAAATGGAGTTGTTCTGTGTCCAGTTGCATTTCTCACATCACACTTCTAGCCTTGCACCATTTTTGAGGAATACTTTATAATGGTATGTAACTCATCCTGAGCAGGGCAGGATGTTATATAAACAGAGGAAAGACCAGGGAAAAAGGTTTAAATTAGATCAGTTGATATAACTGAAAAGAAAAAGCCAACAAGTTTTGGGGCATCGGGTTTGAAAATAACGGAGAATAACTGCTCTGCATTAGGCTAAATATCAGCTAGATCATCTGAGAGGAAAAAAACAGGGAATAATGGTGAAAAAGTGATTAACTCCTATAGAAAAGCATGGAGGGATTATCTCGGGGGTGAATTGTAATGAGCCATAAAACAAAAAATATGTTTTCTAAACCTGCTGAAGCTATGAACTTCATTTCCTTTGCTCATCTTCTGAAGCGTTTTGTGGTCTGCCTTGAAGATCAGGACTGAGAAGAGAAAGATGGCTGATCCCTGGGTAAGAAGCACGTCTGCAGGAGAGCATGTCTGCATGTCTCTATCAGTTGGCTCTGCAGGTTCATTCCAGTTCATAGTGGCTGCTGCAGTTTCACCCACGTAGCTCCCTTAAGGGCATTTGTTGCACTGGCTGAAATGTAGGATGTTCTAGGAAGTGCATATATGAATCTGGATATCTTGATGGGTTCTCAGGTAGGTGGGTGGCATTTATTAAAACCAAAATGGAGATCTCATGGGAGAAAAAAAAAAAATCTTTTATAAACCAGCAGTAGATGCAATGGGGCTGGGGTAACAATTTTGAGTTCTCTCAGATGTTATAAAATTATTTTCAGGTTTGACTTCTAGCTGTTCCTCATTGACTGTTCATTAAAACTTAAAATGTGTTTGTGGGCAGGGTTTTCTTTTACCAAAAATGTCACATTATTTCTTTTAACAGGAGCTGTGTCTTGAATTGTTTTCTGATATACCAGTGATGTTGGCCTTTTTGCAGGAGCCTGTATATAAGATTCTTGGAAAGAAATGGTTTATGTAAATACCTCTTGAGAGCAGAATCTGCTCGCTGGAATGTAAACAGAAGGTAGAAACTTCTACCAAGTTGCCTAAGTGATTTGTTTACCATTATTTACAGTGATGCTCTGTGTGTGGCTGGAATTGGGTTCCCTTCTCAGCTGTTGTTTCCCTTGCTGACTTGGCATTAACAGGAGTAACAAATATCCAGCTCTGTATTGAACTCTTATTGCTTGCAGTAAGCTGTATACTCATAATTTGTGTCTTACAACTAGTCTAGAATATTTAGCATCTCTGCAGATACTTAGTATAAAGACAGTATTTTGAAACTAATTTCTTAACAAATGTGACTTTCCCAGTTGTAGTTACATTAATGCTCTTACCTAGAAGTGTTTCTTTTCTTAACAGTGCTTGGAAGCTGCAGTGTAGAGCAGCTTTTGTTAGGCAGGCTTTTCCTTGGATTTCAAAGGGACTCTTGTGTGAGTAAAGTACTGTTCGACACCAAGAAGGGAGAAGCAGGTAGTTGGAGTTTACTCCATAGATTGTTTTTTTGATTGTTGGTTTTGTTCGGGTTTGTGGGTTTTTTTAAAGAGATGTGCTATAGTTTTTGTTCCACTGTGTACATATGCTCGATAGGAAAAAAACCACCTGTTAAAAGAATCACACAAGTGGCTCTTAATGACTTCGAGATTTCAATGGCTGCTCACAGGAAAATTCAGCATATTTAATGAAAACAAATTCTATTTTGGTGTCTCTTTTTGAAGAATACATTGTTGAGACACTGTACTATTTTTATTGCCCTGATCTTCACTATTTGCGTAATTACTGTTCATAGAACAAACTGAATGTTCACTCCAAGCAAACTATGATAGTTGAATGAAGTGCAGAAGAAGGGTGACTACAAAGGTAACTTTAACAACCTTTCATCTGCTCAACTTCTGTTGCTTCTCTGAAGCCCGCATTAGTGATGCTGTAGGTTATACTTGGCTGAAAGGGGGCATTAGCCCTGTAGACTAGCAAAGGATGACCAACATACAGTAGCTGTCAGACCTTTAATCCTCCTTCCAGTTATCTACTCCGGCAAAAGTTGCAAGCTGTGATGTACACGTGGCTTTTGTGCAAGCCGTATTTTCTTGAATGTAGATCTGTTATTTCCATTTCTCTTTCACATAATATTTTCCAAGGCAATTTAGGAGGTAGTCGACACTGTACAGTCTGGGACACGGTTGCAGCTGTTTTGTGCTAGTCTTGATTCAGGGGGAATCCAGAGGACTCTGTATTCAATTTGGCAGCCAAACTGAAAATGGGGAGGAAAAAAGCTCTAAACAACTAAAATGAAAAAGGAACGATTGTTTGTTTTACTTTGAGGAAACCCCAAAACTTAACATTCACATAATGTGGCAGATGTGGGCTCAAATCCTTTTTTCAAAAGATGTTTGAAGCTAGGCCTCCCACAATGTAGAACACTTTTATGTTTTAAATCAAAAGTGCCTGAAACAAAATATTCCAGAAGCATAAAAACATGTAATCCTAGCATTTCTATTTTTTGTCGCTTTCAGTTTGACCTCTGGAACTGATTTTTTAAATTTTTTTTTTCAAATAAATGATTCACCAAAATAAATTTGCTGAATTCTTGTATGGACACGTTAGCTTATGTGGGAGCCAAGATGGGAGAGAGAAGACTAACACACAGAGGGGCTGAAGCATGACAAAATGTATGTCTACTTCAGAAACAGTGAAAGGACTAGAGCTGGGTATATACTCAGAACAGCCGAGTTCATTATTCCTTGCCTTTTCTAAAAAGTGCCTAGGAATGGTGTAATTATGGCAAGATAAAGTCACTTCTGTTTTCAAAAAGAGTATCTGTAAGGAAGAGAGAGTCTGCTGTAGGTGTGTGCTTTGCTTTCTAACAAAGGTTTGGCAGACCAAATAGTATCCATTGCTTTGTATTCTATCTATTGATAAGTATAGGTGGAATTGCTTGTTTATCTTTTTTATTGTTGTTGGACACTTACCTAATGGTTTCAATGACTTTTCCCACAATAAACCTTTAATACTTTTTCTGATGATGTGATTGTTGATTGTACTATTTAACTCACATTCCCTACCTTAGTTCCTTGCTTTCACGTTAAATTAGTTTACAATTGTTTGCTCTGGCCTGATTTTGACATCTGCTGGACCAATTACCTGAATGATCAAAATCTTTCTGAATCTCAGGGCATTGTTTTCTTTGTTTGCTTTTCTCCATACTTAGGAGGCTTGAAGAATTTATGACGTTTACCAGATTTCTAAATTTACATCACATTTTATTTAGGATTTTTTTTAAGGTGAGGTTACTGAACAGTGCTTAACATTGACAGTAGAGATAAGTAATGTCACAACTTGTTTTAGTTTAGTTGCTTAGTTTCAGGCTCTATAAATTCCAAAAGAAACGGAATAAAATTCTTCAATAGAAGAAATTACGGCAGGTATGGAAAGGAAGAAAGGACCAAGGAAACGGCTGGTATTCTGACACAGAATCCTGAATGGGTAGTGTGCTGGAGTGCCTGGGGAAGGAGATTGGAGCAAGGATGGGGAATTTCAAGGTGTAAAGCCTGAAACTGCCAGGGTGGAGGGACTGGGCTAAGAAGCATATGTTGGTTGGGGGCTTTGATATGTCATTGAAAGCATGTCCCAGTCCAGGGCTTGTGCATCAGGTCTAAGATTGCTGAATTGAAATGGCCTTTTATTAGTTGAGGAATAGTGTGTGGGTTCATAGTTCCTGCCTCTGGAAAAAGCGCTGCTGCCACCAGTAGCTGAGCTGATATACAAATGTCTGTGCAGAGGTCTAAAGGTCCTGATGCTGCTGGGAACTGTTGGAGTTTCTGTACGATGCTGCAAATTTCTGCTTTTCCAACTTCTTTTCCTTCTTAACCAGACAAAAGCGCATATATGTGCTCTTGCAACTGAACTCAGAAGCTAAATTACGCCAGACCTTGGGCTGCCTGGGCAGCTGCCCCGCTCCCCTCCCGGGGGTGCAGTCTGACCCTGCTGCGTTCCGGGTTGGTCACGGCGCTCGCTGTCCCGAGGTGGCCAACAGGGCTCACCCAGAGAGAAAGGCGAGCCGAGCGCTAGCGGCCAGGCACGCGTGTCTGCGGGCTCTCCCCCGCCCGTGGCCGCGCCGGGAGCTGCAGCGGGGCGCAGGCTGCCCGCAGGCGCAGGGTGGGGGGCTCCGCGCGGAACGCGCTCTCCCCGCGGCCGCAGCCTTTGTTTCTCGCTGGGAAAATCCCTTGAGAGCAAACCCCATCCGCCGCACACGCCGCAGCCGCACTTCGGACTTTGCCGGGCCGCTGGAGCCTGTTTTGCGGGCGCCAGCCGCCCCTGTGCGGCCCCTGTCCCGCAGCGCGCCCGGCGGTGCCCAGCCCCCTCCCGGCGGCGGCGCGGGCTGCGCCTGGCGCTGAGGCGGCGGCACCGCGGCCGTGCGGAGCCCCCCGCCGGCTGGCTGCGGGAGGGCGGATCCGCCTGCCCGCGTCCCGCCGGCCACCGTGCGGCCCATCGGCCCGATCCCGCCGGGCCGCGTCCCCGCCCCGCACCGTGCGAGCGGCCGCGCTGCCCCGGTGCCGCGGGAGGGGGGCGGGAGGGGGGCGGGCCCCGCGCAGAGCCCCGCCCAGCGGCGCGCGGCCGGCCAACGGCGGCCCCCGGCCGTGGGGGGGCGGTGCCGGGAGCGGCGGCGACCCTGGGGGCGGCGGCGCGGTCCGCGCGGTGGGGAGGGCGCTCCATGGGCAGCGGGCCGGGTGTGCGGAGGGCCCGCGGCGGCCCGGCTGCTGCCTGCGCTCGGTCGCCGCGCTCCGGTAAGGGCTGTCGCTGGCGGAGCTGGGACGCGCCGCGGCGGGCGAGGCGGGGGGGAGGGGGCGTCGCCTGTTGCCGCCGGGAGGAGCCGCGAGTGAGCGCGGGGCAGGGCGGCCGCGAGCGGACGGGGGAGCGGGGGCAGCCGGAGGGCCAGGCGCCCCCTTCCCGCGCCCGTCGGGGCCCCGGTGCGGGCGTCGCCCCTCCGGGCACACCTCAGCGGCCGGCGGGCTCGGCGGAGCGGTACCGGGCGGCGGCGGGCCCGCCCCGCCCCTCACGCGGTCTCCCGGTGGCGCCCCCGCGGCCTCTGCCCGCTACCTGCCGCGCCGGGCGGCCGTGGGGAGCGCGGCGGCGGAGGCCGGGCGGCGGCGGGAATGCGCTGCGGGGGCAGGGCGGGGCCCCGACCCCTGCCTGGGGTCTACGGGAGCGGCCCTGCCCGCGGCCACGGGGCTGGCGGCGGCCGAGAGACGTGGCCCCTTCGGGAGCGTCTTCTCCCCCCGCCCCGCCGGGGAAATTGTGCTGGGAGAGCAAATTTCTGGAATATCTGGCGCTTTTACTTTTTTTTTTCCTTTTTCTGTCGGGACTGGCAATGGCTCGCTCTTAACCAGAGGAGTCTGGAGGCGGTTATAGAAAAGCTGGTGGACGCTTCTCGTTTTGGAAGCCAGAGTCTCCTGAAGAAATATGAAACACGTCCCAGTAATGAAAGGCATGTGTGCTGTGAGGGAGCCCCCCGCCCCCGCGGGCGGAAGGGTTAATCCTTGCGAGGGAAAGGTGCTTGTGCCGAGCTGCAGCCCTGCTTCTGCTGGCGCTGTGCAGTAAAGGCTTCTCTCCAGATTTCCCCCATTCGGAACCCTTTGGCGTAACTTCGGTAGTTTTCAAAGCGGTGGTATTAGGGTGCTCTTTGTTGCTCATCTGAATTAAAAAAAAAAAAAAAAAAAAATGCAGTGGTTCTAAAGGTGGCATGAGAAGTGCGGACTTGCTACGGGAACAGGTCTAACACATCGTGCTGCTTAGAATTGATTCTGAAGCTGGCCAGACTTAAAAGAGGCATGCCTTTTAAATAATATGAAAATCTCCGTCCCGATATAAATAGATATCACGCTTGTTAAAAGGAGAGAGGGTTATGTGGCTGTTTTTGCTGTAATTGCAAGGCGGAACTGCAAAGTAGCTTTGTAGCCATGAGAATTACATGTGGGAACAGAAGAAACTTACTTAAACATTATGTTTAATGTAAACCTCACTTCAGTCTATTTGAGGTGTTTGGAATTGCTTAGTTATCTGCAATATTTATATGGTCTCATGTGTGCTCTTATAGGTACTGACTTTAAACAGTAAACAGAAATTAAAGCAGTTAATTTGCGTTAAATTCTGAAGTTTTCTTCCCCCTCCCCCAGCACAGTCTCGGGAAGCCCTGCCAGATTAATTACAAAAACAACTGCTGTGACCACGTTTCCTCAGATATTTTTAAATTGCAAAGTGAAATAAAGCAGCAATAATGGAAAAATAATTGAAGTGCATTAGAACAAAGCCTGTTGAAATACATAGCGGGAGTGTTTATGATGTTAAAGGTTCTACATCTTCAGTTGGTCTAAAAAATTGCAAACATATGCAAGATAACCTGTTTCAGCCTGCGTTTTTAGTTTAGAAGTAATAACTTTTATTTTTTGCTAAAAATAGTCGAATTTGGGATTTTGCTGCAGATATGTCTGCAACCCCAGTTAACTTTTTAGCTGTCACGTTCCACTTCGGGGTTTTTTTCCCTGTAGTGTTGACCATATAGTGTAAACATCGAGAATTTCTCCTGGTGTTGAGAGAATAATAGCAGGCATTGTGTGAGCTGCTGGAACCATACCTGACTCTGCCACCTGGAGTTTGCTGCTTTGAAATGAATCGCTTAACCTGACATGGGGAAGTCTGCAGTAGCATTCTTTTTTTTTTTTTTTTTTTTTTTTCTCTGAACGAAAGGAATGCAGGTAGTTGCTTAGTTATACCAGTATCATCTCCCCCAAATCTGTGCATTTCTGTGGTGGGACTTTTAAGGTGTACTAAAGCAGAGCAACACCCTTCAAGATAACTGCACTGAGACTTGCAGATGAACTTTGATTCTAAAATATTTTTAAATCTTTTCACTTTTCTATGTCTTTCTTTTGATTGCCTTCCATATTAAAAAATAGCAGGCTGAAAAAGCCCATATAAGTTCTTTCAGGATGTTTTCCTTTCTGAGACAAACTGTGAAAAGCCACAGTTTCTTGCTCGGCACAATCTACACAAAGAAAATTCATCCTATCAGATCAAGGCTGTCTATTATCTTAAGAGACAGGATGCGAACAGAGCTTGGTGGTTGATGCGAGCAGGGATATTGCTTATGGTCTATATCACATCAAGTGTTTTTGCAGTTGTATTCAGTCGTAGTACATCTAATGGTAAAGAGCAAGTCTCGAGGTAAATGTAAAAAAACATGTTTCTTAAGCTTCCAGAATAAATATTCAGGGAAGAAGCTTTTCTCATGAAATGAGTGTGCATCGTAATTAGCTTTTGAAATTATTTCTGCATACCATTGATTTTTATGCACACTGTATCTGCTGTACGAATTTAAATAACTTCAAATAGTCAAAAACCTTTATAATACTTCAGTTAAGCATTGTAATGTAAAGCAGTATCATCTCAAAAGAAGTTTTGGATCATGTCAGTACAAAAGTATTACATAATGTGTATTTCTACATTAATGAGCTTTTTTCTTTCTCTTCCATCTCCTTCTCTCCCCTTAATTTTTAAGGGTTTCATCTTTGGCTTGTCAAATGGACAGTAAGCAACACTGAGTGTTAACCGTGAGAGCTCTATAAGCACAGCGGCTGCTGGGATGTTGCGACAGAACGGTGGAAGTAACAAGCGTGGTTTGGGATTAGCCCGACTGTCTACCTCCAACTTCTTCACCATCTCTAATTCAGGAAATTGGGGAATGGGGCGCAGCACCAAGAGCAGCTCTCTGAGCAGCATTAGCTCCAACTCTGACTGCTATGATAATCCTGTTGTGGATCCGGAATACATCATGCAACTGGTGAATGATGTCAGAAAATTTGCAGATGTGCTACTCTATTTGAAGGAAGCCATTCTTTCAGAAGGTGTGTCAGTTGTTCTTAATTCTTAGACTTTCTGAAATTGTCACAACTCCATTCATATGCCTTTACTGTGGTTATTCGCCCTTGCCCTTTACCTTCCCCCTTTATCCTCCCTTTCTTCCCCCTTCCCCTCCCCCAGCGTGATGATGACGGGAAATGGTGGTAGTTTGGGTTCTCTATTTCCTCATCAGAACACTGTGCAATCTGTTTCATAATCATAACAAGGGAAAATAGGCTTTTAGCAGACTTCTAGGCCGCTGCTAGAAGCTGGTGAGACCATCCCCTAATTCGTTTTTAACCACCTGAATGTTTTTTATAATTCCAAAGAATTCTGTTAATATTTTGGGTATGTTTGAGTCTTCTAGGCTGTTTTGGTTTGGTTTTTGAAAGTCTTATATGCCAGCAGTTTGAGTTTTAAGGTAAATTGTAACTCGTAGCACTTTCTTCCTCTACGAGGTAAGTGTTTACCATCTTCTGCCAGCAGGTGGAAACTGCAAATTTTCTTGCTTATGGGGAGTGTATGTTATTGTGTGTTGCTGCTCCTTTAGGGAAATGTATTAGTCCATTTTTGGTCATCAGCAGGAAAGCTTTTTATTATATTTCTACAGAAATGTAGAATTACAGTGTTAATAGCTGAAATGACATCCAGAGCAGTTACGTACAAGATGGCCTGAGGGCTGAGCATTTGTGTTTCAGGTGAGTCTGCACACAGCTGAAATACCTCGGCCAAAAGGTGTGAGCAGATTTTAACAGAACAATAATTTCAGACTAGTGATCACTTTGTGTCCATAGTGGTTTTCCTGAGCACACAAGATAAGCAGAGTTGCTTGCGAGGTGGGATGTCTGGTGCCTACTAACACTGAAATGGGCATCCTGTAGGAAGGGACTATCAAAATAATGAAGTGTTGCAGTTTGCTACGCAGCAGTTGTTAATTAAGGTTCAGTTTAAAACTTTGGACTCAGAAGATCTGAAAAACTAATATGAAAGATAGGAATTGTCATCTTGTTTTATGCTATGTTATGGAATTAATTGGTGAAACAGTGTTGTTCATTTAAAGGATTGTTAATTTATAAAGGAGAGATGTTTGTTTTCCACAGTTGGGAGTGTTCTTTTTTTACCTCTGTCCGCAAAAGTGTCTCATAATATAGTGAATTCTGTGATATTGGACTTGCTTGCTGCTGGATGGAGACAACCTCCTAGAAGCTGCATAGTTTGGATTGCTTTTTTCCATCTTATTTGTCTTTGGAAGTGTTTACAGTTGTCTGACCAAAAATTAACGAAAACTTACTAAAGTGATTGGGCGGATTTCTTCCATGTAAAATTCTGGCTTGTAATGCTTGTAGAGTACCCCCATCCTGAAATTAGTTATATGAATTATTCCAAGGTGGAATCAATTGCAGGGATAGGAAATCAATTCTTTCCTTTTTGGACAGCATTTATCTATTAACTTGATGTAGATTTTATTGAATAGTAAAACTTTGCTCTGAAGTTTATGAAATGAGAACTAAAAATGAATTTAGCTAGTAGCTACAAAAAATAATTTTGATGCGTATACGTTGCGTATATCTACAAGCAATTCAGAGGTGGCAAATTTAAGTGGTGCAGTGGGCTTGCGGCAGTGAGCTGTTGTATTTGCCTGGCAAATGTTCCTAGAGCCTGCTGTAGGTCTTTCAGCTTCTGACCACTATTCCCTCAGCTTCTACATCTACTGTTAGTCGTCGTATTGCTGCTTTGGCAGACCTGTCTAAACTCCCTTTGTGTGCACAGTGGCTTCAGTCTCGACACACAGCTCCCTTTTAGCCAGGGCTGGCCAGTCTGCTGCTGGGGTCTGCATCAGTAGGTAGGCTGGTTCCAGTGGGTGCGTGCCGTGCATTTTGTACCGATGGTTATATTCCCTGCTGTTCTTATCTGAGCTGCCTTGGAAGAGCCTAACAGTTACTCACCTACAGTTCACTTCACATTCTCCTGATGTAGTGATACTATCTTGGATGAAAAATCTAAGCTGTTTTGGATTGTAACCTGTATTCATGTCTAAACTAGATTGTAAGTGCCTTTGCCTTATAGACTGTGTTTTGTGCAGTACCAATGCAAGTCAATATGTAACCCGAAAAATAAGCTGAGATCTCTTTTAAGGGCAGTGTTATATAACTGGTTTTCTGTAGACTTAAAGGCTATTGCTCTTTGCTTTACTTATACTAATATAATTTAATTTCTTACAGTAGTCTCATTGTCATAATGCTGAATAAATTTTGGCTACAACTTTTCAGTAAAGGTAAACCCAGGATTGTAACGTTATTTTCAGACTCTCACCTAACAATGTTGTATAAACTAAAATCTAAAACACTTGGGATCTCCTTGCTTGGCACCAAGTAAGAAACTTGTTTCTTAATGATACTTCACATAAAAACCCCAAAACATCTCCACCCTCCACCCACCTCCCAACCCACCCCCCAAACAGCCCACTCCAGACCCACAAACAAAAAACCCTCTGAATATAACTGCAGAGATGAAAGGTTTGTCAGCTGTTTGGACATGAGGGAGCTGCAGTTGCCTCTTGTGTGGAATGAAAAAACATCTGTTCCATACACTTCAGTTCTTGCTGTGTTTTTTTAAATTCCCTTTTGAATGTAGGCATTGTGCTCACTGGATATAACTATCAGTTATTGGCAATCCAACTTGAGGCATAAGATCAAGATACTTTATCAATGTCCTCGTTAAAGAAGAGGTCTGAGCATTTTTTGAACCCACATCAATGAATGTAGTGCTGTTTCGCAAGAAATTTTTTATTTAATTCTACTTGATGACAGGCTGAACTTGTAGGGGTTGAAATGCAGAGTTAGCGCAACAGTCTCCTGGTACAGTTTTCAGTTAAATTTCCAGATGAGTAGAATTGTATCATATGGCTGATATTAGTGAGGATCGTTGCATTATCATCATCTTTTTGATGACTGAAAGGTCATCTTCATTTGTAGCGTTTGTACTTTCTGAGGTCAGAGATAATTGAAATACGTTGAGAAGACTGAAAATAAGTCAATCACCTTTCTGATAAGAAGAAAATTAAAACAGTTTCTCAGAAATCTCTGCCTGGAAGCCCATACTTGAGACTGTATGTTGAATTAATACCTCGAAGACTCAGATCATTGCCTGCAATCTGTGCTACTCTTAAGACTGTTCATTTCAGTTTTCAGCTTTTTTGATGGCATTCTGTACTCTTCATGTAACTTGGGTTTAGTTGTTATTTCTCTTTTAATGTACACCTGAAGTACAAACTATTAAGACATAGTGGCTTGAAAGGTGGTGAGTTTTGTCTGTGTTTTGCGTTCCAGTAATAACTTTTTAGCTATAGGTTGAGAGTGTGAGATTAATTGTTGCCTTCAGCTTGCACTCCTCTTGGAAAACTAGGACATGCAGTGAAGTACAATCTAAAGGCTGGATCGATCTGTGATCTTCAGAGGTAGTGGCACTCCAGAAGTAGATTCCATGGTAGAAAATGTTTTGGGGTCTGAGAAGTTCTTTGCCTCCCACAGAGACTTGCTGAGGGCTTAACAGCCTGGCAGTAGTATTGAAAATTCAGAAGTATTTAAAGCGTGTGAGGCATACTTAAGGTAAATCCTGTAACTAGAAGAGGTTAATTCTTGTTCCAAAGCAGGGGTTTAATGGGTCTACAAGTAAGCACTGTTGAATTTTGAGGCTGGGTGACTTCCACATGCACAATATGGCCTCCTGGAGGACAGGAGATAGGGGGCAACTGCTATATACTGTCCTATCTTTTCAAAAGGTAAGAATGCCTATACCTCATAGAAATTGTATAGAAAGCACGTAAGCCACTCTTGTGGACAAACCGTGCAGGAGCCACCTAGCCACCTCTTCTATTAGAGAATTCATCAGTTCAAAAAAACTATTGCTTATTGCATAGATATGCAAAGTTGAGACCCTATTGAAGAAAATAGGTATCTATGTATGAGATTGGTGACACAATCCGTGTGCTGTTACGGCATATAATAAATTCCACTGTTGCTTTAAGCAAATGGTGCCACTGTGTGGTCTTTGCTCAAATCAGATTCATTTACTCAGGTTTAAAAGGACCATACAGAAGAATATTTAAGACATGATCTGAGTTCCTAATTAGAAGGTATTTTTACTCAGTGTTTCACGTTTAAACAGTAAATAGTAGCTTTTACTTGTTTCACATCAGAGATGAGGGAAACATTCCTGTTTCTCTGGTTTGAACATAGTTAGCTACTAGTTTTGTGTCATCTGCTATTTGTTATTTTTTAAGGAATGTAATGTATGCTTCATACTGTAAGGTTTGCCCTTGGGACTGTGGGAAAAATTGTGTTACATTATGAATAGCTGTAAGGGTAAAATTTGCATGTGGTTTAAAAGTGCAGGAGTAATTATATTTTAATATATAAGCTTCTTGACTGTACTTTAGCATATATTTTGGAATTATTGCTTGCTTTATCACAAACTTTGAAGTAGTCTTCAAAGTGTGATATTGTGTGCTTCATGTGGGTAATTCTGCATCCTTTTCATGAGCAAAACCTCTTTTCCTCAAGTTCATCTTATCTTCAACTAATGTTAATTGTAGCTTATTCTTAAATGTTGATACACACTTTTTTCCAGGTATTGTAGAAAACGGAATAGCAAGATGAAGTTCTTACCTTTCATTGTAGATTTGTCCTTGAGGATCAGATTTTGCTGTCTGGATTCCTAGAGTTTGAGACCATATTTTTTTTTTTTTTCCTTTATTTTAAACTAAAGCAGAGGTAAAAATACTGGTGAAGCTGGATGGCCTGGTCATGAATGTTTTCATCCTCTTTATAGTAGCACCAATACTTTCAAAAGGATCAGGAATGCTGCCTAACTTGAAACGTATCAGGTCCTTATTTTTGAAGGATAAGATATTCAGCCCAGTGAGACAATTTTAAAGGTGTGTCAGGTTAAATAGTTTCCTCAAAATAAGGAACTTGTAATCTGCAGTGACTTCAAAACATTGTTCTAGCACCTTGAAGACTGGTATTAATTGCATGCTATGCTAAAAGCCAGAAGCTCTCTACTGAATATAGTGCCCAAGGGTCAAAGATGAATGATTTCTCTTTAGCCCTTCCAGGCCTGATAATATGTGCTTTTTTAGTACCGTCCATATTTTCAGTATGATTAACACATTGTAGTATTTTTAGCATTTGACTTCTATTTCTTTATTTTCTTACAGGGTAAAATATTACTGTCCTTTTTTTGAGGTAGTATTTTTTGAAGTCAGTTTGCCCTGTTTTGCTAGGGAAATCTGAAGTTCATTAACTATTGCAGTGAAGATTACAGATTGAAATTATGATAATTTATAATGCGAAGTATAATTTTGCTGTTTGTTCTTTATTCCCATTTTGATGTCTCTCAATGAAAGGTGCTGTCTTTGATACACCTTAAACTGGATGTATTTACCTGTCTAATGACACCTCATCGTACAAACGCCTGATAGGTGGCAAACTGCTCTAAACAAGGATCTGATAGTGTTTGTCTTGCTTTTCAACAGTCTCTGGAAGGAATGTTTTGGGGGTGGGGGTGCTGTAGTTGGTTTTTTTGAGGGCAGTTGGACTGATTTCTTTTTTTGTGGAAGGTGATGCAGGTTTTCTCTTGATAGTATTTTCTGTCCTAAATAAAAAACCTTTATGGGAGAAGGGAAAGTAAAATGCTGTCAGGGCAGCTGACTTCCAGGGACCGTGAGAACGTAGTGATTACCAAATGTGTAAACAATCTGCTTGTGAATTGATTAAATGACCTTCAAGAACCCTTGGAAAAAGGCAGAGGAATTCATTTAAAGCATAGCGCATTGTTTCTTTTATTCCACATAGCACAAAAAAAGGGGAAAACAAACTGTCTAGTAGATAATAAATCCTATTATAGAAATCACAACATTTGAGGATGTTGACAGATAGTCTGGAGTAGAATTTTAATGTTAATAACTTCCAGGATCTACTGAAGTGTTACATACTTGTAATACCTGAAGAATAATTCTGTAACTTGCTATTAAAATACAACCCTTTTTGTGCTTTGTAGCTCTACTCAGGCTTGGTCCACAAGGAACTAACTGCATGTTTTAAATGTATTAGCCTGTAATAACATTGCTCATCCTCTTGCTGAGTCAAATAAGGTGTTAAGAGGTGAATTCTGACAATTTGTATTTGCTGCTTTGGATATTGCTGTTCCCATAGCAGAGTTGGCAGAAGTGACGTGAGCCATAGTAGCAGGGAAGCCAGGACTAAACCAGGCTGGGGCCAGTGTCAGGCAGCTGGAAGGAGCAATTTATGAAGGCGCTGCTGCAGAAATTACAGGTTTTTCTTCCCTACTAACAGCTGAATTGATGGTACAGTTCTGTAACTGCTGAAAATATGTAAGATACGTCTAAAATTGTTGTTTTCTTATTATAAAGCTTGTTATGTTTAGGTCTGTGTTTTAAATGTGCTAATAGTGTATTTCCACAGCAGCTTAGAGAAGAAACTTAAGTGTGAGTTGCTGTGATCTCACCACTCCTTCCAGGCACTGGCAGTAGTTCTTCGGTGATTGCGTATCAAGCCAGTTCTGGGGGCAGATCTGCCTGAAAACTACTCCTAGGAAGAAGGGAACTAGTTTTCAGCCAGATTAGTTCCATGCACTGACTGTAAGGTTGTACAGCAAAAGAGGGAGAAGGCGGCTGGCAAAGTAACAAGTGACCAGAGGTTAAAATGGAACAACAACCTATGGAGGAGGATCTGGATGGAGTTGGTGTGGCACTCCACTCTGGCATCACTGCATCCACTGCTAAACCCTGTACCAATTCTTTTTGTCTCCTCTGCTGAATGCAAAATTTGACTGGGATATATGAAGGAAAGGGGGTGGTGGTGGTGGTGGAGGAGGGAATGGAGAGAACAGCAAGCAGAAAATGCCCTTTGATGGCAAATTAATCAGCTTTCTTAGCTCTGAGCTTTTGGCATACTTGAATTCAACAGTCATCTTTTAAACTTACCTTCCTAAAATGTGCTTCTTATATGCAAAGACATATGTGCTTCCAGTCTTTCTGACCTGGAAATTCCGTAGTACACCCTTTCACCTATCTCCAAGTAGTAGTCACTTCTAAGTATTGATTCTGCCAATTTGAAATTGAAACTGTTCTTTGACAAATATGAAATAGTCTTTCAAGCAAAGAGATGTAAGAACAAAGGAAATACCTCCTTAAATTTTTTTAACAAGTAAAATTATTGCTAAGAATCCAAAGCCAACGGTAGTGATTTTTATTTTTTTTTTAACAGCTACTGATGCTTTTTACAGCAAAAGTCAGAGAGGAAAGAAATAGGCATGTAAACTGCTTCTCTTGGTTGACCACATCAGGCCAGAGACCTCCTGGTCATTTTCCCGTACTTCCCTTACTTTCACGCTGTCCTTCCTTCCTAGTCTCTCTCATGAGCAGAAAGCACTGAGATCTATGCCTGTGAGTCCAGTTCCTGTTCAGTGGCAGATTGCTCAAACTTGAGAGGTTCTGCGAAGAAAGCAGAAGCTTTGTGTACTCCAGAGAACTCTGTCCATAAAGGGCTAGTGAAGCCTGAACGAAGGCAAGCCCACAACAATCCAACAAAGTAGTTCACAGTCAAAGTTTATGGGAGATAGCCATAGTTATGGAACATGGTTTTCCTCAAAAATGTTACACTTAAGCTGGGAGAGAGAACTTGCCACCTTTATTTCAATTTCACTGCAGATCATTCTGCAAAGTGTTTTATCCAAGCTTCTTGTTTTCTATGAGCCCACCATCTTGCAGGCTTTTGTTAGGGAGTCTTGGACACTCAGATACTGTGACCAGAGCCAGAGGAGATGGGCATTTTCTTCTGCTTTGCAGGTTTGCAGTATTAGAGCGCTGCTTAATTAATCTGTAGTCATGGAACAATTCTGCTGTTTCTAGTACTCTGAACAAGCAGAGGAAAAAACCCAACCTCCTCTTGAAGTCCAGTTCAAGCAAAGCTGTGCTCTTCATAGTCAAAGTGTAAGCTGCCTGTTAAATGCAGGTTGCTAACATTGGATAGTAAATGCTGTTTCTTCAGTTTCGGGGAAGACTGAAGTTAAATAATAACTTAGTGGACCAGGAGATAAGTTTGTGGCTGATAGTACTACCCCTCCCCCAGTTGCATACTCCGCATTCCTTCAGAACAAATGTTCACTTGTTGCTATAGTGTCTAAGATCAGCAGTCAGGAGGGGGGTGTGTGTGTCTTGGAGGCCTGTGAGTGTTTAAAATGTAAAATCAACCCTTATGTGCAGTCCGGATATTTTTATTGACTTAATTAGCATCTCTCTCTTTGGGAAAAGTGAACTATTTATAAGAGAACACAGGCATTATCCATTTTTATGTTGCTTTTGAAGTCCAAAAAAATGTAATACAAGGCAAAACTGCATTCTTCCTCCTTTTGCATTTCTGATGTACAAAAGAATCTCAAAATACTTAGTCTGAGCTAGTTTGTTAATTAGAATTACCTTCACTTTCCATCACAGCAGCTAGACGAATGAAACTGAAATTACAAGATTAGCAAGATGAAAGGTAAGTAGTGAGGAAGAGGATGAATAGTCAGATTTTCATTTTTGAATGTAAATGTAAAGTTAGGCCTTTCAACAACAAACATTCTTCTAATATTGTTTGCAGCTTAAGAAACGGGAACACCTGGACACAAAAACTTGTATCTCTAAGATCTTGGCCCCAACACCTGAAAGATAAGATTTGGTCCATATCCAGGCTGAAGTCTTCTGGTTCTTAACAGCAGTTCCTGTGTACATGTAGGAGCTTTTTTGTTTAGAGGAAACCCTTGCCCTAAAATAGTTTCCTACTCTTGGCAAAATGTATTACAGTGTACCCACAAAAATATATATATATATTTTATTTCTCTGATGCATCAGTTTATAAAGTTGCAACATAAACTAAGGACATCAATACAAGTATTTTTTCTATGCCTAACAGCATAGAGTTATATGAGTTGTGACTGTCATCTTAATGATCTTGACTTCATGAAGATTTCATAGACTAAATCATTCCTTTTCAACCAGTTTCATTGGGAGTGTTTCTTCTTTCTATTTATGTAGCAAGGCCACAGAACTGAAGCTGATTTGTTTCTTAATTCCAAGCAAGTGTTCATCTAATCTGGCAGTTGTGGTGGTTTGGTTATGTTAGGTCTGATGTCTCACATACTGGAGTTAGAACTGCATGGCAAGGGTAGGAGATGGGATACAAAGCCTGGGCTTGATCTTCATAGGTAGCTGTTTCCCGTTTTTAGTGAAAATGGGGATTTTATGGGGGCTTATTCCTTTGTCTCGCTAAAATGCCCCTTTTTATAGAAGATTGAGTGACTCATGTAAGGCTGTAGAAAAGAGTTACGTTTGGGTTAAACATTCATCTTAATGACTTTCATTACAGAGAAGTGTAACTGAAAAACATAGAACTTGAATTTTTTTTTGTAGAGGCTGTGATGTAGCTGAAGAAAGGTTTTTTCTTTTTTACCTT
Source organism: Falco cherrug (assembly GCF_023634085.1). Lineage (NCBI taxonomy): Eukaryota > Metazoa > Chordata > Aves > Falconiformes > Falconidae > Falco > Falco cherrug. The sequence continues at coordinate 16,025,357 of NC_073708.1, forward strand.
TTTTTCCTTGTTTACTGTTTAAAAGTACTTTCTTGGGCTAATTTTTAAAAGTATGTATGTATTCCTATTTGCCAGTTGTGGTTCTTTATTTTGGAGACTGTCAACTTAAGACGAAGGTTGGCTTATCATGCCTAACTCTTTAGAGTTGTTCTGTGTTGTGACTGAACTGCTTCAGATACTTGAGCAACTTCACTTACTGCTTAAATGTGCAGTGACAATGAAATCCCCATTTAAATTTCATGTGATGATGAAAATATATCTAATACAACAAGCAGTAAGAAGCTTTTAAAGGAATTTACAAGACTCTTATTTTGGGGGTTACGGCACACAGTTACATGGTCCTTTTGCTTGTGAAACAGCATTTAAAATGGCTTCATTTGCTTTGGTCCAGAATAATGATCAGAGAATGAATGCTGGAAATTTGCATGCTCACCTTCTTGCATGCCTGTGTGCAAAATAACATATGGGCTTTTTTATTTTTTAATGTAAATGCATATTGGGGAATGTATGGGAGAAATAAGAAAGCCTAAGGTTCAAATTCTGATGACTTAAGCAGTTCCAAAGAGCTGCTGTTGTAATACAACATTTTCCCTTTCTCAAATGTATTTATTCTCTGTGCTGTGTTTAAGTTGGGTTCAGGGCCCACAAAGTGGGTGTTGCAGCAGTTCATAATGTTTTTGCTATGCGTACTGTGAATGCTGAAGGGAAAGGAAAGCTCCTATGTTGGAAAGAACAAAGTGTTTCTTCTAAGTCTTGTTATGTTTTAATCCTTTCCTAGTTTTAGGAAACTGCAAGATGTGGAAGGCCTAGTGAGGAAGTTATAGCTAAGATGCATTGAAAATAACGTCATTGATTAAAATGAATTGCAAGATTGTAGATCAGTAATTTGCAGGAAGTATATTTGTAAGGTGGAGTTAAAGCACAAGTGTGTACCCTCTCTCACCCCATGCCTTTTCAATGAGAGAGGTTTTGACATCTTTAGGATTTGGGGTGAAATTTGGGGTTTGTAGCACAGGATTTCCAAAGGGTGCTTTTTTCTGAACATTGTATTGAAATTTTTCCAGTTTGTGCAGGTGTGATTGGTTTAAGGCTCTGTGTTGTGAACAAATTTAACATCTCTGTTGATGTTCTAGTTCTGGACTGCAGCTTATTCTTAGCTCTATTTGTAAGATCAGATGTTGCTGAGCTAGTTACGGACAGGGAATTCCTGAAGAATTACCTTGATGACTGCTCAGTGTTCACAGATCCCTATTGCTGTTTTAGTGTTGGTAGTCAGATGAATGGATTCTGTAGTAGGATGCTTAAGTTATTTTGTGTTTCTGGGGGTTTTTTTCTGGGGTTTTTTTTTTTTCATTAATTCATCGTATATAGGGTACATAAGGTACTTTGTCCTACATGCTACCACAACTATGGAACTAAAAAGCCTGTCCAGAAGTTCTTCAATGCTGACAAGAAGTGGAAAAAATGCTTACTGGAATCACTAATGTGGAGGTGCAGAGAAACAGAAAAGTACTGATCAACACAACGGCCTGTGGTCTCAGCAGACATGTAGGATAACTACTGCCAGCAGAAGAGCAGTTGAAGGAGGCAGCTTTTTGGAGGGATAGTCCTGTATGTTTTGTGCTTAGTTTGGTAAGGTGCAAGTTGTTTGTCTGAAAGCTTAGTAGTGTACGTGAATTGTGATAGTTGATTGAAGACAGTTTGCAAAGGGCTTTGAGAAAGTGACTGTGATAAATACTTTATGCCAGTGGTGAAGAAGTGGAAACTAACATTAGGATTAAGATTGCAGAGTGGTCTCTGGTATTCATATTTAAGCCCTTGTGTTTAAGAACAAGCAAATATTCAGCAAGGAATAGAGAACTCTTCTTAGGGGTGCAGGTGTTTAGGTGGTGACTAGACATGAGCTTTTAGAGAAGGTGGCTGAAAATTTAATTTAAAAAGAAAGCAGTAGGTCTGGAGTGTATAAATAAATTTGATTCTTAATAATGAAAGAAGCTTGTCATAAACCCAAAACTGTGTGCCATTGGATGAAAAATAATATGCATGGGGCTACTATTCAAACATGTAGTTCACCAAGTTCAGTCTGTTTCTATTAAAACTTTCACATTCTGTAGCTTTTTCTGGCCTGTGCATCCTTTGGTTGGTTGGTGGTGTTTTGTTTAATTTTATTTTTTTAAAATTTAGCAGTAACTAGCTCAAATGACAATTTCAGTGGATCTGGGGGAAACAGCTGTGTAAATCCGGAACCATAAAGCAAACAGATTCCATGGTTTGTCTTTTCCACCTTTCTGTTGCAAAGTATTTGTGAAGAAACCACTCAATTAAAAAATTCATAGTGAGCTGTACAGTGGGTTACTGTTGTCTTTTGGGGTGTACAAGTGTCAGTGTGACATCACTTAATACTGTAATGATGGTCTTTCAGTGTTTTCTCTTCATACGAAATCACCAAAACTGTTTTGGTGTGAAATATCTGATACCAAAACTTTATATGGCAGAGGGGGTTAGCCGTTCCTGGATTTAGAAAGTGGTAAGTTTGTGAAAATACTTCCTCTTGAGCATTCAAATGGTTCATCACTATCTCACCTGTGCAAGTCATATAGTCAGGCTTTACTCTCTCGGGTGGTTCTTTCAGCAGGACTTAAATGCTGGACCTTCAAATAATTAATCCTTTATGTTCACCAGTTTTCTAGACAACTAATAGTACTGGCTGCTGCTTTAGTGATTTGAATCCCACTTAAAATCTAAGTTGATTTTGTGTAACTTTTTTTTTCTTTTCATCACCAAAACAGAAATGGGATACTATCATATCCTATAGCAGTTCATAGTTGTGTTTGAAAGATCCTTTAAAAGAAATGCACAAAGTAATGCATCTTTTGTTTAACACTATATAATCTTATAATCCTGGCTTTGTGTGGTCTTTTGAAATCTAGGTGGGCTGGCAGCAATAAAATAGCTTCTTGGCTGAATCAGTGACTTGGGCTAGAAGTGGAAGGAGCAGCCATGTAGAACTAACCATGTAGTATTTTAGACTAAAAGTAAAATGAGTTAAAGCTGAAGTATTTTTTTTATGATCTCTTGATGTGGGTTAGCAAAGGTTAAATTTATTTTGAATAAATAAAACAAAACTTTCATACTACCTCTTCTGTGTACTAGTTTCATATGGTAAGATCGACTTTCTGGGAATAGTCTTTCCTTTTCCGGCTTATTCTTTTTTTCAGAAATTTATGCTGTGAAAGTTGAATGAGTATTACTTCATATGTTTTCAGAACTTAAACCAATATGCAAGGAACATAGTTGCTTAAAGCATAAAAGTCTTCTCATTTTATTTTAACAGTGTCTTCCATTTGACAGCTGTTCAGTCCAGGGACTACTTTACTAAGTTTTAGTAAAATGTCCTTGAATAAGAAGTAACTAGCATACTACTGAAAGTATAGTCGCTGATCCTGATGGATGTGACTTCCTGGTCAAATGTGACTGACTGGGCTTGCTGAAAATGTATTCATCATAAACAATGTAGCCTTGTGTCCACTTGACAATTTACAGCTCTGACTTAAAACATGTTCTGGAAGTGCTGAAGCATTGTCTTCACCTACAGTTCTTAAACTCCTGGAATACACAGGGAAACTGTATGAACAGGGGCTAAAATGGCCATGTAGTGTGTTCACTGTCATTTGTCAGGAACAGGTAAATAAGGAAACGCCAGCCATTTTCATTGCTGGTTTCTGTTCTTTAAATTATGGGTTAATAAAAGATTAAACTGCATGGCTGAACACATCTAGGTTAGTTGACTGGAATCTCAAGGCTAGTAGAATACAAAAGTTGAAGGAATGTAGCGTACAGCATATTGAAATAGATTAATGAAAAGCTGCATTGTGGTAGGTTTTTTCCAAAAGGCTTCCCCACATACACAAATGGGGAGTTCATCTATGAATTTCAATGTGAAGTAACTGTTCTGCTGATGTCAGTTGGCAAACTGACATAATAAAAATATTTAACTGCTTTCAGTGTAGGCAGAATTGTGAGATTTTGATTATTCTGATGTTTTGCATATACACCACCTATTTTCTTGACTTTTTGAAAATATTTTTTAAGACATCTTGATTTTTATAACTTTTAACTTCTGAAAATTAATCTAGCATTGATTTGACCTATTTGCATAGCAGAGAAGGACTTCTTAGATGAGCTTTGACTTCTAAGTAGTACAGAATTGGCCCATAATTAAAATGGGGTAGGAATGCTTACCCAGTTTAAAACCAACCATCCAAAAACCGCCACAGCTTAAAGTCACATCAGAGGCTAGTCAGCATGATTAATGGTTGTATCTATACAGAAAGACTGATGTATTTTGGCCAGTCCCTGATAGCAGATGACAAATCTGAAAGGCCTGTTTGGCTAAGATTTCTATCATGATGAGTACCCAACAAAAGCTCATCATGCTAGAAGTCTTACCTGGAAGGCTGGGCTAACGAGGGATAATTTTGTGTTTTATCCAAGAGCAATTTCTCTGCCAAAAAAAAAAAAATAATCTATTTTTTTTGTACTTTTACCCTATTTATTTCAAAGTCAAGGGAGAACTTCCACCACTAAAATACAAAAAAAACTTGTAAGTACCAGCTGCTTTTTAATTTTAACCTAGATTTGTACAACCTGATTTTTAAGATCAAATTTAGTAGTTTGGCAGTAAGTAGGCAACTGACTTGCCAAATGTTAAATCCTTGCTTGTAAAATAAAGATATTTTGCTGCAATATGTGATTAAAACATTGGTCACAGTGGATTCTGGAGCACATGTTGCCAAAGACTGTATGATTTTGGTGTAGTGTCTTCTCGTGATGCCATCACAGCCAGAGTCACCATGAGACTAACAAAAAAGCTAGGACTGGCTATCTTGCTAATTCGAAAGCTTCAAGTATGACGTTTCTTGACATAGAGATCTCTGGTAGATAGCTTCTAATTCTGCATCATAACATAGGGTTGAAACATGATGAGTTTGCTAGTGCCTTTGGCAGCTTCTGGCCTTGTTAAGAGATTTTACAAAGGCAAATGCCTCCAGAAATTCTTTTGAGTTTTTGTTTTTCAGTGAATTAAAATGTTTCATTCCTTACATCTGCAGCCAATTAAGTTATGACAGCCAAGACTGCCATTTTCTCATCACTCCTGAGCTGTGGCCACCAACATATAAATATCTACAACATTATCAAAGGAAAAAAGTTTAGTTCATTTTATATCTGTACAATTGATGAAAGTCAAGTCTAGCCCATATGTTTATTGACTTACAAAGCTTCCTTGAGACTTGACTACATAGCAGTGATGTAGATCAGTTTTACTATGGTCAAACCAAAGGGTAAAACGTGCTTTCACTGTGTGTTTGATTAGTTCTTGTTGTGTTTTGAGATGGTGACCTCTGTCAAGTCAGACAAATAATGGCAGGCTGTTAATCATGTTAGAATGGGGCTGATAGGGGGAGGACGGCGAAAGTAAAGTGATGGGTTAATCTGGGACTGTTTCCCAAACTGCAGATGTAGGATTTAGGTGATTTCCACACAGTTCATTGTTGTGTGATTGTTTTGCCTACTCTGTGATGCTCACTGGGAAGTCTCATAGTCTGGATCAGGTTCAGACCTGAGTGCTGACAGTTTCCTGGTGTGCAACGTGGATGTTGATGGAGGTGATAGTAATGTGATTTTAGTTTAAAGCTGCTTTACTTTGAATCAGCTTCAGGCCAATGCTGGTTCCACCCCCCCCCAACCGAGGTGGTGTAGCTACTGATACCATGTAATCCTTCAGTGTAACATAATGGAAACAGGATGTAATTTACCTTAACGCCAAAAATGAGGTTATAGTAGAAGCTGGCTGTCTTTTAGCAAGATGTTGGTCTTGCAGAGAGAAATGTTGGTCACTTCAGCATATTTCTTCTGAATCCTTCCAAGATCAAAAGCCATGGGGAGCTGACTGTTTGTGTTCCATCAGGTGAAACGTAAAAATTCTGGATCCAAATATTCAGATATTGGGGAAATTGATTCCCAGTTTGTGTGCTTATTCTCACCACCACTCTGGGAGGCTGTTCTGTCGGGCTTCTCCCTTTCTTCTGAAGGAGGTTGGGATTTGTGCAGATGATGTTACTTAAAACCACAAGCGAGGCTCCTGTATTTCAGTGGCAGTAAAAGGGAAGCTGAAGTACACACTCCTCAGCTGGTCCCAGGAAAGCAGCAATTTACAAAGGGAGCCCTCAAAATGGGGACTAGACCTAGTGAGGGTGATGGTTGGTTTCAGCCACGGGCTATGTCCCAGTGACTCTGCACAGCTGATGTTTTAAGTGTTCTCATCCAGTTGCATTTATTCATCTTAAACTAGTGGTAACATCCATAGGGAGAGTGAGTTTCATGGTAGGTGCCAAAGACAGGGCATTTAATCATGTTTGTGAGGGTAGATGGAGAAACTATTTGTGCAAAAATACAAGTTAACTTGGTTATATTAAGATTTTCACAAGTGAGATGAGTTTATATATATTCCCCACTCTGTAGTCAAAAGACTGGTCTATGTCTATGAACTTGTGGCTGTAGAGAGTATTGGTGGCAGGTTGTTTCAAACTGATAGTATCTTTCACTGTTTGTAACATTCTTGAAGGCTGTTGAATGCATTAAGTAAATAATCACATCTTTCTACTTGTGAAAAGCTTTGTATGGAAAGCAGGACCTTATTAGATGGTGTGAACTAGAATATTTGCTTTGCAAGTCTCATGCAATCTGACTTGAAGACTTTTCCAAGATGTGTTAGTTGTCAGGTGGTTTATCTGGATTGATACCCTATCTTTTCTTTTCATCGGTGTGACCAGCTTCAGCTCTAAACAAACTTTTAGCCGCAGCAAAACAGTAGTTGTATTAGTGGTTCCCCTTCTTTTATGACTGGTGGAAATTGGGTAGTAGAGGAAGGGTCTACTGCTGTTAGGAAGTGTTAATGTTCTAGGTGGAGCAGCAGTAAGCAGAATGGTGCACTTGTGTAGGAGTCTGAACAGCAGCATAGGATATGCAATGGCAGTGGAAGGGAAAAACTGTTAGTCTGTATTTAAACTTGTCCTGGCAAACATTTGTTGACATAAACAGCTTCAGAAATGTTTGGGCCAACAGTAAATCGGGTCAGACAAAAGAATACCAGCCAACTGACACAGCAGTGCCTTTTCTGACTACGTGTATTGTGACCAGTCCTGACTTGGCAGGGAGGTTGATGGGCGCTGACAAGCTCAATGAGCAAATCTTATTTTGTTTTGCATGAACAGAATCCATAGCTGTAAGGTCATTATTGCTTGCTAATTTACTAAACAAAAGCTTCCTGTTGAGAAATACCTAAAATTAGAAAATAGGTAGTTTATGCTGTTTTTACGTTAAAGACGGATGAGTATGGTTATAAAATGTGATGACCAAAACCGTCGGGGAGTGGGATGCTGATCACAACAGTGTGTTATGGAGGTGGGTTGGCTAACACAGACAGGCTTCCCAGCTGCTTTGTTCTATCATTCTTGTGCCTTAGGTTTGTCAGCTTTGAGTATGTGCCTTTTCACCCTATTTTTCTTTCTACACTGCTGCTACAGAGTGTGCTTTGGTGTGGTTGCCTATACATTTTGGAAGAGCTTATTTTCAGCTAACGTAAATGACAGTTTAAACCCCAAGGAAAGAAGATTTGCAGATAGGCTACTAAGGGCTCTCCAAGCCTTTTTAAGTCTCAAGAGCTCTCTCTTTTTTTTTTCTTTTTTTTTTTTTTTCCTTTTGTTGGTTAGAGGGCTGACTGATTCTTCCAGGAGATTCCAGGAGACTGGTCACCAAAGGAAACAGCTGAACTCAGGTGCCTGGAGAGGTCCTCTGTGCTGCAGGATCACTGGCAGTCGCAGTCCTCTGGCCCCGAGTACTAGCTAGTCTTCTACAGTATTGCAATTCATGTTACTAAGCTTGAGAAAGATTTTAAAACTGATATAGCATCCATTGGTGGAGGAATTACCTGCTTGACTTAATGTAGATAAATGAATCTGTACAGTAAGACAAGGGAGAAAAGAAAAACTGAAAATAAATACTAATTTTTATGACTGCTTGAGTCTGATTGAATTGCTGGAGACATTTTCTGATGCATTCTTTTTGCTGAACCAGTATTTGCTCTACTGTTGTTTTGGTCTCTTAGCCACTTTTGGACTCCTCAGTAGTAAAACTGTTTCTGTTAATCTGCTGTATTTACACTGTTTTACTACCTGAAGTTTAAATAAACCTGTCCTGAAGAGGAAATCTGTTCTAGTGTCTGTTTGGTGAGGATCAGCTGCTGAAAATGCAGTGTGGTTGTGGTTCCTGACTTCTGCCCCCACCCCTCCCCAAGCACTACTTCTGTCACAGACTTCTTGTCTTCTGGAGGCACAGAAACAATGCTTCAGATATTTTGTAAACAAATAATACAGTGATGGAATACAAAGAAATCTCAGTTGGGTGTAGCCAGACCTTTACTTGTGAGAGTACAAATAATTAATCTCATGCTTGAATGCATTATTTTAGTGATAGTGTTCTCCTGGATAGCATGATAAACATCTAACTCAACTCAGCAGTTGTTTTCAACTTCTATTTCCCTTTGAAGCTTACTGCTGCTGTTTCAGACTTGAAGAGGCTTATGTCCCTTCAGTTGGGTGTTTTTTTTCTTCTCCTCCCCCTCCTGCTTGCTTCGCTTTTTCTCCCAACTGTGTTGGCCTAGTAAGATCTTAATACTAACGAACTGTTTTTTGGGATCTGATATGCTTTAATTTGTCTTCTGTATGATTTTTTTTTTTTTTTTCTTTGCCTTGACCTAAACTGTAAGGAACCTCAAGAGGCTGTTTTATCCTGTGATGACAAGCCTGTAGCTGTGGGTCACACTGAACTCCCCAGAATAATGCATGCAGTTATATGTCTGTGATGTACTCCCTGAGGACTCTCAAGCTGGGAGTAATCTGTCGACTTGTTTGGATGCTTTCCTGTGCATGGGTATTCGGGATCACATGGTTAAGAACCCTTTTCTCTCCAGCCACAAGTGGACATCTGTGTGTCAGAAGACAGGGACACCTTCACCTTGGCTAGGCAAGAGATGCGGTTGAGGGCAAAAGGTGCACTTGTGCAGACCAGCTGTAGTGAGCTGACCACAATACTCATGCCCTTCATGTGAGGACTGCATATAGTCTGGTTATACAGAGACAGCTGACGGGGAAGGTTTGTGTGTATAGCCTTCACATGCCTTCATAAAAGCTGATTTGCCCCCGTCCTGCCAATATAAATCATTAGTCCTGATGAGCGACTGTGGAATATTTGTCTGCCTCTGGAGGTTTGTAAGAAGAGATGAGACAGGACCTCCATAGACTTACCTCTTAAGTATTTCAAAACTTAAGTCTACACACTGGACTTGTTTCTTAATGGACTAATAGGAAGTATCTTTAACTATCTAATACAGTTTTCAGAAAATAACATGTTACCGTAATTTTCAGATGTATTTTCTGTGTTGTGTGATCCACTTTGGGTTTATGGGTGTCAGTACAGCTCTGCTGTCTTTGCTTTTCCCCATTGCTTTTGCCTGGAGCTGCCCGGTGCTCCCAACAGCGTTGATGGAGTACAGTTGAGGCTTTGATGGATTTCTCCAAGTCTTACAAGGTGACAGCATCTGTACTGACTTAAACTAAAGCTGTGTCTAGCTCAGTGTCTGAACTCCAATGATTGCCAAAAGTAACTAACTAGAGAAAAGTGAAAATGCTGTTGGACGTATCCTCCGAACCCTTTCTGCTTAGTGGGGAGTTCTTGAGCTGTTGCAGGTTACATTGTTTGTTTGACTACCATGCTTAGTAGTTTTGTAGACTAAAAAGGGAAGTCGCTGAGTGGAAAGAAGTTGTGGAGGCAGGTTCAAAAGGAATTAAATGAATTCAAAGACGGCAGGTGTGTGAGCAGTTACTAAAGTGCATAGGAACAGCTGTGGTGCAGCAGCTGTGGGTGCTGGGGGTCTAGACTGCAGAAAGTGGCCAGTCTTGTCTAGTCTCCTAAGCAGCGTTGCCCACTTGTAAGTAATGTAAGTAAATGTAAGGCACAGGCTAGTTGGACCCATGGCCTGACCTGGTAAGGCATTTATTGTCTCATTAGTAACACACAGGGAAACTTAGAATTTGTCCAGTCTCTCCTTGTTTCTATGTAAACTTCTTGTGTCGATGCTGTGTTTTGGCAAGAAATTCCACAGGTCTCTTACATGAGGAATCACCCTTTTCTCTTGCAAATCTGGCTCCTCCTTCCCTTGTTTAATCATCTGAGGTGTGTTATATTCAACTGAAACACATTGGTAAGCGATTGCTTGTACCCGCTACTTTGATTCTTTTCAAGTATTTTCATATCCCCTATAAATCGCCTCTTATCCAAGGTCTCGTCTTCTGTATCATTGTTTGCATGGAAACTGCTTCAAATCTGGATTACTTTCCCAATTAAGTTCCAAAGTCTTATAACATGGCTTTAGCTCGATCTGTTTGTTGTGTACTATCTGTGCTGTGAATATGTATGTACTGAATCATACCCACATTTAGTACCAGCCTAATGACACTTTTTTTTGCCTTTGCTGTGTTTGAGTCTCAGTTAAAAACCATTATGCATGTAAATGAAGATAAAGCCACAACTGTGTTCCTTTAATAAATCACGTAGAGCTTTCTTAATTTACTGCTGTGTAAGATGTGTTTTCCTAGACTTCCATGTGTCCTGTTACAGATAGCACTTCCTACCTCCCCTCCAGCAGGAAAAAAACACACAAAGTTCCCATGAATGGTAGATAAAGTTTTTGCCTTAGTCTACTTCCTGAGTCAGGGTTTATCCTTTGACCGTGTATAAGCCAGTCTGAGTTGAAAAAAATCTCCTGATATTTGACATCTAGGGAGATAAAGCCTGAAGTACACTGGTCCTTGGAAGGTTTGCTTTTGCACTTGATATAATTGTATTCATTTGTATGTAGTGCCCCCACCTTACCCACCTAACACATGTACCGATGTGTCATGTTGTACTTTGTTGACTCTTCAGAAAAATTCAGGTGCCTCTAGCCTAAATATGAAGTCTTGTAGTCAGAACAAAATGGGTCAGATTTGAAGCTGTTCTGAGTAACACTGCATCAATTTGCACTGTACTGTAACTGTCTGTATTGACCTGTTATCGTGGCCACAGACAACACAGAATTGCCATTCCTTTTTGCTCAGTGGGGAAGTGAGTCAGCTTGTATTAGATCCTCTTTTTCTTTTTCATAAGCTAGACTTTCCTGAATTTGAAAGCTTTTTACCACAACTTGCAACGCAGCACTCTAGTGCATGTGAAACTTTTAATTCCGTGCACCAGCACCTCTCCTGTAACAGAACGGAAGAGGTTGTGGTTTAACCTGTGCCACATATGCAACAAGAACTATTTTTTAAAAAAATAAGTAGGGGGGTGGGACTTAAGGGCACATAGCAAAAGAGCATATGCTGTAAAAACCATTGCCCTATAAGTGTGCTTGTTAGAGAATTTTTCTGATTAGGCCAGTTCCACAAATAATTCAGGTGTTCAACTCCTTTATCGTGACTGACATACTTAAAGACAGACCTTTGTAGATCTAGGCTTATATACTAAAAATGCTCTAAGATTTGACTGACACTTGAGTTAAAAGCTAGCCAACATTTTCCAAAAATACTTGTTTAATTCTGTGAATATACAGAATTAGTGTAGAATTTGTATCAGGTGAAGAAATACCTAATGAGCAATCCCAACCATCTTTTGTTGTTGTTCTTTTTTAATATATGTGACTATCAAAATGTTGGCTGATGAAATGACATGAGAAAAAGATGGTTTAATTCAGAAACCTTAGGGTATTGGTGTAGAGTCCTTTGGGGTTTAAGTACACTTGCTTGACTTTTGGAGAGAAATGAGTTTATATGCAAACAGCATACAACACTGCAAGTAAACTGGCAAATGCTACTATAGCTTTTTATTTTTCACAATTTCTTTTTTCTAAGCAGGCCCAGCTTCTACATGACCTAGGCTTCAGTGCAGCTGAATACCATCAAAGTGGTTTGTAATGTGATTGGGCATTAATTTACTGTTTTAACGTAGTTTCTCATTTACTTTTTTCAGAAAATCAAGACGGCCTGCATCAGGTAGTACATGAACGCCTGGGGGAGTTGCTACGTGTTTTAAAAGCAGTGATAAATAAACATCAGACTCTAAACTCAGTGGATATTCTTAGTGCTGCAGGAACAGTTATTGCAAAAGTGAAAGGTAAGGAATTAGTTCCTTTGATATTCTTGGAAAATTGTAATTAGTGACTTGATTGACTCTGGCTTGGACTTACAGATAGGATTCCATGTATACAGAAGAAACAGGATTTTTTTTTTAATAGTACCATAACACTTGTTTAAAAATACTTTCTCCAAGTGAAAAGTGGTAATAAATGGCTTGTTCTCCTGTTGATGTAGTAAAATCCTGCTTATAGGAAGCTAGCTGCAAGCCCACACCAAATTCCAAAAGCACAAAAGCCTTTAGTCTTGAGCTTTTTTTTACCTGTGTATAGCAGAATAACAAACCTCACATTTATCCACTTAGAGATTTGCCAAAAATCTCTGCTTAATTCTGTGAATTTGTAGGGATGGTGTTGTATTTATATCAAGTGAAGAAGTAATCTGAATGGCCTAACAGTTATAAATTTCACAAATAATCACAAGCATGGTAAAGGTGTCAATGTCAACACCAACAAAAAAAAAAGCTGCATAGGCATAAATGTTAATACTTTCTGTTGCTAGCCTTTGCTGCTGCAGTTCTCTGCATGCCGGATGAATGCAAATGGTGAAGCACACAATTGCTTCAACCCCATAAACTGTAGCTGTTTCTTCTCTGTGTAGCCTCTCCCTACTCTGGAATAAGTCCAGTATACTACTGTGGAACCAGTACAGTTTCGTCTATATGGTATGTCTGTACCACTTGCCTCTGTTAAATCATGTAGAACATATTCCTTCAGAGATGCATAATTTAGTTTTCCCCCCATGTTTCCTAATAATCTTATATGTCAGAACATATACTGCTGATTCAGTAAAGTAGGAGTATCATTTAAAATGCTAATGTGTTTAGCTGCCTAATTCCTATACACCTTAGATGGTTCCAAGCTTCTTATGGATTCTTCCTATTAATACATAGTTTTGCCAGTTTGATCTTGGCAGGTACTGGCAGCCCACTTGGCATTTTCTCCTTGCTACATGTAGACTTTCCTATAGATCTGTCCCAGGTATTTGAAATTATCACGGAATTATAACCCTGCAACTTCTGAACTTCCTTCAGAGAATTCTATGTAACAGTAGAAACACAGAGGATATCCCTGAGAAGCTGCTGTTTGTCTTGTTGGTCTCAGGAATAGTTAAGTACACATGTAAAATAATAATCAGATACTTACACTAGAGAACAGGTTGAATGTTTAGTGAACCTAATTCTACATTCACCTTAAACAAGCTGTTCCCATGCTTAAGTGCTATGGCAAGATTACTGTGTGTCTTCTACCCTCCCATAATTTCAGTGGATGCAGGTCAATGCTCAACTGTTTGCTCTTTAATTTAAGAAATGCGGAGAACTGACTTAAGATAAGCAGGTATATCGGATTACATCAACCTTTGTTAAATGATGTTTCCAAAAACTACTGCAATAACACCTATCCTGTCTGGACTACATGGTTTATCAAAGGGGTTTTTGATATGCAGTGCCCCAAACTGATCACTGCCTATACTGTCCAAGTTTACCGTTACAGACTAGAGCAGTAGAATTACTGGTAACGTTGGTGATTGATTCCGTAATTATGTTAGCCTTTTTGTCAATGTTTGTGTTCAATTTAAAGTCCATGATAAGTCCAAGGTCACTTTCTGTAGTTGTGGTGCTGTACTAGTTTTCCAGATCTAGACTTAGGTGTTCTCCCGCCTACCCTCCTGCTTCTGAAGAGGAGAATTAAGTATTTTGTTGAATTACAGAATCTATTCTTACAGAGTACTTGCAGGCTTCTGATTTTGGTGCCGTACATATGTTATTTTTTCTTTTCTTGGTGCACACTGTTCCATTGTACATTTTCTGTATCACTGAACCCTGAGCAGGTGCACCAGTGTTTCATGCATTTTCTTATATACTTCTGTTTCTGTCTGGTTTGATGGGTACCTGTTTTTTGAATAGTTGGTTTAGGATTCATTCATGTCTCTTGATAGTGAGCAGAAGAAAAAACTTTAGAACTAAGATTTTTTTGGCAATGCAGATACTCACACATATTTGGGTAGCTAAAAAGTATGTGTGAGTATCTGCATTGCCAAAAGAAGTTAGTACTTAAAAAAAAAAAAAGGAAGATTGTAGTTCATATAATTAATATGTGCACACTTGAAATAAACTAACACACTTACTGTTAATATATTTGGTTTATGAGGAGCTACAGTTGTGGAGGGATTGCGTTATTTTCTATGTGGAAAGGAAAATTAGGAAAGCACTGTGTATATTGTATAACTACAGAATTTTGAAAGTGACTCCACTCTTTATTGCTCTAAGAATGCAACTTGAAGCAAAAGCGGTACAGTTGTGTCTTCCAATTTTCTGTCAAATGTGCTCAAGTGGGTCAAGTTGTAAGACTGTACTTTAGGTACATCTGAAAAGTCTCTGTTCAGCCATGACTCACTTGAATGATCTTAAATCTTAATGATGAGAAACCTCTCAAAGAAAAAAGGCGCGGGGAGTGGATTTTGTCATGGTAACAGTCTTTGTCCTTGTGCTGGAATTGAGCTCAAATTTTGACTTCCCTCCCCCCCCCCCCCCCCTTGGTTATGTTACTCTGAATAATTTTCTCATTGGTAATGGTTTGACATTACTGAAAATCCAGTTTTAGGACTCCTGCTACAGGATCCAAAGTTCAGTAATGGTATGATGCACAGTGCTGATCTGATACAAATGTGTTCTTCCAGTTTGAATAAGTAAATAAGAAGTGTTTTCTAATGGAATAGAAGATTATGGCATGCAATTGCTGTTCACAACATTTTCGCTAATTTCTCGCTGAGGATTCATCTGTCTCATAAGCAGCATATGTTCTGGACCTAGAACGGAAAGGCTGGCGTGAACTGTCTGGTTGTTCTTTGGCTAAAGCAAACACTAACTTGCTCTGTGGCAAAGCGTTGTTCCTGTGATCCAGTGCCGCATGACCTGGCCTTGCGGAGTTCCCGAGTTAATTGCAAGGAAAGGGAGCTCCAGCTCACTCTAAAGGTGGTGGTCTCGGTTAGTCCTGCCTCAATATTTGTAGCCTTTGATACAAACAAGTACTTTTAATTGAAGACGGTAATTCCTGTCAGTGTTTCCTCAGTCATGTATTCCTCATGTGTCTGGAGATGGAAATGGGGAGTTACAGGGGGAGTTACAGGGCTGCAGCTCTTTCCGTCTGGTACTTCAGCCCTGCTTTTCTGAGAACAGCAAAACCTTTGCTGTATGCAGACAGCCTACCTCCCCCCAGTGTGATCTGTGATAAATGCAAAGGTAGTTTGTCTTCAGAATCTGTTTGGTTTTTATAGCTGGTTTTTGTTTGATGATCACACTGCTCTGTGTTTGTATTCAATCTGAAGTGTATGACTGCTGGAACTGAGGAAGCTGAAGCAGAAATACAGCATGTTGTGGGTGAATCGTAAGCATATTGGGCCTCAAGTTTGCTTACAGTGGCCTGTCAGTAACACATGTGTTCACAGGTTTTCAGCTGTGGTTATTTCACTAGAAGTAACGTAACTTTTGAATAAACAGGAAGCTACAAGAATGTGAGAAGCTGGTAGGACAGAACCGGTATCCTTTTGCCTCTGTCTTCCCAGGCTGTGTTAATGTGACATTATGAAAGAAGTTCATGTGACTCATCTGTTTCTTGTCATTGGAGGATAGAACTATAAAAAGATGTGGAAGCAGTTTGTATCTGTAGTCAGATTTATGACTAGGAGGATGATTAACGTGGCACGGAAAATTTCTGATGTTTATTTAGGAGAGGATGAAATAGAAACAAGCTGGGATTTACGTGTGATTTACCCACACACACCCCCCATCAGAAATAGAAGCATAACTGGCTTAAGTTCTAGAACGACCTTTTTGAATCTTTGCATAATGCCAAGGTTTCAAATCTAGTTTATATTTGGAACTTCATATTAGGGGCACATGGTTACTTTAATAAATTACTACCTTAGCACTTAATAACTTTGGAACCAGTGACTGTCGGTGACTCTGGCTTGCGAAGTATTCTCATGAGTATGACAAGTTGCACTGTGATTTAAACTTAATGTCCAGTGCAGATAGACCACCCCCTTTAAAATACTGCAATTGGGAGTATTTTGAATGCTAACAAAAATTGTTTGTGCTCCCTCTCAAGCCTCTCAGTCATTTCTCAGGTTCTTCAGTGGGAATGATATAAATCTGGTTGTAGTTCTGCTTTGGATACCTAATGGTTTTCCTTTTGGACAGATTGAAGGAAATAGTAGGTATAGCATGTTATCTTCATCTTGCTACAGAGAGTGATGTTTTGCAGAACAAATAATGCAGACTTCTACCATTTGAGGCTGCAGGAAAACATAGCAGAGAGGGATGGACAGGGGACCTTGAGATCTCTGGTTATGTCTTGGACATAACGTGGTTCACCAGGCCTGTTCGCTTGTACTCTGCTACTTGTATGTGCTTACTCGAGTGCTTCGTGAAGGCTGTCTTTTAAATGACACCTGACTTGATATGGAAGAATTGAGACTTGCTGAAGCATCTTGCCTGGAACCTGTTTAGGCTCCTATTTTTGGAAGTCAGTTTCCAGTCTGGCATGCCATTGTACACATAGTTGTTATTCTTCTACTTGGTGTCTTTAAGTAGTTGATGGCCCTAGACTACATGGTTCTCCTGATCCCGTGCTAAATTCAAGTTTACACTGTTTTTTTTCTCTAAACTGTATGACTTAACTGAATCACTGGAACGAACGTAGATTCCTAGTAAAGCTGAAACCTGCACTTGCCTTGTAGAAATTCCCTTTTTAGGTACTTTTTTTTTTTACTAATAGTTCTGCATCAAAGTTAATATCTCTATCAAGGTGAAGTAATTTCAGCTCTGCTGTATCTGTGATGTAAATTCAGAGCAAAATTTATGGATGGGAGTAGGAAACAGACTTCCAGCTGAAGTTTGGAAGGCCGACAGACTTGGTAGTAAGTACAGGCTGGTGAAATTACACAGCATAGAAAACTAAAAGTAGAACAATGGGGCCTCGACAGCCTGCTGACCCTCTCCAGCTGTCTTTTTCTTTTGTCTTTTTCCAGTCTGCATACTACTTTTTAAGTTCCCCCCCACCCCCATATATATATTTTTTTTTTTTTTTTTGAAGATGATGAGAGGTTATAACAAGAAGTATTACAAGTCTGTCTTTGGAGAGAAGGGAGTGTGTTTTGGTCTTGGTTGGCTGCTTTTTCTTTGGGTGAGTGGTGTTTTTATTTTTTAATAAAAAATAAAATAAAAAATAAAAATTTCTTGAAAGCATTGTTAGGAGTTTAAGGACAGAAAATTGGTTAGAGTGGTCTTCAGGTCCAACAAGTCAACCAGTTGCTTACTGCTTAAAAGTCAGCTAGTAAAATATGGATTGAAGATGTATTCCTGTCTAAGGAAATAGGTGGTGGTGTTACCAGGTATGTCTGTTAGACTCAAGAAAATAAGAAAATTGACCTGCAAAGAGTAAATTCTGTAAGCTGGTGTAGTTTAGACTTGTCCAGGCCCTGCAGTTTGCTTTGCTGCTGCCAGTCCTGCACATGTCTATAGGGAAGGAGGAAGCAAGCAAACTTTTGCAGATGCTGTCGTGGCTGTGACCCCTAGGTTTCCTGGGCTCTGCTGTCTTGATTTGACTGGAAGGAGGTAAGACCATCACAGAAACTTGTGTGCTGTGGTCACTGTGAGGTGTCTAAGCATTATGTTTTAAAAGCCCTGGTTGCACTTGAGTCTTGACAGCTGACAGCCTCTTCATCGTAGTTTCAGAAGCCTTGCTCGAATGTCATTAGGTGCTGCTTCAGCTTCTGGAATTCTGGCTTCCAAAATTTCCATGGCTGTTGCTGGTTCCCCAGGCTGTTCTGTGCTTGTTTCAGAAAGCTTTTGGTGGCTTGACCCAAGAGTTGAAACTTCGCAGTGTCTTGCAGCATTTTTATGAGGTTGCCAAACCCAGCTCAGTTTGAAGACAACTTTGCTAACTTCAGAAGTATAGATCCACTTTAATGCAAGCTAGGCTTGCGTTTCAAGTACTGGATTCTGGTTTTTAATGTATTGCTACCATATGATTTTTTTAAAGTTCATTATGTGCCCCCTGAAGCCTTATGTGAAAGCATTAAGTTTTATACTTGCTTTGAAATCTGTAGAGCTATAGATAGATAGCTGTCATTTCCAGACATGGAAAGATTACTATAGTTCATTGTTGTCAGTAGCTATTGTGTGCAGTCAGGATGTCCTGGGGAAAGAGTGCATGGTTTAAAGTTGATGTTAAGTACATCAGCATTCCAGTGGTAGTAGGCTACAAGAAAGCTGTTTGTATTCCACTGACTTAGTGAGAGCTTGGACTAACCTTTTTTGGGAGAAGTGGTAATTGAGAAAAATTTCAGATCAGTTATTCCATTTGTGATGGATCCTGAGAAGAAAGGGTTTCTCTGGTATATAAAGTGTAAAGCTTAACAAAACTCTTCCTGGAACAGGAAGACAGAGTGAAACAGGCAGCATTTCTTTAGGAAGAGGCTATCTAAATTAATGTCTCAGGAGCAAAGCGAAAGAAGCTCTTTCTCTGAAGACACTGCAGCTAATGGATATACGAATGTTTCAGCGGTAAGTGCTTTTATATAGACAGTTTTTGTTTGTTGCTTTTAATTTGGAAACAGTTTGTGTTTCACGCCAGCACCCAAATGATTTTTCCAGTCATTAGTGGCTGATAATCAATAGATCTCATATAACTGCTGTTGCTTAATGGTTTGGAATGCAAAGTTTAGATTTATAAGCAACATTATCTCTGGAAAGCTGAAGTTTTCAACTAACCCAAATTTAAAAAAATAAAGAAATCAGTGGTATTAACAAAGTTGTCAAAAAAGTTACCGTCTGTGGAGCTTTATTGAGTCTCATTTCAAACAAAGCTGCCAGAGGCATTTTTTTATGTAATTATGAAGTGTAGAAGAATGAAGAGGTAGGAGAAGCCTTAATTTAGCCGTGAACTGTGGCAACAGTGACTTAATATTTTTGCGATATGTGTGGGTTTTTTGTTGGTTGGGTTTTTTTTTGCGGTAGGCTTATTACAACACATTCTTCCAGATCTGCAAGTAATTGTGAAAATAACCCATGAGAGGAATACATATTTTCTGTAGTAGCTTTGTATAGGAATTGTTACAAAAATGTTGATCAGCCCTGTTGGCATGCTGTGTAAAAAGGAGTGGATTCAACTGTGTTAATTTACTGGTTAAAAAACTTTTCCTTTCACAAAGGAAGTCTAATGGAGGAGCAGATTACTGTACTTTCTTTGTTTGTTACCAGTTAGCATTTAGGCACCTGGCAGGAAGTTTGGATACTTTTAAAGACTTAAAATCTGTTAATGTAATTTGCTAAGATAATGTGTATAGAATACGGAACATCTTAATGGGATATAGTTTTTGCTACTTCTAGAAGTTATTGCGGTCCATTATTTCCATATTTGTACTTGAAATATAAGGAGGATACATAAATCAACATTGTCACGGGTCTTGAAAAAGGGACGAATAGGAGTGAAGAACTGTATATGTCATTGCAGTGTATCTGAAACAGATAAGCATGTGTAACTTAAGCATCTAGATAATTAAGAATATTGCATTGCTTAAAAAAAATCAAACTTTCAAACAGTAACTACTAATGTGAAATTGTCACTTCTCGCAATGTAAAATTGGGAAAACTTCCATTCAGAGGGTTCAGCTTCTGCTCAAAGGAATACGTGCAACTTCTCTACAAAATTTTTCCCAGTCACCAATGATTAAGGAGTTAAGTTGAAAACACAAAATGGTTGTGCTTTTTGTCTTTTCTCCCTCCTCTCCCTTGCCCAGTAGTTGTTAATAGAAACTCTGGATGAATCATTCCTGTCTCATTATTCCAGTTTGTGTTGGAAGCATGTTCAAGTTCCAGTACTGAGCGGCTAAATATTGGTCTTGATCACCAGTTTAAACGGTCTATAGTTTGTCCAGTAATGCTCCTATTCCTATTTTGGAACAATGACAGTTAGGCTGAGGTTTTTCCTTTACTTTTAACAGGCAGAACTGAGGGGCTTTTCCCAGACTATGGAGCTAATAATTAAAGGGGTTTGCAACAGACACTACCTTTTGATATTTTTTGTTTGTCTGTACTTAAGCCAGAGATCCGGTGTTCTGCATGCATACAGGATTGCATACAGTTTGGTGGGGGTACTCCCAGGACCTACTGCTCCTGTTATGAATTCTAAATTTCTAACCAGAAAAGAAAGAGTTTTTCAAATACTTAACTGCATTTGTGGGCTACTTTGCGGTGGCGCTGCTGCTGTGTGATTTGACTCTTGCTGATAAACGACTGTTTTTCTCTTGCTGTCACATTACCATCATGTTCCCACACAAAGCTGCTTTTTAAGTGGGAAGATATAGGAAGTGAGAGAATAATCCGATTTTATTGTGGGAAGCATCTGGATTGTATTAATTTCTTTCCTTTAGTCCTTCATTTCTTACTAATCTTCTTGAAAACTGTGTTTTTTAAATTGTTCAGGGAAGTATAATGTTGCATGTTCTGGAGGAAACTATAAAATTCGTCTTTAGGCCTAGTAGACTTGCTTGATTGACCTTGCCTCTCACCCCTTGCTTTAATTTTTTTTTTTTTTTTTCCTAAGCGGTGAACTTCAAAGAAGTTAATGAAGAAAACAAGAGAGAACTCTTCAGTGAAATATTTTCTTCCATTGAAACGTTGGCATTCACCTTTGGAAACGTGTAAGTTGGAATCCAGAAGGAGCTTTGAAAGAGCTCTTGGAGCTGAATCAAACTAAGACTAAACAGCAACAAAACCTTTAGTTTTCTTTTGGACAAATATTAGTTAATAAACTAATACAAATTAACCACATCCAGAACAATTGTACTGCTTTGTTTGGATGGTTGATGGTGGTCTTGTTTTGGTTGGGTTTTTTTTCCTTAAAAAGGAAAACAGTGATGGTATAGAAATTGCAGGGACTATAAGACTACTTCTAAAAATTGTTTGCAGAGCTTTTAAAGGAATACTAGAAATGCTATCTGAATTTTTCTTCAGTGATCTGAAATTGCTTGGTAAGGTAAAGTAATGAAGTAACACAATTCTTTGTTTTTCTGGCAGTGTTTCAGACTTCCTTATGGGAGATGTAGACAATGGCTCGTCATTGGGACTTCCTGTATCTCGGAGAAGTCGGGTAGGCTAAACACG
Organism: Falco cherrug; assembly: GCF_023634085.1. Taxonomy (NCBI): domain Eukaryota; kingdom Metazoa; phylum Chordata; class Aves; order Falconiformes; family Falconidae; genus Falco; species Falco cherrug. Next base: position 16,046,813 of record NC_073708.1, read on the forward strand.
TTCTCTGAGAGTGTGGAATATATTATCTTTTAAAGGAGATTTTCATTTCCACTGAAACTCTGTGCATCATGGGGCTGGGACACTTGGAGTCTTCAGAGTGCTGAAACAAGATTAAACTCATTAAAAAAATGCATTCAAAGCTTCAGATACTTAAATGTATTCTTGGTTCTAAATGCCAGTGATGACTCAGTGGGGCTAGCACTCAAATATGTAAATAACAACCTGCTGTAATTGTCTTTGAGATCTTAGAATTGGTTAAGTGAAAATAACCAAATAGTTAAAAGTAAGATATTTGAATGATATGCATGTTGGAGTAGTTAAATAGACCTTTTAGACCTAGAAGCTAAAGGTTTAATGACCTCCTTTGGGCTTTTAAGGACTAATATTAATCACAAAATAACCTTTTCTTCTTCCAGAGCCCAGTTTGTGCTGTAGCTGTTTCAGCAATTCAGTAAGAGAACTGAAATAGCACTGTCAACTTATAGTCAGAGAAAAACATTAGCATTTTAAACTCCCCTTTAAACACTTTGAAGGTGACATGAAAAAATGCTCAGTACCAAATTCTGTTTTGAATTTTTATGCATCTAGAAGCAGACTTTCAAGTAAATCAAGTCAAATTAAGTTACATGCAAGGAAAATGTAGTTGACAATTGGTGTGTATGACAAACTAAGTGGTAGCAGGGTTAAAAATTTTAATTGTGGAATTTTTAAAGGCTGCTTTGAAATGTACTTAAGGTTTAGCATTTCTTCACACAGGCTTGATAATCATAGTAATGCTGTGGCAGCTACATCTGAGTAGTAGTCTTTAAATTTTCATTGTGTTTGGTAACACACATGAGAGATGGATGATCACAGAAGTTCTACTTCTGTAGCTGCGACAAAACTCCTCAAACAACATGGAGAGGAAAGGAGGCTATGTGGAAAACTGGTTCCAGCAGACTTGAAATCAGAGGATTAGATTGCTGATAAAAAGTATGAAATAAAATAGCATAGAAGCCAGCATCTCATGTAACTTTAAATGAGGCAATTTGAACAAGTACTATTTCAGCTAATTGGTTCACCAGCAGAAGGAAGGTGCTGAATTTGCCAATCTTTTCATCTTGTAATGGCTTTGCAGTGCATAAATGTGTTCCTGTGAAATGAGATGTTCCCATGTATTGTATCGTGAAGTGAATGCTTGGCTAAAAGATAGTTCTTATGAATGTGGAGGTGAGGAAAGACCAAAGGGAAATTAAATACAGTGAAATGGAGAAGGAATTCTATTCTAGATGCTCCAGAAGTCACCAGTACATATTTAAAAGCCATTTTTTGTAGTGTCATTTACTTTTGCTAATATGGAAGGTAACAATTATAAATTTTGGAGCAGATGGGATAATTTCTTAGAAATTGTCTTAAATTCAGTCCATTTTCATTTAGGGAAATACACGTTTAACAGATGAAGCATTTCACTTTGATTTCACTTTGATTTGCAATTCAGAGGGCAATTTGGAGGCCAACTAGGAGCTGAGTGTTAGGAGGAATTAAAACCAAAATACTTCAGCAGCTGTATTAAGTTCTCATTCCCATAGATGTGTCCATTCAGTCATTGAACACAGCAGCTAGCTGTATCTTACAAAAGGTTAGAGCATAATATTTTGGTAGAATTTAACATGTAAGTGCTTTGAGGGTTAATTAAGGAGAGAGATTTTAATTGCCTGTTAAGTTAGGGACCTCCCCAACTAAGCTGTTGAGGATTGCTCTAAGGGGGTGGGGGGGCAGTGCTGTTCGTGCTTCTCTTGACTGCAGGGGAGTCTACATTCTTTAGTTCAGGCATTCCACTTGGAAGCTTAAGTTAAATGATATGTATACTGCCTCTTAGCAAATGTGATTGTTCTCATTTTAGCCTTTGTAGTAAAACCAGAAGTACAAGATGGAAGCAAAAATCTTTCTTAATTAAAAACAGAAGAGCTTTAGAATACATTGGAAGAGATGAGACGGGCATGTCTGACCTTTCATTATTTAACAAGCTATTTGAATGCTATTCAATGCTATGTAGATCTGAGAGCATAATAAAGGGGAAGGATAAAATTTTCAAAATGTCTGCAGAGATTTGCCTCTGTTACAGTGAGAGTTCTTGGGTAATAGGAAAAAGAAGAGGCTGGCTAAAGTTGAGAAATGAAAACTCTCCAGAAGTCAGGCTTCTTTTTTTTATTTATTTTATTTCATTATTGCTAGTCTCACTGGGGTGAGTTTCTGGATGCATGAGAGGGCAAGCTGTATGGGTCAAATTCTAAAAATAAGTTGCAGGACATGGGTAAAACTAGTGCCTGTGCTTGCTTTTAAAATGTGGTATTATGTATTTGCAGTGGGGTGAATGTGGATGGATGAATGAGCATTGATTAGCTGTCCTAACTATGTGTGCTTGAATTATTGGAAAGGAGTGAACAGTTCTTAGAACTGAAACGATTTAGGTCTGTATAATGGGAAATAATTTTTAGGACCTGAACTTAAAAGTGCATCCTGAGTTAATATAAAGTGGGGGGTGGGGTGTCCTCTTATCTGTTTTTCCCTAACAACTGTATGCCACTTTAAAATCTACTTGGAGACAGTAATACTTTATACCCAAACCAGATCTAAATCTAGTTCAGGCTTTCTGTGCAATGGAATATTGATACATCTCTAAATTTGGCGGGGGTGGGTGTTACGGGTTTTTTACTATTTGGTTGATAGTCAGCTTTGGATGGGTTTCCCACCAGTTCTGAAAAAGCCCTTCCATTTCACTGAAACTCTTTTATCAGACAGCAATTGTGCTAGTACTCCACTTTCTTGGGATTGGCACTGTGCTTTAGACTGTAGTTTGATTCTGTTCAATGTAATTGATGATTAATACCTTGCAAGTTTTGGTATATGGAAGAACTGCTTTTGCTGTGAAGTAAGTAATGATTGTTGATGGATTTCTGTATGACTTAGGATCAAGTTTCCATTTACATTTAAAAAACCTGAAGAGATACTTGCATCACTGTTACTGTGTTCCATTTTAGCTTTTAAGTCTGAAAACAAAACAGGACCAAAGTCTAAAATGGAAACAAGCTGGTTTTGTGAAGATTAAGGCCACTTTGCAGCTATTTCTTGGACTTTTTCTTTTGCCTGCTCTCTACCTCAGAATTTTTAAGAGTAGTTTATTCTTTTAAATTTATGTAGGGTTGTGTTGGGTTTTTTTGTTCTGTGGTTGTTGTTGGTTTTTTTTTAAGGGGGTGGTGGTTACTAGGCAAACTTTTATTCACTTAAATTTATGCAGCAGCCCGGTTTACAGTGCAGTCCTACAAACAGTTCAAATTGAACAATTAAAAGGGTAGCAAAATATAGTATGAGGACAAAGGTATGGATGAACTCTTGTGCTAGATTCCTTATATTCTTGGATTGAATTCTGTCATGTTATACTAATTGTCAGAGCTTCATTAGCAAGTGTTACTAGTCAGCTGTTGTGCCTACAGTGCACACCTGCAAGTAATTTAGGAGAAATCATAACTTCATTCCCTTGAGGAAAATATACAGGATTCTAATGGCTTGTAGAATGGTGTCTGTATGAAATGCTTTTTAAGAGATAGGTAGGGATCTGAGAAAAGCTGGAGCTCACTTAATTGTGTAACAAATCAGGTTGATATTTAACTCTTTCATCACAGCCTTTCGGGATTGTTGATTTAAAGGTGTACGATTCCTTGCTATTTATGTTTCAATCAACAGCTATGGGAGCTTAGAAGGTATGGTGCCCTAGATGAGAGGGAGTTACAATACGGTTTGTTGCTCTATCTGCAAAAACAGAAAAGAGCAGATGATGCCATTTATTTTGCTAGCCTGTCAGTTCCAGTGAGAGTTTTTCTTTGCTAATTTAATGCTTTGTTTCTTGTGTACCAGTCTTTTGAGAATCTTTCTGTGGAGTCTGGAGGTTCACTGCACGAAAGGGATGATATTCAAGGTAGGTCATTCATTCAATATTAGTGAAAACCATGCTGTACCTGTATTTTCATCTTCTAAAATGTTGTAAATAACATGTTTCGTCACTTTTCTACACCTGTGCTGCCATTAAAACTTCACTGAAGAAAATCTGCTATTGCAGAGGTTTTACACTTTTGTGAATAACCAGCCTGGGTTGCTTTTTGGGGGCAGAAAAGCAGCAGTGCCTGAAGCAATTCTGTATGTCATCATATGACTGGTGTTTTCTTGGGTCACTTTCTTTAAGAAAGTTATGCTGACCATATGACTACTCCAGATAAAATACTATGACCCTTTAATTTGTCCTAAAACCTCTGTCAGTCCTGTTTAGAGTCAACTAGCATTAAAGACCAACTCAAGATCAGAGCTGCTTAAGCATTCACGTTTGGCTAATACTGGCTTTGCTCTCAGTGTGTGGTCATGTCTCAGATTCACTTCTTTGTGTTGGATGGTTTATTTTCAGGACATCTTCGAGCAGAGGAGGTTGATAGCATGCTGCTAAGAAATGACAGTGGAATTGAATCAGCTCTGTCCTATGCTAAAGCATGGTCAAAATATACCAAGGATGTAGTCGCATGGGTAGAAAAAAAGCTTAGCTTGGGTGAGTGGCTCTTTCTGGCATTTAATCAGCTTTGTCATGATGAAATTAAATCTGTTGTCAGGCCTCTGTGCTGCAGACTGTCAATAATGTGATTTCTAAATAAGTAGCTGTTCCGCTGAAGTGGACAGAACTATCCCACATTTCGTATAATTAAGGGCCTGTAACAAAGTGAAGTGGTCCCCTCTGTAGCCTGTCTGTTAAAGGGAGAACATAAAAAGCATTTAGCAGGTAGTACAACTGTTTGTGTAAAATAGTAACTGTGATTTTTTTATTTTATTTAACAGAGGTGGAGTGTGCTAAAAACTTAGCAAAAATGGCTGAAACTGCTAAAGCTGTTGTTGGACACCAGGTGAGTACATATTAGGGGCTTTATTTTAAAGTCTTAAAAGTGTTTCAGAAGTCTTGCCAAAAAGTGAAACTTTGGGGATGTTGAGGAGTGCATTTTTAAGTTGAAAGAGAATTGATTTATACTGTAAATCACTGCTTAAAAGGTCTGCTGTATTTTATGTCTTTTCATCTCCTATTGAAACTTGGATATATAAATTTATTTTTGTTGAAAATGCAGTATAGCCTTACAGTTTTCACAATATGCTTTTTTTCTGTCTAATATCTTGTATGCCTTGTGATTTGGACTTGTAGACTTCTCTTTCAGAGTGTTTTCCTAGTAAAATGAAATGTAGCTGAGAAATTAGTAAATACTACATTCATACCTAATTCTGACTTCCACAGACACATAAATACCTTATTAAATTTAACTGAAAACCTAGTACAGTTGTACAGACGTTTAGAATGTCAGCATACCTTTACCTTACCTAGAACATAAATGTTTTCATTTGTGTAATTTTAGGATTATATGCCATTCCAATCAATATTCATTAATGCTTTTCAAAATGATATTGAGAACAATCAACTTTGGCAACAAACAGCAGCTGCTCTCCAGTCTAATAAATTTGTGCAGGTAAGCTTAAAGAAAAAGACTAAGATATTGTTTAGGTTTTAAAAAAAGTTTTGTAGCAACAAACTTGCAGCCTGTAAGCCTTTTATATACTCTGTTAATTTTTCCTATCTAGCCTCTTCTCGGAAGGAAAAATGAATTGGATAGGCAAAGGAAAGATATCAAGGAGCTTTGGCAGCGAGAACAGAAAAAAATGGTTGGTATTTCTTTCATATCTAACAGTGTTCAATGTAAAAGTCTTCAAAAGGACAAAACTTTCAAACTAGGCTGTTATGCACTTAAATTCACATGTAGAATCTAAGGGCGTGTTGGTTGTAATATGTCACTGTCAATGTCATTACATACTTGTATTTGTAAGAGGTTATTTTTCTATGACTATGTACTTGTCACTGTAGCATACAGACCTGTGCATAACAGCCTCTAAACACCATGTTAAGTAACTAGAAATTAAAAATAATTATTCTCTTGCTTTTTTTGTTGCATACTGCAGCAAGAGCTAGAAGCTGCTCTAAGAAAAGCAAAGTTGCTATATACACAGCGTCAAGATGAGTATGAAAAGGCAAAATCCTGCACTGCTCGTGCTGAGGAGGAACATCTTAGCTCGAGTGGAAGCTTTGTGAAAGATTTCAGCAAGCAACTGGAAAAAAAACGAAGGCTAGAGGAGGAAGCTCTTCAAAAAGTGAGAGGTTTTGTTCCTTGCTTTTAAAGTTAAGCCTGTGCTGGGTTTGCTCATGCTTTCCCAATGGGAGCATTTGAGCAAGTGTTGTGTTCATAATTCTTAATTTTAATCCTGCTGTGCTCGTTTGGACTTTTATCCTAAATGGGGATCTCCAATTACATGCGTTTGTGTGGGGTTTTTTTCTTGCTTCTAGTATCAAGGCCTGTAATCCATCAGCACGTTATACTTGTGTTTTCTCTAGGTTGAAGAGGCCAATGAACACTATAAAGCAAGCATGGCAGAGGTTGAAGAAAAAAGAAACGATTTGGAAAGCTTTAAAAGTGATGTCTTAACACAGCTTCGGGAGCTTATTTACCAGTGTGATCTTACTCTTAAAGCTGTAAGCATGCTTTTTAAAAACTTTGGCACAGATGCATAAATATTGTTAAGACTAAGACAAAGCCTTAAAATAGAAAGTTTTTCAAAAGACAGAGGTCAAACCAATAGTGAAGGAAGAAAAACTTCTATTGTTTGTGATGTTCTCTTTCTGTTAGGATTTTGTGGGACGGGGAGAAGGGAGGGCATTAGATGAGTCTTAAATGTTTTTTATGAGCTGTTGGCTTGGAGAACCCTGACTACGTAATTCTTATGAAATATCTCTAAGAATACTGATAGTAGTAGTGTTAATCTGTTGCTTTAAGTGTACAGCTCCCATTCCCGTTATTTTCATTAGTGCATTAGCAAAGGTGTTTGGCTCAAGCACAGAATGGACATTAGCACACTGCAGCATGGAGCCTGCTAATCTTGATGACAGTCTCAATTACTCAGGACCCATTGTGACTAATTTACTATATTAATGTAATGTAAATAAGCAAAGAATGTCAAAACAGTGTATCTACACACAGTTTTTAAAAAAGCTTTAGGACCGCATTATGGCGATACATGTGTACTTCTTTGAGATCAGACAAAGACAATTTAATGCTGGAGCAGGGGGTGGGAAAATGAAAAAGAATAAAACACATAGACACACCCTCTCCCAAAGCAACCCAAAAGCCAATCCCTAAGGCCAGTAGAAAGCTTAGACAAATATGTCACTTCCAAATATATCTAAATTGTGAACTGCTTTGGAACCCCGATGCTGAAGAAGCATCCATGCATTGTTCCCTTTCCTGGTCTCTGCCTTGTGATAAAATATTTTAGAAGTTTTACGTAATTTAACAAGGAAAACATTCAGTTAATCTGTTCTGTCAGGACAGTTTTATGCTTTTTCTGTATCAAGGTGATATGGAGCTCCTTTGGGTTTGTAACGCCAACTACTTCATCATTGTAGCGGTGACCAAAATTTCCTGCAGAGCATGAAAAATGCCTTGTTGGTAGCAAAAAAACCCTTGCTGCTTATCTTGATCAACCCAAAGTGGGAAGCCATTGGAATTGCCTTTGCTACCTGGAGGATTCAATAACCCAAAATGAACAATAATACTAGTACCTATACTACGGATGAAGATTTTGCAGTTGACTTTGGGGAATGCTGCACAAAGTCCATCCCTAAAATGTTACTTTATAGAATTTTTCTAGTCCTATTGTCTAAATAATTTTCTGTTGGGATGTTAATTTGGGTTGAGCAAAGTGCAAGTGAAATACCTAGTAAGTGATCTTTTTTTTTTTTTCTCCCAACAGGCAACAGTTAACCTGTTCCAGCTACAGCACGCTCAGGTTGTATCTCTTCCAGTTAACTGCCAGTCCCTCTGTGAGAGTGCCAAACTCTATGACCCTGGTCAGCAGTATTCAGAGTTTGTGAAAAGCTTACCGAAGGAAGGTGTTCTTATTGAATCAGGTTCTTTTGAAACCCACAGTTCCCGAGTTGATGGGTAAGTCCCAAACTACAGTTGGCATTTGCTTGGTTTAGAACTAAATGCTTAGACACACATTTTAACAGTAAAACAATGTTTTTGGAGGACTGAAATGAATTCTGGTGTTTTACCAAGCTTTACCATTCTCTATTTCTTTGACTCATATTTTGGTAGGTCGTATATAATGTTGACATTGAAACCTAACTTTAAATTCCGAAGCAGAGTATTGTTTTGTGTAATAAGACTTGCTAAACCATTGACAATCATTGTGCAGGAATTAATTTACTACTATTCAAATATAGATACTGGTTACTACGGAAAATGTAAATTGCGAACTCTGTAGTATGATGTGGCACTAGTATTTGATAACCAATTTAGAAAGTCTGAGGAGGTAGTTTTTCTGCAAGCCTTGCTGCTACAGTACCTTCTTTAATATTGTTTACATTTGGCAACTTTTTGGCAGGAAGTGTTGCTCAATTTCTGTCTTGTGTGTCTGAAAAGAGTTTAGAGTCCACAGGTCCCTATGCTGTAACTTAATTTCCAGCCTGTGTGAAATGGCAGTTTTTACTGTTACTGTTAAAAGATACAGCTAATGTGGAAGACTAGGGAACAAAAGATAGCTCCTAATGTTAGTATGCCAAATGGTTTTCCACCTTGAACTTGTAAAATAGTCATCTTGGCACTAAAGCACCAGAATATCCATTCCAATCTGTGTGTTTCACAGTTACACAGGGAAGTGTCGTCATCGGTCATAGTCTGTTAAAAGGAAACCAAATACAAAAAAACCTTAAGGCTTGAGTCAGACTTCTACCAACAAAAGCCAGGAAATTCAATGTTAAAGCTGAGATTCTTAGTTCTTGTCTGTAAATTTCCTGCCTTTTAAGACTGATTTAGGCTATACTCACAGTCTTTGACTTAGGTGGATTTAACTATGCAGCTGCCCGAGAAACTGATGAGCATGAAATTTCATACTGTGTGCTTTCCCAGCTATTTACTGCTTAAGATTTATAGGAGTAAGTGTTTTCTGCTCCCCTCTTCCTGCCTTTTTTCTTTGACATGACTTTGTGATTCTTCGTGTACTTGAAGTGATCATTTTTATTGTTTAAGTCTGCATTTATTTATGGGATGGTAGCTTGGACAAATGCAATTTTTAATGTTTTTTTAAGTCTTATTTTCTTCAGGTGGGTAGGGTAGAACTGATTAAGGAGCAGCTTCCTGACTGCTAAACTTGTCTAGCAGGCCATTTTTTCCACAGGGTGCTTCAGCGTTTTACATTCGTTACTTTAACTTGTTTCTGTCCATATCGTGAGAGCAGATTTTCACAATGGACTGACTATAAGCTCTGGCAGCTTCAACATATTTTCTGTGTTTTTAAAAAAAGCACAGCATTTTAACACCTATACATTTATAAGTGAATCATTCTGATGGCTGGGCAGAGAGTGTTTCAGAGAAAAGCATAAAAGTAGATTGCCATAGCCTCTGAATTATTCTTGTATTTAGATGAATACATTTGCTGTTTTTACAAAGTCTGCAAAATAACAGTCGTAATACCTTGCAGAGATATGGAAAAGCTGATTTATGGGGTGGGAAGGAAACACCAGGAAAATTCATATATTTAAAAAAAAATTGCTATCTTTTTTTGAATATTTTTATTGGGGCTTCAATAATTACATACCAAATATGTATGTCCATGAACAGCAATTAAATGAAGCTTTCCTAGTGCCCAGGGATAAAAAAATGCATGGCTTTTATTCAGTTCTATCTTACTCACTCTTCAAATTATTTTGTTCTTTCTGAAGGGTTTTTAATAAGCAATCAACCAATAGTGTCCATACGTCACATGGTAACTTATCTCAGTGTTCAGGAGATTATCCTGCACAGACAGTAGATGATGTGGGAAGCCCCATTTATCATCATTCGCAAAAGATTGGAGAGAAGAGGTCTTCCAGCAGCACAGATATCCAAGGTAGTTCTTCTGTATTTCAAATGGAGTTCGTCTCTAAATAAAAATACAGAAAAAAATTATGTGCTTGATGTCTTGCTGTCAGAAATACAGCACTGAAGAGGTTAAAAAGTATTTTAAAGTTCAAAGCCTATAAAACCAGTTATGTACTTGAGCATAAGGTCAAATTCTTTGACAGGAAAGGTGAGATGAGACACAAACAGCAAGTACTGTCAAGCTCAGTATACTAAACTATTGCAATTAACTTCAGCAATGGAAAATCCATTTGATTTGTAAATGTTATGTTAGTTTCAGGTCTTTTGCAAAAGCACAAATATCAAGTTTCTGACATTCATTATCTCACATCCCAAAGTGTTCACAGCAATACATGCTGTAGTTTCTTTTACTATATTGCATGTTCATGCAACTTTTGCAGTATTTTCCTATTTTGAATATAAACAGTCTTTAAACAAAATAATGTAATTTCATCCTTGACATTTGGAATTTGCGGGTTTTCTTTTGAAAAGTGACACGAGGGCCACCACCATTTAGATCGTGGTCAGTTGGCAACCAGAGTGGAGGAATGTGCAGTGATTCTGAAAGTGCAGGGGGGAGCAGCGAGTCACGGTCCATGGATTCTCCATCTGCTAGCCCAGGTACGGCTACACTCACTGCTATACTAATTTGAAGTCTTTTCTTTAGACTGTTTTGCATTAATGGAGAAATCATTGTTAGTTTAACAAGTGTTGGATAGAGCCTCTAATGAAAATGAGCAGTTGGGTGGAACTGATACTTACAGCTTCCTGAAAATTTTTCTCATTTGCTAGGGGATTTTAAAAGACGACTCCCCCGAACACCTTCCACTGGTACTATGTCATCTGCAGATGATCTTGATGAAAGAGAGCCACCATCTCCTTCAGACTGTGGTAATGTTGTTTCCATACATGAAGTCCCCAGAAGATGCTTTTTGTTAATGTGTGGCTTTTTTTTTTTGATGTGCTTAAGAAAAGTTCGTTAACAAGGCTGTGATTGCCAGCAGCGTTGTTTTTCAATACAGTGTGCATCCAGTTGAGGTTGAGAGTTGAACAACTTGCAGGTCATTTTAATGTAGTGGTGCAAAATTGTCTTCATACGTTTAGACTAACTATAGGCACAACCTTAGAACATTTCTAGTGTCTTCACCCTCCTGAGGTAAACATAAATGATCCACTAACCTTCCCCTCCAGACATTGGCAATTAAAATTAGCTGCATGGCACTGTGGTATGTAAGATCATTTCTAAACTTTGAAGTGAAATACACAGAAACAGAGAGTTGGTAACTGGCGAGTTAGGAAAGAGTGGATCCAAACATTTAAGGTATAACAGAGATTTTTACCCTTTTCAGTTTACCTGAACAAGTTTAGTAATCTGCCCCAGATTTGACCAGACCATTTCTAATTTTCGAAATAATTTTGACTGTAGGAGGACAGTGTTGCCACAGGTACTGAAACCTGAATAACTGGATTATCAGAAAGAATTCTATGGGAATTCAGCAGTATTTACAGACTAGTTCTGAAATATTTGTGGCCCTTGCTCAGTAAATCCTTTAGGAAATTCTTCAGTTAGTCCTTATTTCCTAAACGTATACTTTGCCTTCTAGGAATGAGCCTATGGTTAACAACACTAATTTAGATCCAGATTTAAAGCCTGGAAAAATGCTAATTAATGCAAACTTTCACTTGGAGTGGTATTGTTTAATCAATACTTGTGCCTTAAAGAAGCTTTCTGGGCAGTTAAGTTAAAATTGCCTCATACATTTATCTGTAAAACAAAGGATTTTGGTTCACAGAATTATTAATAGCATTTTAAGTAAATTGCTTGAAAAATTGGTCACAAAAAGCACCTGTTGCTATTCTGTTTTAGAATCATCTAGAAAATACCTTGATGTTATCATAGGAGACTGAGATGATTATTTTAAATGGGGTCTGATGAGAACGTGTGGTGATTCTTCCCTGCTGCAAAGTATTATTATTTAAAGTATTTCAGAAACATTACAGGCCAAACCATAATGTCATTTTTTTATTCTCTGGTACAGGATTTTGAGATACATAGAATGAGACTTTCATGAATAGTTGCCTGAACTGTAGGGTGCTTGTAATTAAATGTCCCAATATTTTCAATACCATTAGTACAGGAGAAAGCTCAAATACTTAAAAATGCAAAACTGATTGTTTGATTCTACTTTTATGTAAGATTATTTGATAGGTAATGTGTCTGTTAGGTAAACTGTAACATGGTTTTGCTTCATTGTGATTGAAATGTTTTTGCTTTGATAGTTGCTATTACTTTAAGAATTCTGTGTTCTGCACCATGGTTCTAAAAAATCAGAATACCCTATCCCAATAGTAGTTATTAGAATGACTTAAACAGGGAAAATTTTCTCCAGGTTTAAATGATTTGACATCTGAAACTGCAAATTCTCCAGGACCTTTTAGAAATGCTAATATGTCCAAAGCAGCACAAACACACAAACTGCGGAAGTTGAGAGCTCCATCTAAATGCAGAGAATGTGACAGCTTAGTGGTATTTCACGGAGCTGAATGTGAGGAGGTAAGTTATAAAGTACTTCCAATAGCTGCTTGGGATTTATGTAAAGTTGGGACTTTTGAAAACTCGCATTATTTTTCTGTATAAGAAGTACAGAGGCTTTGAGGCTTGTAGAATCATTGTGAACTTAAAGCAAAAGCACAACAGACTGATAAATCTTTCCTTTTGTTCACATATGGGGTGACAAACAGCAGAGATATTTCTTATGGTGTCAGATTGTATCAAACCATGTGCTTTTTTTCCTCCCCTGTAGTGTTCGCTTGCATGCCATAAAAAATGTTTAGAGACTTTAGCTATTCAATGTGGGCACAAAAAACTTCATGGAAGGCTTCACTTGTTTGGAGTGGAATTTACCCAAGCTGCTAAAAATGTTCCTGATGGCATTCCTTTCATCATCAAAAAGTGTACATCAGAAATCGAAAGCAGAGCGCTCAATGTCAAGGTATGCTCAAGTTTGTTTATAAAACTTAAGTATGAACAATCTTTTTTAAAAAAACACACACACACATAACAAAGTCTTTAAGATTTTAATGCTGTACTGTTGATACCATCTGTGTTTTTAAAACACTTGTCTTTCAAATTAAAACAGAGTTGTACTGGTCCTTTAATTTCAGGGTATATATCGTGTGAATGGAGCCAAGTCAAGAGTTGAAAAGCTTTGTCAAGCTTTTGAAAATGGAAAGGATTTGGTTGAGCTCTCAGAACTCTATGCACATGATATCAGCAATGTTCTCAAGTTGTATCTCCGCCAGGTAGGTACTTGAGAGGCCAGATAGAAAACCATAGTGTAGTATATTTCTTCAGTACAAGAGGAAAAAGAAATCTTTTTCAGCAGTCCTGCAGCAGAAGATTAAAGGAGCGCATTGTGTATTTGCAGTAGGCTTCTTTATTTTCACGTGGAGCCCATGACAGGGATGGGGAAAAGCTGCTGGTGCTACAGTCTGTATTCCACTTGGGCATAGTGTCTCTTTAAATATTAGTACCATACACAGAACAAGCTTTTGTTTATCCACTTGCTTTAATTTCTAAAACCTTTCTGGTTACTGAATTTGCCTGTCTTAAGTAAAGCTGAAAACTCCCATATTCTTGCCTCCTCATACAGACAGATGCTAATGTATTGCTGTTAATATATGCTAACAAAAATTTCATGAAACACAATGGTCATGATGATGTGCTCATTATAGAGGATTCATCCATCTTTTTCTTTCAAAATGGGGCTTTAAAACTTCGTGATTGAGTTTCCCAAAAGTATGTATCTGAAAAAATGAATCTGGGATGTTGCCCAGTGAGATTTCTGAGTCAGTCTGAAAACTTGACCCTGAAAGGAATAATCCTTAGCTGCAGGGTCCTGTCCTCTTCCTTACACTGGCTGTCAGAGATGAGCATTCCAATCCTATGATCATCACCATTAAGTGCTTCTGAAAAATTGCAAAGATGTACTCTTCCTACTTAAGCAAATAAAAAGGTAGCATATTATATACATCATATTGGGGTACCAGTTTGAGGCACTGTACTGTATTAGGAATAAGGCTCATAATTAAAAAAAAGAAGGCAAATAACGTGGTTTTTTCTGGTCTTATTACTTCCTTCGTAGCTGTCCTGTTGGTGTGGGTTTTAGGTAAACCTGCTCATTTTAAATGCAGGAGCAGTGCTAGAAACATGCAGTTAAGACACTTACAGACAGAATCCCGAGTTACTCTATTTGAGGCTGTTAAAACTAATCATTTTGAGTTTTATCTAGTGTTCCTATTTTCTGTTTTTATCTAAGCTGGGCAACGCAAATAGTCAGGTCAGGCTTGAGGGCTTTGTCTTTTCTGTATTTCTTTATTAATTATTCATTTTCATACTGAGAGAGTAAGAAAATGGAATGTGGACCAAACTTGACGCCACATACAATACTTATTTTTCCAGTCTTTGCTAGTATAACTGCTCTATTATCATGGTATTTATGCATATGCAGTGTGACACCCTCCTTCGCAGCAATCGCCCTCTTGAAATCTGTACCTGTATTGATAAATGCTCAGTCTTGAAGCTATTGCAGGAAAGGGCTAGCAAAAGATTTCCAGAGAAAGGTGTAGGGGAGGAGTGTTATTGTTAGCTGGGATTGGATTTGACAAACTGTGGTTTGAGCTAATGAACAAGGATTAAACAATGCCATCATCTAAGCAAAGATGCTAGATAAGACAAAATTGAAGAAAAACTGGAAAGAAACAAAGTGGTTAAAATTCAGGCTTGAGTGTGTTTCTGAAATGTTGTTATTTCTTCAGCTTCCGGAACCCTTGATTTTGTTTCGGCTTTACAATGAGTTCATTGGACTTGCAAAAGAAAGCCAGAATGTTAATGAGGAATTGGATGCTAAACAAGCTAGCCCCAGATCAAAGAAAAGACAGTCAATGTGTATTGAACTGAATAGGATCATCATTAAAATTAAAGATCTTCTGAAGCAACTGCCTGTACCAAACTATAACACTCTTCAGTACCTTATTGGACACCTTCACAGGTGAGAAAAGACTTAAAATGCAAACTGATGTTGAAGAATAAACTGTTACATGCTGCGTACTAGGGAGTTCTTGTACCCTTTTGATAACTGTAGAGGAAGAAGTCACATACACCTTAGAAAACATTGTTCTGTTGCTGTTTCTTTCCTGTGTAATGAATTCTAAGGTGAGAGAAGAATATGAAATGGAAAGAAAGGAGGGAAGGAATCAATTACTCTTGATTCTCTGCTAACATTCTCTTCTAACGTTGCAGTCAGCAGGTGGTAACTAGTGGCAGCTGCAGGGACCTAGGTGTGATTTAAATGAGGATATGGCCCAGTCAGGGCAGTGATTTGGTGGCTATTAACAGAAAATTGAAACTTGTCTCATGTCTGTTAATAACCATTCTCCAATTACATTTCACTTCCTTGTTGTCCAAATGCTGGACTGTATTGATGATGTATAATGAGGATGCACCAAGATGATGACTACCAATAAAAATGGGTAATATTGGGCTACAGGTGTATTATTATTTAGAATGAGAGAGACGTTCTTTTCCCCAAGCCCAAAAATTCCAAATAGCCCCTAATAACATTAACAGAGTAGGACATAAAAACAGCCTGTGTGGAAAGTGCCTAGTCCAAGCTGTTGTTAAATGCAGGCTGCACTGAAGAGTCTTCCCACCTACCAAACTCACCTTTGGTTTTTTATTGTCTTTTAGTCTCTTTAGACAGAATATTTTAATATCTAAAATACTTCTGAAGTAGTAAAACCCTCTAACTCTTGGGGGTTTGGTTTGTTGGTTGTTTTTTTTTTCCTTCTTTACGCAGGGTTACAGAACAGTCTGATGAAAATAAAATGTCAGCCAGTAACCTTGGCATAATATTTGGCCCAACTCTGATCAGGCCGCGTCAAACAGATGCTACGGTTTCTTTGTCATCACTTGTGGATTACCCTTACCAGGCCCGGGTGGTGGAGCTGCTCATCATGTACTATGAAAAGATATTTGATGTTTCATTGAAACCACTTCTGAGCACATCTCAGTCTGAAGAAGCTGCCATTACAGTCAGAGCTGCTGTATCAGCACAAGAGAGGGAGCCACAGCAGCAGAGGAAGTCATTTGTTGCTGTGAAGGAAGTGAGTAACTTTTTCTTGTGTTGCCTCAATGTTACCTGTGCCATCTTAACTTCCATGTCAAACGCTGCAGCATTCCAGAGCACATTTCTGTTAAATATTTGTCATTTTTTTTAAGAAGTGCCTTTCCTCTTGAGTTCTCATTTACTTCTGCTCTGACTCTTGTTAACAGGGTATTCTGATAGCTCCAAGTGAAAGCAGAGCTTCAGAAACAGCTACATTGGTTTTGGAGTCGAACAACAGCAAGAATACAAAAGAACAAGTAGATACATCTGTAACTGGTTAGTGCACTTTAAAGTCCTGGGGTGGGTGAATAAGCAGTCATGCATACATTGGATTATAGTGGATGCAGCCCTTCAATTTAGACAGAAGCATGTGATAAAACGCTCTTATCACTGCTTGATATGCTGTTTTATCTTTGTAAGAGGAACAGAGAGTTAAATCTTTCTAAAGGCTTTCAAGAAACCTGTGTTTATGGAATCAGCGTAAAGTATTTGGTAAGAGAATACAATGGTGTTTTTTGCTTTCTCCCTTTTTAAGAAAAAAAATATATAATTGTGCTGTGACACTGGATTCCTGAAATCCACAATGATGCTGCAAACCAGTATCCAGCAGTTAACATGTTTTGACCATTTCCTGTCCCCCAGAATATGTATCATTGCCACTCACTGGAACTAAACCAGAAGGCTCTGGGAAGAGTAATTCTCTGATAGAATCATCAGCTACCAGCATTTTGGATATTAATGTTTCTGCTCCAAAAAAGCCAGGTTTGTTAACCTATCTTCTATAAGATATTTTTTTCTGTTTATCTGCTTGTGCTGCTACAGTGTTTTGTTTTAACATACACATGATTTCATCTATTTAGGAGTAACTGTACATGATCTCTTTTAATTAGATACTGATTTTCAGCTGGTGTTTCCAGTTCAGTCATGTCCTGTACATTAATAGCGCAACATTCTGAAACATTATTAAAACTGAAAATATTCAGGGATGGGAAAGCATCAGACAAAAAGTGCACTCTCTCTTTGGCCTGTTTTCTCCTTCATGTTTTCCTTGTTTATGTCTGTACAATATGTGTTTTACTAAAGTTCATATTCTGTTGGCAAAAGTTTGCTGATTTCTCTTTATTTGCTGTAAAGATTGTCACATCTCTTTGTGTTTCTAGGTGATGCTGCGAGTCCAGCTTCAGAGAGAAATGATTCATTTGTTTCTCTAGGTGAAGACAGCTGTAAAATTAACTTATTTCCTGCAAAATCTAACCGTCAGATTACCAAAGTTCCATTGCGGGTTCCAAGGACAAAACCAGCTACTCGCCCTGTGAGCCTACCTGTAGACCGAATACTTCCTCCATGTGTTTTGAATGAAAGAAATTCACGAAATGCAGGAGCAGTAAGTCCAGAGAAGCTTGGCAGGAGCCCTACTATTGAAGAAGTTTCAGAGGTGAGGGCACTCCCTGCTGTTAATACCTGCTGCAGAATTCCTTGTTATGACACCCAGATGCTGCGAAAAACTTGGGACAAGCAATATAAACAGTATGATATCACATCAAGGACAGCAATGATTGTGACTAATGTGCCCCAGGAGAACCGAGCACTTGAGAGTGGAACTGCAAGTGCTTTATCTTCGTCATGCAGCACTGGTAATAGTGCAGCTAATGCCATGCTTCCTAGTAAGCCATATTCTGTTTCTGTCAGGTCAGGAAGGACTGCAACAGAAGGGAATGGTCCTGATGCCAGTCCTCTTGCTGCCTTTAGAGCACCAAGAACATTGCAACCACCCCCAGGGACCTTTTATAAACCACCCTCGAACAAATCAAAACAAAATGAAGAGGGTTCTTCTGCTAAAGCATGTGCACCAGCCAGTGCTAGCTCTGTGCTTCACCAGGATAATACTGTGAAACAGGCTAGGAGCTCTGCAATTCCATCAGGTGATACTGAACAAAACACAAATGAACAAAAAACTAGCTCAGAAGACACTCACCCCACAGATCTGAAGCCTACTTACCAGAGACTCAGACCAAAAAGGATCCAGGAACTGGAACACAGGGAAGCTCATTTTGTATAGGCTGCAAATTCCTCTTGGACTGCATGCAATTTGTTGATGTTGCCAGTGGAGGCTTCCCTTTGCCCCTTTATCCTTTGCCTTCCCTTGAGAATCCTACTTTTGTGCCATATTGAAGTTATTTTTATATATGCAGCATTTTAAAAATGGGGGGGGAGGGCTAGGGAATTGTGAAAGAATTAAGTCAAGCTTTTTTGTAATTCAGTAGCTTTTCATAAAGATTTAATGCATTCCCAGTCTAGATACAGCTAATGGGTTCATCAAATAAGGCACTGATCTTCATTTCATTGTATGGAATTGGAGTACTTACCCATAGAGAAACAACTATTGCGTGTAGCAGTGAAAGGAGCCATTTTTCATAATAGACATTATAATAAAAATGGAAGGTTTAACATTCAGTGTCTAAGCATAAACCAAAGCTTGTGCTTTGTTCTGTAAAAGCATTTGTTCGGTGTTCTAATCTGTGCAATTAAAGCTTTGCTCCTGAACAGACTTACGTACTGGCCAGCATGCCCCATAATTATGTACCATATGTGTATATTTTAGGCAGACATGGTTATCTGTTGCCAGTCTCCTATGTTGTCACTTTATTATTATTTTTTGTACAGCAAGGATGCACTTACTGAGCTTTACTATTTAGAAGCAGCAATCAATCCACATCTGGTTTCTTGTATAGCTTAGCGAGTGGGGCAAATGTGCACAGCCTGTTTCATTGGGATGGCCTTGTGGAGAGACTGTCAGTTGCGGTGGTGCTGTTTTTCCCAGGTGAATGAAAAGGCAGTGATTTGCTTGCTGTAGATCAGTTTCACTACTTAACCTGGTGTAACTGAAATGAAGAGCATTGCTTCCAAGTTTCAGTGAAAGAACTGAAAATAACCAAAAATCTGCATTAGTTGGTGCATCTAATGGTTTTCACTTTGTATTAAATGGTTTTTATGTGTACACTGTGTTATTTGCTTTAAAATATATTAACTTGTTAACATTTCAGTGACTCTATGGCTTCCATATCTGGATTTTTTCTAACTTATTAAAATACAGACATTTGGCCTTTGTAATAGGATAGTACTCTGCTGCATCTGTCTTCTGGGGATGGGGGGTGGTATGCTTTTCTCAATGAGATTACAATTAGCTTGACCCTCTCTCACATACTATAGAGTACAGTTATTGTAGCCTGGTAATCGCTACTGATATAAGTACCAAGAAGGCTCTTGGAGGACACGAAAAGCAAAGAATTGCTTTTCTGCTTTTACAACGTAAAATACGCTGGGCTTTCCTACTGCATTCCCTTTATCCTTTTTCCCAAAATATCCCAGATAAAATCCCACGCTGCATTCAGTGGGCGTAATCTGATTTCAGTTTCCAGAGCAAAAGATACTAAACCCGCAACGCTGAACTTCTGATTCCTTGTCACGTTTCCACAGAAGCGTGGCTTGCACTCTTGGCAAAGCCCTTGCCACCACTGGGCTGCCCTGGCCATGCTCGGAGCCCTTCCTTTGGGGAGCTGCCTCATACTACGGAAAATCTGAAGGTTCCATCTGCCCAGACTGGTATTGTGAGTTGCATAATAAAATGAGAGGAGGGATAAAGGCTTCTTGACATAGTTTGTTCCACTTAGAAAATGGAGGAGGAAGGAGACCCCACACAACTGGTTAAGGAGCAGCAAATAGCATTAATGAAACATTACAGGTGTTGTATCAGAACCTCATAGCACAGCTGTGAAAGGGTAGTGCTGGTCAGGACAGATCAGGGCTATGAGATAGCTAATTTATTTGTTAACTACCATGAAATCTATTGTCTCACTATATTTTAAAGTGTTTTAGCATATGTCTAGCACTGAACATGCTAATAGCTTGAGGTTATAATTAAAAGCTGTTCCTCTAGTTGGATGGAGGGTCTCCAGTACTTGCCAGAGCAGGCTGCAGTGATGGAGGATCAGGGAGCCTATACTCACCTGTGAGAAACAGATGAACATCAGCCAAGTCGTAATGCCAGTTACTGGCAGTTACCATATTGCTTTTTATGTACCATCTGCTTCCGTGTTTTGCTAGTGTGAAAGGTTTCTGCTGTTTTAAATCTGCCCTGGTTCTTCGTTCAGTGTTTTCCCATAGCTGGGCAGCTACTGGTGGGTTCAGCTGGGAGCCGGGGAGCGCTGCACCCCGCTGCGTGCTGTGCGTGGGGGTGCACAGGTGGCTCATAAAACCCCATTATTTTATGAAAAACTCATCGCTTTCAAAAGAATTATGCACGCCGCTGGTTTGTAATGCCTTTGACTCTTCATGCAATGCAACTGAAGGAGGAAGCGCACTTCTTTCGAAATGAAAACCTTGGAAGCTTAGGAGCTGTGACCCTGCTGCCCAGCACAGTGCCAGCACAGGAGCGCCTGCGGGGTGGTGGCCAGAGTTCTTCCAGAACCTTCCCGCCACGCTGAGGGACGGGGCAGCCTGCAGGGGCCTGCGAGGCAGCGGGTCAGGGGCCGGTGTGTGACTTGTTCGCAGACTTTTGTAAACGTTTGCAGCTTGATGTCAGGGCTGTGTTGGGTTGGGGCTGGTGCCCTGGGGCCTTCCGCGCCTTCCCCTGCGTGTGAGGAAGCGGCGCGGCGGGCGTGGCCGCCTCCCGCCATCGCGGGCTGGGGGGGCTGGGGGCGCCGGGCGCTGAGGCGGCGGCTTGAGGAGGGACGTGACTGGCCGCGGCGGCAGAGCCGGCAGCCGGGGGGAAAAGACTT
This sequence comes from Falco cherrug, assembly GCF_023634085.1. NCBI lineage: Eukaryota > Metazoa > Chordata > Aves > Falconiformes > Falconidae > Falco > Falco cherrug. Next base: position 16,067,771 of record NC_073708.1, read on the forward strand.
AGGCTTTCTTTTCGACTGGAAATGTTCCTAATGGGCCCTATTGTTTCTTTAGGTTCTGATGCTGATTTCCCTAGGTTTTGTGTTTGAAATGGCTTCTCTCCAGCTGAATCGCAGTAATTCCACCCACCTGCCCCAAGTGACAGGCTCTGGGTCATGCCAGCACCCTGCGGTTTGTCCTCTGCGGAAGAAACCTTTCTGTGTCAGATTTGCTTGGTAATTGCGTTTTCTGAAGTCGTAATGCGCTGCCTCATCCCTCTTAAAGCTTTGGCAGAGTACCGACTTCCATAAGTCACTGACCTAATTAGTCATGACAGCTGTTTGTTTAGCAGGGCCCCTATGCTACCAGAACTACCCTTCTGAGACCATCTTTTCAAATACAGGGTTTGTTCAGATCTGAAGAAACGCCTTCGGAAGTAGCCCCTAGTGCAGACTGTTGTGTTTGTGCTGGTCATACTGGATATTTGGGAGGATTTTTATTCAGGAGCCTTTAAACTTGCAGATTGAGCTGTTCTGTATCAAGTAGGGGATTAAAACAATCTCCTTAAAACTGAGCAGTGTTACTCTGCAAGCACAAACTGCCTCTAAGATATGTGTTTCTCTGCAACCAAGCTGAATATTCCTTCAGAAACCTTTCCCTTTCCCATAGCACAGCAGCGCTCGCACATGAGGTAAGATTTTTGTGGTAAGTTTTCCAGGAGTTTTATTGCTTCGATTTAAGAACTCCTTGCCTTGCTTGTAAATCTATTAGTTCTTTAGCTTCTGTAGTCTATGTAGCAGAGGCCTAACGGAGTTCCTCTGAAAGCTGACACAAAAGGCTCTGTGAAGGCAGTTAGTGTGGGTCCGCTAACATTGGCAACTTAGTTCGGAGCATGTTTCTGCTTTTGAAGTGACTCCTTTACATGCCACTGTGGTTCACCATACAGAGTGATCTCAGAGCACACAAACTTTATCCTTTTTGGATAAGACTAAACTGGAACATGTGCTTCAGCAGTGTACCTGATGTGCGGCAGCTGCTAATGCACATTCAGTCCATGGGGCCAGATTGGAGATCATCTGAAGTAACCCCCAGACACATCATCTGTGGGTGCTGGGTCTCAGCACTCACTGTTACACTATAAATCTGCCTCGCTGGGCCATCCTACTTGTCAGCATACACCTGGACTTAATATGTTGGGAAAACGGGACATTTGAAACCATTTCAACTTTCTACTAGCAAAGTTTGGGATGGGGGGATGTCTGATATTTACAGATAATGCTATTTTTATATAAATGTCAATGTGGAAATAAGTTTCACAGAAGGATGCTTTGGAGACAAGCCTTTCTCAATAAAATATTCTGTGTGCCCACTTAATTTTGTAAGAGAGAGAGTTGTTCTGATTCTAATTGAGAGATGTGTGGGATCCTTGAAAAGTGATTTTACTCACAGGTAGAAGGAAAAGCCATCCCAAATCTTACAGAATGTAAAATGTTGGAAGAAGGTGAATGCTAGGAAAGGCCTCACTCCTCAGTCCTTATGCTGGTGGATGTCAGAAGAGTGTCTGTGAAGTAAACTGGCTTACAGCAGAAGTAGAAAACATGCCTTCTGAGTTTGCACTTAGTATCCTTCGTGCTTGTTTAAAGCCAGATTGAGGCGATTAGCCCAACACTGGGTTTGGACATGGTCAGGATCTGTTCAAGACGCCACATTTCCCTGTGTTTGATGTGTGGAGGAGTCTGCCAATTCTGATTGTCTTTTCTTAGAAATGCACCTTTCAAATGGACGTTTCACTGGGCCTTTTCTTATTCTGTCTGGTTTCTTGTCAGCACTGTCCTTGAACGATTCTATCACTGACCTTGTGAATAATACAGCTTCCACCAGTTTCTGGGTATACTCACTTCTTGGCATCGTGTTCTTTGCCATCTATTCAAGTGGTACAACTAGTTTCCTCGCTTTCCAACTCCTTTCTTTAACTCTTTTACAGCAGCCTTATCTAAGAAATATCATTTGACCCCAGTTTGCCAGAAGTTTCCATTCTTGTCCTTCAGGTTACTCTTTTATGGAGGGAAACCTCTGAAACACATTAGGAAAAATTTATAAACCTTCAGCTTGTGTTCTCCCCACCTGTTTAAGGTAGCTGGGTGAAAAGCTTAACTCAGAAACCCCCAGCCTGCATATGTGTAACTTTCTTTACGTACACACAGGTGTATCTGTTTATTTAAGATACATTTACACATGCACACTCCTACAGTTTGCCTGGGTAAAATTGTGTTGGCATTAATTGTGCTAGCTCTCTCGTGAGACTGTGTCTGGTGACGCGTATAAGAAAAAACATCTTGCCAGTTAAGAATTTGTCATAATGCTGGAAAGCTTTATTCCTGAAAATTAGAAGTGTTGGCCCATGGGCACACCCGGTACGCATGAGTGTGCATATTTTCAAAGCTTTCTTTTCAAGTAATTTTTAAATTCTGTTCATTTTAGGGAAATCTTTGGTTGTGTTGCTGGAGAGTTTACTAGTGATGTTTTCGTAGTTTGCTGAACAAACAGCATTTAACCAGATCTGACTTTGTAGTCAAGTGTCCGGAATAAGCTTGGAAATAAGAAAAGTAGTAAAATGCTGGCTTTTAAAACAGCTGTTAAAACTATGGTGTATGTAGGTGAAGGGGTAACGGAACACACATACCATATGACTTGAGGTATTGCATGTATGTGTTCATGAGGTACATCACAGGGAACTTTTATGTTATTACATATCTATTGCAGGAATGATGCAAGAACTATCACCATATCTCTTGCCACTCAGTGCTTTCATTATGTTCTGATAAGTACATGGAATGCCTCCTTTTTTGCTACTACTGGCAGCAAACTACAGATCATTAGGAAAACCCTAATAGTGACAACTGTGGGTAGAGCTACCAGAGAAACTGTGCAGTGTGCTCCATAAACTGAACTGTATTTTCCCCATCCCATGTGAAATGATAGGCTTTACATAAGCTCTCTCTGTTTACTTTCAAAGATCCCATGCTTTACAGAGGAAAAATGGGTCACAGGCACAGCCTGAACATAGAAAACAAATATATCCTACCATCATCCAATTGTGATGTAAAAAATCTAATTAGGAGAGATTAGTTTAATCTGTTAGAGCTGTCTGTGTACATGCAGGCAGCCAAAACGGATCCATTTTCTTAAAATTACTTAGAATCTCAGAGTTAAAATGTTTGTTTGCTGAATAAAATTGTTAGATATTGCCTCAGACACAATCATAGCGCTTAAACATATAGTCTGCAGCTGATCAGCAGCAGCAGTAGTTTCTCTGCTTTGCACTGCCATTAATCAGAGCGGACTTCCCTCTATGACTTTGTAAAGCCCCTTGTCAAGATGGCAGCAGTGTGAGTCTTAGCTGAGATACGAACATACGTCCACAGAAATTAGATTAAAGCCACTTGTAAAAGAGGAGGTTGCCACATCTTCCTTCATGCAGGAAGCCAGGTTAAAATCAGTGGTTTAGGTGGTGAATCTGTGTGGAGGCTTGAAGGTCCTGACACGGCACTGGGAAGAAGGCAGTGTGCTGAGTGCAGTGCTCTGCTGTCAGAGCTGCAGTGTGGTGTGGTGTAATCCTGTCGACTGCTAAATGCAGTGAAATGAAGTTTTGTGGAGGATCCTCAAAGGTCCCCTCAAAGCCCTGCGAAGAAGGATGTGACAGTGTTTGCATGTTTCTTTTTTTATTGTTTTAAATAACGGAGGGTGGATTGGTGCTCAACTTCTGCTTAGAAAAACAGTCACAGCGAGGCAGTGAGGGAGGATTTAACGATACTTATACAGAGCCATTGCCTAGTGTGAGCACTGGTGGGAGGTTTTGCTGTACTGCTGTGTCTTTCAACCCTTACAGATGAAAATCTGTAAACAATGCAGTGTTCACCCAGTGCTTTTTTGCTTCTGGATCTGATCATGCTACTTGAGGGTAATTTACATTGGAGATGTGAAATAAGCTATTTAATAATAATATGTAGCTTGATTTAGTGAATATTAGTTGAAGTAGGGCAGAGCTTGTTGAAAGCCTTTCTGAAAGCATCTCTGGAAGTCTGAGACTGCACACACATAAGGTCATGTTGTATTTAGCTTAGTACGTTTCTATGTGAGCTTGCAGCTTGATGACATTTTAGAAATTCTAGAAAATATAAAATCAAAGATCAGATGAGAAGAGTGATATTTTTTCCTCTCCTGCAGTTTTGTGAAAGTTACTTCTGTGTCTTGCTGTCTCTATTCTTAAGAGAATGACAGTCCATGAAGAAACGTACTAAACTAGCTATATTTCTGCACATGCAGATGTTACAAGAACAAACTTCCCAGGCCTTTCACAAGGGAAGTATAGTAACAGCAAGGATGTTAATTTTGTCAGAAAAATTTTTGAAAATGAATGGGGTGAAAAAAATAGTCTTCTCCAGTTACTGCAGTTCTGATTTGTCTAGAAAGCCTAGAAGGAATTACCAGTCTCTAAAATGTTGTCTCCAATAGAAAAAAAAACCCTAAAACAAAACCCACTTGTGCCATGTTCATGAAACAATTGGAGCTTAGAGGAAGTATTGAAAATCTTATGAACTAAGTTTTGAAGTAGTGGGAAAGACTTCTGTCATATCAGCAGGCATACAATTGAAAGAATGCTAATAAACTTAATGAGGGTGACGCTTGTTTGTCATGATATCATTAAAGAATTTGAGAATGAATGAACATGTTGCAGTGTTCTTAACCTGATGGTAGTGAGGAAGGCTGTGATATGTCAGTACCCTGGGAGCTTAGGCTCCTCAGGAAAAGCAGGAACATACTACAAGTAATGACTAAATTCAGAAAACAATGGCTTAAAGAAATACTCAGTTGAGAGAAATTCTTGATAACTTTTGATAGTAAAGTGTAATTGATACAGTGTAAGCAGGGTAAGAGGACCCTTTGCAAACTGCTGTTGATAATCTGGAGGCCAGGAATGTTCTACTGAACGTCCAGGATAAAGTCAGGGAAGAGCTATTGTTTATTGTTGGCAGCCAGTCAAAATATGAAACTTTACGTGATGTTAATTTGCTTGCTTCATTTCTAGACGTTACTGTTACCTCTTATAAAGTGAAATACAGAAATATCTGATTCACGGCATGAGTGTCTTCAGCCTCCTGCACTATCAGCTGAGAAATAAATGGTTAACTTGGTTACTAACCCAGACACCTTTTTGTGATTCCAGCTGTAACACTAGAATATGTGCTGTCTAGCAAGAAGGTCTAGGTGATAAAAGCTGTCACCATATTTCCTTGCTGAAATGCAAAAGCCAGAAAAAGGAAAGGCCTTTTTTTTTATTACTTAATTGTTTAAAGATATTTTTAACTCTTGGTTTTTTCTTCTGGTTATGTCCTGGATGTTGTAAGATAGGATTGAACTGTGAAAAATTAGGATTTTTAAATGTAAAAATTAATTTATTTCTATTGATCTAAAATCAGTATTTAAGTTTATTATACTGTGTATCAAAACTAGCAGTAATGACTGGTGTAACCAATTATTTATTTCACTTTCTTGTCTTCTGTCAACAAATATATGAGTTTTCTTTCTGAATGCAGAGAGCAAGTCATCCATGTTGTAGTGTGAACTGCTGAGGGAAAAAAAAGAGAAAAAAGTAAAAAAATAAGTGGTTTTTTTTTATTTTCTTGAGTTGGGGCTTTGTAAGTGTCTTCCTAAACTTCAATAGTATGCTGGTTTTATAACCAAGTTAATTTTGTTGGCCCTTACAGTCAGCACCCTGGAAAGAAAATCAGTTCCTGCAAAAGGAAAATCAACAAAACACAGATTTTCATATGCCGTGGATATGTCACATCCCTTGAGCATGTTGTCTTCAAGGCAGCAAGCATTTGCCGTTCTAAATAGTAACAGTCATAATTTGCATTAGCGTCTTAATGAAAAACTGAATCAACAGTTCATAAGTGTGGGGGACTTCTTCTGGTTTTAGGAGGGGGTTAATATCTATGTTAATAAACTTTGGTTTTTTGGAAACTGAGCTTCTTCTAGTGCCTGTGCTGTTTCTAATTGCAGCTGTCTCAAGCCACCACTGATTTTGTGAGCAGGGTGCTGCCTTTAAAGAATGTAGATCCCCACCATGATTAATCACCCTCGAAGCTCTGGTACTTCCTGAGCCCAAGTGGAGTTCTCAACACGTTATTGCTAGGTACTGTTTTTATCATGATCCTACTCAATTATTTTATTATAGTGTTTTGCTCTACTTAAATTAGTAGAGCTTGAGTCTTAAGCACACAATTCTGTGTTGTCTGTCTGAGTAATGCCCAGATAGGAAGGGATATTTCAGGACTGAAAATTAATTATTATTTATTCATTCTGTGCTGCTAGAGAATCTGAGTCTTGTCTCTAGTGCCTTCTGATTACATTAAGTTCTTTTTTTTCTACGCTTTTGTCTCATGTTCACCTGCCTAATTCAGATTTCTAAGCAGTATAAGGTTAATGCACTTCAACACATCTGTGAAGCTGTTCTATTTAGGAAAGCAAGGTTCTTTCCCTTTAGCACCTAGTGCAGGTGTTATAAACAAAGCAGTCTGGGGATATATAAATGCATTCTTGTTCATCCTAAAATTAGAGGCAATTCTAAGGTGTGTCTGATGAGTAAAATAGAACCTTTTTTATATGTTGATTGCTCATCATGTACTAATGCCATAACTAATGCCATATGGCATTAACAGCTTGGTTTAGGCCAAAAGGAAAAGTACTTTTAAATTCTGACTCATTTAGCAGAGTCTTAACCTTGGTAATCAGTCTAGTAGTTGCTTTCTTAAAGACAAATTCCTTTCACACTTTGTGCATATTAATTAAGTTGACTGAGTTTCTCCTCTTTATAAGGAATGTCTCTCCCCATTACTATCAACAAATGTAACTAGCAAGGTTTAATGTAAAAAACCTTGAAAGTTAAATTGCAAGCACAATCGGGATAACCTTACTGCCCTGTTTTTCTCTCAAAGTTGTTTGTTTTGGCTTCTTTACTACTTATATTTTTAGTCTCAGAATAATAGCTGGATTTTCCAGAGCAAATTCTAACAGCCATTTTATCTGGCAATCCTATTCCCATTTATGGTCTTGCACTACAAATTTTCTCAATAATAGTAGTGAAAGTTACAGGATGGTGCAGGTATGTCATACATAGTGAGAGATTTAGGAACATGAGCTAAGACTCTCTATACTGTTAGGGAATCTCTCATTAAGATACTCTTAATGATGGGTTGCTCAGTAGAGAGCCAGGAAGAAGAGGAGAAGCCAGGCCATTGGTAGACTACAGATTTTATGGCCTTGACATGAAGGCTTGAATTTCCTTTCACAGCTGTTGCAGAAAGATTGCAGTGTCCATCTGGGGTTTGGAGGAAGGTGAGAGGAGCTGGAACAAAACTGGCTTTCCCTCATTTGTTCAGCTGCAGGATTCATTCTTCAGAACAGCAGCAGGAGAGCCCTGGGTCATGCAAGAGTGTCAGAAAGCCACCTGACTGCCTGTACGTGGCAACTCTGAAGAGAGCACTGCTGTAAGCTCCTGAGAAGCAGCAGGCACGCCACACTAATGGCAGCTGCAAGTTGGTGACTGATGGGAGCTGCCTGCAACCAAATATAGGGCAGCTTCCCATGTGAGAATGTTCTTACGTGTCATCACCCTATTTACATGCAGAACCTGCTGCCACTAGCAAAACTACAGAAGTATTGTCTTTTCTTGATGATGCTCAGCCAATTTTATTGCTACTCTCTAAACCCTTCCAACAGCTAATTGCTCAGAAGTGCCCTGGATTGGGTAAATGTCTGAACAAGCACTGGATGTGTTTCTTTTCATTTACTTAGTGAAGGAGAAAAAAATTTGAATGTTAGTGTCTAAATTTAGCCTTTTCTGTCTCCTGAATACACTCAGCAATCAAATAATTGATCTAGATTGGTTTTGTAGTGTAAGCTCTAAGAAAAAGAAATGTCTGTGTGCTGACACTTAAGCTTGCAAAATTGGCCTCTGTTACTACATGGTTGTCTGCCTTTGTGCACAAATAGTGTGGCAAACTCTGCAAGGACAGCATTTAGCCAATTTGATACAGAATTTCATATTCCTCTCTATTCAATTCTTTAGTCTCAATGTCAAGACTTCAATAATGTTCCCTCTCATAATGGATTGAAACAGTCTTCACATCCCATCAGTGTGAAGCTAAGTGTCCTAAATCAAAACTGGTCCTGTTCTGCATGTCATGATGCATGTTTAGGATCCCAGTATTGTCTATACTATTAAGACTGTTTTTCAACTTACAGTGTTAGGCAGTTACCAAAGCTGTGGGTTAATTTTGTTCCCTTTAGCTTTTATCCACTCAAAGTGGGAGGCTGTCACACCCCAAAAGTGTATCTCTTCAAACCATCAAGTGTTAATGGATTTACTCTTTACAGCATTAGTAGCTTTTTATAGCTAGTCTCACTTCTTGTGGTGCTTTGCAACTTAGGCAGTTAGAGTTGATGGAGTGACCTTGAAAACTGCATCAAACCATTGACCTACAAAATATAGAAAATGCTCCAGGTTTTGGCATCATTGGTTTTGCATGGATGATCTTTCTGCAGAACTGTTGTTTTGTTATTTCACCCCCAATAAGTAGCACAGCCAATTCTAGCCAAGTTTGTCCTTAAGTGTCCTGCTCTAATCTCTTCCATGCCCAGTATGTCAGAAGAGAGCTGCTCATTCTTTAGGATCCCTTTCCAGCACGGTTGGTTAGGGCTGGTGACAGCCTTTCCCCAGGGCTGGCCACCTCCTCCCTGGTTGAGGTCTGAATTCCTTTTCAGTTCATAAAATGTGGACCTGAGATGATTTTCTGAAACAGTCAACTATTGTGGATTTTTGTCTAATGATTGTAACTAATACTTTGTTGACACATTAGGCCAAAGTACTGGGATGTGTTTTCCAAACTTTGTCCTTTAAAATCAGACAAAATCTCCTCCATTTATTAGATTTTCCAGAAACAAATTTCTAGAAGAATAGTGGCAAGAGAAACTCGACAAATAATCTAATCCATGGGCAGTTTTGCCTGTGTGAGTCTTGACAGAGGTTTCAGTAGTCTCCAGCAATGGAGGCCCCACAGCCCTCCAATGCAATCAGTTCTACTACTTCACCATTCTTATAATTAGAAAATGCTTTCCAATATCTAACTTCCATTTCCTTTTCCACAACTTTCCCAGTTACTGCTGCTCATGAAGAAACCACTCTTCAGTCATTTAAATCCCATAAGGCATCTATAAAGTAGGAAGTTGATATAGGTAGCAAATTCAAATTGTTTGGTTTTTAATAGGTCCCTTTATCTGGTATTTAGATTTATATGTCAAATTATCTTTTTCCTTTTGAAGGCAAAAATTCTAGGTGATAAAAATGAGGCATGAATCTAGAAAACAGAGCATATAGTGGTTTAAATTCTGTTGTATCACTACTAAAATACAGTGGGAGTTGCTGAATTAAACAGCGCAAAAATGAGATCCTGTATTTTTTAATAAAATGGCAACAAAATGTATTTGCCTTTAGAAAATCCATTCCAGGCTGTGTTAATCAATATACATTTCTAGTGTCTGAATGGAAAACATAATTCTGTCTTTATCATAATAACTAATGTACAGTTGTAAATCCATCTTTTTCTTGGAAGAAATATTTTGAAAGCACAGATTTAATCTGATAAGTGATGCAACAGTTAACTGCTTTCATTACTTGCAAGTCCAAGTTAATAGCTGGATTCAATGTTAATGACTATTTTTTCATTTGAAAGAGGCGCTTTTCCTTTCTATTGCTTTTTGGCACTGATAAATGTGTCACAGGAAATGGCCTCCAAACAAAGGAAAACCACAATTTTTCATGTATGATAGCGTATTAAGTGCAAAATTAAATGGTGCAGACAATTAAAGGAACCAATCTCTATGATAACATAATCTTAAAATAAGAACAGAAAGCTGTTATTTTGCTTTGAGGTCTGTTTCAGCTGTCAGCTGAGAAATGGCAATGCATCCTTTGCACAGGTTAACCAGAAGTGTTGATGCAGAAGAATGAGCTTCTTCAGGCAAGTCAGACTTCTACTCTGGAAGAACTGGATCCTCCGGAAAAGACAAAAGGTAAAGTGGTAGTCTTTGGATTTCAGCTTTGGACTGTACGCTCATGGGATGAAGTGACTGTGATTTTTATGTGCTTATAAATGTATCAAATTCCCCAAAGAATCAAATGTGGTCTTTGTATGGGCCTATTCAGATCTTGTCTGGTGCTGTTTGCAAAGCTGCTCTTTACAGACCAAACACAGAATACCTGTATTGGGGTTTTCTTTAACAGGTAGTATGGTGTACCAGGAGAAGAGTTGAGTAGTAATATTTTTGTATTTTCACATTAAAAGATCTAATTTAGAAAGCATTATGGGCACCATTCAGCTCAGAGAGGTTTGATTCCTAATTTTAGATTTGTTCCTCACAACCAGCTGCTTTTAGATGTAAATCCAGTTAAGGCCCTAAAATTCACACAGATTTTATCTTTTTTAATATGGCTGAATGACATAAGTAAAGTGAAAATCAGGTAAGTATTTTAAATCCTTTCAAATCCTCTTAGATGTTACAATATTTTGTCTTAGAGCAAATTTATCTATTACTTTCCACCTTATTTCATCATTGTTCTATTTTCTTTTTTTCTTGTTTTTTTTTCTTTTTTTTTCTTTAGTCCAAATTCTTAGAGTGAAACAAAACCTCAGCCTAGGGTCTTGGTCATCTGATGTACTACAATTACTGCTGTCCAGCAAAGGAAGTCCCTTTGAGGTCCTATACAGATAGACTATCTGTTTCAAACTAAAAATAATTTAAAACTACATTAGGGCATCTGTGAGGCTGTAACAGTCATGCAAACAATTTTGCCATAATAACAGAGATCAATAGGGTCAAACTGAACCATGGGATGAGCTGAAATGCTGATCTATGCTGACCTGATTTTAATCATTAAGAATGACTCGCATGCTGAAATTTCCAGGATCAAAGGTTTATCTGATTTTCTTCATAGACAAATTGAATGTGCTTTATTTCATAGCTTCTCAGCAGACTTTCTCCCACAGTCTATGTTGCCCTCAAGAGCTGATGCATATAACATTGCCAGCTCATAATTTAATACAGCATAAAAGTCACCAGTCAATACTTGAGCTAAATTACACCAAATATAAGGACCCTTTTTTGAAGCTGGACTTAGTTGCTGCTTATCAAGGAGCTGTAGTAGTTTGGTTCTCAAGTCAGGAAAAAAAGCACCAAACAAACAGAAAATCCACGTCTTTCTGATCTTCAGATGTGCATACTGAGAGAATTGGAACCTGCAGGGTTTTAATTTTTAGCAAATGGATCTTTATCTAATTCTTCAGAATTTTCAGTACATGAAATACTGTTTTGTTTGGGTAAATCTGCTCAGATATGTGACCCAAAGTGCCTGCTTGGGTTTCAGGAATTATTTTTTCTTGTTTTTTTCCTATATAATTTTAAAAAATGCTAATTTGGTATTTCCTGGTGTTGCCAGAGATCCCTGTCTGTGATGATCATTCCTAGCTTATAAACACAGTGATTTAATCCACAACAGAGAAATATTTTCTCCGCTCTGAAAAGTAAAACATTTTACAACAGAGTCAGTAAAAATAATTTCCTTTTCCAAGTATATAAAACTACCTGGTTATTTGTCCTCACAGAGAAACAAGCTAGCCAAAACAGAAATCCATGTCAAAAGTAGCAATGAAATGCGTTTTGTGAAAATCAGCCTGGTTTTTGTTAACCATCGTGCAGTACCATAAATGGAGGAATAGCCCATCTTCTACTCAAGTTCATCCTTTAGCCTAAGGTAATTCACAAGAGGAAGGACTTAATTACAGAGTTAACAGTTGATGCACAGTCAATTTATGCTTGTCATATTTATATGGTCTTATCACTGTGCTTGATCCATTACAGCTCCAACTGAGTGTTACATTTCTCTGTGCATGTTGCTGGGATTTCTGGTTGTCTATCTTGTGGTTCTGGAGGCTTGTGGGTGGCTCTCTGATCCTTCTAGTGAGTCCTGAGACACCCATGTGTCCTCAGGAAAAGGATCACAGGAAAGAATCATAGGGCTAACTGCACTTGGTCTGTCCTTGTCACACAACACATTGTGTACCAGCTTGAAAGAAAGCTTCCCTTGCACTTCAGTCTTCAATCCCTTCCAAACCAGTTAGCTCAGACAGAAAAGAATTACTGAATTCAAGTCGAGAGGATTTTGTATTTCCTGGAAATGAAGTAAGAATTGACATCTGAGCAATAACCCAGATAAATTCTGCAGCAAAGACAACAATCAAGGAGTTTCCCAGTTCTTACCCCTCCGAGTTTATGGGCATGCAGTGCTTGTCCCAAATGTCTTATCAAATGGATGGTGATGGGTGTTAAACAGACCTTGCGGACCCCTGCTGAGAAGGGTCTGTAACACTATTCTGAGCTGTGCAAAACAGCTGTCAAGCAAAAGAGCTGTACAGTGGCAGGTTTCCTTTTCTAATAATTATGTCATCTGCCCTTTGCTGCTGGTAAGATTTGTCTGGATTTAAAAATATTCAGGCATGCACAACTTCCAAGGTGGTCAGGTATTTTTGGTTTTGTTGTTCTATTTTAAAAAAAGGAAAAGCCTGAAGAGAGAAAGTGTGAAATAGGAAATGGTTGCCTGGTGTAAATCTTTCTACCCTTTTGCTGTAAGCATAATCTGCGCTTAATTAAAGCTATTAGAGAAAGTTATATTGGAAAAAACAGGGCAGGTCCAAAAACCTGTTTTTAATTATCCTGTGGAGTATCTTTTGCCCTGCACGGCTCAGTTTGGAAAGAAAAAAAAAGCATTCACATGTGACCCATCTTGTCTCTGGCTCTGCTGCTGTATGCATTATTGTTACATATTTGATGCCTGGTCACGGAGGCAGGAGCAAAGGAAAGGAGGCACAGAGGGCTTTCCTGTGCATGTGCTACAAAAACTGGGTTCTGGAGAGAGTTTGTCCTGGCTCTTGCAGGGAGAAGAAAAAAAGTGCCACGTGGCTGAACACAAAAATCCCATAGCTGGTCCTCAGAGCTCAAAGCCTGTGCCACAGGATCAAAGGGTTGTAGTTTCAAACCTCTGCCAAAACACACAGAGGCAGTAAAACAAACTGAAACACAGGAGTGGAGGAAACAGACTGAAAACCAGGCAGGATGTTGCTCTGTGGTAAAGCAGTGCCCTTGATTTTCTGTCATAACTGGGAGCTGGTGACTGTTCTAAGCATGTTGAAAGATTTGGGCAATAAAGTGGCCTTTGAAAGGGTCTTCTATGTTATTGAGTAAGGTGTTTGATCTTAATGTATGCATATCTACCTGTATTAGAAAATTAGTAATGTTCAAATGAATGATGACAAGAAGAAGCAAAATTAATGATCAAAGAATGTAAGCTTATGCTAAAGTCTTTTATCTTTGGATAAGCACAGTGCACAGGCAGCCTACTAATGAGCTAAGCATTGAAAAAGTGTGGGTAGAAAAAAAAAAAAACAACCCGCACACTTTTTCTCTCTTGCGTCTAATCCTTTTTTCCCGTATTGTTATAGAGTCATGCACTTTGTGTAAAAACTATTTAGTCTTATATCTGGTTTTCTGGCAGTTTAGTACTATCTGATGCCTCTTTTTACCTCAGTCAGGATGCTTAGAAGTTTCTTCAGAAGAAGTGAAGCCACTGACTTAATGGTGATGCTTCATGGGGCTCTGATGAAATCCTTGCTATTTCTGAGTGTCCTTTCCAAATGGTGAAACAGGCGAGGGATAACCACGGCCACGTTGCACCGGACATTGCTGCTGTGAGAAGGGTCCTTATCCCTCTAAGCACTTAGTGACTCTGTACATGACTAATCTGTAAAATTTATTTTTAATTAATTTTTTTTTTCCTTCCAGCTTCGTTTTCTGGTGGAGCTTGTATGGCCTCTGTCATTATTTCTTGCTCTTGTCTGGCTGAGGAAAGCTAATCCACTGTATCGCCAACATGAATGTAAGAACATTAAAGATGTTTTAATGCTCTGACTTGTGCTAGGTAACATAGGTAACAGCTAAAAGTTCTCAGAGACACTGGGACCTGTTTGCTGAGTATTATTCTCCAGTGGCAAAAGAACAGACTTTGCCTCAAGTAGTTTAGTTATTTATAGCCATATATTGTAAGAATTACCAGTGAGGAGAAAAAAAATATCTCTGGTTTTCCTGTGAGATGCTTTGTGGGTGGACTTACATGGGATCTCAAGATTCTATCAGGTTGTAGATTTCTGTAATTCTGTTACTGAGAAAGTACTGCCTCACTACCTCTTAATAAAAGCTCAGAATTTATTTCAGTTGAAAATAACCATATTGCTTATATTGTTTTGGGGTTTTTTTTGCTTAGTGAATGAGAAACCTGTATGATATCCATCACATTCCTTCTGTCGTGAGCCAGCCCATCATGCTATTTAGATTCATGCAGGCTGTGTTAGAAAAGTCACCTGATCGTTTACATTTTGTGCTTCTGTACTCTAGGTCACTTCCCAAACAAGGCAATGCCATCTGCAGGAACACTGCCTTGGTTACATGGCATCTTCTGTAACATGAACAACCCCTGTTTCCGCAGCCCAACCCATGGAGAGGGTCCAGGTGTTGTGTCCAACTACAACAATTCCATGTAAGCAGAGCTATACGTGTGAGACTGGGTTGCATTGTTAGGCAACTGCTGATAGCCTGCTCTTGGCACCTGTTAAGCATTCATGGGCATGAACTGTGCAAGAAGAAAGGATGGAGTATCCTTAGCCTGCTTAGAAAGGTCCCTCGGGTATACTGGGGGATGTTTTAAAGAATTGTTTTGTGGTGTGGATGAAAAGGGAAATGTAAGCATTTAAGAAGACACTAGGGTGCAAATAATTGATTCCAACAATGGTCACCAAAGTTGAAACAGAGCTCATGATGGTAGGTTTGGGCCTTTTTGAGAAAGAGTTCAGTTGTACTAGTCTCTAAGGAACGTGTATTTACTTAATAAAATCCATCCTTTCTATTTCCTGCTGCTTAGTAAATGTCTCAGGACAAATCATTTTGATAAGAGTTTGAAACCCCTAAGCTTTCTTTTCTCATCACTTAAGTTGTCCCTTAAAATGAAAGCACTGATGAAGTAGCAGCAAGGAAAATCTGCCCTGCCACTTCTTATGTAGTACCTGTTTTGACTATATACCTGTGAGACTTTAATCAGCATTGTAACCTTCAGATACTAAGCTTATTAACAAAATAGGAAGATAGGAGGTTTCCAGACTGTTAGTGGGAAAAAAAACACCTGTGGGAGTGCTTTAATGCATTGATTGTTATAGCTGAGTCATGAAAGACTGCGTAGTGGTCAAAGACCCTTAAAATAAAAACTTGTTAAAATAGCTATAAAAAATGCACCAAATCTGTCATTCCAAATAGTCCACTTTGGAGCATCCAATGGTTTAAATTCATAAGCTAACAATGTCCAGGCCATTAAAGCTCTAGTCAAGTGAAAGTCCATAGCTTGGAGTTAACTTACAATTTGACCTTTTGTTCCTAGTGAACAGGATTCAAAATAGTCAGCTGGACCTTTTTGTCAGGTACAGTCAATCACACTGTGAAGCTAGAGGGTTCTGTTTTCTTTATGTTCGGGCTTTTCTAGGTTGCTTATTTCAGAGCAAACCGTCCCTTTGTGAGTCAGAGTAAACTCAGTGCACTACAGAGGAAGCAAATACATTGTGTTTTCTGAAAGAATTTAGTCCTTCCTGTTTGCTCTTTCCTGTAAGCTAAAAAAAGTCATGAAGACTGAGATATACCATTACATGCATGGACAAACATACTTAAAGAAATGTAATGGTCTCCCCTACTGCTAATAAGAAATTTTTGTACTTGTTTATAAACAGGACCTGATTGCATCTTTGCTTGAACTGCATGTTCTAATGCAGAACCAGTAGGTCAACAGCTGCCTGTGACAAGTTTGTCACTCATGCTTTCCTGCCTCTCCTAGAAGAAATGTTTTGAAGGGACCTAAACGCCACCCTTATATTGGAGGGGACTGAGCTGGGAGAGGGAGGAGAATTCTGTGTCTGAATCCATGTCACTTACCTGGCTGAGCAGGGCTGCATGTGCCCAGACTGTCCCATCCAACTGCTGGAGCTGAGCCTGGGCCAGAACCAAAGCAAATAACCGTTACAGCTGTGAGATGAATGCTGTCTGGGGAAGGTACTATCTCCCCAGCAAGATCAGCATGGCTAATGAAGGAAGTGTGTCAACCTTCTACAACACCAGTAGCCCTCTTAAACCGTCTGTGGACTTGCAAATCTAACTGGAGCCCACATCACCTGAAATTACTCTGTTGTCACCACAGAACTGAGCTTTGAGTTTCAAGACTGAAGACAGAGTAGTTTATTTTTTCCTTATCGCTGTCACAAAGAAAGTCAGCTTCACTTTTTTTTTTTTTTTTTTAATGTCAAAGGGTCTCAAGTCATTAGTCTTAAATTATTGGTCATTCACCATTTCTTCTTTCAGCCTTGCAAGGGTATATAAAGATGCTCAGGAGCTCTTACTGGAAGCCCCTGCGATCCGTGACCTTGGAAGAATCTGGGAAGAACTTGTCATTATGACTCAGTTTATGGAAACAATAAGAACTAATCCTGAAAGGATTGCAGGTAATTGCTTTGTCTATATCCTTTAGATTATTGAATTTTTCCTTCTGAGAGCTGACTAGTAGTTACCGTGCAGACTGACAACATTATAATGTATTTCACATGTAGCTGTTACTCTGCTTACCATTAGGGCGAGTTAAAAATCATCCAGTGTTGTAACTAACACCTTTTGTTTGAGAGAAAGGAGAGAGGTCATCAGCTCCATTCTGTAACCATCTTCCTTAAATAACAAATAACAGTAGAAAAAACCAAACCACACAACTATGAGTATATTGCCACCCAAAATAAAACATGTGGTTGGAGATTTCATTAATTATGATTACCATACAGGCAGAAGCAGTAAGAAAGAATCACTGGGAGATGCAGAGGAATGGAAAGCTAGGAATACACCTGAATATATACTAGGAGCATGACCTAGAAAAGAGCTCAGAGATACTTGTATTTCAAGTGTTAGCTGAAACAGGTTTGGAACTGCAAGAAGGAAGCACCTTCTTCTTGTTTTGATGTGTTTAGAGAAAGAAGGTACGTTATGCTGCTTCTAGACAGGATCGCAAATTATATGACTCCATTAATTTTTACTGAAAACAACCTGCCAAACTCAAAACACAGTCCTGGGGGAAAATAGGAAATGGACTAACAACAATTTTTTAATTTAATATTTGGTCTTTAAGTATAGAATTTGAAAAGGTACTCCTAAAACGAAAGAGGCTCAGAAAATGGACTGGCTTTGAGAATTGATGTGTCCCATTCTCAAGTCCTTTGCCATAGGAATAATATTCTTATTAAAAATCAAATAGTCACTCTCCATGTGTTTTTAGTAAGATGTATATAAACCCTCTGATACATGTGCTCCACTATCTTATCAGAAGTTTCTAACTAGAAGTAAAAAAGGGACTATCTCATTGTAAATAGCTGTGAGACAATCAAAATGCCCCAGAATGCAAAGAAGAACTTGAAATATAATCTGAGCTGTGGTTTGTATACAACTATAGAAACCAAACCCGCCTATTTAGAGCTGAGGAAAAGCACAACATGCCATGGATTTGCAACGTATTTCTAAGGGACCACACCCCACGGTTTAGGAAGTTGCTTTTGCATCCCTTATCAACTTTACTCAGCAGCTGGAAAATAGAGCACATTCCTCTCTACCCCTGTGAAATATAATATTAATTCTCTTTCAGAGTCTGTGGGTTTTTTTAATGTGTTTTACTTTAAACAAAAAATAATGTTTGGAATCATCTGTTTCATAAAACAAAGTAACAAAGTCAGTTCTGGAGCTAAACTAACAAAATATGAATTGGCACGTTTTTCCATACAGGAAAAGGTACTGCAGAATTGACTAAGTTCTTTGAGCATGTGGCTTACTAGTGTCGCCTGTAGGTAACAATCTTAACAGAATATTGTTATAGCTGCAAAGTTGAGTGATGAAAAGTTAACAAATGTCAGAATTAAGATTGCTCTTTCTCCTGATTCCTTAAAAATGGCTCTCCTTCTTGAGTCCTTCCTTTTCCCATTGCCTCCTTGCACTGACACATTTGACGAGATGTGTTCCTGTACTGTGGGTTTTTTTTTTCCTCCACGATGCCTGAGCGCCAGGAAGAGCATCAGAGGGAATGAGGGACAGGCCCCTACTATTGTTTTCAGTGTTTACAGCTTGAATAAATACATGGAGGAGCCCCTGCAGCCCTAGGACAGCATATGCTTATTGCAGATGGAATTGTGGAAGTTAGTTGTCAAGCTCTGATAAGGCTCTGCTTAACTCATAGAATGGAGACACTCAGGAGCAAATTTATGCATGTTTATGTGTAGATGTCTAAAGCTACATTCCCCTTGTCAGCATGATACATGCTGCTTCTATCAGCTTCAACTGCCTGTCTTGAAAAGTGGAAGAACTAGTGCTTTTCAAGCATTCTTTACTGAAGTCTGTTGATGCTCTGTGATCTACTTTATTAAAGGCTGTAGTATTCAATGGACGTTAGTAACATTCACTTTCCAAGCTTTTACTTGGACCATAATGAGGCAGAATTCACACTGACACTGTTAGACTTTAAGAGCAGCAGTATTTTGGATATTGTTATAGATGGAATTATGGAAACTTGGAGGCCTTTCACATGTGTTTAATTTAACAGTGGGTAGTCTCATTGGTTTGCCTGAAGATTTGCCAGTTTTTCATTTAATAGTTAGTAATCTGGTCTAATATGACTATTAATTGCAAACAATTTATGCTTCTCCAAGGATAGTGAGGTTTTTTCACGAAAGATTTTCAAGGGGCCATTTTTGCAATCCTATAGCGTAAGATTAACTAGCTAAGATCAATCAGCAGGAAGTGATAAATTAATGTAAATGTAAGGGGTTGACTAATTTTATTTACGCAGGGCTCAGAAGAAAGGACGCTAAGAACAGTAGCACACTTGAATCTGAACATTTAAAGTGAGACATTACCTTAGAAAAAAGGCAGCCTTTCAAATATAGTCAGGGATGCTTTTAGTACTTCCGTTGATGAAGTTCTAGTCTGAAACATCTTTGAGAAATCAGATATGCAGAGTCAGAACACTCAGCATATTCTGATGATCATTCCCCAACAAAGGATTAAAATTATTTTGAATTTCAAAAATAGCTTTGGACGCCTAAGCTTTATTAGTCGCTACTAAGTATGTGAGCCAAAGAACATACTTTTTGCAGGTTTAAGCCAGGGTATAGGCTGTTCTTTAACTACATTTTGGGGGGATCTCACTGATCTCTACACTCCTTTCTTCATCCAGGAAGAGGAATACGAATTCTAGACATTTTGAAAGATGGGGAGACCCTCACTTCCTTCTTGCTGGAAGATGCCGGCATCCCTGATTTTGTTGTTTTCCAGCTTATTAATGCTCAAGTGCGCCCTGAACAGGTGGGTAGAGTATAACATCTTCTCCCCATTATGAATCAAGAGGAAGAGGGTTTTGGTTTGTTTTTTAAAAAATAATATAGATATTTGGTTCGATGCTGTTGTTGCTCCCAAATAAGAAACACCAAGAAACGATATTGCCAAGCAATGCATCCATCCCCATGATTAAATACTTGGCTCAAAAGTGTAAGGCAGCTGTGCATCCTTTTGTGACAGCAGTCCTGATGAATAGCAGCAGAGAACTATTTGCAGTTCTCTGCCTCAATGTCAGCAGAGTAATATGGTGGCTTTATGGCTTTGTCTCACTTGAATAGGTGGGAGTGGAGAAACAGACCCACTTTCTTAGATTCTGATTGAATAATAGATCTGCTCAGAAAACTCAGTGAAAACTGCAGGTCAGGTCCCTCCTGGAGCAGCTAAGCAGGAGACTGTGTGTGACCAAGTCAGGCTGTCTCTGCCTCTGCGTGTACTGGTGGCTGGGAGCTCTGTGAGGAATGCTATATTAATGAATGAATACTGCTGAATCAGAACTCTGGAACAATTTCTACACTGTGTTAGTGTGTGGGTGGAAGCAAGTGAATAATTAAGGCTGAAAGGCACAATTCCTCTTTTTCACTGTCACATAAAATACAAATGCTGGAACTGTGTGTGGCCAGAAAGAGGGATAGCATTAATGAACTTGTGTGCAGTTCCTTCTGTGCACCACAGGTTCCAGCTGGTGTAACTAGTAGCCAGATTACTTATCAGCTGTTTTCTTGATTGGTACCAGGGGAAGCTCTCCCCTATCTTCATTTTGTCATGAAGCAATACAAGACCATACCAAAGCCAGTGTCAGCTGATACATCCTACATTTTTTCCACACATCCATATTAGCTGAGATGGTGAAAATTTGCTTCCTTGCTGATTGTGACAAGAAGAATGTATTACAAGAAGAATGTATTATCCTGCTGGGCTTCTCTTTACCCCTTCATCCCTAACATCTCCTTCATGAGAGGTCTGCTGTGCCAAGAGAACTGTGTGCTGCTGTGTTATCCTCTGTTATCCTCTGTTAGCCCCCCAGTGTTTTTTTTCATTCATCTAGTGTTAAAAACTGTCTGCCAGTGTATGCAGGACTGAAGTTTTCAATACTATCACTGAAAGTATGATTGAGACCTGCTAGGGAGGAAGCTAGAGGAGACCTGATGTTGAGTACCACTTCTGCTGTCCTCCATAAAGTTTTCTTGTTAGCAGTGATCACAGAGATACAAGATCATCTCACAAGGGCTAATTTACAGCTATCGGGAAAGAAAGTCCTGTGAATACATCCTCCAAGAGCAACTAATGCAGAAAAACTAATCTCATAATTTTCGAAAGAGCACAAAAGAATTATTTTCTGCAGGAATTGAACACTTGATCTCCTATGGGAGGTAAATCACTCAATCCCTATGGACCCTGTTGATAAGCAAGTTACTGGCACTGGACTTAAAGTTGGTTGAGGTAGAATTTGCAGAGCCATAACTAGAACCTAGATACGTGGTCATCCTAAGCCCCAGCTATGATAATTCATCTCTAGTTCTTCATGCTGCTCTACCCTCTGTTTGCTTGCGTATCACTGTAAACCCTCTGCCCTGGCTCTGATGGCACAGAGCTGATCAACCTGAAAGCAACTTGTTTACAAGAACCTGACTGTTGCCAACAGCTGGCTGCAGATCTAGGTCTGAGCGGCCTGTGAGTGCAGGAAACAACACACAGAACTGAAAGCTAAACCTGATCAAACAGCCAACTAGCTGAAAAAATAATTTGGACTTCATATTGCCATCTTAGACCAAACAGTGACACATGGATTAGAGAAAAAAAAAAAAAAAAGTATTGAAGTTTTCCTCTGAGGGCCTGCTTTTTTGAGTCATTCTAAGATAAGGATAAGAGATGTTAAAACACAATAAGAAGTTCAGGAAAGATTGGCAACAGCCCACCCTACCGGAAAAATTGGAAGGGCGGAGGTTTGATGTTTTTCTAATCCCATCTCTTCATGAACATTCTTGAAATGCACTTACAGTTTGTAAATAGCATCTCTTTTTTTTTTTTTTTTTTCTTCTGTGTTTAATCTTTCTCAGTGATGTTAGTGTCACAGTTTCCTCCTTTCACAAGTCAAAACAAGGTTCCCAGGCTGCCTCCCTGTGCAGCTCAGTTTCATTGCAGTTCACACTGGATGATAAGGTCTGTACCAGACCAGGCATATATGGTTAAAAAATGCTGTTCTTTACACACACACATATCCAGGATATAAGTGACTGAGAAAATAAGCAAATTCTTTCACTCATGTAAAGTCAGTTAAATCCAATTCAAATGTTCCAATTTGGTTTTGGTTTTAGAGCTTTTTTGCAAGCCACGCTGTATCCATCGGTTGCATTTCATCTTCTGCATTCTGCCTCTCTCCACACTGTCTGGCTCGTGTTAACAATGCCTTTACAGGGCTACAGCTGTAGTGATGATAGTGACAGTACCTCTCGGATATTTTACTAGAAATTCACATCCCTTTTTTGCATCATAATTCCAATGCACAATCTGTAATTCCAATGTTGTTGGTTTTTTGTCAGCTGCAGCTCCATAAGCTGAAATTCAGGGCAGTCATTGTAGACAAAATATAATATTGTACTAGACCTTTCTTCCCCTGCCTTTCCTATTCTGGCTGCTGACTTTCCACAGCCACACTTGCAGTGTTATTGGTGACTTCTGATATCTGAAGCACTTAATGGATAGAAGCAACTGAATGAAATTATTTCTCATTCCTCTGGGTTTTCAAGTATTTCTCTTTATAGGCACGACCAAACAAGTCTCAGCTGCTAACTGTAGGAGATTTGCAGATATAAAATTTTGGTAATGTTCAGAATCTCTTAGATGAGGTTGTTACTTTACTTAGGAAATGAATGTGCAACTACATCTGACCTGGTTATAGATGTGGTGTGTTTGTTTTGATCCAAATACTTTAGACTGAAATGCTCAACAGATTGTTTTTCTGAAGAAAATTATATTCTGTGCTGATTCTGAAGATTTCTTTTTCTATGCAGCTTATTACATTCATTTAGCCTAAGGATGGCTTGTCAGTGTATAGTTCTTGTTTGTTTGAAAGTCTGAGTCACAATTACAGTAGGCATTTGTAGTCATCAGTGTTGTGAGCTTGTTTCCTTACAATTTGTACTGTGAAAGGAGATGTACAAAGGATGGGAACGTTAGCTTATGAGGAATTTCCAGTGCTACTTTTTATTATATTGCCATGTATTCTGTCCATTATAAAGCAACTAGGACTGAACTGTAAACTTCTAAGGGTATTCCATTACAACAATGTAAATCCCAGATAAATCTACTGATTTCTGTGGAGTTATTCTGTATTTACATTGGTTTAACTATAAACTAATCTGTTCCCAGTAGCTGGACACTAAAGATAATTGGTTTTTTCTGTTCCATGTTTTTATTAGAAGTGGTAATCAGTAGATGGGTGTGGTTTGATGTAATGGCTTTGTAAATCCTGGCTGTATGCCTGGGCACAGTGACAATGAATAATGGCTGTGAGGAAGCATTGGTGTGGAATAGTCATAACTGCAATAAAATACTGAGGGAAATCAAGCTTGAGAATCAGTGGAACTGGCCTTTTTCTCTTAGAACAACTGACAGCAAAAATATAACTAACCTAAACAGGAAAGGTAGAATGATGTGGCACAATCAGTTGACCCTGGGGAAATACTTTCAAGCAAGTTGTAGCTACCTCTTCTTAGCCAGAAGGATAGGTGGCATGGCAGCAAGTGTGCTTAGGTGACAGAGAAAGAGAAGAAGACTCACAAGAACTTTTTCAATGAAAGGGAGAATCACTAATGAGAAGAGGAAAAATGTAAGAGAAGACAAAGTGATCTAGCATAATATCAAGTGAAGGTGGTTCAAGAGTTGATGCTTTAGCTGGCCACATCCTTCTGCCATTCATGAAAATATTAGCAGGGGCTGATATCAAGGTGTCCACTTCTGATACACTGCTCAGGAACAATTCAAGATTTAAAGGTTCCACAACAGTAAACAATTTTATTTTGGTTGCAGTTTGCCTATGGTGTCCCTAGCTTGACTTTGAAGGACATTGCTTGCAGTCAGATGCTCCTGGACCGCTTTATTATCTTCAGCAGCCGAAAAGCACTCCCTTCTGTGCACAAGGCCATGTGCGCCTTGTCTCAGGAAAGCCTACAGAGAGTAGAAGATGCCTTATATGCAAATGTTGATTTCTTTAAGCTATTTCAGCTGGTAAGTATAAACACAATAATCTTGCCTTATGTTGTAATTTTTTTGGCTGATATTTCATTGCCCTTCAAGAATTTTCTTTGTAATACATCACCAGTGTTCTAAGTAGTCTTTGTTTATTTACCCCTGAAAATGTAAGGTAATGAATGTGTGATCATTAACCTACCATCAGCAGGACACTAGACAGTTCTGAGTATGCTTTAGGATGAAACAGATGAAATTCACAGCACAACAGAACTAAAAAAATCAAATGTAATTTTAAAATCAGTGTGTGTGTGTAAATATTATGTGGTCTTTCTAGTCTGTGTAGCAAAACAGTGTGTAGCAAGACCTACAGGGACCTTACTGAGGATTCTGAGAATATCCTACACAATCCATCCTGTCTTTGCTCCATCCAGCAGGACAGAATTTTACACTGAAGTCAAAGCCATGATGAAGCTTGAGTTGGGATAGGCATGTGAGCCTTTTTTTAAAAAAAAAACCACCCAAACCAAACAAGTTGTACTGGCTTTCTATAGAAGAATTTCCTTACTTCTGTTCATTTTCATTCCCCTTCCTTGTGCTGTTCCTGTTTTTGCTGTGACCTTCTTGCCATAAATTAACCACAGCTGCAACATAGGTTCAGTATGGATATATTATGCAATTTATAAATATATTTATATGTTCTTATTTATATTTTATTATAAGTTTTAAAGTAATATTTTTTTAATATATATAAGGTGGCATACTGGTGGGGATTTTTGCATTTGTTCTCTGTTCTTTTCCTAATATTTTTCTAATACTCCATTTGTACTCTGCACACCGAGCTGGTGCTTTCAGAGAACTATTCATAAAGACTCCAAGGCCTCTTTCCTCATGACAGCAAACTTAGAGCACATCACTGTGTATAGGCCTTTTGTGTTTGTTTTCCCCATGATCATGATTTTGCATTTTTCAACAAATAATTTAATTTGCTGTTTTTCATGTTGTAAAAATGTCATGAGACCATCACATTGTCAGTTTGCTGCGTACAGCAGGCAGGATATATGAGCAGCTGCTAAAGTTACATAGAAAGTATTGATTGGACTTTTCTGCCACAGCAGTGTAATATGATGATTGATTTAACATGGATTTTGTTCAGCTTTGAGTTGCTCAGATCTGGGAACAGAGGATGCCAGAAGCTTTAATTGACACACCAGCCAAATTACTGTTTGATTATTGTAGCATTGACAATCATTCATTGTGCCCCTGCAATTTTGCCACTCCTGATAAGAATCTGTGGTCAGTTGTTTGAAAGCTACTATTTTCCATACCTAAAAATACACTCAGATATTTTCATATAACTGATGCTTGCTGGAAATAGCAGAGAATTAATGCTACAGTACTCCTAAGATAAGGGTTTCAGCATTAAAGACTTCATGTGAACATGCACACTGCACTGCCCAGCTTCAAAATTAAGCTGCTAACATACTATGATTTTGCTGCCATATGAAATAAAATGGAAAGATGAAATTTCATGAAGCAGTTGTCTGTGTTCATACAAAAACAGGCTCACATGGGACATAGGAGCATAAGCCTGAAACCAAAATGTGGAGTTGTGAAAGACTGGGTATTCAGATGCAGGCTTACGATCTAGTCTGTTACTACAAGGTCTCTCTGCCAGGAATATACCTGAGTATTGGAATGGAAGTCCCTTGTTGGAAGGGTATCCATAGCCTGATTCCCAGTGGGTTTCAATGTGCACCCAGCTGTGGAGAAGAGGGATAATCTTTTCATGATGCCTAGCACAAGATCTCAAGTTGGTAGAAGCTTTCCCACACTCCTATCATTATAGTTCCTAAATAATAATTTTTCTGGTTTTTTCCCAAGGCAGAAGCTCCCCTTTTAAATCAAAATCTGTCTCAGTTACTCCTGTTAAACTAAAAGGTAGACTGTGCATAAACACTCCTTGCCACGGTTATTTTGACAATGAACTTCAGCACTTGGAAATTAACGTTTCTTGTTGAATTTGTAATAAACATATTCAGGCATGTATGTACATGAATATACGCTCAAGTCCTTCATGTGCTCATGTATACCCTCTAGGGGTTTTTGCCAGAAATTAAGGTAACTCACTTTTTTGATAGCAAAGCAGAGGCAGAAAAGTAAGACCCTTCCTTTACTGTCTGGCTGGTTCAGCTGCAGCAAGAAAAATGAGCCTCTTTCTGAAGCACTGCTGTTCTTGAACTTGCCTGTTTAAGTTGGGTTTGAAGTTCTTTAAACCTTCTAAATAAAGGAAAATAAAATTCTTTAATAGCTTATTGCAATTTTGGGTCAAGTAAGCATTTCTTCACTAAGCCCAGACATGTTTACTGAAACAGCGGCTTTGATCACTATCACCACGTGCACTTGATATGTAATCAAACTGAGTGTTAATCTATACTTGGATACATATGCAGAATGAATCTTCATTTGACTTTTAAAAATTCTACATTAGTTTTAAACTCTGTATTAGAAATACTTGTCTGTTCAAGACCCAGGTTATTTTCTGCACTCTTGTACTGTCAGTCTTTCTGTACTTCATGGTCTTCAGGCTACAGTTGTATAGTATAACCAATCACATACCAGAGTTTGTTGTTGTAGAGCTGCTTGTTTGAGTAGGGCATAATTTTAGGATGGGCAGCTGACTGTGAATTCTAGAAATGGGCCTTCTGTTGTTAGAAAGAAACTCTTCAATGGTTGTGCTCTTCCATTTTTTTCATGACACCATATTTACTTCCACTGAATATGAAAATAGTTGGAGAAATATTTTGGGGAAAGCTTTAATCTTCATCTCGGCTTAGTCCCAATAAACATTCCCAACTGTATGCTCTGGTATTTAGGTTCGATGAGAGTGTAGTTAGCCTATAATGTCTGCTGATCCTGTCTTACATGTGCTTCTAAAGAACGTAAGCTAGCTGAGTACAAATTCACTCATTTAAGATATTTCTATTAAGACCTGATTCTACTGAATGCCTCCTGAAAGAAATAACATTTAGGAGCAAACATGTAGTTTTGCCCCTACTTATCTTTTGTTTTCTTCTAGCTACAAGAAGGAGGTTCTTTTCTTAATTTCAGCTTTATCCAAGCTTTTTCTCTGGTTAACTTCCAATTGTTTACAAGACCTGTTGCTCACAGTTTCAAAAAGGCCAGGTTAAGGCAAGTGCTCTAAGAATTCTGTATAATCTTTGCAGAGGCTGGTTCCCCTTAGGGGACAAAGGAAAAGTGTATTTTGAAGCATTCTGTGTGTATTCTTCCTGCCTCAACTGCAAGTGACAGATCAGAACATGCTAACATAAGCTTTCCATGAAACATCTTGCTTTGTGATTCCCTGCTGGGTACCTACACAGTGCAGCTGTCATCTGCTTTCTTAACCACCTACCGACTGGAAGGAATGGCAGGGAATCAGCAGGTTGTATAGCTACACAGTTTTGGGGAAGTCTTTTTAGGGGCTTAGCTCATAAATACCACAGTCTAGCTACCTAAAAGCCCAGCTTTATGGGTTTTTTGTAATACCAGAAGAAATGGGTGCCTGAGAAGAAAGCCTCAAGTGACAAAGAAGGGCGCAGTGATGCAAGCAAAGTGGTTTCTTAAGAAGCCAGTGATAACTAAAGTGTTAATTTCTGCTGGAAAGGCTGTTTGGCCGGTCTGCGGGAGCCTGAAGAAATAATGGTTTCTGTCCAATCTGGTAGATAGCAAGGACCAGGCTGTCTCCAAAACCAGGAAATCTCTCCGTAGCAATACTGTGAAGTACTACCAGTTATTTACCTCCATGGCAAATGGAGGCTTCTGTATCACAAACTTTACGAAATTCAGAAGTTACCAAAAGCCTGGATATCTTGCTGGAATTATAGCCTCTGTGAGAATCAGCTCCTCAGAAATCCCAGTTGCTGCATTCTTTCTCCATTTTTGCACCTTCACGATGGCCTGAGATAAACAGAACAAATCTCAGGCTATATTTTCAGTGGCCTGTAACTGTTTCAGCCTCGTATTAGTAGGAACACTTACACAGGTTGCTGTGTGAGTCTGCACATGGGTACTGGATTTGTGGCCCCACAAGACAGGCTTGCAAGACACTGTTTTAAGTAACTCAAAGTATTTGAGCTAAAGAGATGCCATTTGGATTTTCTTCTCTCACTGTAGTAGCTGTTGTCATGTAGAAACCACATAAAACTCTTCTGTATTTCTGGTGTATTCACAGCTTCCCACTGTGTTGGACAGGAATGCGCCAGGTGCTGACCTGAAGGCCTGGGGGAGGGTGCTGTCTAATGTCTCCCGAGCAGTGCAAAAGGTAAGTGGTCTAATAATAGATGACATCGCTTTTCTGTGTAGCACATAGTCGTCCTTTTCCTTAGTCCTTTTCATGTTCCAGTTACCTGCTTTATCAGAAAGGAAATAGACTTGTTTGGGAAGAGCTGATTCCTTAGAAATTAGTTCTTCTCTCATTACAAAATAAATGCAGACATAAGTATTGGCAATTAGGAAGCATTTTCTTCTCTTCAGAAAAGACAGAGAACAAGAACTGAAAATGATGCCTGTGACCAGGAGTGAGGAGATAAAAGGATGAGGTTCTGATTGCTTCCATACTTCACCAGTCTGGGCAGAGCTGAGACTTCACCAGATACTTCATCCTTTGAGGGCTGTGATTAACAAAGTCTTGTCTTACTGCAGCTAGCCAGGAGGTCAAGCGTTCAGAACCTTTTGACAGTTCTGCAACCTTTTATACAAGATGGAAGGCCAGAATCCTTAGGCCACTTGGTGAGCTCCCTGTCTGATCTTTTCTGTGGCTACCCAGAAGGAGGTGGATCCAGAGTGCTTTCCTTCAACTGGTATGAAGATAATAACTACAAAGCTTTCCTGGGGATTGACTCAACAAGGAAGAAATCCAGTTATCTTTATGATAATACAACCAGTAAGTTTGTCCACCAAACCATTGCAGACCCCATAGACAGGTGCAACTTTTATTAGAATAGCACTGTTGCTTTTATAAAATAACATTTTTAAGCAGTTGAATCAGGAAATTAGTGAAAGGTGAAATGATTTTATTTCATACTGAAGAACTGGAAGCAGAGAAGCCCGAGAACTGAGAGAAATACTCATTTGCTTTCAATATGATGGCATAAACATTGTCATCATCATTATTAAGACAGTCTGTCTGTCTTATCTTCTAATATATGCTGCTGATATCAGGAAGAACTAGATGCTTCTGAAGAAGTTTCAGGAAAATACAGTACCGCACTCTGGAGTTACTTTTCTTCAAGATAATTTTTTTCAAAGCCTCTCAGCTAGATTGATGGCCTGGAGCACAGGAATTTATAAATATCGCCTTTAAAATAATACTCAATTTGATACACGGCAGCTGTTATCTTCCTGATAAGAGTGTATATATTTTGTAGCAGTAATGTTCTACAGCATAATTAAATCTTACATAGAAAAAAATTCAATTTACCAGTTTTCACTGCTTTGATTTCCTCACTTACTTTCTTGCAATTGTAGTAGGAGATAATGCAATGCAAGGAGGAACCAATTTTATCTTTTCTACTATTCATTATTTTATCTTTTTATTATGTCCCCTTCTGTTTGCTGTTTAGTTTTTCTCTACATTGAGACTGCCAGCAATTTTTTTTCTGTACTAACAGCCATATTCCAGCCGGTAGTAGATTTCTGTGTCCCTTCTACTGTGATAGATATGGTTGTATGGTTACAAAGTGCAGGTCAGCACTTTGCCTATAGAGAGACTCCTACCTTTCACTGTTCATATTGATACTTGTCTCTACTTATGCCTGAACCTTCACAAGGCCTGTAAAAGGCCCACTACTCCATTTCTTCAGCCAGGAGACAGAACAGTTAAATGCTATCCAAGTAAACTAATTACTTCACAGTGTAGGAGTAAGACAGAAATGCTTACATTAAAATGTTTAGTTCTAAATTATTGTAGGATCCAGTCCTGAACTGTTCTAGAGTTCAACATCCAAGCCTGCTGAATCTTCAGTCCAGTGCTTTATACTGTGTAATAATTAACCACTAATATGAGAAAAAATAGCTTCATAGCAGTATCAACTGCAATACAAAGGAGCTAAGTCATTAGCAGAAAAGGCAATTAGTTTGAAATTTTTCAGTGAGATCTGAGCTGTCCAATTTCCTTCCATCTGAAATGCCTTATAAATAACAACAACTTTCAAATGGTTAAATTTCTTTGCTCTTCCAGTTTCCATAGTGTCTGTTTTACAACTCCAATATGTACTTAATACTTTTTCACATCTAATCAGAAGCTGTACTTCTGCATTGCAGAATGTACTTAACCCATTCAGAGTCAAAATGCTTTAATCTGTCTGTATTGCCAGTAAAAAGCCCTGCAGGACATTATATATGATAGGATTTGAGTAGGGTTATATAAAGACTGTCTGTCTTTCTGTCTTTAGCACCCTTTTGTAATGCATTGATCCAGACCTTGGAATCAAACCCTTTAACCAAGATAGCCTGGAGTGCTGTGAAGCCCCTGCTGATGGGAAAAATTCTCTTTGCTCCTGATTCACCTTCCGTGCGGCAAATCCTAAAAAATGTAAGAAATTCTGAAATACAAAAATGCATATTTGCAGAAAATTGTGTCCTAAGAAACGTCTTTTGAAAAAAAAGTGACCCAGCTACATCAGCTTAATCAGATTTTCTTCTCAGAACTCCATTTGTTCTGACGGTCACCAGAGGAGGGACAGTTACTCTTTGTTTAAAAAACAGGAGACAGATCTTCACTGATTCATCCCATTTTGGTCCACACTACATGCTTTTTACAGCTCAAGTAGCCTTTTGTTGGCATGATTCCACATCTACACTGGTAAAAATAGTAGTTTTCATATATATATTTTCCAGATGTAGGAACATCAGCAGCTCTGTGCCAGTAAGTATTTAAATAGAGAAGCTGTGAGGCTTGGATAGACTCACTGAGACCTAACACAGAGGGATTACAAACCAATGGCAACATCATGGCTTAGTATTATGTATGTATTTATGTATTGTCTATGTTGAAATGATAAATAGTATTCACTTCATGAAAATAAGATGGAGCCTGGACTCTTCAGTGAAGTGCCTGAAGTTGGGTGAAATTAATCAATCAGTTAAATCAAGGTTGCCTGTGACCTAGGTTTTGGCTGCCTCATAACCTCAATTCACTTACTCAGTATCTATGTAAGGCACAGAACTTCTGCTCATAGTTCAAACAGAAGAAGATCAGATTTACAGCAGCCAAACATTTCAAATCTTAACTATAAGAGTATCTGTCTTCTCCAACTGCTTTCCATTTATCCTACCCACACCATCTCTCTTTTTCCTTCTTAATGGAGAAAAATAGGGGGGGGGGGGCAGGGGGAGGAAGACATCATTCTACCTTAAACCTGAGTATTTAAAGGAATTGAAGTTAACTGGGGTTAATCTGCACTTGTTTGTTCCATTATACATAAAACAGAAATTTATTCGAAGTGACTTTGATTCCAGTTGGATTTTAGAAATTCTTGTTCTGACGATTATTAACATTTCTGCTATTTTAACAAGGTTATTGAGTATTGAGGGTAAAAACTAAACCATTTGTAAGTTACAGGTTTCACTTCCCTGAGTGGCTGGATCATAAATTCTGTTTATCTCCTTAGCTTTCTAACATCCTTTTCTGCTGTTTTATTCCTTAGGCAAACTCCACTTTTGAGGAACTTGAACGCCTCAGACTGTTGACCAAAGCTTGGGAAGAAGTAGGACCTCAGCTGTGGTACTTCTTTCAAAACAGCCTGCAAATGAATATGATCCGTGTATGTTATAACTTAGCAGGGATCTTCAGTAAGAGTGGACTTTCACCATCCTTTATATTTACTAAGGGAGAAGAGAATTCATTTGGAAGGTTTGGCTGTAAGCACAAACTTTGCAGCAAGGAGTCTGTGGCCTTTAAGGCTGCAGGACTCATTAGTGGGCTTGGTTTGAAGGCTAGTCTTAGATGCATTACAGCATGTCTGTGACAAACTCAGATCTGTACACTCCAGAATCTGCCTGACTTCTTTAACAAAGGCAGCAATTGCTGCTTCCCTTTCTCTCCAAAATGTCCTTCAAGAACAGACAACTTGATTTTCTTGGGTTCTGCATAGGCAAAGGCGGCAGTAGGACCATGTTTTTGCTAGGCCCAGCAGTTTAATACCTTAGCAAACTGTTTATTTGCACATCCCTTAGATCTGACTTTGATGAGCTACAAGTAGTATCTGTAATTAAAGTTTATAAAGCAGTTCATACTGGAGAGAACATTTGTTTTCCCACACTATATTAGATTAGACATTTACTACATTTATACTGTTGCTTATAAGGAAACGACACAATAAATAGTCAAGGATAAATTTCTTTTCATCCTTTCTTCAAGTGTCACCTCCAGTTCAGCTATGCAATTGCCCATTTATGAAATTAATTCCTTGGCATACCCTTTTGTACTACTTCATGGCTCAGGAAGAGCTATAGAAATGGAAACTTTCCTAGCTAAACAGGGCATGTAAAGAGGATCATTTTAATGCAGCTGTCCTGATGTGTTTCCTCAGGAATCTCTGAAGCACCATACAGTGAGAGACTTCTTGAACAGCCAACTGCGTGCTGAAGGCTTAACCGCTGAACACATAATCAATTTTCTCCACAATGGGTCTCCACAGAGCCGGGAGAAGGGAATGGCAGATTTTGACTGGCGGAACATCTTCAGTGCTGCAGACCAAGCTCTGCGTTTGCTCAGTCAGTATCTAGAGGTAAGGTCAGCCCTCCCATTGCCAGAAATACTTGTAGAGAATATCTTAAAGAAAGGTAGGCATTATTGCGGATCCGTGGCAACAGTCAAGAAGGCAAAACTATAAGACATCTTCATTTGTTTCAAATTTAATCTCAATATTAAAAGCACATTTTAAAAATGATACAGCAGTATAAGAACATGAATAATAATTATTATGAAAAAAGCCTTCAATTAGATGTTCCCCAAATGCTGTGTTCAAAATTCTGGTTAAATGTCTGAACACACTTTGATGGTGAGAGGCAGAAAGTGAATGAAAAACCTCAAGGAAATGTTTTTTTGTAAGTACTAATATCTGACAGACCACTAATTTCAGCAAGACCTGGACCAGAGACGCTAACAGTTAAGCTAACACGTAAGTCCCCCTTCAGGTTTTTAAGCACCTGATCAAAATTCTATTGAAACCAATGAGGGAGTTCCCATTTGTTCTGTAAGCCGCTTCTGACAATATGTCTGTGTCTCTTTCCTGGTATCTATACCCCCCCTTCTCTAGGCTGCTGGTTTTTTAGTGGGGCTCTATGAGGTTTTTAGAGAGCCACAGTGCAGAAAGTGAGGTGAAATTGTATTACATAAATAAAAAAATACTAAAAATGAAAAAGATTAAAATATCAAGCCATGGTAAAAATACTTTGGAAGATAGCTTGAGTAAGAGCTTACTCTGGTGTGGCTAATCTAACTTACTGATGAATTCATCAGGTTCATTCTAAGTCCAGAGCAAAAAAGGTTATATTTTTTAGAGGACTAGGCAAACTGCTGCATCCGTTCCTTCCCAGAGCAGTTTGGTTTGGTTTGGTTTTTTATCCATTACATTTCTGATCCAGAGGTAAAGATGTGTTTGGAACTAGACCTGAGATGGAGTGGATTCCTGCTCAGTTAGATAAATGAAATGCCAACTCTTCTTTGTAAACTTATGAACACAGACCCTGCAATGTTGCAGATTAAGCCCAAGAATTTAAAAAAACATTGCTGTTGGCAGTAATATTAATACTTGGGAACTCAACACTTAGCATCTGCCATATGAGGGTCAGAGTCTTTATAGAGATTAATTACATCTTACAAACATCTCTGAAATAAAAGTAAATATTGAGTTTTTATTTAATGGTTAAACAAGCAGAGCCTCAAGCTCACAGTGAAAATTGGTACTAGTTGTAGGCAACAAAACCAAGCCTAGCTCTCCTAATTCCAATCCATTTCAGTCTAAAAGACCATTCGTCCCCTGCAAGAAGGCAGGAACTGAGAGTTTATCTGCATTCCTATAGCTATGGCAAGAGGGAACAATAAAACTTTTGCACAAAGCTCTGCTGGTTCTTTTGGTGATCTTTTTGCATCATGTCAGCGGAATTATTTCTTACTTAAGCTGAGTGAAATATATCGCTTGCAGCAGGTCTGTGCTGGAACATCCACGGCTGGAACATCAGGGCAGTTACTGTACCTGGCAATAGATCTTTGTGTCCTGAAGTTCTTTGTAATGAGCGTATTCTTTTAAGTCTGGTGTTTACACTGAGTTGTTAGCCTTTGAGATTGTTTTCACACTGTGCCAGGCACAATGGAAACAAATAGCTCTCTTTCAGGGACAATGAGGAGAGGTGTGCTGCCAGCAACTATCTTTGGAGACTCCAGATCTCTGCTGCAAACTGTTCTGATGCAGCTGAGAATCCCACAAATTGTGCAGTGGCTGCTCACCCTCACCACCCCAAGAATTTCCTGTTCTTCCCTGATTACCTTAGGCCACAGAATAGCTAAACTGTTCGTGAGAGCTTCCTGGTCCCCTCTCTATACTTATTATTTTCTGGTTTTATCTTTCAAACCTGCACTTTGTATTTAGTTTTATTTTTCCCATCTTCATTGGACCATTTTAAATTGTTAAATAATTACTGGGAGAAGATCTGAAATAAATTTCCCCAAGTGCTTGATGAATTTTGATACAGTGAAGTTTATGAAGGCACAAGCTGTGTTGCAATTCACTGAAAAAAAAACTAAGCAGAGCAGTCTTTGTTTTGAATACAAGTGAAGTTAAGATGTTACAAGAAAGAAATTCTAGCTTTTGGCTAGTAGATTACAATATAAAATCTCTTTTAACTCTGTGAATTATTGCAACACTGGTGTCTTAGCCTATGTTCTTACACAAGCCTCAGTTTTATTCTACTAATGCAGAATTTCTATAACCATTTGTGTTTTCTGTTCTGAACACTTGCTGCTTCCTTGACTGGACCCCTGGATAAGGACCCCTGAACTGCTCCTCAGCCCAGTTCAGACACTGTCTATTCTGCAGTGAAAATCTAGACAAATCAGTTGTCTGTCAGTACTTTGCCAGTGCCATTCCCCTGGAGAGCTACATGAGTTCTTCTGCAGCTGCAACAAATACCTTGAAATTATTTCTCATAACAAAGAAACAGCAAACAGTCCTCCAGACGCTGCAAAGGCACAGTTCCGAAGCAGGACTTTGCTGTGGAAACGCTGACACTTTGGCAAGAACTAAACTGATTTCCAGATCTTTGTTAACTATGTGGGATAAATGTATCCCCCAAAAATTAATACAACCTGAGCCATCAGTCTAATTCAATATCTGTTCTGGCATACAAACCAGAAAGTTTTTCTGCCTTATTTTTCTTTCTGATATGAAAATCTATAGAGTTTAATTTTGTAAAGCAAAGTAGGAGAATGAACATTTGCAAAACACCAGGAAAAGTAAAGCTACAAACTAAAAAAGTTATCAGTTTAAGCACTATTTTATTTTGCTGCCAGCTAAAAATGTATTTTCATATAGATCCCGTTAAACTGTGATACTTCAGGTTTTAAAGGAAACAGAGCATGATTTATCACAACAAAAGGTTACCTAAAGGAGTCCTCAAGATGTCTGCCCATTAAATAACAAGCTGCTGGCATAAGCAATTTGATGTGGAGTAACTGTCGGTTGTTGACCAGGGAGAGATGATCAAGAAAATCAGATCAAACAAGTTAGCCTCCTGGAATTTTATGAGGCGAGGAAATTCAATAAGTATCTTCTCAGTCCATCAGGAGGTTAAATAATTCTACTCTTTAGTAATGTCTTGCCAATTCTGGAGGGGGGGGGGGGGGGAAGCTAAATGTACAAACATAAGTCTGTAATTCTACACATAACTAATGATAGAGTTTGTAGGGTTCACAATCTTGTTGTCTTACAATGCCTGTTAAGTAGGAATTAAATAGGGGGACGTAAAGGGCTTAGATTTTGATGATTTGGTGTCTTGCATATGGAGTGATAATAATACATTTCACAGTAATGACAGAGACTAAGAAAGAAGGCTATTTGCTGTGAAGGGGAAGCTACATTTTATTATTGAGATAGCCAAAGCATGTTTACTTAAGCCAGCAAGTTAATCACATGTCAGAATTTAGTAGCAACACAATATTATCAGTAAGATCAATGGACTAGTTGACTGCCACTAAATAGGAATAAATGCTTAAATACCTAAGAGACTTTAATATTCAAATTTATGCTCTGATTTTCCCAGCAATTCACTTGATGAAGTGCTTTTCTGCTGGAGTCCATAGCTAATGTGCTTTTCTTATGGATCAGTCATCCTTTAGCTCCCTGATGTTCACTCAGGCATTTCCTAAGCTGAAAACAATGTCCCTGAACTTGAAAAAGGATAGTGTTTTCATTCAGCTGGACTGCTAAAAGGCTGTCATGGCCAGATATATTTTGTAGATGAGTTAATTTTATCTCCAGGATGCAGACTGTCAAGAAAGTTGCTGATACTGGGACCTCATCTGTGCTACAGCTTTAGCCTTTCCAATTCAGATACTTGCCTTATTGAGGGAACTTCCAAGTATAGTCCAAGTGGCAGAGTTCATGTTTCCATGCTGGATGATTGCAGTGACTTAACTAGAGTTAAATATATTTGTTTAAATTATTTCATTCTACCTAATTAGTAAACATGATACCATAGGCTTTGGCTGAACCCAGTACTGGCTGTATGTTTTGTACAGGTACATCTACATTTGCCATGTTATACTTAAATTTACAGCACAGCTCCTGCTTTAGTGGCCACCCTCGCTTGATTTCTTCCTTGTCAGGATGGACGTTTCTTGAGCTTGGAGTAAGGCAATCCTTAAATGTCAGGAATAAGCTGCTTTCAAAATTATTCCATCCACTCACATTGACCACAGCAATGCTAAATCTGAGGTTTACAGTTCTTATTAGGGAGAATGATGTTTCTGAGCTGGTATTGGTAATGCTGTGTGTTTTGAATTTGTCATCAGAATTAGAGTAAGAATAGAGGATCTTTCAGGAAGGAGGAGAGAGCCAACTTCTAATGGTTTCAGCATAAGCTTTTAAAGCTGAAAATAGCAACTACTTCAGATTAACCTATCTCTTTTTTCTGTTTTCAACTACTGATGTTTGCTTTAATGTATACCTCTTAATAGTTTATTCCCAGGTGATTTTTCTCTTTATGGTTATTTGTAGTGCTTGACCTTGGATAAATTTGAAGGTTATCTTGATGAAACTCAACTGATTCATCAAGCCCTTCATCTGCTGGAGGAAAACAAATTCTGGGCTGGTGTGGTTTTTCCAGACATAGAGCCTACAGCGAGCAGTCTTCCACCACATGTGACATACAAGATCCGGATGGACATAGATGCAGTAGAGAAAACAAACAAAATCAAAGACCGGTATGTGATAGTTCTTGCCTTCTCAGTTCTTGCCTGCCATAACATGAATATGAGAGACATAAGGATATTAGAACCTGCATTAGATACGTGCATGAAATAGAACTGTATTCACAATAGTGTAATGCAGTGCAGAATCCATCTCCAGTTACCAGGTACACAAGTGGTATCACTCTTGTGACAGTTAGGCCAGGCAGTGAGTAGGTTCATGGATACATGGCAAAGTGAATGAGACTGCTCAGAATCTATTCAGTAATCTGCTTAAGTTTTTAGTTGGCTCCATCACTTGGAGAGACAGACAAGGAGGTCCTACATGGTTTGTGACCCAGCTGTCCTCCACCTGGACAGTAGAACTTCTCTACTTTTCCTCCTCAAGTCCCTCTCAAATGGACTCACTTAAAGGAATAGCAGGAATAATTTCTCAGGATTGTCTACATAGAGGAATATAATGGTGGCTGGTAGTTGCAATCCAGCTGTTTCAGTTTAATCTCCAAGGATACTGTATTCCAAATACAGTTATTTCTATTCTGGAACAGCTACTCTGTTAATTTATGTACATTTTTGGCCAAAATTGCTATTCTGTGTCAGTGTAGAGAAAATTAAAGGAAACAAAATAACCTTGGAGGTCATATACTTTCTCAAGCAATGTGGTCTGACAGACCAAAATTTAGAAAAGACAATTCCAGGCAGTGCCTCTACAATTTCAGTAGCTAAGATGTATCTATTAATATTTATCCCCTGCCCTTCTCCTAAAACCACTGTTTACCCAAATGATTTCCATGTGATTTTTTTTTTTTTGAGGTACTGGGATCCTGGTCCAAGAGCTGATCCTGTGGATGATTTACGGTATATCTGGGGAGGCTTTGCATATCTCCAAGACATGATTGAGCATGGGATTATAAAGACCCAGACCAACACTGAAGTGCCATTAGGAATTTATCTGCAGCAAATGCCATATCCATGTTTTGTGGATGATGTGTGAGTAAAAGCAGTTTGTCTCAAATCTGATGAATACTTGGATTGCTGGGTGCTTCAAGACTCTCAAGCACCAGTTCTAACCCTAGTCCTAAGGTATATATGCAAGAGCAATAACTGAGACATAACTGAATTAATTTGTTCTTTTCCTTATCCTGCTGTAACCCAGAATCCAGAAGCCAGTTTTGCCAAGATTCTACACCTAATCCCAGTCTTGGCCTTTGTTGCATCCAGGCAACTAGTGTCCAGACTTAAAATGAACACAAAACACTGGCCCCTTCAAAGCAGCAGTTTTCTTCCAATTTCCAAAAAATAATCCGGGTCTTTTTGGCCTTACTTTTCCAGGCAATAATAATAACTGAAACCTTAATATTGATTACAGATGAGAATCTGTTGTCAGCAGGGCACCCCGATTCTAACAATTATAACAATGTCAGCCCTGGAACTACCCCTGTGATTACACAGGAGCCAGAAAAAAATGTAATCTCCTAAAAAGTTTTTTTCTAACTAAAACTAAGTCTCATGCTATAGCATATGACCAGTGTGTGTGTGACAAAACTGAACACAAAGCACTGAACCATGTTAAAACAAAGACTGCCTCCTTCAGTTACCTGTGCAGAATCCCTTGGAGTGCAGTAAGCTTTTCTCTAACTACATCTCTAAACCCCACTTTCTTTAGATCCAAAGAATCATTTCCTAAGAAGAAATGGAACAGAAAATGGTTGTCCCAATGGAATTGGTACCTTTCTTGCTATCTCTGTGAGTCTTGAGGAATCAAACAAACCCAGTCTCTTCAAGTGTGTTATGAAACCCTAACCATAGACTTCATCATATCTAGATATGGTAGTACCCAAAGCTGTAGGTTTTGTTCCTTGAAGACACCTACAGGCTTTGCAGAATCCCAAGACAATTTAGGCTCCTAAGACTCTTTCCTTTCAAGATCCTAACTACAACTCTAAACAGGATTCTGTTTATAACTACATGACTAGTATCTGCAATCAAACTGGATATATGGCATTGGTTTCTGTTAACATCAGCTCTCTCCCCTTCCCTAGTGGATGCTACAGTTTTCAACAATAACCTGGTGTTCTCTAACCTTCTTCTCCCTAATGCCTGTCCATGTTTTTTATGCAGATTGACTGGTTTTTGTCTTAAATCTCATATTAATCTAGCAAAGGATTCCAGGA
This sequence comes from Falco cherrug, assembly GCF_023634085.1. Taxonomy (NCBI): domain Eukaryota; kingdom Metazoa; phylum Chordata; class Aves; order Falconiformes; family Falconidae; genus Falco; species Falco cherrug. The sequence goes on from NC_073708.1 coordinate 16,107,210, forward strand.
CTGTGTCTGCAGTTCATTACTGCAGACACCAGGAGTTTCTTTCCCTGGGAAGAACAGAATGAAGAAGCTAAAGGAGAAAGAGGTGGTTTGTTTTTCTGTAATGAAGAAAGAGAGGCTTGCTCCTGGGTGTGGAGATTTCACGGCTGCACAGAGGCAGTGGGGCTGTGGATGCTGTGATTCCTCCTTTAGCACTGCCTGAAACAGCGTGGGTGTTTCAGATTATATGAAGTGGTACCTCTTCCCCGTTCATGTTGTACCTGTTCCAGTGCTACAATTTGTGACTGTCTTGGTATACATTTCACTCCAAGAACCAAAAAAACCCCAAACCCAAACAAACAAAAAACTTCAAACAAACAAAAAAAAGCACTATAAAAATAATTTCATAGTTCTATTGGTGTGCTCTGTGCAGGCAAATGCTAATAATTCAGATAACAGCAGATTGCAGACATACATAATTTGATCTGTCGTTCCCACTGGTCATTACCTGTTAGTCTGACAAAATATCACCCTGGTGGGCCTGCTGTTTATTTCCTACCCACTGAGAATACTGCAGAGGCAGAAACCCTATCTGTGCAAAAGGTCTCTGAAGCCTGCAGCAGCCATGCACAATTCAGGGCTGATATCCAACCCCAGTGATTGCATCTGCAGAGAGCCTCCTTAAGTGAAGCAAGTGCATTGTCATGGCAAACGTATGCTGTGCTATGCAGGCCTAGTGCTGGGTTACATGTGTCTGCCAACAGGCAAAATGCCAAAGCTTAGCTTTGTTTCAGCAGGCCAGATTGCTTTTCAGGAATTTTTGGTGAAAAAGTTAAGATTTTCCATTTGTTTTGACAATGGAATAGCTAGGATAGCATACGGAAAAAATGTAGTTCTGTAGGGGTCATATTTAGGAAGCTGAAGGCTTTTTGCTCCCTTTTGGTTTTAACAGCTCTAAGCTTTTGGCCTTTAAAGAATCAACTGCATTTGGTTTTCATCATAATTTCATTGGAAAATTGCAATCCCAAATTCATAGAAAATGTGTTCAGCTTTATCACCCCAAAATTTCTTTCTCACCGTGACAGCACACTTGGGGCAGTGCTTTACCAAGAAGCATCTGCCATGGCTGAACCGCCATAGAGCCTGGGGGGAGGGACAGAGGGGGAGCAGCATCTTCATCACAGTACATGAAGGGCAACTCACAGCAGCCTGTCCCAGCGCTGCCATTTTGGAAGTGGTACTGTGTGAAATATTCCCAACGCATTCCCCCAGTCATGGTTTGTATGAATTTCAGCAGCTTTTCTGGCAACATCTGATGCTTCTAACGGTTAATTTGTTTAATTATTTTGCCAGTGAATCTGGGGAGCATAAGAAGACAGTGACATAGCCAAATTGTTAAAGTTAGAATATGTCTGAAGATATTCCTTGTACATCATAGTAAAAGCATTATGGCAATTCACTGTGAAGAGAGAGGTGTTTTCATGAGTCACCACATTTTGTAGCCTTCAGTAACCCTCAGAACCTCTTTGTAAAATAAAAATAACATTTGTCTGTCTCACGGGAGTGTAGCAACCATTAGTTCATTAATTTTCAGGTTGCTCGTGAACTTCACAATGTGTGAACAATGTGTTGTTGACGTTTAGACTGAGAATTTCCAGCCCGTTTTAACAAATCCATTCTTCTCTACTCCTTTTCCTTTTTGTTCATGCTTTTCATGTCAATATTTCATTGTTTTACCTAAATTTAATTCATTTCTCCCTTCTTGCTTTGGTAGCTTCATGATCACCTTAAACCGCGCCTTTCCCATCTTCATGGTGCTAGCTTGGATATATTCAGTTTCCATGACTGTGAAGAGTATAGTGCTGGAGAAAGAAATGCGTCTGAAAGAGGCTATGAAGAACCGGGGTATAACTAATGGGGTGATTTGGTGCACTTGGTTCCTAGACAGCTTTGTCGTGATGGCTGTGAGCACCTTCCTCCTCACAGCACTGATTATGGTAAGGATCGCTACTCTCAAACTCACCGTTGTGTTTGTACTGTTGATACTAGTTTGCTGTTGAGAAAGAACAGTAGCCATTCATAGGGAATATGAATGGCTGGTGGCCTCTTCTGATCACAGCAGGCAGCAGGCACATTCTTCTAAGCAGACCTAATGACAGCACTAGCACTTGGCAGAGACAGAAAGATAAATTCACTAGGAAGATTTATTGTGGTATCCCCCCCAGAACAGTACATCAAGCTGATTACTCTGTATATTTTATTTCCTGTAGACAGAGGCAGATCTCTCAAGAAATAATAATTTTCTTTAAATAGAAGGGATCATAATATGAAGAATTTTAATTTCTTAATTCACCATAGGTGATTCATTTATAATATTCAGTGCTTGCCTGCTTAGAATTGATGCCACTATTTCAATGGAAAAGGAGACTGCAAGGGCAGAACTTACAGGACAGTCTGAAAAAAAACCCAAAACAAACAAAAGCCAAAACCAAAAATCTTTTAGCTCTGTGACTCAGAATTTCTGTAATTTCTGTAATTTTTCTAACTTTTCAGGACAGTTTGGATGTTGTCTCTAAGGACTACCTCTTACCTCTGTTACCTGAGAACCAAGCTCCTCCTGGCTGCTATATTTAGTTATATAAAGCTTTACATTTTGATAAGGAATAATGCCCTTGCATCTTTTCTGATATGGGGAACTGGTATTGGTATAAATGTATAGTTAGGGTTCAATCTCCTCTATCTTATCAGCCTGCCCTGATGAATCCTAGTTACTTGCAGTTCCATTACAGCTTGGGTGGATAGAGAAAGCTTACTTTATGTGCTACACTGGTTTAATTAAAAATGAGGAGGTAGTTAATACCAGAGAGGAATGTGCTTATACCTGTAATTTGCTTCCTTTACTGGATTTCGCTGTGCCTGTGTGACGCACCTTTGTAAATACATTCTTAGGAGAGATTGTATCACTGTTGATAAAGAAATCGGTCTTAGAGGCCCACTGGGACATTGCAACAATATTGAGACCTGTTTAGGGCTTTATTGATCTATTTGAGCCTTATATAAGGGTCAGAACAAAGTTGAGCCTAATAAATAGATCTCAGCATTGTTTTTTAAGAGTAAATAAATAATCAGCAGCAGTACATGCTCTTCTTGAGAGGGAACATTTAATCTACAAAAGCTCTAAAGAAGAAAGGTCCATTAAAGTTCACTCTGTGGGTTAGTTAGTACGGAAGGATCTCTGAGAAACTACACTTGGATTCCTCAGCTGTGATAAGCTTCTGGAGTCTGAATACCATGTATGTGCAGAAACTCTATAATTTTCCTGGGGCTTTTTTTGGATTTTGGTTTTTGGTTTTTTTTATGAAGATGCATTTTGTTGGACTTCCTTACATTGTCTTTCCTGCACATTGAGCAAGTGGATTGAGGAGAAGATGAGAGGAGATCAATGAAAATTTATTATGATAGTTCAAATAGTTTTATTTACAGTGTATGAATTTCCAAGCAGGCACATCATGCTTGGAATCATTTGCTTATTAAGACAGGGACAGAATGTCTGTTTTCAAGCAGTTATGATCTTAATTCAGTCATCAAATATGAATATGAACTCCACAGCCAGTTGTACTAACCTGAAATCACAATCCAGGAGCAGGGATCAAGTTAGTTGAAGGATTTGTTACTGTAATGATCTCAGGTGTTGAAACTACTGCCTGAGAGAGTTAGAAGTCATATCAGGTAAGGAAGACTGGCCTATTACATGTTACATGTCAATAGCAATTCTGACCTTTCCTGCTAGTTCAGAAAGTGGCAGTACTTCTAAATTTTTCTGTTTTCCTTTTGCTTACAGTTTGGACAAGTACTACATTATAGCAGTCCACTTCTCTTGTTTCTATTCCTACTGACGTTCATCACAGCCACCATAATGCAGTGTTTCTTGTTCAGCACCTTCTTCTCCAAAGCAAATCTAGCAGCTGCCTGCAGTGGTGTCATCTACTTCACCTTGTACCTGCCCCACATTGTCTGCTTTGTCTGGCAAGACCACATGACTATTAATCTGAAGATCCTAGCAGTAAGTCTTTCACAGATTTTATGGTATCTTTGGGTTCAAACTTTAGCTGCCCTCACTATGCATATGTAAGTAACAAAGCATTGCACACCTCTCTCTTCCTCTCTGCTTTTTTGATCCAGAGAGGGAGACCTCTGAATCTCTCTCAAATAATTAGGGATTGCAAGTGAATAAGCAGACCTACTGACCAAGAGATATTTTCATGGCTTTTAGAAAACTCAGTAAAAATTATTTTACTTTTTGAATGCTAGGAGATTATCATAATGTTCAAAAAATTTTTAACACTTCCTTATAAACTTCAGCTATGTTTAATATATACAAAGGCAATTCACAAAATGGGGACAGTTATCTTTCTCGCGTGCCATAACCTAATTAACAGGGTAATGTCTAAGGATGAGAAGACCTCAGGTTCACATTCCTTCTTTACCTGAACAGAATTAGGATTTAAACCCAAGTACCAAAGTTCTGTAGAAATACCTTCTGCGTAAGAAGTTGTGGACATTCTCCATGCAGTGCTTCCTTGTTGGTTGTCTTCCATTATAGGTAAAAAACATAACAGTTCAGTGGAGGTGGAAACTTCTTGCTGTTTTTTGAAATGGAACTGTGAACTTAAAGTGATTTTCCATTGCTCAGTGGATCAGGAAAGGGGAGCAGGTGTTTGAATCCACTCTCCCCATCTCTGCTGAGCATTCTACCAACCTTGGTAAAAGAGAAGTACTGTCTTTTCCTCTTGCACTAGGAAATGTAATGAAAAAGAAAACAAAACACTTTAAAGGCTATAACTAAGTGTAAATATGGCTGTGAATCAGCATGCTTAATTGATGTACTGTATAGATGTAGTTCTACCAAGTAAGGCGATAATTGCAAAGTTTGATCCTGTCATTAAGTCAGGAAATGAGTAGGGTTGGCCTCTTACAAGTTCTGATTTGGGAAGAAATCTTGAGACTAGTGCACAGTCTAAGCATAAAGACAACTTTCTCCTCCTCCTAAAGTGGAGGAGGAGACATTCTGGTAAGAAAGGATATTTGCTGGCCAGAAATCATGAATATTTTTCTCTGTTCCTGTTACATTTAGTCTTTTATTGTTCAGAGGTTGGTCTTCAAAGAAGAGCTAATTACAAGGGATGATAAGGGGTGGGCTGTCCATGTGTCAGGGGCCTGAAGAAAAACAATTTTTTTTTAAGAACAAGTAAATTAATTGAATGATGAATGTATTGCTGAAAACTAAATATTTTTTTACTTAGCCCACTATGATAATGCTTCACTGAGAGTTGCTGTCGGGATCCCTCTTGTCCCCTCATTTTCCTAAGATCTGACATTCCTGGCTGAACTACATATCCTGTGAAACAGCTCTATATCATTTCTTGCTCTTTTTTTGCAATACAACATTGAAAAGGATGTTTGAATCCTGTACTGTTTTATTGGTTTGTTGTGTGAGAACCAGGTAGCAGACACACCAAGGGAGGGGTTGGTTGTGGTTTTCCTTATCCTGAGCATCTGGTGTACTTTCTGCCTCGATCCTCAATAGTGGCCCTGCCCCATATACTCAGGAAATATTTTCTTTCTCCATGGTAGGCAAAGGTGTACACTGCAGATTTCTAGATGCATCTACAGTATTTTCAGAACAGAGACATCAATGGGAAAAAACAAGCTGTGAAGGTTACCTAGTAGCTAAAGAAAGTACAGCCAAGGTTTAATTCAGTCTGTTATGGCTAAATACTGCTTAGAATTGCTGCCATTCAGAGGATTAAATATCCGGGTCCAATATAGTGTGAAAACGCTTTTTCCTGATCAGTTGTTAGGCATTATCAGTTTTGAAGTCCAGTCCCTGAAGGTCATTGGTTTTTTGTGCTTGCTTTACAAAATGTCCCTCTGAGTTGAATATATTTTTTTCTTTATTCCAGAGTTTGCTTTCTCAAGTAGCTTTTGGTTTTGGTACAGAATATTTGTCACGCTATGAAGAGCAAGGTCTTGGCCTACAGTGGGGTAACATCAGAACCAGTCCCTTGGAAGGAGATGAATATAGTTTTCTTTTTTCCATTAAAATGATGCTTTGTGACGCTTTTATTTATGGAGTACTTTCTTGGTATTTTGATAATGTTTTTCCAGGTATGTCGATTTCTGATTCATACAAGGTAGTGGTATTTGTTATAAAATGTGTTAGTCTAATCACTGAGTATTTCTGTCAGGAAAAGGGTATTTGACATTGCAGATTGTGAGTCTTATCCAGTATAGCACCACTGATTTATTAAGGACTTCCACTTTTCTCTCTTTTGTTTTTCCTTTCTCTTATTTTAGTCCTGAAAAGGAGGAAAGAGTGAGGAGGATAACATTACTGGTCCTTTTGAAATTTAAATAGAAAATAATTATCAAAATATCATCTGTTAAAAGCCAATTTGTGTGTATATTTTTCTTTTGAGAAGTTTCAACCATATCTAGTGAGAATTTTTAAATTTTTTGAAAATATAGAAATAACAGTCCTAGTTCACATAATACTATGGCCACATTAGGCCACCTGTTTTTTAAAGGATAGTATGATTTCCTGAGGTGAATATTGTGTCCTAGACAGCTGTGAAAGTTCCTATGTGGATGTATTTTATTTCTAAATGGGAGTCCTAGTTCTAGTGCGAGTTCACAGAAGGATTTCCTTTGTTATCAGTTACAAAGTTTGGGAACTTTTTATGACAAAATGGTTTGTCCTTGTAGCTTAAATTATTATGTTCTTATTGAATATTATTACAATATAATAAATGCAGATTCTTATGCTGTACAAGCAAGTGAGCTTTCTTTTCTTTTCATTAATTTATTACTCCTACATGTGAACTACAGTTCCAGGATGTGTTTCTTGGCAGATTGCTTTTTTCTCTTTTTTTCTTTTTTTTAAAAACAAAATAAAACCTCACTTTTTGCTTGACTGGTTACTCAGAATTTGAGACCTTGCAGATTTTTTAGCTGTGAAGGGAAACTAATGATGGATAAGGGAGTATGGTGCTTTTCTGCACATATCACAACAGTTAATCCAAGTCAAGAAAAGAAGGGTTTGTTAAATGGTTTTAGATGAGGATTTTTTGCTTCAAAATTAACATATTACTGTAAGACTGCTTTGTTTCTGTCCCTACCAAAGTGAGCTATGCTACACCAAATTAATGCCTGTAAAGTTTTTAAGAAATGTGTCCTCACAAAGAATTTTAATGCAATTTTGGCATACTTATTTTCAAAGATGATGTGCAGTAACTTTCCTAGAAGCTCCTCTTTAGAGATGCCTGTGTTGCAACCCTGTTTAACTCTCTATTTAAAAAAGAATGCACAAACAACATACATTTCAATGAATACAGCAGGAATTAAATAAGATGGGTTTCTTTGCTCATGGATCCCACTTGGTGTTTTTTTCAGCCAGCATTTTACACAAAATTAATGCCTCTCAGGACTTCTATTCATTAGCTTCAGTTCTTCCCAATATTTGCTCTGAGTGTCTCCTTGGCTTTCTGTTCCTCTGTTTCTGTAGAATTTCTCATAGCATTTCTGTCACACACATGAAGACCTACCAAATCAATGCTGTAGTCTTTGAGGTTACTATATGAGTTCCCTAGCTAATCCTTTGAAACATATGGTTCAGCTCTTGCTCGAGTTTTCTCTGCAACCAGCCACCCATTGGCACACTGGTCCTTTGGCTATTTGAGCATTCTGCTTCATAATGGAGTTCCCTTGGATTTTGCATTCATCCTGAATGAGAAGCGGTTGTTTTAGCCACCAGCTTCAAAGAGGTATAATCCAGTCCATAACAAGTGCAAGGAAAACTGCTTATGGATGCAGACAGAGCATTTGTGTGCATTAATGGGAGCACAAGTGGTTGCCAGAAATACAGGGTACTTTTGGTAAGCCAGAAATAGGCAGACGCTTTCATGAACAGTGGTTTTCGGTATGGAAAACCTGACCATCTTTGAGTGAGCATCACAAATTCCCTTTGCTTATTTTGCAAGAGTAGCACAAGGCCAATAACATCCGGGTTCCCAAGGATGACAGTTGTAAACATAGTAGCTCAAATCCCTGCATTCTATAAAGCAATATGATCCAGGACAGCAGTATTGACTTGTACTAACTCTGGTCTGACCTGACAAGAACTGATAATGTTACTGTACTTTTTCTTTTCAAAACAATTAACGTGTGACCAAAAAGCCCATTTCTCCTTAAGAAAAGGATTACTCTGTTGTCACTTTTCCTGCAAAGCTGTGTGCTGAAGTAACAGCCAGAGTCTCTTTTCTCATTGCCAGTTGTGAATTCAGGCCCAGGGTGATAAGTGTAAATATAATAAGCTTTTCACTCATGTCAACCCTCAAGTGTTAAGTGGGCCTTAAAAGAAAATCCCTGAGTGGGGCTGGGATCCCATCTTAAGCAGTCAGGGTGTTCCTTGACAGCTGTTGACTGGTTAGTGAGGATTCAAATTGTCCCTGTGTAAGGAGTAGCTTCATTCTGTAATTAAACCACATTCTACTTAAGAAAAAGTAAGGCAAATCAGATCACATGTTTTTTGAGTGTTTTACTCCTGTCTAAAAGAAAAAGAACTATATGCAAACAAAATCTGTTCTGTCAGGTGGATGGTTTGACCTTCTGATATGCAAGGTGTATATAATTATAGCTCAGGCTTTGCCTAGATGAATTTATGCCTACTGAGGAATGTCTTTATGAAGTGCACTTTACCTGCTTATTTCTGTTTTAGGGGACTATGGGCTACCACAGCCCTGGTATTTCCCTGTGCAGGAATCTTATTGGCTTGGCTCTAGAAACCCAAAAGCTGAGAAAACAGCAACTGCTGATGGTGAGTTTTTTTAAAACTTCAGTGTTGAGAAATACCTTCAAAACCACTGATCCGCTTAGAGGTGACTGCATAACATTTCCATTACCTGAGCTGCTCCAAAGATTAGAGACAGCCATACACTGGGAATCTCAGCAGGTGCCTTTGAACTTGGAGTGGCCTGCTATTATTAGAGTTATTAGAGGTGAGTCACTGTTCCATCTGAGAGCCTTTAAGGCATGAGTTAGCTAGCAACATCAAACCCCCGCTCTCTAACTAACACTCTTTGAGACATTCAAGGAGTCCTTACTGCTCAACACAGCATTTGTGAAATGAGTCAAAATGAAATACAATGTTGATCTTACTTATGCTGAGGCTCCCCCATCTTTCTCAACCTGATTCTTTTCTGTCTAGTTTAATAGTAATTTAAGTCTGTTTACTTTGGTTTTGTAAGCAAGATCAAAATTTATGACACCCTTGGACCAACTTGAATGAGTACAGAATTCCTGCTTCTGCAGATTTTTTTCTGTGCATTGATACTGGATTAGTTAAGAACAACATGTAGGTGATTGTATGTAAATAGGAATTAATGCAGACTGATGACTGGGATAAAGGCTTTTTGAAGGTAGTGTTCTGAAGTCGCTTAAATTTACAAGGTAACAGTGATATCAATCAAAATGACAGATGAAGAAATAATTTCTTCAGTCTTCTCATTAGCAGTCTTACCTTTCGTCAACTCAGACAGACTGCTGCTAAGGCAGTCCGATCTCAGGTTGATACCTATAAACCAGAAGGGAGTTAATCCTTCCTGTGAAGTCCACTGCTCACAGGTATTGATCAGAAAAGAGGAGGTTATAACATTGCTGGTTTTTTTGAAGAGGCTGTGCATTCTGAGGGAATGACCAGATTTTCCTTTTGACTTTCTGTGAGAGTATTCAGAATGGTAGAGGATTTTTAGACATTATGGAGTCTGTTACCTGCTTCAGCTTCACAAATGCTGCCATCAGATTAGAATTTGACTGTATAGGAAGGAGGAGGAAAGAGCCAAAGGAGGACCTGGAGCATGTTTGTAGATGAATGCAGAATTTCTGAAGACCCAGATAAGATGTCAGCCACTACATCTCAGCAACTTTTCAGTGGAATTTGGGCATATCCTACACCAGAGCTCCTTTGAATATCTCAGATTTGGAGCACAGTTACATACAGTATTTTAACGTTTTCTATTTATTTAGTGTAAGCCTAAATTTAGTAGAAACGAAATTTATTTTCCAGTTATCTTAATGCCTTGTAAGTTCTATGTGTTCTTTACTATACTTCCAATACAAGGTGGACTCACAGTTTCTTGGTACCCAAACTAATGGTTGTGAGAAGGCTTGAAAACCCCACAATATTCAGTTGCTCAGGTAGGTCAGCAACAGAAAAGTTCATGGCTACTACTTTATTGCCTTATTTCATTTATTTTATGAGGCTTTAGTAGCATTTTTTAGGTTACTTGGATAAGACATTTTACTTAATTGAAGCCTAGAGTTTATTTTGTAGGTGACACTACCTCAGAAAGCTGAGCTGATCTAACAGCTCGCTGTTGAGAAAAAATGGAGCTATCTTGCAGTCCATTTCACAGCTCTCATCCTAGTTCTGATGATGCTTATCAGTCTCTGGTAAGATTAAGAGATAGATCTTTCTGGAAGCCATTCCCAAGAACGTGAAGGACAAAGTGATAGGTAATAATGAATGTGGTTTTACCAAGAGTAAATCTTGCCTAACCAGTCTGATTTTCTTCTGCGATGACTGGATCAATGGACAAAGGGAGAGCAGTGGATGCCATTTAACTTGAGTTTAGCAAGGGCTTTAGTACAAATTTGCATAGTATTGTGATAGCCAAATTGAGGAGATAGAGGCTGCTTGAGTGGACACTAAAGTGAGTAGAAAACTGACTGAACTCTTGGGTGCAAAGGATTATGATCAGCAGTACAAAGCATAACTGGGGACCACGTATTAGTTGCAGCAGTCGTACAAGGACTGACGCTGGACTTAATACTGTTATTAATGACTTTATTAACAGCCTGAGTGACGGGATAGAGGACATTATAAGCAAGTTTGTGGAAGATACCAAATTGGAGGGAACAGTGGAGTGCAGGGCAGCTCTTCAGAGGGACCTCAGCAGGCTGGAAACACGGCTTTATAGGAACTTCATGGAGTTCAACAAAAGTAGATGCATAATACTGTGTCTGGGATGGAATAACTCCACAGGACAACACAAACTGGCCACCACCTGGCTGGCTGGAAGCTTTGTAGAAAAGGTCTTGTTGACAACATTTTGAACATGAGCCATCAATTGTGTCTGTGTAGCCAAGAAGACCAGATGCATCCTGAACTTTATTAGCAAGAGTATAGCCATCAGTTCAAGGGAAGTGATTCTTCCCTTCCAGTCAGCACTTTTGAGACTGCATCTGGAGTACTGTGTTGTCCACTTTGGGGATCCTCTTTGGAAGGAAGACATAGAGTTACTGGAGGGAGCTCAGTAAAGAGCCACCAAGTTGATTAGGAGCTGGTGCATATAACGTATGAGGAGATGCTGAGAGAGCTGGGTCTGCTTAGCCTTAAGAAAGCTAAGAGCTAGACTTCTCCGATGTGCCTAGTGGAAGCATGAGAGGCAATGGATATAAGCTGGAAAACAGGAATTCTGATTCAACATAAGAAAACAATTATTTATTGTGAAGGTAGTTAGAATGCTGGAACAAATTGCTCAGAAAGTTTGTGAAATCTCCATTTTTGGAGGTAGTTCCTGTGATCTAAAGTGGCCCTATTTTTTGAGGATTGAACTGGAGATCTTTGGAAGTCCTTTCTGATATAAATTATTCCTCCCTTCTACAAAACATTGCCTTGCATTATCTAAAGCAGGGACAGTTGGAAAGGTCGTGTCTGATTAATTCCTTTGTAGGAGACACGTGATTTTTACCTGTTTGAAGAGCTAAGAGTCTTCAGTGCCTCAGCTTACAGGAACTACTTTAGAACTTTTCTCAGCTCATATCTTTCCTTCAAGGCCAATACTAAGCATTGTCTTAATCTATCATAACTCGTTAATGTGTTGGGAAGAAAACGGGGTAAGAATGTCAGAATGCAAATGTACAGCTGAAAATGAAGCTAAATATGTAAATTATCTTGGTACTTTTAAAACTGCCTCTTTCAGTGCACTTTTGTATCTCCCACTGCCATTTTAGGTGAAGTGATGAGCTTGTTTATGTTGCTGTTTGAGCACCAGGTAATTTTACACAATTTTATGGGCTAAAACATCTTAGAGCAGAAGGTTTTGGTGAGATTTCACAACAAAATTAAGTCCTAGGCCATCTGATAAGTTACAATTGTGCTAGTTGCACTCTAGGCTGCCAGCTTGAATTTGTGTTATATAAACAGTTTCCTGTTTACATAGGTTCCCTCTTCTTACATCACTGTTCTTGCTGCTTCAAGCCTGTCCCTATTAGTGATTTTGTGTGACTGTTTTCCTCTGTGTGACAAGGTCTAAGACCAAATTGGAAAGCCAAAAATTCTTGTACAAATGTTAACACCAGCTCATTCACTCTGGCCTGGAGCTAGTCTCTTAATCTAAACAGCAGTTTAGCAGTTTGCTTTTTATTTAAATTTTTCATTTTGTTTTTCTTCCTCTCACCCCCTGTAAGTCTGGGAAATGTTTGTAGGACCTTTCTCTTCATGTGATGAAGAACTTGGTCTAGAGCTGCATGGACAAAAATATAAAGCATGTACTTAATATTAGTCTGGATCTTCTACTCTGAGTCTATAATTGCAAAATCGTCAGTTGTCTTCCTTAAATATCTGTTCCTAACACTGTGAAGCAGATTTTAAGCTAGATGGCTTTGAGTACTGTGTTCTTAACCCAAGTAAAGCACTGATGATTAATGCTCTTGGAGAGTTCACAGCTTAGGACTACCTCCTTCCTCAAAGCACCTCTAGAGATAAGAGGAAATTAAATTTTTGTTAATTAAATGTTGGTTACTTTTGGTTTATATAGAAAAAAGCCCAGAGTCAGAAGGCTGTGTGGATCAGAAGGTCATGGAAATGGAAGAAAATGAAATCAGAACAAAGAAATCTGAAGAACCTGAAAAGCCAGAAGCAAAGACTGACAACCAGGGGGCAAAGGATGGTAAAAACAAACAATGTAAACACAAACAAGAAAAACAACCCGTCAAGCAGGGGAAGCCTAAGACAGATGTCCAGGACAAAGATGAAATTAATAGTAAGGAAAGAGAGAAATCTGAGTACTTCGGAGATACTATACTCACTGTACTTCATAACAAACTAGGCATAGGAGTGATTGGAGTCCAAGAGCCCAGTAGGCTACAGGGGATAGCATACCACTGCCAGAGCTAATCTCAGGAGAGGCACTGACTGTCCCAGCTACCCTCTTACTGATTCCTCTACCCTCACAGTTCCTTACAATATTTTAGCCACCATGTGTAAGAGAGCTGCCTTGTAGAAGAGATCTGTAACTTGTTTTTTACTGTGCAAATGCAGGCTGTTTCTATGGCAAGTTAGTGTTCATGCTGAGGGAAGCCTCAGACACACATACATTGACTTCTTAGAATTAAAGAGAGCCATTACTTCAATAAAAATACTTATGCTGAGAGGAATGTTCTTCCCTCCTAGACACACACACACCCACACACACCCTCCCCCGCAACTTTAGTGTGTCTTGCATCTATAGGGAAAGGCAGGTTTCAAAGGGATTTATCTGAAGTGCTATGTGTCTGCAGCCTTTTCTGATGCTGACATTAGCCACCACCTAAGAATTCCTGAATGACCTGCCTTGTTTTCAATTCCTAATGTCTTCCTTTGTGGGGAGCCAGAGGAGTTTTCTGTATATGATGCTCAGAGGAATGCATGTGGATTCTGTAGCAAAAGTAACTGCACTGACAGCTCTGAGCCCACTCCGACTCTCTTGAAAAGCTAGAGATAAAAGCTAGGGTCATGAGAACTCCTCACGTAGGCACTGAAAACATGCATTCAGGATGAATGAAAACAGGACAGGACTTCAAAAGAAGAGAGAGGCAGAGGGCAAAGGTTATTTCAGCCAGTCTTCTCCTAGTACTGCCTTATCTTTGTGGTGCTGTACTCGTCAGCTCCCAGATTCCAGCGGCTCCATGGCCAGAGGAAGGGCTTTGCCTGTCACTGCGCACAAAAAACTGCCTTCCCTTTCAGCCAGCCACACAGGAACTGGGAGACTGGAGAAGCCAGGAACAGACCTGGTATAGGTCAAGGAGAGTTTCCAAAATGGCTTCATGTAAGAGCTAGTGCTTCATATGAGAGTAATGGGATGGGAAATGGAGAGTAGTTCTAATGGCTTAACTCTATGCAGTCCAATACTAGCATGAATTAGCAGAGCAGGGAAGACACACCATAAATCTGTCCAAATTACTTCATATGCTTTAAGCAGAGCTTTCACCAAAGCCCCATCCACATCTCCCACAAATACTGCCATCTCTGAAGAAAGACCTAAAAGGCCCAAAATTGCACTGAGGGAACAGGTTCAGAATAGAGAAATATGAGTCACAAAAAAAGTGAGCTCAACCCTCCACCAGTGTCATTCAGGTGATGCAAAGCAGGTACTGAGGGAGATCATCGGAGAATTTATGTCAGAACTTGTCAGTGAGTCTTGAAGGCAAGTATGAATTATGCTTGTGATAGATACAAAACCAAGGACAGTACCTCAGTTTCCAATATATGCATAACTATCTAGCCAGACTCCATGTGAACTTTTGTGAATACAAGGATGTTTGTTGGCCCAGTAAAGTAAAACGAAACCTAGATTTCTTCACAAAGCAAAAGAAAAGTTTGTCATAAACATAATTTTATTTAAAATAAAGCTACCCATTCTAGATAAATTATTTCAGATGCTCTGTAGTATACACAGCTCTCTCATGTATGACATATTCAGGACATTTTCCTGAGTATTGTTTATAATGTCTGTCATACAAGCCACTGATGGAGGTGGGGCTGGTTTCACCCAGATGGCATTGGCTGCTCTCCACACAGGCCTGCTGGGTACTGAACAATTTAAGTAAACTGCAGTTGCAAAACAAGCCTCCCTACAAAGCCTTGAGCATTCTGTGTAAACAAAAGTGGACAGGGTCTTTAGTTTAAGTTTCTTAACTTCCATAATTCACATTGCCCAAGGGCTTAATTTACTTCAAAGGAAGTTTGTTTTGTCTAGAAGCTGATGCAATAAAACATCCTGATGGTGCTATTTACAATAATGCATTTTTAATCTGGAGAGAAAGACATCCCGTGTAGTGCTCATGTTAGGTATTGCCTAAGTCTTGAGCTGGCCTCAGCAAGGGGGTATATTTCACCTACCAGGATTAAAGGCAAATGTTGTTTTTTTTAAAGCATCATGGTAAAAGAATGCACAGCTGGGCAAATGATTTGAATGGCAGATTTCAGCCTGGCTAGAAAGGCAACTTGCTGCTTGTTTAATGTAATCCCTCAGCCTATCTAAGTATCTACAGACAACAATCCCAAATAATCTTCCTGCTACACAATGAAAACAGAAAGCATGTTCAGCTTCACCTGATCCAATGAGTTACCTCTCCACAGACCATTACAGTTCTGGGCTCTGCTTCTCCTGTCATTGATACGTGGGTGGATCTAAATAAATTGCACTGCAGTTAGATATCTTGCCTCAGTTTGGTACCGGTGTGTCTAGAGAACCTGGCCCTGGCATGTGGTGCTGGGTTTTACTGGGTATGTGCTGTTGCTTCTGCACTTATTGATGTGTCATCATCAGAACTGGGATTAAAACATGTGCTTTTATTCTTTTTTCATTCTTGATTTCTTGCCTTTCAAGTAAATACCTTCTTTGAGCCTGAGCCAACGGGATTGATTCCAGGAGTATGCATTCAGAACCTGGTGAAGATTTTTGCCAACAGGCCCAAGCCAGCAGTAGATGGCATGAATATCACCTTTTATGAGGGCCAGATCACAGCCTTCCTTGGTCACAATGGAGCAGGAAAGACAACCACCATGTAAGTCTGTATTTTAGAAGCAAATCCAGGGCAGTGCTCTGTTGCTGTCCTGAGGAAGTCTTCTCCACTCTTTCCTCTACCACCTCTGCAGCTAGCCTGACACACAACATCAAGGTTCTTCCAGAAGGGAAATGCTGCCCCTAGGCAAAGAGGAGATTAACTAAAACCCTGAGAGGGAGGCAGTGGGGACACAAAACAAGTGAAAGTCTAGAGAGAAGGAAGTAATCCCCCCGCCCCCCAACCCCCGTAATTAATTTCCCATGGCCAAGTTCCCAACAGATGAAGAGGGAGAAGGATCTTCTGGCTGAAAGAGCTGAAGATTTGAAAGCTACCGCACTCCTTGTGTTCTTGGTTTCTCTGACTTGAACTCAGTCAGACTTTTTGGTCTGTGTGGAAAAGAGTACAAAATATAGGCCCTCTTTAGGCAAAATGGTTACATATATGCAAGATCCATGTCCAGAATAAAATGTTTCTCTAATCCTAGACCCCAGTGTCTCGGGAAGCTGGACTTTAGGAATGTTTAATTTGCATACATATACATTTAATTTTCATACATAGGCAGAACTTTATTTGGCAAAATAGGATCAATTGGTGAACAAAACAATTCATGAGTCTGTGACAAGTTCACCAAATGCTGAAAGAAATGAAGTGTTTCATTTTGATTTTTCCCAGCAGAACACTTTAGGTTTTTCAGTTTAAAGAGACTTTTATTTGAAACACACCTTAAATTGCCTTTTAATTTTTTTAATTGTTCTGCAAGAAATATGTTCAACCCAAAATAAAACATTCTAATCTGCTGAAATGTTTTGTAAATTTTCTATTGTTTTTCTGTTCTCTTGATAAAAATAAAAATTTCTATTGCTTTGAAATTTTCAGAACTGAAAAAAACATTCTTCATTAAAATCTAGTAACAGGTTCCACCCATTTGCAGCATAACATTTGGCCCCCTTCCATTTTACAGAAGATGAAAGTGTAGGGCATGAATCGGCATGGCTAGAGACCTCAAACCATTATTCTCTATCTCAGTCCTAGTAGGTTTCATTTTAGACACATTTGTACATGGGGGTGATGTAGTATGCTGAACTACTCTGAAACAGAGAAGCTGACTCAAACAGTTTTTTAATGCATGCCAGAACCATACAGACAGGTGTATCAAAAATTACGTTAGCAGAGCCACAAGATTCTCACTGTAGCAGAGCAAGAGTATTTTTATATAAGCTTTTAATTGGAGTTGTTTCAAGACTCATAGTAAGAAGTCATCATGCTCCATCTAGTGGAATGATGTAATGCATCTTCTGAATCTGGCACAGAAATATAGGGGAGTGGGAATTTCCTCATTTTATTTTCCCAGGTCGATACTGACAGGCCTTTTCCCACCCACCTCTGGAACTGTGCTGATTGGCGGCCTGGATATTCAGACTCACATGGACTCCATTCGGCACAGATTAGGCATGTGCCCCCAGTACAACATCTTATTCAATCAGTAAGTATCAGTCCATACTAGCTTTCAGAACAAGGGTCCCAGTCTGCATGCTTGACACATCCCCAAAGCCTGTCTTGTTTCTCTCGCTGTGCTGGCAGCAGATGTATCTCAGAGGCAATTCTCCAGCTCTTTAACGCAGACATAGTGTAGGTGTTACCCTTCTCCAGTAGAATTCTCCTGCATCGTTTAGCTGGGAACAAAGTTTCCAAGGAAAATGGCAGTGCTCCTGGTGTTTTCTGTAGCACTGTGGGTTAGCAGGAGTTCAGGCTGGGATTCATGCACTATGATTTAGGCCTCCTAAAGCAAAAAAAACCTGAGCCAACAGCACAGTAGCAGGCTATTTCTACACCCATTATGCACTACCACCCGACCATCTACTACTACCTTCTCAGGTGATTTTCAGCTTCACTGCCATCAGTTCATGTTCATCTCAACAGCAGACTCTTTTCCTTAATGCAGCTCGTGTTAGTTCCCATTTATTCCCATAAATGGATAGCTTGAGGCCTGATATACCTGTTCCTATAGTAGCACGTTCTGCTTTGAAAAGGCAGAGAAAGAGCTTGTGACATCTGAGTGAAGTGTGTTGATACCAAAGACCTGTGATCCAGATTTAAAGCCGCTTTTCTTCCTTTAGCAAGATAAAGCTAGAGTGAATTTATGGCTGCTTGGGAAAAAAATCTTGTTCATTTCAATTGCCTTGGTGCCTTTCTGTCTCATTTTGCAGCCTTACTGTAGCAGAGCACATCTTGTTTTATTCTCAGCTGAAAGGGAGATCCAGGGATGAAGCTGAGCAAGAGTTGGAAACAATGCTAGAAGACATAGGCCTCACCCACAAAAGGAATGAAGAGGCTCAGAATTTGTCAGGTGCCCACAGGATTGTTCTAAGATATTTTTTTCTGTTGCCTTTTCTTTGTCTTTAGGCAATTACTGTTTGAATAACATGTTTGAGGCCATATTCTGACATATCACTGTGCACTGGGGAGGTCTTTACTCTCGAAGAGTAAATAGGACTGTGCAAATAGTAAAGCTGGCACAACCTGTCCCTAAAGCTTCTGTTTCTTATAAATACACAACAAATTCAAATATACTTAAAGCTGTTATTTTTAAATGACTATATAAAAAATATAATCTATCAATGTAAGAAAAAACCAAAATACAATGTTCTATTATTTCAAGGCAAATGAAATATTATACTATCATGCTGCTCTACTGTTTCGATCAGTACTCCAAATACAATACTCTATGATTTGTCCTGATTGCAACTATAAAAGTTGGCTAGTTTCACATACCTTCCTGCTTTTGCTTCTTGTCAGAAGCAGAAAATGCAATGTGTTGATGAAAAATATGTTTAAAAAATAATAAAATTTTGAATGAGCTGTTCTGAACTTCAGGAGAAGAATGTGAGTGTTGATTTACATTGTAGAAAGATTTGTCTGAGGATGATTTTGTTTTACTGTATCGATTTGTCCCTGCACTGAAAAGCAGTGTTGATTACATCCCTGCCACATACTCATACATCTCATCTCAGACTCCTGGATGTGTCTGTCCTCTGGCAGGTGGAATGCAAAGGAAACTGTCTGTTGCCATTGCTTTTGTGGGTGAAGCAAAAGTGGTAGTCTTGGATGAGCCCACTTCTGGAGTTGATCCATATTCCAGGCGATCTATCTGGGATCTTCTGCTGAAGTATCGCTCAGGTAACAGATCTGAGAGTGGAAATTGTTTGGGTTTTCTTTCAAAACCCGTCATAGATGCAGCATGTGCCTGCTGTCATGAGTAGTGGGATAAGAATACAAACAAACAAGATTCTTTGAACAGATACCTATGGATGTGGCAACCTGGGACCTGGCTGTGGTGCAGAAAACCCCTGCATTAATTGCCAAAAAACTAAGCACAGTTTTGAGTTCCAGAGAAATTCCATGCCTTGTACATTCCTCCTTGTTCCTTCTAGGCAGAACCATCATCCTTTCAACCCATCACATGGATGAAGCAGACATCCTTGGAGACAGAGTAGCCATCATATCCCAAGGAAGACTCTTCTGCTCAGGCTCTCCTGTATTCCTAAAGAACCGCTTTGGGTCTGGCTTCTATCTCACTCTTGTTCGCAAGATGAGAAATACCAGAACTGGAAGGGCTTCAGTAAGTATGTAGCTCCCTTCCTGCGCATGTAATCTGAAAAACAGTTATTCGTATTCATGCACTGCACCAAGGTAGAAAGCAGTTAAGTGCTGCCTGAGGCTTAAAAATGAAGAAAGCAATGAGAAAATTTGATGACACCTCAGGAAACTATATGGATACCTGAGTCTCTGTAAAAATCTTCTCTGGTTTTCTAAATATGTATTCAGCCAGACAGGTGAAAATAATAGGTGGATTTGAAGCCCTCAGTGGTTTGTAGTTCATTCTTGTCAGTTAAGCGTGTCTGAACTTTTACCAACCAAGTTGCCTTTGTCCAGATACAAGTCTTTCTGATGTTTGCCTTTGCAGTACACTGGTTGGAAACATGGTGTAGTCTAGTAACTAGCTCAGTTACTGAAGAGTAACCTGAAGAGTCTACATTAATTTGTAGCTAAACCAGCCTTGGACAGCTTGAGAAGCAGGGATCTGGATTCCTTCTGCTATTAGTAGTGCTTCTATTCTTAGTATCATGATCTGTATACTCATGGGCACTGATGATCGCATTTCCCCAGGTGTTTTGCATGCAATTTAGAACAGACAGATATGCTTTATGCAGGTTGATTTATGTTTTCTGCGTTGCTTAATCCAGTCCTCAGATGACTTTCAGTATAACATGCTCAAGATGCTCCAGATACCACATATTTTTCACTGACTCAAGCCATTCGGAGACTGAACTACCCTTACATCCTGTTTTGCATGTATCTGAAGCACTTTTATCTTTGTATCTGTTGCTTGTCCGTGCTAGTCATTTTGTAGCTGTGGATCTCAGTGCTCCTGCTCCTGCTCCAGCTGTGCACACAGGGATAAAGAAGGAGCTCCAGAGCAGGAACTGGATGGTAAGAACTGGGATGTTTGGCATTCCAATGCATAGCTGTGTCTCCAGTTATGCTGCAATCTCATCTTACAGATCAGTGTTGCTGAGGCCCACTTTTTCAGTACTTGTGTCATGTCTGACATCTGTATTGTATTGTAACATAAATTTAATAAGGTTTCTTTGTGCTTTTGATTACCATTGCCCCTTTTTGATGTATATGTGGTCTCAGGCACAGGTGATGAATTGGAAGTTTGTGTGCTTTAGAAGTGTAGACTGAGTTTTAACTACTCTGTACCAAAATTTGTAATTTGTTAATGAAAACTGAAACATATCTAAAGCAAAGGAAATTGGCTTTCTCAGAAAAAATGTTTTGGCTTTTCTACGTAATTGAAGAACTGAAGTAGATATTCCTGATGATTTTGTTGTGCATTATTAACAGACCTGAAATAGTTTCCTGCTACATAGTTCCAGAGCACGATTAACAATATAGCCCAGTCTAGTACAGAATTAACTGAGATATTTGTGAGTTAAGTAATATAACAGTCCCCTTTTGTATAGTGCAAACAACAGCTTTTGAAATCGTGCTTAAATATTCATTCTTTAAACACTGTTTTGACTTTTCACAGGAGATCTGAATGAGCTAGCAGAAGTTATTCATCATCATATCCCAGAAGCAAAATTAATTGAAAGCATTGGACAAGAACTCATTTACCTTTTGCCCAATAAACACTTTAAACAGAGATCTTATGCCAGTCTCTTCAGAGAACTGGAGGAAACATTGGATGACCTTGGACTCAGCAGTTTTGGAGTTTCAGACACACCGCTTGAAGAGGTAAGAGACAAACTAAAATACCTGCTGATCACCATCAGTCCCCAAAATGTTTTCTGAGACAGTTCCTGTTCTTAAATTTTTAATCATCCTAATTCCTAATGTTCCCTTCAAAACCTAGTCACATATGCTGTGGCACACTCAGAAAGTCTTTGGGATGGGCATAGAGAAAGGATCCAAGCCTTACCTCATGTTAGCCTTGTGGTGAATCACTCATTAGACTGAAATCTGTCTGTCTTTGTATCTTAGTTTGTTCCTTTCTTTATTTTCTGAGCTATTTCATAAGAGACCTCGGGTTCTGTAATAAGCAAGAATACTGAAAAGGTATCTAAATTTTTCCTGTTACATCAAAGGATAGTGTTCCAGAGGTCAGGTTATTGTACCTGTTCTTTTCCTAACCATGAGATGTGTTTGTCTGTGGCAGGTTTTCCTAAAGGTCACAGCAGAAGCTGACCCTGGAGTGCCAAAAGCAGGTATAGATCCATGAATCAGCATTTGATAAACAGTGTTTGATAAACTTTTCTTGGGACTGTTCTGTATTCTGAACGCCATGTAAAGAGGAGTCTCAGAACTTTCGGTCTTTGTATGGTGGTTTTGCCAAAAAAAATTTGGTCAGCAAGTACCTGTTTTCAGGGCCTGACATGATATCTCAGAAACAAGATGAAGTCAGCAGAAAGACTTTTATTTAGAATGGATAAGGCTCTTAACTCTTTAAATAAAAGTGGAGTGTCAAGCCCCCAAATGCCAATGGTTTTAGTAATTTTTATGAAAAGTACCTTGCTGACCATTAGTCCATAGTCTACATACACGAGTCACTTGTTCATCCTGCTGGAGTAAGAGGAGTGTTAACTTATATGATGCCACTAGCAGATACAGACACAGTGCAACACTTGTAAGTAAAGCAATCTGGTGATGTGATATATTCAGTTGGTAAAATCTGGAGATCATGAAAATGTTTGTGCTACCTTCGCGTGTGGAAGATAAAGTGTCTTCTCCGCCCTTTTTCATCTTTACCTAGAAGACACTAAAGAAAATGGTTCTACTCTTGATAAAACTTCTGCTGAGGACAAACCAGCTGAACAAACTGCTCTGAAAACTAATGGCACTTCTCGAATGCCAGTAGGCATAGCTGGAGATCAAAATGAAGGCAAAGGGTCCCGGCAGTATAAAGGTTTTCAGCTTGTACATCAGCAGATCAAAGCACTGCTTATCAAACGGTTCCACCATGCGTCCCGCAGCCACAAGGACTTCCTAGCCCAGGTATTGACTGATGTTTGCTGTTTTTGATGGTTTCCTACAACATTCTCAACACTGTCTTTCCCAACAATGTCTCTATGCAAAGCAACAGGGGTGCTGCAAATGGGTAACGATGTCCCTGACTGTTCTAATTATGATTCCAACTCTTCTGCTTCTTATGCTGTTTCTTTCTGCCTAGA
The DNA here is from genome assembly GCF_023634085.1 of Falco cherrug. Lineage (NCBI taxonomy): Eukaryota > Metazoa > Chordata > Aves > Falconiformes > Falconidae > Falco > Falco cherrug. The sequence continues at coordinate 16,129,808 of NC_073708.1, forward strand.
GTCTATCACTCCACCAAGTTCACTATTCAGTCACTACTAGTCCAGCATTTTTATTTCTAACATAATACACTTCTGTGACAACGAGAATCTTAACTGAAAGCACTGAATTGTAAATTGTTGGTGTTCATGAGCTAAACCAGCTCTGACCTGTGTGCTCCTGTTGTTCCTCCTTCGTTTATATATATTATGAGGTGTGTACAGTGTCACTTCATATATCTAATAACCATGTGATTTTTTCATGTTCCCTGCAGACTGTTCTCCCTGGTAGTTTTGTGTTGCTGTCTTTAATACTTACAGTAATTATTCCTCCATTTGGAGAATATCCTGCCTTAACCTTGCACCCTTGGATCTATGGACAACAGTTTACTTTCTTCAGGTAAGAGGAATCACTGAGTAAAAGTACATCTGTCATATATACACCCTTTTCTCCCTATTTTTTAAGATCATGGGCCCCTGTCTTACTGTACTCACTTGGTGTGGTGTAAAAAAGGATTAACTCCACTGGAATCAGCAGATTTAAAACAGCGTGAAACTGGTGCAAGTTGAGAATACAGCTGCTAGTATGTCTAACCAATAGTCCTTCATATATCTTGCTACCTTTAGGACTCTTCTCTTCCTACCTGAATTCATGACTTCAACACTTACAGAGTTACATACACTACCTAACAGCAGATCCAGGACAGTGAGAAATCTGACTGTTTCTGATACACTGTTGAACTACTCCTGTAATCATAATCTTAGAGAACAATATGATTCAAATGATTCAAGCCTATCTGCAGACCTGTGGTAGATATATTTATACTTAATATTCGGACAAAGTTATGGAAACAGGATGAAAGCAGAGCTCAAGTGTTATTAATGCTGCTGCTTAACAGTTTCTCCCCTCACAGTATCCTTTCACTGGGTCAGAATTTTTTTCACAATTCCTCTGTGCTCTCCTGAACACCTGCTTCACCTTCACTTCCACATATTCCAAAGCTGAACTTGGGCCAAGTCAAAACATGCAGTGCAGAGGAAATATATAAAAAATGTTTAAGTCTTCGATCACAACTAGCAGAAAGCAGCAAAACTGAAGGCAGTAATTTTGAAGCATTTTCCTCGAGTTTCATATAGAAAATGGACATGAAACTTTAATTTAATATACACCTGGTAGTGTGTGGAGCAGATCCTGATATTTTTATTTGTATAACACTTGTCACTAGCAACAGTCTGTAGTCTAATGTTATTAGGTTGTTAGTTGCAGACACTTCACTATTAGCAGATTTGTCTCTTTGGCCTCAGCAACTGAAAATGCAGAATATGTTTTTCATCTTCTAATTACTGAGTGTGACAGGGCCGAGAGGGTAGAAATGTGGATTCAAGCCTTTTTGGAGAGTATTGCTATAGGACTATTTCAGAAGTCATGCTTTAATATTTGGAGAAACAGGTTTTAGCCTGCTCACTTTCTTGGAAGATTCTGGGGTTTTGCATAAATAAATAATTTCATTATCAGCATTTGTAGGGATGCAGTTGCTTCTGCCATATGGCTGTCCTTCACCAGTTGCTATGTGTATTCCAGTAGAATAGTTTGAAAGAAAATTTGATAGAGAAAGTCCTATCTTATTCCCTTAGCAATGAGCGTCCCGGCAGTGAGCAGATGGTCTCCCTCATTAATGCTTTCTTGAATAAACCAGGATTTGGAAATCGCTGCATGAAGAATCAGCCTCTTCCGTAAGTTGCTAGCTAATCTCTCTTGAACAAGATTCTAGCAGGATATTACTAGTGGAACTTGAGTAGTGAAACAAGTATGAATTGTCTTGACTTTTCACTAGAACCAATGCTTCAGATAGATGGTTGGCAATAATATCTAATATGGGGTCAAAAGTAACAAACAAACAGCAAGTGCCAGGGAATTAAGAAAGATTCATAGTGCTCAATGTGCCTAGCTGGAAACCAGCTCATGTAGCCTTGTATTGAGCATTTAGCAATGTTGAAATTTATGTCAGTAGGCCAGTGGGCTCAGATCCAAATCTTCACAGCTTCTCTGGCATTTCCCACGTGAGTCCCCTCATGTTCCTCCTGTTCCCCCTGGTGTGTTTGGAAGCAGTAGCTTCAGCAGGTGCTCAGATTGTGTAGTAGCAATAGAACAGTCTCCACAATTTGAAGCTATTCTCACTGTGAAGTGAGGGAAGTGTTACTAGAGTTCTTTAACATTTGTTGTCCTACCTGTTTACCCTGCTCGTGAGTCGTGCTTTGGAGGCATTTGTCACTGGCTTGCTATGCTTTGCCACTTGCTCCTTTTCTCCTGCCTCTCTCCTAGTCAAGATATCCAGCAGCTTGACTCTTCTGGCTGTCTTCTCCTCTCCTCTCTCTTCCGATTCCTCTCCTCTGCCTGCTACAGCAGGAGCAAAGAGGAAAGTTTTAAAAATAGAGAAAAGATACTGCATGAGCAAGGAGAAGGGTAGTTTCTTTACAAAGATGTGTCTCCACTGCAGATTTTGTATGTACCGATGGGTCTAACACAGTCCCCTTGTTCCTTCAGTGTCCTATCTGTAAGCTGAAGACAGTGAACTTGGCAGAGATGTAGGGGGAGATTATATTTGTTCATGTTTACCAAGTACTTTAAAATGTTCTTATTATTCATAACTCACAGGATGAGGGCTGAGAGGAGAATATCTGTTGAAAGCATTGTGATTTTGTGGATTTGTGAGCTCTCATGAACTGTATATCTGCACAGTTTAAGGAATCTGTTCTTCTACACAGAAACTACCCATGCAATAATATGCCAACTGCCTGGAACACACCTTCTGTTCATCCTAACCTAAGCAGGCTCCTGCTGAGCCAAAAGTGGAGCCCTGAGAATCCATCACCTTCCTGCAAGTGCAGCACTGACAAGAAACTCACTATGCTGCCAGAATGCCCTGCAGGCGCAGGAGGCCTCCCACCACCACAGGTTGTGTCCTTGTGCCATAAATCTTTGTAGAAAAGTTTCATGGCAAGTGCTGGAGGAGGGATTAGTGTGCAAGTACCTTGCCATGCCAATATACGTGAAAAGAGCTGAGTATATTTCCAAGGGAACAAGAATTGCTGGAATTTGGAATTAAATTTCAAAGGTATTGGAAAAGCTTGCACATCTAAATGAAATGTGATTACTATTTTCATCCAAATTACAAACTTTTCATATAGAAGAAAATCACAAAAAAAATTCAACAATTTATCAAATAATTTATTTATTTATTTTTGCCTCAGAGAACAATTCTATTTGCAAGATTGCCTTTCTTTAAAGAAGGGAAGAGAAGAAGGGAGAAAGAAGAAAGGAAGGAAAGAAAAAAATGTCATTAATTGAAAAACATGGAAAAAATTGGAAAAATTAATATTGAGTCAACCCCAAATAATCATTTTTTTACATGCCTTTTGGTTCCATTTTTAGAAAGAAAATTCTAAGCAATCCTAATGAGTGTTCGTTAGATGTGCATGAAGATGAGTAGTTTAATAACCACTGATGCTATATGAAGAGATGAGACCTACATTCCCACCTGCTTCTATTGATGAATAATCTTAGTAGTGCCCTTTATAAAATGTGCTTGCTCTTTTGAGGAGCTAAGGACAATTGTAGCCTGTTAGTATTTACATTTTCTAAATGTTTTTCTAACAAGTTAAAGAAAATGGAACTACAGCCACTCTCAGAGTAATTAGCTGGCTAATTTAATGTGTCACCATGCACCCCATTCAACTTAAATATTCCTGTTTGGCAGACTGCACACAACAGCCAAATGACTAAAGTCATTCTAGTTTTACCACTAATGTCACAAGCTTGATAAATTTCTGAAGCCAAATCTATGACACAATCTCTTAAAAACACTGATTCTCCTTGCTTTGGTTTATCTACCACTATTCGCAAAACAACAAAGAAAAGTTGTTTACGTATCTCTAGAATTCCTGTCTATGAAGCAAAAAAAGAAATAATAAAGAGATTATAGTCTGATGTTATTCACAGCATCCCAAGTTATTTCTCATTTCCAAGTAATTCCGATCCAACAGACAGCCAAAGTTGAATTTTGCTAATTGCATGCTAGTGTATTTGAGAGGGAAATTTAGTCTAAAACTTCAAATCCAAGTAGGATGCAAAATTAATTTTTTGTTTGTTTGTTTGTGGAGATTCTAGTAGTCTAAGGGAAATGTCTTTATCATAATATTATCCTGATAATTTTGCAGGATATGATAATTTTATATAACTTTTCAGGAAGAAACACATTTAAGTCTCCAGGGAAGTAAATAATAGTGAAGTATGTCTGAGCATAGACAGCTTATTTAATGAAGGCACTATGATGCTACGTCTTCCTGTGTGTTGTCAAGAATCGGCTCAACTTCTGTCATCCGGTACTGCCTCTCTGTGGACAAATGTAGGAACTTCTGGAAAGTTCATTAGCCTTACTTTCTAGGTCGTTTCAGGTTGCAAGCTTTGCCCTCTGAAACCGCCCGGGAACCTTTTAAAGTATATTCTTCCTTGGGATAAACTCAGCAAGTTTGAGCTTTTGCATTTCACGGGACCCTGTGTTTGAAAAAAGCTCACAAAGGTGTCATAAGGCATGGTTTTCATTCAAAGCATCTAATTTGCTAGTGAAGGTGAAGTTTTCATGTTAATTTTTACTTCAACTTGCTAAATCATAGAAAACTACCTTATCTTCACTGTGAAAGAAGGAAGCTTTTCAAATAAATTGAGGTCCCAGTGAAGATAAGGTAGTTTTCTATGATTTAGCAACTTGAGGTAAAAATTTGGGGCAAGTTTCAGAGTAAAGTGCAGCTGTTTTGTGTCAGACATCACAGACTTCTGTGATTTCATGATTTCTTCTGAAATCTCAGTAAAATAATGAATTTTGGGCTAGAAAATGAATGACCCACTATCAGCAACAGTATGAACCTAAGCAATTCCTCTAAGTCAAAACTATTTTTGCTGTTTTACTGAGACTTACTTAATAGCTTTAGAGACTGTAAAGTTTACTGTGATTGATTAGGTTTTCTTTTCTTTCCAGAGAGTACAGCACAGCACAGAAATTCTTCAAGACCTGACCCACAGAAATATTTCAGATTTTCTGGTGAAAACATATCCCACTTTGATAAAAGGGAGGTAGGGATGAATCTCTCTGTTTTTTCAGATGTGGTATTTTGTATCTGGCCTTTACATTCTTATTTAATAATAACACAGCACCTGATTTGCCACAGTATTGCATAGACTTGAGCATCATGTCCATATTACTGATGTAAGGAGATGCCCATTTTAGAGGAGTTAAATTGTTTTAATTATACTTATTTGTATAATTGGCTACTCCTTTATAGGCAGAGCTAAGCTGCAGCGGTGATGGAATGCCATCTTAATGGTAACTGTCAGTGGTGAGAAAACTGATGCCTCTGCACAGCATGGGGAACTGCCTTGCAGAGATACCAGTTTGCGTCCCTGAAGGACTGTTAGCCACACCAGCATGACTATCTGCCTCTGTTAATTATCACTTGCTTCCCAGAAGTGCTGAAGAGCCAAAGGAGAAGGACTGTTAGCCACACCAGCATGACTATCTGCCTCTGTTAACTATCACTTGCTTCCCAGAAGTGCTGAAGAGCCAAAGGACAGTGTTACATAGATACATCTATCGTACTGATAGCTTCTCAGCTTTCCTGAGTGTTGTGCATAGTAATTAGCTATGCAGTGTCCATCGCCTGTTATTTCTGATTCAGACCTTGCCACCTTTTCAATTCCCAGCAGAGTTCTTGAAATTTCTGTTGTATTAGCTATGTGCTGGCTGCCTTTGACTGATTCCTCTTAGCATATGTCATAATTGCTTTAGATACATCTTTTAAAACCAATTCATTACGGATTTAGGATAAAGCCAGTATGTGTCACTTCAGAAATCTTCCTTATCTCTGTATGAGCTGGAGGTGAATCATGTTGGAAACCAAAGCAAAACAAAAAAATCCAAAAACCCACTGCAGGGAATACCAGAAGTCCTGACAACCCCACAACTTAAAGTAATAGGCAGCAATTAAAAAAAGAAAGACAATACAAAGGGGGCGAGGGGGGGAAGCTGTCTGGGGGGAACTGGAGATCTGCAAAGTATAGGAATTCACCTTTAATTCACCTTTAATTTCCATTTAAGCCTGACAATACCATTGACTTTGGTTCAGTGCGTTAAAAAACAGGATTCTCTTTGTCTGTTTCAGCTTGAAGAGCAAATACTGGGTCAATGAAAGGAGGTAAGAAACTAGTTCATAGATTATGGTTGTAAATAAAAGGAACAAGGAATTTGTGTTTAACCATGGAGCTTCACAATGTTTCTCTGAATGGACAAGGGGAATTGTGGCAGATAGTATATAACAAAGTGATTGCTTTAGTGGGAAATAGGTTGGGAGTCAGCAAGGGTTTTATAAAGACAAGGGGTTATATTCGTTTGGACTAATCCCACAAGGATGAAGGTCAGAGGCACACAATGGAACTGTCACAGTTTTATTATCTACAAGAGTCAGACTAATGGGGTCTGAGTGATGGAAAGTTACAATACAATAGTGCACTACATTGCAATAGTGCTCTGATGCAGCTCTTTCAAAGTGGAGCAGAAAAATATGAGCCTTCCAAAACAAGGACACGAGTAAGATGAGACCTAGACACTAGCCTATGAAATATAGAAGTAACAATAACAACTCCTCATCCTTGCTCTGAATATGTACAGTAGTTATAAAACAGACTCCACTAGTACTCCACGCTTATGTAGAGGCATCAGCTAATGCCAGTGTGATGGTCTACACTGTAGATACAAAGCTTAGAAAGGTGACTAATTAGCCTTGAGGAACATGCTTAGTTTTTCATCAGCAGTAGGAATTCACTTCGAAGGTAGTAGACAGATGACTGGTTCCTTCATAGAATATCTGCTTGTTCATGTGCAGACATTACTTTCTATGGGATTAGACTTTGGTTCACCTTGTGCAATAGTATTTATCATTATGGAGTATTGGCTGGCACCAGCATAGGTGAATCCCTGCTCCTTTCAGGGCAACTGAAATTTTAACTGAGGTCCATGCTGTCCTCAGTCCTTCATGCTGTCCAAACAGTTATAAGTCAATTATCTTGATTTAAAGATTTTGCACCGTAGAAATAACTGTTTTCTCCAAATCTTTTATCTAAATAATAATTTTCTCAGAATCATAGCATGAACCTCCCAGAAACTGATAGAACTATTATTTGTAAGCCCTGTAAAGACCTAATACAACTTGTTAGAAAAGAGCGGAGAGTTATACATTAGTTATATGATATATAGAAATCAAACTTACATTAAGTGGATCAATGTACAGATTTTTGTGTCTGTGGTAAAGTGACTGATGATACTGTTTTCTTGTTAGATACGGAGGAATTTCTACAGGAGGAAGGCTCCCAGTCCTTCATGTTTCTGGAGATCAAGTTGTCAATTTTTTAAGTGATCTTGGCCGAATGATGAATGTGACAGGAGTAAGCAAGATAGTTTTGGGGTTTTTTTGGTCCCCTTAGTAAAGAATTGTTACAAAGCTGAAAACTTGCAGCACCAGATTGCACCCAGACAGTTGATCTTTAGCCTTTTCTTTTCTATTCTAGGGACAAACTTCACTGGCTGCTGCTAAAGAAATTTCTAATTTCCTTAAATACATGGAAACTGAAGATAATATTAAGGTATTTTCTGGAAGTAGTCTGCTAACTCATAGTCCTTTCTGTCATAGACTTTGAGTTGTGACATTATTGGTAGTGGCATTCTTGGATGCAAGAGGAGCTGAAATACTAATGATAAGTAATAAGGGATACAGTGATAATGTCAAGTTATTTCTAATGTGAGATTTTTTAACCATGTTCTTAGTACTTCTTGCTGTCCTAAATACTTCCGAGTAGGACACATTCTGTTAAATTTTAAAATGTGCTTCTACAAAATCCCTTGACAGGGGCTGTGAGCTCCTCCTGCTGGACTGTGCCTAGAAGCTATGAATTCCTGGTGGTGCATTCTTCCCTGCTGACAATGCCCACCAAAGTAGATAAAAGGCAGCCAAGTTTTCTCCTGCAGCTCAGGGTTATTAGTGAAGGCTTCTGGTAATGAATCTGTGCTTTCTGGCTCTTTTAGGTGTGGTTTAACAATAAAGGCTGGCATGCTATGGTTAGTTTCATCAATGTAGCCAACAATGCAATCCTTAGAGCTAACCTGCGGACTGGCCAAGCCCCTGAGGAGTATGGGATCACTGCTATAAACCATCCCCTCAACCTTACTAAGGAGCAACTCTCTGAAGTCACTGTGTAAGTCTGTCCTCTGCTGCTAGCTTTTACCCCTTCCTCTCCTGGGAGCTTACCACCTCCAATGTACTCACACTCTGAGGAGAAATAGTTCAGTTGACAGAACATGGAGGCCTTTCCATGAAGTTTCATTCTGATGGAGAATTAGATATGCAATCTATTCTTTTCTGTCTCCTTATATTCCTGTAAGAGTTCATTCCCATCCCATGCAGGAGCTATGACCATTGGTTATACATGATTACATGTTTCTGTTGATTCTGAAAGATTCTGAAGTCTGTTCATGTTCAAAAGCCAACAGACCTACTTCTGAAATAACACAGAGATCATAATCCCAAGAAGAATCAGAAATTGCCCTTAACTGACTACAGGTAGACAGTAGTCTACCATCTCCATCTTGGTGTCAAGGACAGCACACAGGTTTATTTTCAATGGCATGTGGTAGGTTTGGTGTATTCCAGAATCTAAAAGCCATAATTTGTTGAAAAAGACACCCCTAAGAAAACATGACTTCCCACTCCTGTCTTCTATTAAGTTCAGAATTCAGTGAAACTGAAAGCTTCTGCCTTAGCAAGATCTGCACTTCATCTCACTGTCTGCAACTTGCCTCCTTGAGTCCCTCTTTTCCCAGCACCCAGAACACTTTGACTGTTGTGCCTTAATGTCTATTTTGACACACACCATAAAGGAAAGGCTATCAAACTGAGATATATATAGGAGTTGAACTGTCCCAGAGAATGAAGGAAAGTAAAAAATCAGGAAATGGTACCACCATCATCCGTGTTTCTTAGCTACAGTACCCAGCACAACTTGGGAAATACACTAGCACATTTTGAAATCGGAAAGGTCTTCTACTTACAAAATAATGTTGCTACTTCTAGATCTTAAAATTCCTTCCAGATTCCCCAAATGCTACTATAGTGCTGTGTTGCATCCATTCCCTTGCTCACAGTCGCTTCTTGTGCTCTGTTTTAGGCTGACCACTTCAGTGGATGCTGTTGTTGCCATTTGTGTGATTTTTGCCATGTCCTTTATACCAGCCAGTTATGTTTTATACCTGATTCAAGAACGTGTAACGAAAGCCAAGCATCTACAGTTCATCAGTGGTGTGAGCCCTGCAATCTACTGGCTAACTAACTTCATGTGGGACATAGTGAGTAACGGCTGGTCTGATTTCATAGCCTGCAATTATTCCTGGGTTTGCATGAACTGGGGACTAATCAGTGAATTGAGTGAAGGGTGATGCTGAGCATTGCAAAGCATTCATTTCTTTAAATGTTTCTCAGAGAGCATGCTAAGGATTTGACCTCCTAATTACAGATGTAGGAATTGTTGGGTGCCCAACTCATTATTCAACTAATGAAGCTGAAATGGTTGTAATCTTAGAGTTACCTTCCTTAGAACTGAATGCATAATAAAGTACAACTTCCCATAGCAGGGGAAAGCCTGCATGATGCTAGTCACTCCTGTCCTCTAGAAGAACCATAACATGTTTCAAGATATTCAGGAAATCTAAGTGGAGGAGTTTCACGGGCTGCTGGAACAGTAACTGGAGGCCAGAGAAAATACTCTAGGGTGTCTAAAATTACATAAATGTATTTGTTTAGGTCACTGAATCATGTTAATCTGTGTTGTTCCAAAAGGATTTAGACCACAGGCCCAGGCTTCCTTAGTCAGGGTTCAGCTACCCTCCCATTACTCCTCAGGCCACTTTGTGACAAAGGAGCAAATTCTTTGCCTGGTTGATGCACAGCAAGGGGCTTGTTTTCTAGCCAAGCCTTCTCAACAAAGAGAACAGCCAAGGGCTTATGCAATAAGAAAAGCATGAACATGGAATTGGAGAGAAAAAAAAGAAAAAAAAAAGGGAAAAATATTGAAATAATTGAAAAGCCCAAACCTCTTCAAGCTTCAGAAGGTGCTCTATCAGAGGAATGTAAAGTAAATGAGGGAAAAGAAGCAATTCTCTGAATTCCTGTCCCCTGCTGGTCAGCGCAGCCTCCCAGCTACTTCTTTGACATGGATTCTGCTTGACCGAGGCTCTTGATAGCATGATGCAAAGGTATTGATTGGTGCTGGCAGTTCTGTGAAATGCCACCTTCCATTCTGCATGGGGAGCTCTGTGCATTGCAGTAGGCTAGCACTACTAATACCAAACAGAGAAACTGAGAAGAGCAGTGGCCAAGCATACTTGCTTTAGCCTCCTCCCAGGAATGTGGCTCAGGTAACTAGCTTTTTCCCTCCTAAACAGCTTTTGCACCATCAGAAACTGCACTTCCATTGCATATGCACGGCCTCTTTCTGCAGGCAGCCTGCCAGCAGGACCATGAAATACTTGGCTCCCAAACCATAATCTAAAGAACAGCAATATATATTGTATTTTTGTTGAACAGTCTGATAAGAAGATGTCGAGTGATGCCAGGGACCCATTGATCCAAAAGCATGAGGGTGACTAGTCTAGCTCATGAATTCCAGTGTTCCTCAATTCAAAATCTTTTTGGAATAATGTGTAGGATCTGGGTATGTTTACAGACTGTCTCAGGTCTTACACACTGATCTTCACCCTGTGATGTGGCAGGTCAATTATGCACTGAGTGCTGGAATGGTTGTGGTTATATTTGCTGGATTCAACAAGAAAGCATACACTTCTCCGACTAATCTCCCTGTGCTTGTTGCCTTGCTGCTTCTGTATGGGTGAGTGTTCAAGGTTATTCCTGCATGTGGGGCCCTGTATTTCACATGGAAATGATTTCATGCTATTGAGCTCTGTGCTTCGAGAAATCCAGCTTTAAAGAGTAAAACTGAGTGGGGGCAATACAGGTTAGAAATGGATTCCCTCCCTCCTCCAGGATATTTACACACTCTGGCCACATGCTGTAAAGGAGATTTTATCATCAGTGCCTTAGATTTTTAAGCATTAAGTGTGATCCCTACAGGAAAATATATTTGTTCGGTTTGCTGCTTTCTGATAAGTACATTGTGTAGGAATTTAGCGCTTGTTCATTTGCCTCATTGACAGCCAATACCCAAGTATCTTTCAGCATTTAACTGAAAGGCAGAGAGTACTGAGTCTTCAAGACTTTTTTTTTTCCCTTCAAATGAGCATTTGTGTTGGTAAAATACCATTTTATAAGGCTGACTGAAATTCACTCTCTCATTTAATTAGTGGTAATATATTTTTATCTATAAAATAATTTTCCTGATAGCCCTGCAGCTGATGTAGTCTAGGCAAAATGATCAACTAGATCTATTTCTAGAGCTGAAGAGAGAAATGAGGTGCTTCACATCCTTCTATGTATATCACAAATTAAGCCTAAGAGGGAACAGTTCTTTTCTGGGCAGACTACCTTTAATTTTCTGAAGTTTTTGTGTTCTTTGAATGAAAATCCCAAGAAAATGAAAAACATTACCGTCACTTAATCTCTGTAAAATACCCAATGTTAAAAAATGCTATCAGAACATCCATTTGTTTTAATTTTTCATTATATCTTTTTAAAGTGCAACAGTGGTATCTTTTATAAGTTATCTGTGGCTCTGTATATTTTTTTTTAAATACAGTATTTCATGGCTGTGTGGATGGACATTTAAAATGTCTTTGCATATTTTAAAGCATCTACCAAGATGAAATTTTCAGAAAAAATGTAATCACATGGCAGTTGCTTCAATAATAATTTCATGATTTCCTACTCTGAATAGAAAACATAAAAGAAGGTAAATTAATAGAACTGTATGTTAACCCTTGTGTTCAGCTGCAGTCACAGTGGGAAACTTAGGATGATTCTTTCTGACCACATGTGTATTTTCCTGTTAAGCAATTCAGGTTATTGTTACTGAATTCTTTCTAGTCAGACTGATTATTGCTAAGTATTGTAAGTTTATTCCAGAGGAATACTCTTCTTGTGCTGCTGCATGTACATTTGCTATGTCCCAGAAATCATGGCACAGGAAGTTCCAAATCAGGAGTAAAAAAACAATGGTAGAGGAGTTAGAAAAGAATATAAAAATGTACAGAGTTTCTGATTTCTTTGAGCATTTCCAAAGGCTGAGGAGTATCTAGCAAAGCAGCGCGTCTTATCTGCTTTATCTAACATTTGTTTCTCCCTCCTGGGGTGCAATCCAGTGAGATGGGCAAAGATATCTGGGGTAATAATAACCTTGCCAGCATTAAGCTTTCTCAATTTTAGCAGTTTCTATTGCCCGGCATTTTAACAACAAAAAAGACTAAGCAGAAAAAACTTATCTAGTAACCAGGGAAAGAATGCTGTAGTGGTATGTCTGGTTGGTTACACTGTTTCATTACACTTGGGATGAGAAGGCTCAACTTTGTGTTTTCATTAGACCAACTGACATGAGAATACTGAGAAGCTGTTGTCATAGTTTTTCTGTCTTTTGCATGCAGATGGGCAGTAATTCCCATGATGTACCCCGCTGCTTCTTTCTTCAATGTCCCTAGCACTGCTTATGTTGCATTGTCTTGTATTAATCTCTTTGTGGGGATCAGCAGCAGTGCCATTACATTCATCCTGGAGTTATTTGAAAATAAGCCGGTAAGTAATATTTTTGTTGACACCTGGTTGTTGTGGTTTAACCCCAGCTGGCAACTAAGCCCCACACAGCTGCTCGCTCACTCCCCTCCCCGCAGTGGGATGGGGGAGAGAATCAGAAGGGTAAAAATGAGAAAACTCATGGGTTGCAATAAAGACAGTTTAATTGGTAAAGCAAAAGCCACACACACAAGCAAAGTAAAACAAGGAATTCATTCACCACTTCCCGTCAGCAGGCAGGCATTCAGCCATCTCCAGGAAAGCAGGGCTCCATCACACCATAACTCTGAATGTCCCCCCTTTTTCCTCCTTCCCCCAGCTTTATCTGCTAAGTGTGACATCATATGGTACAGAATATCCCTTCAGCCAATTGGAGCCAGCTGTTCCAACTTCAATAATAATTTCATAATTAGCTACTCAAAATCAAAAACAGAAAGTAAGGTAAATTCATAGAATCATATATTAAAGAAGTCTGGTTTCAGCTGCTTGTTATGTTGTTTCTGTTTCTTGTAGTCTTTGCTGAAGTTCAATAAAACATTGAAAAATGTACTGATTGTCTTCCCACATTTTTGCCTGGGCCGTGGACTCATTGACTTGGCCATGAACCAAGCAGTGACTGAAGTATATGCCAGGTTTGGTAAGTTAAGCCAGTAAGCACAAGTTATATCTGCATTGCATAGCCTGACCTTGGATGAGATGGTTGAAAGTTTTATCTTGGAAAATTAGTGGCTGTTTCTGAAATTCTCCCCTTTCACATCATCAGATGGATGAGGAATATGAAAGTTCAACCTCTCTGAAGGAATCACAGCTTCTGACAGAGCTGCTAGAACTCTACGGCCCAACCAGTTGTCTCTATTGAAAATGAACCCATTTGTTCAGTGCCAGATTCTGGTGTCTTCTTATCATTTGTTCTGAAGTCCTTAGATCATTAGCAGAGGATATATTATTTAATTTCATTTTAATACTTTGGCGGCCCTTGGTTTAATGCTTAAAGTGGCCACTGTTCTTCAAATGCATCCTCTTAGGATATGGCTGCCTCTGATACCAGACAACTTCTTATTAAAAGAACAGTCACATAGCAGAACTCATCTGTTTTGAACTCATCTGTTTTTATTCAGAAAATGTATGTCTTTCACATAATCCATGCAAATTTCATGTTATGATATCCAAATTAATATATCTTTGGAGAGCTTATATTTACTTTTACTCCCGTGTGCCAGCTGAGCTTGGGATGTATCTTAAAAATCTTTATAAGACACTGGAAAATGAAGATAGTGCCTGATCATGACCAAATAAAGTACAGATTTTCATCTTAAACTGTTACAATTATGCCTTTTGTTCTGAGGAGCAGTGGTTTTTGTCAGCAGTATTTCACTTTGCTTTCCGGTGCTCTTTCCACAAAGGTGAGGAGCATCTTTCCAACCCTTTTCAGTGGGATTTTGTTGGAAAGAACCTGGTTGCCATGGCTGTTCAAGGGGTTGCGTTCTTCATTCTGAATCTCCTTATGCAGCACCCTTTGTTCTCCACAAGATGGTATGTTTGAAAGCTTCTATTAATGTTCCTTTATTAACAGGGTGAGTGTCTTTGTTATTCTCTATGTCCTTCTTTTTTCTTTTTCTTTCTTTTTCTCTTTTGTCAGCTTTTTTTCCTTCTGTTTGCTTACCTGATTTCATCTGAATTTGTTGATATCCTGGCTCAAGAAAGCATTTACAAATGTGCATTATCTTAAGAGGATTTAAGAAAATATTATTAAAGAAATTAGTTTTCTTGAATTAAGATGTTTTTAGATTAAGACACTGTAATAGCAAGATTATAAAATTACTTGGCAAGTTTGTAGTGTCATAAGTACTGGCATAAGGTACTAGCCTGACACCCCTGAACAGGAATTCTAGTCCATGGCACAGGACAGTTGCAGCCTGGACACTATGGAAGCTTCCCCTCTCTGCTTTACAAATGTGCCTCTATCTCAATGAAAGCAGTTACCTTTCAGGTGTGAGCAGGTCATTGACTCCTGTTCAAGATTGCCAGCAAGAGTACTAATTGGTGCAATTACAAAAATACAGTCTTACAGGGAGGTGCACTCAAAAGACCTGCTGAAGGACTATCTGTAGTCACTCAAGAGCAGCCAAATAGCAAAAGCAGTGACTGATATCAAGCAAGCAGTTTCCTCCCATTTCAGTATTTAGAGAATAACTTTCAAAGGTCAGGGATTCTCCCAACAGCAAGAATGCTCCAGCCACTGTCACACTGTGAAGTTTCAATACCACTGCTTCCACCAGTTGCATTTTTAGCAACTGATTAACCATTGTTTCACATTGTTATTCTAACTGCATCCGGGGCAACTCATTGTTTCTGCAATCAATCTCTTGGTTTTTTCCAGGTTTTCTGAGACTGCCATGTCACCCATTACCGATGAAGATGAGGATGTTGCAGAAGAAAGAAAAAGAATCATGAGTGGAGGGAACAAAACAGATATCTTAGAATTGCAAGACCTGACCAAGGTAGTATTTTGAGAAGAATGAAACAAATGAGTGCAGTGTAAATTTATTCTTTCAGAATGTATTTCAGCTGTGGATTCAGACAGTATTGTTTTCAAAGTCAACCTTGTGCCTTGGAAAACAACAAACATGTTAGAAGTCAAGGCTATTTCCTTTGATTAGAAATCAAACTACAGGGAAGTCCAGCAAGGACAGTGCAACCCTCCCTGCTTAAGGTGTTTTTTTTAACCTCGCATTGTCTGACACAACTGTTACCTCCTGAGTGTACATTTCTACTAGTAGTCTTTTCTTCTACCATGCTGTTTTTTCCATAGGTGAGTTTCAGTCTCAGTTAACCACGTGGTTGATTTCACACCAAGGGCTATAGTTATTGCTAACTTATCTTCTTTCCAGACATTGCATGCTATCAAAACACATGTGAGCTTGAGCTACAGAAGTACAAAGATTACACACTTTACTGGGATCTTATGAATAGAGAACTGGAGTATCATTCTTCAGGCTATCTTGCTGTATTGTTCCACCTTGGTTTGATATGTCAGAGACACTTTGTCCTCGCAAAGCATCAGGTCTGTCTCCTAGTGCTGAAGATATGAAGGAAAAGGCTGCATGCAGAAAAATTGGTATTTTTAGGGATCATTACAGATTTACTTAATGTAAATAAATGACTGACTTTGTAGAATGCTTACTCTTTCTCTTAAGTTTTTTTATTTACTCCTGTCTTGGTTCTAAAGTTGGCTCATCCCAATAACATTAAACTAAGAAATTCAGATGATTTACTTTGCTGTAGATGTCTCAAAATAGGATTTTTATTGGGTTTTTTTCCTGTCTATTTAGATTTATGCAGGTAGGCACACGCCTGCAGTGGACAGACTCTGTGTTGGCATCCGTCCCGGAGAGGTAGGTTGTTCAATAACACTAGATTACATTCCACAGATCAGTTCAGATTTCATGCCCTCACTGATTTCCAAGTTGGAAATACTAAAGAATGTGACAAATTTTGTTATATAGTGCTTTGGTCTTTTGGGAGTGAATGGCGCTGGCAAAACCACAACATTCAAAATGCTGACTGGAGATACTGATGTGACATCTGGAGATGCTGTAGTGGCTGGCAATAGGTAAGTACCTTAAAAAAATAAGAAATTTAATGCTGACAGTGGGACAAAGCAATTGGATCTAATGGCAAGAGATAACAAATGTTAGATAACGAGTCCAATAGGGTACTTTGACCTTTGGGACTTTTCTCTGGCTGTTTCTAGTGTCTTTGTTTGCACAGTGCTGGCATAATGTCAGAAGTTAATGAAGTCTGATCTGGTACTCACTTACATTATTTTAGATTCAGGTTGTGTGTCTTGGTTTGTTGGGTGTGCTTGGGTTTTGATTCTTTGTCCATGGTTGTGATTTGAACAATGGCTATTTTGTTGCCAAGATATGTTCTGGGACAACCTGCTCTAGGTGGCCCTGCTTGAGCAGGGTGAGTGGACAAGGTGACCTCCAGAGGTGCCTCCCAACCTCAATCCTCTGTGATTCTGTACTTCTACTACTACTACTACTACTAGTGTTAGCAAAGTGTTAGCCTTGTGTCTTGCCCATGTGTTCCCAGTGGCCACACTCTGTGATGAAACTGACTGATCTTTTTCTTCTAGAAATAAACAACATTAGCAAAAAATAAGATCTGAGTGGCTGTTCAAAGAAATTCTCTTAACATAGTCTGTAGTTAGGAAAATGGGTGAGGGGAAATGGGCTTACACTCTTAACCAGGACTGAGTTGACTTTAACGAACATATATTCCTTGCTATTCTGTACAGACAGATATTTTAGTAGGGTGTTGTATCAGGAAGAATTCATTCCCCTCTTAGAAGAGTTGTTGCCCCAGAAAAGAAAAAATTTGTTGAAACTGTCCATCTCTGTCTTAAAGCTAGTACTGTAGAACTAATACCCTTTTCTTTGTTTCTCCAGTATATTGACCCACATTTCTGATGTCCATCAAAACATGGGATACTGTCCTCAGTTTGATGCCATTGATGACCTGCTCACAGGACGAGAACATCTCTACTTATATGCACGCCTGCGGGGGGTTCCAGCAGAGGAAATCAAGAGGGTAAAGCATTCTTGCTTTTGACTTAGATGTAGTTACAGTGAGTATTTGTGGTGATAAACTGGGTTCATAACATGCCAAGGGCCGGAGTTTCCAAAGTGGGCTTGCCATTCTGTGTGTTGAAGGCCAGGGACTGGTTCCTGTGATTTGGACAGTTAAATAGAAGACTGCACCATCAAATGCAGGTTCTTAGCCATTAATAGTACTTGCAAAACTGTGGCGCCAACTGTGGAAGGGTAAAGATGCAGTTGTTATGACTCAGAACTGCACTGGTTGCTGGTTTGTTCTTGCCTTTAAAGTTGTTTATGTATAAGAAAGAAAACATGGGGAAGGTTCCAGAAGAAAAAAAATTCAATTCTTGTACAGATAGGAGTTCTACAGCTGAGGCTGGTTTATGACTTTCCCTCAACTATTTAGAATTCCCCTCATCATCACGAATTTTTTGGACTCCCCTGCTCTGCTTCTAAAATGAATGTGCTAAAACCCAGCGGATTGCCATGTCTGCCAGAAGAGGGATGTATCAGCAATCCTGTCTGTTATGCATTAGCTGCTGTGTGAAAAAGATGGTCTTTCTCATAGGTTGCAGAATGGGGCATCCAGAAGCTGGGCCTTCCTATGTATGCAGACCACCTGGCTGGGACCTACAGTGGTGGCAATAAGCGCAAGCTCTCCACTGCCATCGCACTTATAGGCTGCCCACCGCTCATCTTGCTAGTAAGTGTTACGGTAACATAGCTCTGTGATAGTTCAATATAACATTTCATAAAACTACGTGCTAAAGAGGTACGAGAATGTTTATGACAGTCCTCGCAAGCTCCTTTCTACCCTCAACTTATATCTACTTCAATGTAATTGTGAGTTCTTTAATTTCAGGGATAGACTGAAATGTATAACTATGTCTTCAATGGACCCCAAGTGATTATGAAAGAAATATCTTCCACAAAGAATGGTTTAGATAAAATCTATAATCCAGACAAATCTGAATTTAAATCCACATTTGGTTTCAGTCTGCCTTTTCTTGTTAGAGTATAACCGCTCATGTAAAAGATTATCTTATGACACACAGCTTGCTGCTTTATCCAGGAGGACAGAGGAAGATAGTTACCCTCTTGCAGCCTTTAATGTATTTGAATAAATTATACAAATTTAGACTAAAGTATACAAATGCTGAAACGTAGTTCTCATCAAATAAGTTATCAGATAATTGTGTATCTCAAGGGAGATTCTAAATGCAATTACTACAGAAAGTCTTTATTTCAATTACACTGTATCACCTTAATTTGTACGCTAAAAAGAAAAATTTTAATAGCATTTCAACAGCATGGTTCCTTGTGCCATTTAATATGCCTTTATATGTGTTCTGCCTGTACACAGTAAACAGCCAGATAAAATGTTTTCTCATAATTTCTTAAGACAAAATGTTGAATGAATTTGTTTTCCCCAAGATTTTGTTAAAAGTTTTTCTTACTAACTGTGTTAACTTGATTTATGCAGGACCATATCCTTAGCTGGTGTAAATCAGGGTTACTTCACTAGCTTCTTGGGTTGAGAGGTGTGTTCTGTGTTTGTGTTAAGTAAGAAGGTTACCTGGGGAGAACTTGCTCTCCTCTTACAAGAGCTGTTGCACCAGAAAAGGAAGATTTTATCTGAAGTATCCATTATTATAGAACTAAGATTATTTTCTTTGTTTCTTCAGTACATTGACCTACACCTCTAATGTCCATCAAAACATGGGAGCCAAACTTGACACAATTTGATGTAACTGCTACTGCATGAGCCTCCTTCCATTTATTTATATTTTGGGTCCTAAGTATTTGTATAATGGGGTATCACAACTGCTTATACTTTTGATATCTAAGTCCCTAAACTGGGACCAGACTGTTGTACTGGTCACTGTGTTCGCTCCCTTCCCTGTAGTCGTGCCCTACACAGCCAGCATTATATTCTTACCTGCAATTTCTTGTACCTTTTTCCTTACTGCTTTGTGCCAAGAAGTACATTAGTACCCATTCACTCATGGGCAGTGCACAAGGTGCAGGTGCTTTCTCAAGACACAGATTTCAGTAGGGAAGCAGCTATATGCTAAGGCCCAAACACATAATGACTTGATTCTAAACAGATTTTCTTATCTGCTTTTCTGACTCTGATTGTCTTAACCTTTCCCTTACAGGATGAACCGACTACTGGAATGGACCCTCAGTCCCGGCGCTTCCTGTGGGACTCTATTGTCAGTGTGCTCAGAGATGGGCGAGCTGTGGTTCTAACCTCACACAGGTAAAAAGAGTTAGAATTCAGAATCCCAGAGTAGCTGAAGTTCATCTGCTGGCTTTTATCTCAAATATCTCTTCTCTTATTTGAAAGTATGGAAGAATGTGAAGCCCTCTGTACTCGTTTAGCCATCATGGTAAAAGGTACCTTCAAATGCCTGGGCACAATTCAGCAGCTAAAATACAAGTGAGTAAAAGATTTTTATAGTGCATTTTAATGGGAAAACTTAATGTATGTGACATATACCATTCTTAAAATAGCAATTCAATCTGAAGAGCTGTTGTTTAAACAGACCCATTTCTGGGTGCAACTATGTGGTATGCTAGGCAATTTGAGCAGATCTCATTTCAACTCTGCTATGCTACACATCACTTCTGCAGGGCAAACACAGGGCTTGCTACAAAGCTAGATTTTATGCTTTATCTTTCAGAAACTCTGAATGTTTTCATAGCTGCAGAAAATTAATTTCCTTCCTGAATAATGAAACCATCTCTTCATCCAATTCCCAAATCCACATGTGCTTCCCAGGTTTGGAGATGGCTATATTGTCACTCTGAAAATCAAAGCTCCAAAATATGGCATGCCTCCAGATCCTACTCCTGCTGAGCAATTCATACGCATGAACTTCCCAGGAAGTTTACAGAGAGAGAAACACTACAACATGCTGCAGTATCAGATTTGCTCCTCCTCTTTGGCTAAGATTTTTCGGTTAATACTCTCCAATAAGGAAAACTTGCATATTGAAGAATATTCTGTGTCTCAAACAACTTTAGATCAGGTGAGTAAGAAATAAAGCATCCATGAGAGAGCCTGTCTGGTGGGTTTTAGGCAATGCAATAGGGGTGTATCTAAACAACGGAAAGACCAAACTGTTCAGAGTAGAGAATTCTCTCACACTTCTTTCTCAGGCAAAATTCACAGACCCTTCATCAAGGAGGGTGGATCAGATATGAAATCTGTAATTAATTCCCTGTGTAAATAGGTGCCATTTGAAAGCTAGTAAGACAGCGTTTCCCAGATGACAGAATTCACACAACCCATTCCTTCAGAGACAGCAGTCTGAGCAAGGTCACCTGTTCAGAATAAGGCTTGCTGAGCTGGGAGTAACATTTTATTTTAAATAAGAGATTTGGGCTGTGTTGTGTCAGACACTGTGCTATCTAGTTAAATGTTTATATGTCTGTGTCATGCGCTTTTATACAGGAGCAATTAGACCTCAAAAAACTGGAAAGTCCACTATGACTGTTGGCAGCACCCACTTGCTAGAAGGTATTAA
Source organism: Falco cherrug (assembly GCF_023634085.1). Lineage (NCBI taxonomy): Eukaryota > Metazoa > Chordata > Aves > Falconiformes > Falconidae > Falco > Falco cherrug. The sequence goes on from NC_073708.1 coordinate 16,150,758, forward strand.
CTTCATCTGCCTGCTTCCCTAAGTAGCTGAGGGTCCACATATGCAAAGCTGTCTTTGATGGGAATGCTAGAGAGACATTCCTGGCTGCCTTACAGCTTCCTACTAAAATATTCTGTCTCCTCTTTCCCATCACAACCAAGCTCACATTGTGCAAGCCATGCAAACCTTGCTTAACCCATCTCCTGCTTGCAAAAATACAGGATTTTAGTTGCAAGTAAGTGCATCCAAAAAGGAGGTTGCAAGGAAGTTTTTCAAAATAAAGAAGGAATTAATGCTCCCTGCTGGTATGCAGTGCCTCAGTTCAGTTCATGTCTAAACCTTTCTGTCTCTTCCCTGCAGAGAGGCCAAGAGGATGCAAATGTACAGACATTCCACTAATACATCCCAGTTGATATGAGATGGTGACATTTTCTGCTTTCTTCATACAGGTTTTTGTGAACTTTGCTAAAGAGCAGACGGAGGATGAGGAAATTCTTTTGCATCCCCGTGCAGCTGGAGCCAGCCGAGAAGCAAAGGTGTCCCCTGCTTTGCATCAGCAGGGAGTTGCATAGACAATTCCTACAGTCACTAGCGCTTGAGTGTGCACAGTGCAAAGATGTGCCATATCAGAGCAGTACAAGGGTAAGATAAAAGTTTCCACACTCAGTATTATACTGATTTTTTTGCACCTTTCTGAGCACTGTGCTCACAACTGCAACAGCCCTAGCAACAGCCAACTTCTGCTGCTCTACCAGGAACACTACATGCTGAAAGTGTCAAAGGACAGGCGAGTCCTTGCTATAGAACACAATGTTTCTCTAACATGAAGTTCGTTATAAGATACAAGGAGGGAGTCCTCATTCCTCCTTGTTGACATGTAAAGAACATTAAAGATAGTTTCTCCATCTGGTCCTTTCAGGATGGTAGGTTTTTCTTGCTTAAGTCAACTGCCACCTCAGCAGATAGGTCCCAAGGCAAAGAGCATTCCAGCTAAGAAGTGGATTCCTGCCATCCTGAGTGCACGGGACTACCAAGGTCAGAACATCAGTGCTGGCTGATGGGGCTAGTGCTGGGAAACAGCTTCACTGTCTCACCAGGCTGCCAGTGAAAACAAATGGTTGTCTCAGCAAGAATGGGAAGAATCAATTCCGATCTCAGACCCAGGCCAGAAATTTGCTTACCAAAAAAAATAAATAATCTTAATGAAAATTATTTCATACTCATCTTCAGGTTTCTCAAATAGAAGCAAAGTGTCAAAATGAAGATTAAAAGGAAAGAGATATGTCCAAATCTGCCACAAGTTTTGTTTTCTCATGGAGGCCTGGAAAGATATCTTTGTTACTTAAACAAGATCAATTTTTAGTTATTTCCTGTGACTGGACCTTAACTGGGTGTAAAGTGTGACTAGGGCATGTGCTTAGATGGAAAATTTCAACCTGCTTGTACTCCACACTGCACTCTGTGGGAAATCATTTGACATTTAGCTCCTTTCTCTGGCTCACAGTTAAACTACTGAAAATAACAATACTGAAAACAAATTCATAATGATGTAATGCTTCAGTTATCTACCAGAGCTAACCATTTCTAAGAATCTTCTCTAAGATATGTTTTACAGAAATAAAATCTGGGTCATGTCTTTTCTGCTTTGTTAAGGTTTTTTTCTTCAATTGATGTAGTTTTTCTTTTATATATATATAAAAGAACACTCTTGCTTTTTACTGTACGAAATATTATGAAGCTTCAGCAACCAGCTGTAGGTATCTTCTTTTGCCATAATTATTTCAACTGATTTCAAAATATAGTCTAGAATTTATTGCATATTTCACCTTTACAAATAGTTGCAAAAATCTTTCTATACATCCATTATAGATAAATAAATTAATCATGAAACAAAACAGTATCTATACATTCTCTTCATATTCTAAAATAGCTTCTTTAAAATGTCATTTAGATAGATTGCAATAGTCTTTTTTTACTAGATTTGCACAAAACCCAGCTAAGTCCCACTGAACATCTTGTGAAAAAGAAAACACAGGAAGTCCAAAATGTAGCTGATTTTTCTCCCTGGCTCTGAAAATAGGAAGGAAGCTAGCATTCTGAGGACTAGCTGTCACTTCATGTATTTACAAAGTGTATTAAAAATTATTCAGAGAATGCTGACATAAAATGCTAGGTAAAAGATCCTTTAGTATCATAAGGACTTGTTATATGAAAACAGGCCAAATATCACATATATAGGATCTTCTGAACCTTATTTACTAGTATGCAATTTACTAATGAAGAAGACTAAAAAACCCAAACAAAAACCCCAGCAACACTGGATGTTACATCCATAAATAATACAAATACTTCTTACTTCAGATTCTTTTGGCAAATTAGGGGTTAGACCCAAATCAGGTATTTGAGTATTGCCCATTTCTTTATTCCAAGAATCATTCATGTTCTTTGGTAGTGTTATTTGTTACACAGCAGCTGCCTCCAGGCAGCACACTCTCTTCAAGTCAAACAAGCCAGATCATGCAACTGTCTTCAGGCCAGCTGGCCATGCTGGCTGAACTGAGCTCTCTAGTAGTTAGTTGGTATGTCCTTGTTCCAATGTACTTATGTCTTGCAGAATGCTGCTGCTAAATTTGGAGCTGCTTTTCAGCACAGACTTCTCAGTATCTGATCCATCCATCTAAATAGACTAGTACAGGAAAATCTAAGTCAGTCAGATTTCAGTGAACTGTAGGGGTTTTTGACTACCAGCTGTGCAACGAAGCCTTTTTTTTTTTTTTAAAGGTTCTTCTGAGTTGAGAATTCTTGAATTTAAGGAAGTGTAGCTTTTGAGTGCATACAGTTTCCCTCAGCAGTGGAGATTAAACATGCACCAAAATCCTTTAAATTAATTTGCTTATTTGGCAGGAGGCTTATGAGCTTTTTCTTCTTGAAGTTCCGTGCAATATTCAAATTATACCTTTTTTCTTACAACAAAAAGGGAATAATTGGCATTCGAAGACTTGGGTAATCCTTGAATTCTCGCAGGTAAGTGCAGTGTTTATCCTTTGCCCAGATTGTCATCTGAATGAAGCAAAGCAAAGTGAACAGCCCCACTGGAAGGAAGGGAGAAAACCCAAAGTTTCATTATCGTATTAAACCCACATTCTTGTTACTGACATCACTTCAGGGTGAAGTACCAAAATATTACTCACCTGGAACACACTGAGTCATGATAGTGAAACTGATCCACGTCCCCACCTGTTTTGGCCAAGGAAATTTAAAATATTTCTGGTGACAGCATTTGCATTTATGTCTCTATTGATCAAAAACAACCTTGTCCTAGTACAGGTAAATAAAAAAGCCAAGGTCAGCCAGATCAATTTCTATTTGTTAATAACCTTTAGCCAAAAAGGTGAATAGTGCCTTATTATCACAAACAAAACCTTTGTGTTTGCTTCCATAGCTATTATTAACGTGACAAAAATTTAAGCACTACAAGTGTCTTATCTGTTTCTCTGTCTAATTTGTCTTTGTTCACACCTCCTTCTGTCAGTGCTAGGAATGGTAACTTTCTATAGCCTGAGGCCAGGTGCTGTTCTCATTAACATCTGTTAAACTCCATTGAAGTTAAAACCTGATGCTGTCCTCCTGTGCAAAAGTGCATGTTACACAGAGTTGCACTGGTTTTAACTGCTTTTAAACTGAGTTGGGAGTTTGGCTCCTGGTTAAGGAATATGAACTGATAAACTCATTCAAGCTTCTAAAGCAATCACCACCAACACAAGTGAATGTATAACTTAAGAAAATGGGGAAGAAGACCCAGGCACATCTTCCCTACCACAACATCTTCTATTTATCTGTTTCCCCATTTTCTCTACCACAGTATCTCTTACTTGTCTGCCCACTGTCTTCCCGTGTACTGTGATATTCCTGGGCTCTTTTACAATATAAATCCACCAGATGCCCCCATCCCCTCATTGCAATGCTGTTCCTGTTCTGCAGAATTTGCACTGCTTTAATGTGTATCTGCCTTGTCTAGCAGCCACACTGACGTGTAGGCCCAGGGTCAGGGCTGTCTGTTTAAGGTTAGTCCCATAAGTATTGCCTCAGGGAAGGAGAGGAAGAACAGACAAGTTCCTGTCTGCAATCTGATTTCATGGGATTTAGGGGAGGAGGGGATATGTATTGAGCTGAACTGTTTCAGAGGTTTCTTCCATATTTAGCATTCTAAAATAAATGAAAATATATTCAGTAAAACTAAAATCTGAACATCTTGTTTGAAAATACATACCTCATATGTATAGTTAGGGCAAGATACAAAGAAAAACAGCCATGTGAAAGGATTCTTTGTTGGATATGGGATCTTACGGGTTTTGGATCCTATAGATTAGAAAACAAATCACAAAATGTTCATACTCCTAAATATATTGTTTCCTATAAAGACAACCCAACTCTGCCTACTCCTGTGTCTCATCACTGTGAGAGGGACAAGCAGAATGTGGGAAAACAGCATGTCCTCTGGACCCACAAGGAGGAGTAGGATAACTGTGAGGAAATGTTCTGGGCATTAGGAAGACATCTACATATGCCTTTGATCACAGTCATTCCTGTAAGAAGAGGTACCTCAGGTTTTAGATTTAGAAGTTAAAGGTTTTCTCAGATTGCCACAGAATGGAATTTTAGCAGTCATAGTTGACAGCTATAAGATCTTTGGCTTATGCCCAAAGAACCCTGGCCTGCACAGAGATCTTGTGCCCCCTGTAGAAGCCAGTGAAATTACTTGCCTTGCTCCCCACAGCATAGCTTATACTAGCAGTCTCCTTTTGCACTACCAGTGTTAACTAATATACCAGCTCCCCCCAACATAACCTGGCCCTAACCAATAAAAATGACAGTAAGATAAGAAGTGCTGTTTAACAGTCTGGTGTTGGATTCCTTGCACTGTCCGATCTCCCCTAGAATCCAATCTCCACAGCGCTGAGCAATCTGCACCCCCACAGCAGTCAGCTGGCGGGTATCACCACCCTCCAGGAGCAGGTCTTTTGTGAGGCAGAGTAACTGCAGAAGTACTGAATGGCTGTACGACAGTGAAAAGTAATAATGCAATTTTTACCATTTCTCCGGAGGTCACTGAGTGCAACGTGAATGGAAAAATTTCCAGCTTCACACAGCTGCAAGAAAACAGCATGATGGTGTTAAAAATGTGCTTCTCTTCTATTTACCTTTTGTTATTTCCTTTTGTTATTATCTGGGGTACTTAAAAATAAGGGGGGGGGGGGGGGGAGGAAAGATTCTATTATAAAATAATAAATATCCTTAACTAAGGTTGCTGTCTGACAGGAGAACTGAATGTCTTTGTTCAAACATGAGTCCATATTATATTCATATATTTACAATATTTGCCAGCAAATGTGGACTCTGTGTCCAAAAGATCAAATTTTCTACTTATATAATCCCTGTGAGGTCTAAAGGCAATTAAACCAAAGGGGATAAAAGTAAACCCAGGAGGTACTTGTTTTATCTTTTGGTTAGTCTTACGTTTTCTAAAGCACAAAAAAAAATTATTTGGATAGTTTTGGTTTCTCAAAAGCTATTAAAATCCCAAGGAAGATACAGGTTGGACTCTAAGTAAGTTTTCTCTAGAGTATAATTGACATGAATCATAACCCAGGTTTCTCCATTGGTTTTAAATAATGTTTCCCCAATCAATTATGCAGAAAGTGTAGTGAAATTGCCTATTTATATGGTTATGGATAGCCTCCAGCGTCTGCAAAGCATAACTATTAAAGCAAATGACTGGTGGTCAGAGCTCCTGAGTTTTATTCCTAGCTCTGTGTTTTCAGTTATGTAGTCTCTCTATAAAAAGGGAATAGATTATGAACTCACAGAATTTTCATACTAGAGAGCTGCTTTGAGATCCTGCAGTCATTGACAAGTAGTTGCTCAAAGCAAATGGACAGCTGATGCCCTAAACAAGTTATGCATACATGAGAGAAATGGGTAGATCTTTGTTGGCTACACTAATGTTGCTTCCACGTGTATGAAATGTTCCTAGGAACTGTGAGAATGAACAGACAGTGACTTAAGAGTTTTGCTTTATAAGGAAAGCTGTAAAAAGTTTCTGAAGCCCAGTAAAATGAACCTTTATCCCTGGAAATTATCAGCAATATACTTTCTTATTGCTTTCTTGTTTTATTTTTCTGAGTTTTATGATCTGTTGTGATTCTTAACAGACAGTTCACAAAAAAAAACCATTGGCTTTTAAACAGTGTGACAAACTGGTAGTTTCAGGATTCTTTTAAAGATTATGAGACATCACCCCAGCATATATCCCATATATCCCAGTCTTGGAATGGATACAGAGTCGAAATCTTTCCTTGCGTACAGAGTCACATTAAAAACTGACAGATTTATCTGTTCTGCATGCAAGTGGTCAGCTTTAGTAATATGTCCCAAGTGTTGACTTTCCAAGTATCTGCTAATCCTACTCACTCCTCCATTTATACAATGTAAGAAATAAAGCAACATGTTTTAGTGTTTTATAAAAAGAGCAATGAACCTACCAGAAACATGATCACAGCAAAATTAATCTGCTTTTTCCCATAAGCTATAAAAATAAAAGTTTACATGTGATTAGTACTAATATACAAACACATAAGTACTTAAATCATACTGAGGGTTGTTTTGCTACTTACAGGGAGGAGTGTAAAGAGGATGATTGATGTAATAAGCAAGCCAAGCTGCAAATCCCCAGTAATATAAGCAGTTCTGAAAAACATGGAATTTTTCTCTGTTTTAGTACAATCCTTTGGGCCAGTACTCACTGCAAGGACCACTGATAACAATTAATTGGGCTGATCCTTCAGGTTGCTGATAATACAACAAAGAATGACATCCTAAGTGTGGGAAGGTGGGAGCAGACAGCAGGAAATAACAGGAAGGAAGTAGTGCTCACTGAGCAAGATTTCCTCTCAAGTATCTTGGAGCTGTTAGGTTTATAAACTGTTTTAGAACATATGATCGTATTATTGGAAACAAATTTATCTTGAGAAGCAAGTAAATGGCCAAAGAATAAATGCCATACAGACTGTACGTGAGGGAGTGACTTGTTTTGCTGACCCCTGAGACTTTGTAGAACCAGATTTAGGCACTGCGCTCTTTTCCCCGCTTATTACTTTGTACTGCCCAATCTCTTGCCTTTCCTTTTCTCCTTCACCCCATGAGTTTTCTTTTTTTCCCATGCTTTAACTTTTCCTGTTTAAAGGCACCATGCCTGACACTTTCCTCTGCCCTTTCACTGTGATATCTTCAGTTTGTACCTTTTGCTGCTGCCCTTGGCTTTCTGCGATCCAGCTTCCGCTCTCTGAATTCTGGTAACACAGCTGTCACTAATGGCTATACTGACTCATTCCTGACGAATCTCAGAGCTTGTTCGCAGGCTTCGTCCATGAAAAAATCCTACTTACAATGACAGTCTCTACCTCTTGTTTCATTTTCCTGGCCCTGCCTCTTTGCAGTTTTTCTTCAGACACTCACTGCTGTTGTAGTATCTTGGTGACAGGTAATCTTGTCCCTTCTTATACATCTGTAGGTAGGAGGGAGGCCCTTTCTTGGCCCATTCCTCTTCTTCCTCTATGCTTTCATCTCTAGGTGCCATTTCCTTGCAGACAGACTTTAACCCTTGTTGACAACTCATAAATTTGCCTCTCATCAGCTGAGATTTCTTCCTTTATCAAACCTAGTGCCTCAGTTGTTAACGTTTTAGGGCATGTTTGGTTATTACCTGGACTTCAGTGAGACCAAAACTGAGCTCTTTATCTTCCTTTCACCCCTTCTCCTGTTCTTTTCATTCCTCTTGTCTTTCCTTCCCTCCTCTTGCATAAAACACTGATCCTCTTACTTCTTCTGGTGATACTTTTTTTCTTGGCCTTCTAATAGGTTCATGTACCTTAGACATTTATAGGTCTTCCTGCTTTCTCCTTCACAGCTTTCCTTTCCTGCTCATGCAGCCAAAAGTTTTATTCAAGGCTGCATTCTTGCCTGTCCTGCCTGGTTTAACATTTTTTTTGTGGCTTTGAATTTTGCAACCTTTTCCCCCTGTATGTATCAGAACTGCATTTCTAGCAACAATACCCTGAAAAAGTGATTACCTTAGCATCTGCAACCCCCACTAGCTGACTGCAGTGTCTAATGGTGCATTTTTCTTAAAATGGTGGTGAGGGGTAAGCCCCCCGATCTGCTCCAAACAGTTGTGTCAAACATTCTGTTGCATTTCCCCTTTCTTTTCAGAATTAATTGAACCACTGAAGTGCCCAGCGAGCTTAGGCAAAATGGACACCTTTTGGGGTATGCCATAATACAGGCCCATACTATGTCCTTGCTCTGAGATTATATATTAGTAGGTAACTGATGAGAAAAAGCAAATTATTAATGAATAATTACAGATCAGGTGGGACAAAATAGTAAAGAGATTAAGTAACTTCCCTGTGATGACTTCCCTTTTTCCCTGGAAAAGAAGCAGAGCCAGAAGAATGACTCCAGTGAGGAGCAATCTAGTTAGTGTCCTGTCCATAAACTACTGCTTCCTCCCTAACACTAGCTTCTTCCACCATCACCTATTTACTAACTGCTGTACAAACTTAGGTGGAAACAGGTTCTTGTAATCTTGGAATGGCATCTTATGAAAAACCTTTCCCTAACTTTGGGGCTTGGCACAGGACGGATCATTTGGCAATGGATTTCAGTAAAGTAAAATTAAATAAATAAATAATCATGGCTTAGCTCCCAGCAATACATGCTGTAATTAAACTGAACAAGTACTATTCATCCAAAGAATATGATTTACTGCAAGAGTATTCCTTAGTTATAAGAAAAGGAGCTTTAAGATGAGTGGAGTCTGGCACTGCTAAGGTCCTTAGCAGTAACATTGCAAATGCCTGGCTGCCACTAGAAGCCTTATGGCTCATACAAAAGCTTTCAGTGCAGTTCAGATAGGAACAGCAGAGTACAGGCAGACTTCATAAACTCACTCGAAAGGAAAAAATTGTTTCTGTGAATATTTAATATTCCAGGTGAATAATAAAGCCTTACAACAAACTCTCAGAAAAAGATTTTGTGGATCAAGTTCAGATATTGCAGGGACCCCATGAATAAATTTTTTGTAACTTTACAAAGTTATGGCTAGGATTTTTGTCTTCTCTTCTCCTGTTGATGATCCCTATAAAGATCAAAATTATTTCCTAATGCCTTGCCCGTGTTTGTTCATGACAAGCATGTACCCTTCTGTTTGTCTTGTTATATTGTCTCCTGGTTTAAATAGTATTTCTTTAGGTCTAGTGTTTTCTTTCCTCCTCTTTCCTCCAGATGTTTTTACACAAAGCGACAATATCCCTTCTTTTTACCCATGAAAATGTTCAGTAAGAACAGTCATAAGACCAATCTTTAAGGAATTCCACTGGTACCTCTCTATTCTTACAGGTCTGACGGATCCTTTTCTGGCACAACCACGGTCATCTTTTCTTTAGTTAGTTCCTTCACCACCACACAATTTTTGTATTAAACCCTATGTTATTCACCCTGAGCCAGCTGTTTACTAAGTCCAGATAAATCAGGCATTCTACCTTTCCATTGCCTAGAAAAATCACATATCTTAGAAAGAATTATACTATGTTAGTATATAGCATGAACCACGTTTGGTGAAGCCCTGCTGCGGTTTACAGTATCATTTACTCCTATTTCCATCTGGTTAAAAAAGGATGAAAATCACAAACCTTGTTAATTCCTGTCTTAGATCTCTGCTTGTTGAGACTGAAGTGTCTCTTCTTAAAGGTAGCACTCCACTGTACTTAGGAAATAAGCTATCTATATCTGCTGCCTTACTTAAAGTAAGCAGCTTTGTCTACCATCTGTATGTAAGAGAAAAAAGGGAAGAGGATCTGATATTTTTCTCACTGGCACAATTTTGGAGTAGCACCACCAAAGCCAATGAAATCATAAAAGCAAATCAAACCCAAGCACTGCTAAGAAGGAAGAAGAACTGTGATCAACTTTACAGATGAAAGCAAGTACCACCAACCTGAGAAGGCAGAAAAGTAGAAGTGATCAGAATGACTGGTACAAGTGTCAATTTTAGCAACAACAGTTTGTATGGTCTGAAAGGAACGAGTAGTTGTCAGAGACAGCAGTGAGAAAATGAAGATTTATCACACGGTACAGATGCTTTTTCAAGGTGAAGTTGCTCACTTATCTGCTGTTTAGCATGCATTAGCTACTGTTGTGCCAAGAACAAATCTTTAAGAGATCTGCTAGCCTTTTAACCACGCCTGCACTCTTCTGCTGCAGAAAACACAGTAAAATTGCTGGGGAGGATTCTTTCTGAGGGCCACTGCTCAGCTACGGACCCTCCTTCCATTTAGGAAGCATGAAGCTCTCACCAGAACTATCAGAGCTGCTGCACAGCTGTAAGTATTTCGCTGCAAGGCAGAGCTTCAGGTGCTGAGTGTCACTGCCACAGTGCAAATTCCAAGGGTCTGTCTAAATCCCAAAAGTTAAATACCCAAACGCTGATACTATATGCTTTCCCAGTTGTAGATTATAATCTTCTGTCTTCCTGAGTATAAAGTGTATTTTTGAATACTAGTGTGTACTTTGTTGCAAACATTTGTAAAATAACTACCGCCCATGCATAACCATGCAGTCCACTGTACTACTTTGCAGACATCTGGGAAATAGCAGGTCTGCATCTCAAAAGCTGCCCTATGCCACAGCAGCCGTGGTAACCTTAGGGAGTGCTCCGGTGGGAGAAGAAAATGCAGAACAACCCAGCTGCTTTGTGCTGGATCAAAGTAAATTAACGGTTGCTTAACAGCAAAGAGAGTGTTAGGGGCAAAGAAGATGTACAGTGATTGTTAAAAAACAGGTAGACTTAAAAAAAAAAAAAAAAAAAAAAAAGAGGCAACCCTCTCAACATTGTGCCTGCCTGTACTACCATAAAAGTTACCAGTGTTACTAAAACCTTCACACCAAGCTGAGTGAAAAGGAAGGGTATGCTGGAGGTTAAAAATACTAAAAAAGCAATGAGACTACTGTAACATGAGGGTTATACAACTGTGACGTTAAGAACTCTTTTGAAAGAACTACAGCTTTTATGGGTGAGATTTGCTGTGCATTACTACAAAAGCCACACCAAAAAAATCTGTGCTGTGGAGGCAGAGCATAGGTTGGCTAGGCTGGATTTGTAAGGGGGGCTATGGATAGATTCTGACACAATTTACCTTCACAATATTCCTCAGTGGCATAGTCCCATGGGAGAACCGATGAACAAATACTGTTTCAATCAACCTTTTGATGTAGTGGAAAGAATGGCAGATACATGCCAAGCTAGAAACAGCAAGACAAAAGCATTTAAGAGTGCTTAAAAAAACAAGTGTGGCAAGACATTTGGAATAAGACTACAATGCTAACAAGAAATACTGCTCAAGCCTGCAAACGGACTTACTTAACTACTGGATGCGGACTTGATGTAAATCTCTCATCCAGCCCATAGACAAAAGGCATGCGGAAATAAAACAGAAAATAGATGAACAATGGACCTGTATATTCTATCAAAAATACCTGCAAAAAGAGAGAAAATAATTAGACAGCTGAATTAGATGATGGTTTTGCTTTGGTTTCTTTGTGATAACTAATGCAGTGGGATAAACACCTCCGCTGACCCAGGATGGCATTTAGAGAGGCAGGGAGGAAATAGCAGGTTTGGGCTTGGGCTGTGAAACTGGTAGACATGCAGTAAATGTTTTGCAATGCATTTGCCTCAGTTGCATACAAACAGCCATCGCCAGTGCAGCTGAAACAGTACGGGTATGAAAAGATAGTAATGGCAGCCCAGAGATCATGATAAATACACATGCATGTTACATTTACGCAGCTCTCACCCTCCTCTTGCCCTCAACAACTGTCACTTTATTTTGGGTAAAAATGAAATTTGGTGAAGAATTTATCTTGAAAAAGAGCAGCTTTTTTTCTTATGAATGAGTTGTTTAAATTGGAAACACAGCTTGTAAGTGTTCACAGGTGACCCCATCTGTGTGAACAGTCAGGCAAGGCAGATATCCCCAGAAAACAATCAATTCATTCTATGTTCAAACAATCTTTAATTTGAACACAAAGGAAAAAAAAAAGAAAAAAAGAGACAGGAAACCAACGAAGCTATTATCTAACTTGATTTCATTTCAGATAGGTGTGCATTTCTTAGGAACATCACTTTAAATTGAAGTTTACTTTGGACCAAACACTAACAGTTGAATTTTCCACACTTCCGTAAGTGAGGAAGGTAGGACCATATCTCATTCATAGAGAAAGAAGGGAAATTGATTGTACTGTCAAAAAAAAACCCAACAAAAAACTCCCAAAGAACAACCAAAAAAAAAATAATCCCCAACCACTGTTCTCTAATGTGTTTAGAGTTATTTGGACGCTCAGAGAAGTTGTGCTGTAACAATCAGCATTTTCTCTGGCAAAGATTGGATTTGACTGTAGATGAGAAGTTTGTCTTTTTTTATTTGATAATACTAAAGTATTTCTTGGCTTACATTTGAATGAAGTAGCTTTGGAGGGCAGGGAGAGCAGAATGTGTAGGAAAGATTATGGAATGGCAGAACTCTGGTTTACTCTGCACTGTGATATTTTGGTATATATTAATGCATGTGTGACTTGGAGTATACACCGCCATTAGTTTTCCCCTGTCTTGCTGGGTTTTTTGATTGTGTGATAGCTGCCCGATTTATCAGCATTGCGTCCAAACTAATGATGCAAAGATTCAGTCTTGCAGAACATTTGACTTTTTTTAATCTCCTATGAATGTTGCCTTTGCTATTTGTCATGTACACAAGATATTATTAATGTGGGCACATAATTCCCTTTGTGCTGTGCTGTTTCATTAGAACTATTTTAATATGTGCATCGTGGACCTTCTGGAGAACTGGAAGGGTATTGGTCACCTCACTGCATAAACAGCAGTGCTGTGTTGCCTGCCAGCTGAGTTATGACAGAATTTGCATTTGAGCTAAGACAGTAAATATGCAAGGTCTTTGTGATGGCTACTAATATTGCAGAAATTATCAGCTGTAATTAGCCTGCCGCTAGCACCCTGGGATGTAGCCACATGCAGACCACTAGCTGATCTTACTTTTGTGTGGTTTCCTGCTAGAGTCACTCCAATTACTGACATGTGAAGTCGCTCATGTGCCCCTTTGCAGGACAAACTCATAGAGGTATAATCCTGGTCCTTGTCAGGAGGGTTATGCAGGCCCTGTGAAGCAGAGCCCCAAAGGCATTTAGCCACCTAGTTCCTAGTGATTTTGCAGTAGACAACTAGATTAATTTGAGAACTTGCACCTTAGTTCAGTAGAGCCAACCCACCCTGCAGCAAGTTTTCCACTGCTGCTCTCCCAGGGAACTAGGCCTTCAGAATATCCTGTTACTGCTTTCCCTGATTACATGAACTGAAGCAATGAGGATTCATTGCCTGCACCCACTGTCAGAGCAGGCATCATGCAGTAATATTGGAGAGAGACAAAATGTGATGTAAGGATTAATTATGGAAAAATAGCCATTAAAATGGCTCAGACTTGAAGCATAGCTCACCGTAGTCCATCCTATCTGTGGCCCTAAATCTTTAAAGTATAAGGTAGCAGTTGTGCCAACAGGGAGGTGCTGCAGGATTTCCTCATCCCTCAGGGACTTTCCTTCTGAGAAGGAAAGAGGTAATTACATTTCAGTGAAATTCAAGTCAACTTTGGTAGCATACTAGCTTTATATTGTGCTTTAACCAATCTGTGAGACTCTTTGACGTGACATGGGTTTATTGGAACCTCAGTAAACTGAGAATGTTTATACTTAATTTTGATGTATCCCTGTAGTCACATATAAGCCTGGATCCTCTATTCACACTAAGACAGGAGAATTTTCAGCCCTGTGTGCCTGCCGAGTCTAGTAGACTTGCTCCATCACTGCTACAGCAGAATTTGCTGGTGGGTCACTGCCCTTTAACAGAGTTCACTGACCTCCTAGTCAGCTGCACCTCCATCTCTCTCATCTGTCCTCATTGCTCATCGTCAGACAAACAGAAGCTAGGATAAGCTGAGATTGGAAGGCCCCCCTACAGAGGTTTTCATTGCCTCCTTTTTTCCCAGCCAAGCAGCTAGGAGGTTATTCCACAGGACTTGGACTAGTACTCAAGGGTTTAATGCCTAGATCTGGGGGAATCTCCAGAAGGCCAGCATTTTCTCATGGCAAGCCTCACAACCTAAGTCCATGGAGGAATCTGACAAGGTAGATCTTTGAAGAAGGAAATACGATGTTCATACGCCTGTTTTCCACGGAAAGATTCCACACAATGAAGTAATCTTCACCAGCATGCTTCTAAGGGACATTTAAATAAACTTATGCTTAATGAAAGCAAAAGAAGAAAGTGCTACACTTTATACTGAATGCAAAGATCAATTAACACAATTTGGCAATTAGACTTTCTTTTGCGCACCCAGGACATGTACTAAGAGGCTTCTAGTAGCAATACCTTCAACTGCATTAATGAAGTCAGCCAGCTGGCATCAGCTTTGTCAGCAAATCCCACATCCACAGCAATGTGTTTTGCATTAGCTTACCTCAAAAGAACTTTAATTCCTGCTTGAGAGCAGTGGATTATGTGAATTGATAGCTCTAACTCATAGCCCTTTTTAGTGCTCCCAGCTGAGCATCACTGTGGCGATCATTTCACTGCAGCTAAGGGAAATTAGTATCTATATTCTGTGCTGCCTGTCTTGAAAGCACAAGTGCTCAGTAGTTAGAAAGTGCACTGGAACAATGTGCAGACTCCTGAGTTAATTACCAAGCACCAGGCACATGGGTGGAACTCCGTTCAGTACTTTCAAAGAATTAAATTTGTTCTGGATTCTCTTCAGCCTTCATAGTGCTAATTAATGTAGCTGGAAACTCATTCTTAAGAGCTAACACCCATGCAGAGTACACCTTTTATGCCAGGCCCCTGCTCAGAGCTTTGTTACTCGAGTCCTCACAAGTACTTACTTGGATCAAGTTTTAGCGACTGCCTTGCTGGATACCACCGAGGATCTGTAAGATCATACAGAATTGTGTGATATATACAATGTTTGTTTCACATCATCCACCATTACAGTGAATGCAACACAACAAGATAAGATTTAGTTAAAGATTTTTAGGAATATTTATTCAACATGAATATCTGTAAGAAATTATGCAGCAGACAAAACACAAAGGTGTATCTGGGTAGTATAAAAAACTATACTGAAATCTCACTGGTTTTCGCATTCAGCTGCAGGTTACTTAGCATTATGTGTGTACATCACGTGTTTCAAATTATGTAATTCTCTCCTATTTATATACTGGATATGCTGATGTGACGTGAACTGCGGCAAAAGTTATACTCACAGAATTTATGGAACATCAATCTGATCTCCCTAATTGTGGCATTTGGTTCCACCTAGGCAACAAAAAATATTGCATATGTAAGATGCATATTTTGAAAGGCACCTAGTTAAGACTATTCCAAGTAGAAATGTGACTCAAACAATGTAACACTGTAACTTTCTTACAGATGGCTAGGATTGGTATGGGTGACTCGCATCACTTCTTACAGGAAAAAGGACAATTTGTGACATCTATTTCAGAGGCAGCCTCTCTAGCAGTGATCAAAAGTTACTACAACAGCAGCAACAGTTTGATGGCTTATGAGTGAGTAAGACATGACTGGCAACATCTTAGTGAAGGAACTGAAGCGTGCTCTTTGCCCAAAAGCTCCTTCTGGGAAAGGGTTGAAGTACTCTAGTCAGTACGAAGTGTGCATCATCATTGCCCCTTCAATGGCCGAAGATGGGCCATCAGGAGATGAAATAACCTTCATAAACACTAAGTTTACTTAAGCAAAGTTAGTAATTTTTAAACAGTCACCTAGCATTTTAAACAGATTTTTGTTTTACCTTATCTAGGAAGCATAGCTGTTTCTTTGTCTTCCAATCAAGGATTTCCACCTGATAGGGCACAAAATGATAATTACTAATTATTGGCTACATAATCTCTAAACTCTTAGTTGATTCCCAAATTCACAATCATTGTTCAGAGGCACCATTTTTCTCTGATCTGTGGACTGTGTGAAAAACAATTTTGATGTGCTCAAGAGACAGTGTTGCTCGTAGCCAGGTTCTCAAAGCACTCAAATTGCAAAACTAGTAATATTCTTGCCAAATAAATGATCTTCCTGCATATATTCAGAAGCAGAGGTAGCTAACATTGATTAAAACACATTGATCTTGGATATTTTCTTATGCTAGAGCAAGAGGAACAAATAAGGAATCGCTAAGGAACATAATTTTTATGATTCGTAAAACTAGACAGTTTGAGAAAAAAAATTTAAATGTGCATATGTATGCATGTAAGCAAATGTTCTGAGTACACACAGCTTGAAGATTAATGTGCATTGTTCCCAGAATATTTTAATTATAAAGAGAGTGGAAAACATAGGCAACATAATGAGCAAACGCAGCTAAAGATCTGGATTTCACAAATCCTTAAAAGGTTGTTGTAGGAATATTCAGTTTCACTCTTGCACCTCAGATCACCTGTACTACTAACTACATATTAGCATTTTATATTCCAAGTAGCGGTTTAGCTACAGCTCTGAAAAGGAAAGAGCAGTTTATTTCCATGATCAAATGGCACTTTGGCAGATGGTTATGATTTTAACCAACAGACAAGCAGACAAGTCCCCAGAGGTTTCAAAGCCCAGTTGCAGCAGGCTAGCAAAACCTAAAATACAGTGATGGTGTTTTAATTTCATTTGTTCTCATCAAACACAGTAAAGGAACTTTGTGGTGTAGCTAAGAGTGAAAGTCCAAAGCTTATCTGTCACACTAAATGACATCATTACTTAGTAACAAACGAGTTAGTTGTTTTGTTTTTCTTAAATAAACATCTAGCATTAATTATGCTTGGTATTAACTGGCCAAGAGGATAGACTAACATTAGGCTTTAAATATGATTCCTTACTAAAAATAGGAGTCACAGTCCAGTATCTTTCTAATAGGGCTGCACTGAAGAGATAGCTTGGTTAGGGTATCTTATTTCCTTGTTTTATTTGTCCCAAATTGTTCTTCCTGTATTGGTGCAGCAATGGAGCACTTCAGCTCCAGCCAGAAGTATCAGATCTGATCTCCGCCAGGGGTACTATTGCAGTGATATTTACTGCTTGTGCATCGTAAGCTCTTATGTAGGACATCAAGGGAGGTAAGCACTTTTCCTCCTTTGTGATATCTAACAATGATTGGAATATTATATGCTTTCCCTTTATTTTTTTAATTTGAAATGACTCAAATACCAAGTTCTAGTGTCTCTGTGGGACATCTCCATGGGAAAGCAAATGAGTGGATTCCCTTCCCAGAGGGCTGTTCTTGAAATACAGCGTTCTGACTCTTGCCATCCACAGAACAAGTACTGTAGGGGCCGTAAACCATTTCTTGTCCTTTCTGATGCAAAGTTGCTATAAGGATTATTAAAAAATGAGCTGTATCTCAAAGCTTTTGCCTCAGTGAATACCACTGCCCTACAGACTACAGCAGTCCCCAGTCTCAGCAGTCTCCCTCCTGTTCCATACCCACTCCCAGCATACACAGTTTGGATCAGAACCCCCCGGGGGCTGTTTTAGTCTATGGCCTTCGGTGGCTGTATCAGAGGAATCTTCTCCAGGCCAATTACAGAGTGGTTTTGATTGCCTTCTGCCACCTGTGCTCTTTTAATTGAGTTATTCTTATTATGCACAAGGCCAGACTGAAAAATATAGAGCATTTTCTTTTGCTCTGTGGTTTTCAGGGGAGTGGCTGTACAAAAATGTAGGTACTTCTGTGGACCTTCGGAATCAGTGTGGAAAACAAACAAGATCTTCTGTACCATTGTTTGGTTCTATTCCAGTGTGTCTCTTTGAAGTGTCAAACTGACATACCTGCCTGTACTGGCCCATTTCTTTAAATACCTGAAGGGAACCTATAGACATGGTGGATCCAGAATCTTTTTGAAGGTGCACAGTGAAAATGGTGAGAGGCAATGGACATCAGTTGCAATATGGGAAAATCCAATCAGATACAAGGAAATTTTTTCACCATGAGCTTGCCCAAACAGTGGAACAACTTGCCTAAACAGGATGTGGAATCTCCATCCTTGGAGGTATTTAAAACTGGTCTGGGGAAGATCTAATGCCATTTGACCTAGTTGTATCTGCTTCAAACAGGAGCTGGACTACACAACTTCCAGAAGTCCCCTGCAACCTAAATTATTTAATGTTTCTTTTTTTTTTTTTGGACACCCATTCCTGAACTTCAAACATTTCTGTTACTTTCAGTTATTGTCAAGATCTAAGCAAATATCAAACATTCCTTCCCTTTTCAGAAAGATGGATGCAAGAACACAGCTTTAGATTCCACTCCAGTCTGTAGAAAGTTGTGTGACGACAGAGTGAAAACAAGGTGACCGTTTCCTCTAATTATCACACCTCTTAGCTGTATCAGAACATTCCCCAGTGTTCAGATGATCCCTGCATCAGGGACAGAAAAGCCTGATCCAAGGCAAGAAATTTTATCTTTTCTGAACATAATGGCCAATCACACGAACCCACATAGCACTGAACACAGTGTTTCTTCAGGCGCAGCACCAAGTCAGTTAATGCATTGGTTGGCAACAGTTTTTAGATACCCAGCAATCTGTTCTTGGAACACTTTCTCATGGGTATCATCCCTTTCAAACATGAACTGTTCGGCTCAGAGAACTTTAATGTCTATGTGTTTTCAAAGCATTTAGCACAATAGGACACTGACTGTTGGCCTGCACTAGTGCAGTATGACTTACAGTCCAATTACTTGGTGAATTTTTAAAGGCATTTTAAATTATGGCTTCAAATATGACTACATATAAGTATCTTCAATTTTAGAAGACAAATTTGTGCTAGTGTGTAAGGATTAAAGATTGATAGTCTCTTTAAAAACAGAAAAATTCTTGATTATTATTGTTTAGAACGGTCAAGGGCAAAGAATAAACAATCCATTACATAAGCAGAGAAAAATAAATCCAGCTGTTAAACTTTTGTTCAGAAAATAAAAGGGGGGAAAGTTTATTCATAAGGGGAAAACTGTTGAGCAAACAGCATTTAAAAAAACATTTTTAAGATGCAGTGTCCCTGCAACAGGATTACAAAAATATAGTGAATCAAATTCCCACAGTTTAAAGCTATATCAAGTGCTTCTTAAGGATCAACAGATCTTCAGAAATTATGTGATAACTATTATGGAAATACTGATAAAGTTATCATGTCTGCGCCTCTTGGAAGTTTTATTTGCAGCCATTTGTACTCAGCAGATTGAGTAAACTGTAGCTGAGTGAGATTTTGTGAGCACTGACATTAACCATATATTGTATTGATTTATTTTGAAATAACTCAGTAAAAAGATTGCTTATTTTACAGTCTAGGAACCAACCAGCCTGGGAAAGAATAATGCAGACTGAATTCTCCCTGAACTATTTGTGTGCTTACATAAGTCAGGTTCCTTGAATTTAACACCAAAAAAAAATCTAGTTCTAATTAAATCTTTCTAAATATTTTATTTTTTCTATGGAATTAGTCATTTTCTCTATCTCCTTAGAATTTTCTGGTAGACTATGCTGTTCCTGAAGGAAGTAAGCATGCCTTAGTGTGATCTCACACTAGCATGTACGAGAATAACTTTCTTGAAGTCAATAGAGTTAAGCCAAAAGAAAATGGCTGTAAGTGTACGTACACTGAAAACTGTGTTTGTGCTGCTGCTGCTACAACTGACTTTCAGTCTGAAACTTCCCTTGCACAGGAATGTACAAACTGTTGCAGAGGATGAGTGTAAGGATCCATCTAGGATGGTATCTTCCTTTCTGATACAGCCAGCAGCAGGTGACTCAGAAAACGTAACAGAACAGGGCAAGAATGTAGTGGCTGGGGGAAGGGGAGGAGACAGACACAGAGATTGCATTTTCCTCTACCAGAAGTGCTGCCTTTGTGTGTAATAGCTTTTCATGGATATTCCCTCAATTTGTTTATCCACTTGCCTTTTAAACATGTGTAAACTTCTTGCATGCAGTGTCCTGAGGCACGGAGTTCCACAGCTTAGTCACATGCTGCATGAGGAATCCCCAAAACAGAACCAAGGCAAAAGTTTAACCACAAAGCAAAATTCCATCATCTTACCTGTGGAGTGCTGTACCTTAAACTGTAAGTAGTCCAACTAAATAAAGCCTTACCTCTTTGAAGCAGTTGGGTTATATTTCATGAGACTAGAACCTTATTGCCTTATTTCACTATGTATAAAGAGAAAAGATAGTTACACCCATCTCAAAAGGTTTTATACAATTAAATTTCACTTTTGTAGAATTTAGATGTCTAACATTTACAGGTTCACAAGATAAACACTAGGGACTTACTCCTCAGCTTCCCAAGTTCTGCTCCTATGCAAGCCCGTGAGCACCACTGTCTGAACTGTCCTGAAACTCATAGTACATTTTGATGTCTTCCACCTGTCTCAGATTTGTTAATTAGGCATGCTTGCATCTAAATCCTTGAGGACTTTGATCCAGTAACCATCTTTATCTGAAGGTCAGCACAGTGCACAGCATTTAGATTATTCCTGAATGAAACTATACTGTCAGCAAAGGAGATGATCTAGTTCTTCAGGCTTTATATGTAATGGTTAGACACACTGCCAGAAGTGGGAAAATTGCTTTAGATTGTCTTCTGCCATTCCCCACTCCTCCCACAGACAGTCTGGGCGACTTGGGCCACCAAGCAAGGAATAAAGAATGCAAGAGACACCCGAAAGTACAGGCAGGAGAGGACAGGAATGTATTCCAGTGAGAAGCGCAGCCTTCTACCAAAGAGAAATCCTGAATTCCTGTCTCTCTGGGCTGCTTCAAGCACTTCTCCCTTCCACTGTACTTCTGTCCAGCGTTTCCCTACAGCAGATGCCTTTTGGGATACTACATGGTAAAGGGACAGAGTTGAAGTCAGCTTGGATACCTTCACCAAATTTGTCATATCCACTCTTGGAGCTGGGTGCCTAACCTGAAGGCACAGCAAAACCCGAGTCCCTTTGTGGACCTGTGGCTGGTAACAGCTGTAGAGCACAAATGGTCATCCTTCAGAACGACAAACCTGTTTGTGCAATTGACAGGGGACGAAGTGAGCTGGCGTAAGGATGGTCAGGAAGGAAAGGAAAGGTTTGTTCCCATGGAGTTGGGAGCCGGTTTATTTTTCACAAAAGGAAGAGCTGTTAAGTGGTTTGTGCTTTCACAGCGACTTCTGGCTCTTGAAGGCCTATGAAAATTTTCCAGCTTTTACTAGCATGCATCTTCCAGGAGGATACACAAGATGGGAAAGGAACCTGCACAAGTTAATACTGCGCAGTGTGTATTTACTTACACTGGCTAACACAGAGCAGCACACTGCCAGTTTCCCAGGCATACTGAAGAGTCACACCATTCCCTGAGTATCACTGTCACTATGAAGTGGACTGGGGTGCCTCCATCTGAGAACCTAAGCCAGCTTTGACTCAACACTAAGCAGACATCCAGGTTTTTCAACACTCCGCTGCATAGTCTTTTCCACACACAAGAGAATATTCATTGCCTTCAGGCTTTAGTTTACGGTGATTATTTTCTACAATGGCAGTACTCAGGGAGAAGAGGTTTATAAATTCTTTGCGAAATCACAATAATTTCTTTGCATCAGCACTGTGATTTGCAATGCTGATCTTCAGTATCTACAGTTCCATTACTACTTCTCATGGATCATTTGGTGTATGGATGTCAAAATGTACATCCAGTGTATGTTTTTGACATGGAATCGAAAAGAATGAGAGAGATTTTTTCCTTTTTTTAACCTAGAGGTAGCAAGGATGAGTCTGCTTCTTTTGACAGAGCATAAAGACTGGAAGCCCTGGGAAGTCTGGATACCTTATGCTGACAGGTGAACGCACAAGATTTGCATTAATTTTTTAAAATATACTTCAAAAGACCATTTTTTTTCTTCAAACAAGACTTTTGATTTCAAACATAGCCTTCAAATTCTGAGTAGCTCCAGGTACTTCCTGCCAGGTAATGTTTTACCATCATATTTTCCTATACAAAATTAAGTTTCTCTCTCAAGATCCATAGAGAAAAAGGACAAACTGCTGTCTTTTAAGTGAAGCAGCACGACTGAGTGTAGAAAGTGTTGGTAAGTGTGTGGAAAAGTGGCGAGGGGAGAGAAAGGGATAATGTTTTTCCCAATCATCTCATCTCTTCCTGTGACAATGATCTTATGTGTTACTTGTGAAAACAGAGCAGGTATCTTCAAATAGCAGGGCAATTTTCAGCAGTGTCCCCTTAAATGACCATTCGGATATCTCATATGTGGCCTTGTCTTGTTCAGGCAAATCTTGGAGGATACAGAAGCTTTAAATCCTCTGCAGTCCTGCTTTTGGCACTTGCTCTCAGTGCTCTTACTTGATGAGGCTTTAGACAGCATAGCTCTGAGTGGGAGAAACCTTTGTAACAGGAGCTGTGACATCTCAGCGATGCCAGCCAGGCAGCCGTCACCCCCACCCCCTCCCTTGCATTCAGAGCATTTTCATCACAGTCAGAAGGAGAAACTTTAAATGCCAGCAAAGGGGGGGCTTTCAGACGGTACTGCATATGTTGGTTCAATCTATCCTCAGGGAGTGAAGACTCCAAAACGTTTTTGGTTATCACTGCTCACAAGAGGCACTTCCCATCCAAACCAGTTAAGGAAGCAAAAGGACAACTGTGGCTCTTACGACACAAATTTTCTACAGTATGAGTGTGTGTGTTCAAGTATCTTTCCTCTAGGAAGTCAGAACACTGTACTATTTTCTTTATATGAAATGCTTTTGAAGACCTAAACCTGTCAAGTAGAAAGAATTCATTAGCCTAACTAACTTCAGAGTGTGCTACTACAGACATTTACATCTGAGCATGTCACACAGGCATCCCTTGTACGGAAAGGAGAAAAGCAGGCACTTTTAGGATAAACTGTATCACAAGACCCGAAACATATCTAAAATAGGTCAGAAGACTTGTTTTTTAAACAGTTTGGAGAAATGAACACTCCTAGATAATATTATCTAGATTGAAATCTTTATCATAAATCTCTAAATTTTCAGAGGTGAACCAATGAAAATTATCAGGTGCAGAACTTTCAGGTCTGCATGTATTTCTTTAAACTGTAGTTGTCCTTGCTAAGCTTCTCCTGAGATATCACTGATAAAAAAGCTGAGGTGAAAGTAGAAATATACCAGTGCCTGATGTAAACAAGACCTATTCTAGCATTGTTACAGAATCAGAAATGTAGAGGCTGCCGTTCAGACATAGGTCTAGGAGTACAGGGACCTGACTTTGCATATCGGTTCTAATACAGGTATCTCATAAGCAGAGGGATATCACTCGGGCACTCTGGTGTTTTGGGTTTTTTTTGCTGTCCATCCATCCAGTCCAGCATACTTTGGCTTGATTAGGTGGTTGCTCTTAATTCTTGGTATGGTTTGAACACAGCCAGCTCAAAATAAGGAGCTAAAGGTACTTCCAAAGCTGAATCTGCCTTTCACTGGCTTCTTAACAGTCACTTTAATACAATGTTGCCTATTTTTTAAACGTTTCTGTCTTTAGCTGCACTCAGGAAGACTCTCATAATGAAAAGCAATGGAATTAACAGCCTCAGCACTCAGTCAGTCTGATGTTCTTGGCCATCGTTTTGTAGGTCTGTCCACCCAAGAGTAATTTTATTCATGCATAAGGGAGAGGATCTTCCTACATACTCAGGAACCTATAAAACTGACTGTGTACTTGGCATGATCAAATGCACAAACTCAACAAAACAGGAAGAAATATTCTACCAATGAAGCTCTGCTATACTTGTAAAGGCCATATTCTAAAAAATTCAAACAGTGACAGCTCGGTGATTGTAAAGTGCTTCATGATTCTCATAAGGAAGCACCACAGAAGAGAAATAAACGGTAAATAGTTTAGAAATGTACAGAGAGAAGTACAAAACTGTACAATACCTCAATAAGGGAACACTCACGTTCATAACATCAATAGAGATTTCCCTCCCTCCTCAGGAAGCACTGGGAGAGGTGGGCACTTACCTTCTCTCTTTTGATAGCTCAGTTTTGAATGCAAGGTGGGGAAATGCAATTCAGAATACAAATTCAGTGAATTTATAACAGAAAGCAAATCAGTGGGGAAGAACAGTGCAGAAAGTGATATGCAACAGCACTGCTCGGTGCTACCTAGGCTGCCTTTGTCCGCATCCTACGTCCTGAGCCAGCTCAGACACACACTGGATGAGCTAGGCAAATGTGTTTCCACCCGTTGTCTGCTGTACAGGGAAAAGTACTAAAACATACAAGGCTGACACAGAAATTCACGAGGCATTCTGAGTTTGGATTAGTGTTGCTTAAACACAAGATCTTGATTTAGGACACAAAAGACCTATATCTGCTGCTATTCTTCTGCCTAGCAAGATGCAGCAGGGCATTCCACTTTCCTGTGTTTCCCCATCTGCAAAATCAGGTAACAGTAACGATGTTCATGCTTTTGAGGTCTTCTAGTAGCAAGTGCTTTTCAGACGTTCAGTATGGCTAAGGCAGAAGACCAAACCTGCAGACCAGGCAATGACCAAATACATTCAGGAGGATAATACACGTGTCTGCTCCTGCATTTGGATCTCAGCAGAGTTTGGGACAGTAGTAGAAATGCAGGAGGCAGTGAAAAGCTTGGTTGTTTTTATTTAAAAATGGGTGTAAACACGGCGGAGAAGAAGGCACGGCACAGGTGCCTACATCACAGCCACAAGAGCTGGAGACAGCCTATTCTGCTGAATTTTGTGTGATGTGCAGAATGCTTTTATAGCTTTGAAAAGCGAGATCTGAAGTATTAGGTCATTGTAAGAAAGAGGAGCAGCCGCTTTTCAGATTTTTTTGGATTCTGTTAATGTTATAACAATTGTTTTGTATTTTGCATGGGGAGGGAGGAACTGTGTTCATTTTTTAAGCAAGTCGTGCTGGAGAAACTGAAGTGTAAGCCTGCAGAAACACGTTCAGGACTGCTGTCATTGAGCTCATACCGACCTGTTTTTGTAATACAAGCCACTCCGGAGAATTTTTGCATCAGCCCGCCTAACTAATTCTAGCAGAGTCGGCGTGGCCGTGTGTCTAAGTTGACGGGATACCTCACCCTTCGCTCTCCCCCGGTGCCTGTCACTTTGCACCCCGCGCACACCAGGAGCTGTTACCGAACCCCGGGCCGGCTGTCTCGTTCCCCACCCAGACTCGATCGCCCGGCCGGGCGGTGGGCGCTGCGCCGGGGGGCGCCGGGCTCGGCCAGCACCAACTCCCTCGCCGGCTCCGCGCCGCCCAGCCCAGCCCAGCCGGCCCGGGGGTGCTGCCGCCCGGGGCCACGCCGGCGCCGGCCCGGAGGGCTCAGCGAGACGGCTCTTGGCGACGTGCACAGCGACCGGCGACAGGGTCTCCCCAGAAGTTGGGGACAGAAGGTGCCGAGAACATTCCTCGCTCTCGCTCCTTCCTTGCGGCTGGGATGCACCGCCAGCCCCACGGCGGCAGGCGGGCCGCGGCGCTGCCCTCGGGAGATCCGCGGGAAGCCGCTGATCCGCCTCCGCAGACCGCCGACAGCCCGCCCGGAGCCTGGCACATCCCCCCCAGCCCGGCCTTTCCGGGGACCGCCGGGACACGGGCAGGAGCAGCGTGCCCGGGGAAGGGAAGGACGGGGCGGGCGGGGGCCGCTCCCGCCCTCCCGCCCCGAGGAAGCCCCGGCTCCCTCCGCCCGGCTCCAGCGGCGGTCACTCGCCTCGGCGGACCCGCGAGCGGGTGGCTCCGGCTCCCCGGCGCTTCAATGCAGATGGAGGGGAACACAGAGGGGCGAGTCCGCGGGGCAGCCCCGTCCGCCGGCGGCAGGTCGCTGCGGGGCCCGGCCCGGTCTCGCCCCGCCCGCCCCCCGGCCCCGGCGCTGCCCCGCGGCGCCGCCCGCACCCACCTCGAAGAAGCCGGCCCTGCCGCCCATCCTGCGGCCGCCGCCGCCGCGCCGCCTCCCGCCGCGCCTTCCCCGGGCCCCGCGCTGCGGCCAATCAGGCGGCGCCCGGACCCCCCGCCCCGCCCGGGGCCGCGGCCGCTGCCCCAGCCGCTCCCGCGCCGCGCCGGCAGCGCTGCCCCGGGCGGGCTGCAGCAGTGCGGGGCCCCCGCACGGCCAAGTTCTGCGGCTCCCGCCGTGCCCCGACTGGCAGGGAGGAGCTGCAGCCACCGGCCGCCTGGAGCCACGATCCGGCGGCGTTCCTTTCAAAACGGTGATTGATTTTGCTTTGAACGGTACGGAATGACTGCAGGAAATCAGGCGCATTTCACGGTTCCTGCGGATCCGAAGTAGCTTCAGGAGACAACCTGCAAAAATACAGCTGACCACGAGGTAGAAAACACCCTCCTTTCTTGCGCTGATAGTGTGCCTTACATTTCAGGGGGGACTGGACTGGCAACAGAACTCCGCTGAGATCCCTTCTGCCCCTGAGACGTGCTCCTGCCACTGCTCAGGATTAAACACGTGGCATAAAGCAGTACAGAGACTTGACACTGGTTTTCCAGTCTTTGTTGCACGATACCCTTTTCCCAGAGCTAAGGTAATTAAATATCAGAGATTCTACAATGCTATAAAGGAACACCGCTTTTTCACTGCCATGAATTTCCATGAGACAGAAAGGTTTATGCTACGTGCTGCTTGAAAACCTTCTGCAGTCCCTAAATTTAACCTGCTTCTATATAATTATAACCATCAAAGCTACTTAAAGGAAATATCAAAGAATAAATTTCACCAAAAGGCCTCTGCTGGAAAGCCAGAAGACCCAGCAGGACAGAATTCACTACTAGTGTAAACGTGGGCAAATCTGTAAAGGCGTATAGAGATGCATGCTCCTTCCCCAGCTGATCACGAGTCTGGACCGTTAACCTTTGGGCCAGGTCAGGCCTTCTGGATTTTTATGTTAAAAACACACCCAAAATTACCGCTTCTCCAAATCAGCTGACATTTCTTTCAGTGTATTTCCATTCCAGATGTCCTGTATTCATACAATGAGGAAAACATTTCAAATACACGAAAGTAATCAGAACATAAGTGTAAAGAACATTTAAACTAACTTTCTGTACCAGAAAGCCATCAAGCCATGCTTCAGACTGACAGAAGTTATGCAAATGGGTTCTCTGTATTAGCACAACATGCAGCCTGGGGAAGGAAAATCTGTTAAGAAATGCAATTCAAGTTCCTGTGCTGACAGCAAAATTACAATTTGTGGGTTACTGTTCCCTTTAATTGTAGTTTGGGGGGTGGGGTGGTGGTGGGGATGACATATACCGCTCCCCCTTGAATCTCCAGTACAGGAGGACTTCAGCCATTTGAAGTGTGGCTTTCCCGAAGCCACCTGGTCTTACAAAAATGCACACCCGCCGCAATCCTTCACACTTCACCTGGCGTGTCAGCTGGTGCAAATCCGGAGTTACACCCTGACGCTGTTCCATCACCGTGTAAACACAAGCAAACGAAACAGGCGTGTGGTTTCCTTCGGGGCCTCTTCCCTCAGTGCCCGTCAACTACTGCCTGCTACTGAAACGCATCGCCACCGCAGCTCGGATGGGCGCCTTATGTCACCGAGCCTGCGGAGCCGCTCTGCCGGGCCCGTCTGCGCGGCGCCTGCACGGGGCCCACGCGTGACCCCGCTACCCGGCCCGGCCGCGCCTCGGGGCGGGTCTCCCCCGCCGGGGCCGGCGCGGAGGGTGTCACCGAACCGCGGGGGTGTCACCGCCCGCCACAGCCACGTGCTGCCCGGCGCGGCGCGGGACCGGCGGGGACCCTTCCCCCCCGCCAGAGCGCCCCGCAGGCCGCAGCTCGGCCGCCGCCGTCGCCGTCGCCTTCCCGGGGCGCGACCCGCCGCCACCCCGCTCGCGCCGCGGCCGCCCCAGGGCCCCGCCCCCGCAAGGCCCCGCCCCCCGCCCCGCCCCGCCGGCCGTGAGGGGCGGTGCGCAGGCGCGCGGCGGGGGGCTGAGGCGGCGCGCGCGGCCGGGCTGGCGCGCTGGTGGCGGCGCTGGGCCCGCCCCGCCGCCCATTGTCCTCGGGCCATGTGACCGGGGCCGGTTACAAAGCAGCCCCCGCCGCCCCCCCGCCGCCGTTATTTGTGCTGAGTCACGGCGCGGTGCCGCAGGTGTCGCGGGGAGCCCGGCGGCCGCCGCAGCGCCAGGCCTCCCCATGGGGACGGAGGGCGCCCGCGCCCTGCTGGAGCGGGCGGCCACCCTCACCCTGCAGACCGGCAACCTCCTCAACTGGGGCTGCCTGCGCAAGAAGTGCCCGGCCACCCCCGGCGAGGAGGTGAGCGGGGCGGGCCCCGCGGGGCGGGCCGCGGCGGCGGGGGGGGGCCGGCCCGGTGAGGTGTGGCGCCCCGCCGCGGTCGCTGAGGTGCGGGGGCGCCCGGCGGCCCGAGCGTTACCGTGGGCGGCGGTCGCTGCTCCGCCGCCGGGGGCTGAGCCGCCCTGAGGCGGCCTCGGGAGCGGGCGAGGGTGGCCGGGCAGGTGCGGAGGGCGGAGCGGGCCCACCCCGTGTGCTCCCTTACGGCTCGGCGGGGGCCGCGGGCCCGGGGCGGGGGCGGTGGGAGCCTCTGGGGGCGCGGAGCCCGCGCCTCCGCTGCGGGGCTGAGCGCGGTGCCGCCGCCCGCGGTGGCCGAGGCCATCCATCCCTGGTGCCGTGCGGCGAGGGCAGGGTGCCGGTGGTGCGTTGTTTTTCCTAACTTGAATTTCTCGGTGGCGACAGGTCTCAGGGAAATGAGCCATTGCTGCCGTCTTCGCAAAGTATAGCTGTCATTCTTTGTTAAAAGCTTGAAATTACCACCGTAAACTATTGGCTTTGGCAGCGTGTGCCAACACTTGGAATAATCCTGATAAAAGTCTCTGGAGATCCTGTGGTCCTGAGCTCCAGGAGCACTGTATCTGCTGTGTCATCGTGACACAATAAGCTGAAAGTGGACGTTTACCTGTCGGAGCTACTACTTTTTTTGGCTGGTTGTGGCTGTGTAGCGGCACTGTTGATAATCTACAATAGGCCGACTGCACAAATGCTAAGAAAGGTGACAGGAGGGTGATGTAATGAGAGGGAAGGATTCATCATGCTTCTGGTTAGCTGACATGTGGTAATAACTTTTATGTGGCCTGATGGCATATTGCGGCATTCTGTGATCTGTGTGAAACGGCCACATTCTGTACCAAAGAAATAGCTGTATCGCAGTGTGAGCAGTTTCTGGATGGTTGGTAAATAAGAGTGGCCAGTATGCAGAGCTAATCAGGTATTTAACCTTACTTGTTTACAGGGAAATCCATTTAAACATAAGGCTGCCTGCTTTTCAGAGTTGCTGGAATTCCAAGAGCAAATAATTGGCATTAATTATCAGAAATAAGTTGGCTTTTAACTCTCCTGTTTGGTTTAGTTAGTGTGTACAGTTCTCAGTGGCAGAATGTAAGCTAAAATTTTGCAAACTATGAATGCTGACGTTAGGAGTTTTGGAATGTAACTATTTGGAAAAGCTGGTCAAAGCAGTCAAATACACTGTGCTTTTCACATGTGTTGAGGGCAGGGGATGGTGTGCTTTGGAGACAGAGGCTGGTGCATACTAACTGCAACAGAAATACAGTATGTGGTAGTTGCAGAGTAGCAGTACAGAGAAAACACATATTTAGCACTGTCTCACTTTCCCTCAGAAAGGAAAAGATGCTATAAGCTGTATCAAAATAGGCTGAAGAGTTCCAGCATTGTGGATAGCTGTTTCAGAGGTTGTGTGTGTGTCAGTTCTTGACTTCTGACTCAGTTATTTTTTTAATGACATTTTAAATGGCTGGGAAAGAACATGTAAAACGTGCTCACAAAGTATTATTACTGTATTACATCTTAATCTTCATGATACCCAGTTTTATGGTGGAGGCAATCTTCTGGTTGGTGCATGGTGTTGTGAGCTCTCTGAGCTAATGTTAGGTGTCACAGGAAATTGCAACATAATGTTAGGAAAAGTAGGTATCCACCTAGTTATAAAACAGATTGCTAAAAGTGAAGTTACATAGCAGCTCAGGGAAGTGTTTCTACCTTGGCAGGTAGCAGTCTTGACGGTACATTTACTTAGCCTGCAGGGTAACAACCCCAGTGATGAAGCTAGAGCATTGGTACAGTTGAAGCACTGGTACAGCATGCAGTTAATTAGCTGATGTAGACTTCATAGTTAATGCCTTACTGTGTTTGAGAAAACCCATGGTCAGAATCCTAGTCAAGTTTATATTGCATGTGTGGATGCAGGAAAAATGCAGGTGTTGGGTGGGATTTGAAGGTACCCCCTTCAGTAATGAAGGACTTAAAACCATCAGTGGTTTGGCACAGTGGAATAGGTAGGCAGTAAATGAAAAGTATCAGATGCAGATCTTGGAAAGAGAAATAATTAATACAATGAATGTTTAGGGGTTGTAAAGTCTCATTTCTAACAATGTCACAGCACGTATGCTTTTCTCTGACAACACTTTGACTTGGGAATCGCTACACAGAAACAACCCAGCCCACCCCACGCCCTAGTTCTTGCTTGTTTAGCATTGTTTTTTTCCTTTAAATATGGCCATGGTTGGAGAAATAAATGAAGTACAGTACTTGTATTGCTGCTAAAACTCTTTGTTAAAGAGGAGAGGAAAATATGTAAGTAAACTAGTTTGAACAAGTTTCAGATGGAAGCTGTGATGGAAGAATCTTCTGTGGTTGAAGGAATGGTGTCATTAGTTCACCTGCTCAGTCTGCCCTACATGCCTATGAATCATTGTTTGTGTGCAGCTGTAACATACCGAGACTTGAATATGAAAAAATATTTTGTAGGTGCGGGACTGCATTCAGAAAACACTGACTGAATGGAGCTCAAAGATTGGACAAGACCTAAATCAGGTAGGAGAGGTGTTATGTGTGTTACCCATCTTACTTGTGAAAACAGAAATATGTAGGTGTTTACACCTTTTAAAATAGGCACTAATCTATTTCTGCATCTGCAACTCCAGATAACTTAAGAGTATTTCTCAAACCCCTCCTTTTGGTTTGTTTTTTTTTTTTTTAAATATTTAGTAAATCTAGAGAAGTTAAGAAATACCGAAGTGAAGATTTCTGTTGATGGCAAGTAAGAATTATTAGCAAAATGAAAGCCCTGGCCTGTAAGATTTCAAATTAATTATTGATGCAGTCACAAAAAAACCCTAACCACCAGACTGTATATATATATACACCTTAGAAGTTTGCTAGCATGCTTGTAAAAATTCGATGGAGAATTATCTAAACTATGGAGATGATAAACTAAATAGCTGAAGATCATCCCATTTGGAGGAGAACTCTGAAGCATAGCCTTGGTTGTCTCAAAAATATTTCTGAAGATGCAGATTTGCCCTTAAGAGCTAAAGACTTCCACATAATTCTTAAAACCACAGTCAATGGCATCTGACATAAAGTTCTTAGTGTATTTGCCTGCTCCTCTTTCACTATTGCTTTTGAAATTCAGCAAAGCAGTAATAGGTTCCCACTAAATATGTTATTTGCTCTGTGAAATATTAGCATGCTTCATTTAAAGAAATAAAGCGAATGCAAAAGCACACAAAACTAAAAAACTTTGCTAACTGTTTCTTTGGGGTTCTTTACCAGTTCTTGTGTAATGGTGGCATCAACTGAACGTTGCTGCATTCCACACTGGAGTGTGGTGAGGCAGTTAATGCTGAACGATTTCTGGAAGATCTAATGATTGCTCAAGAAGAGAACGTAAATAAACATTTGTCTCTGTAAGATGTAGTGATCTGTTTAAAGTTAATTATTTAGTGTGAGCTAGATTTTGCTGTCAGAACATGTTAACTGCATAATTCCAAATTCTTTTATGAATTACACTGGTTTCCAGTAAAAGTTAATTGTTATTTAAAATGCTGACTGTATGGCATAACTCAGTCACTTGAGGATTTTTTGGTAAGGCAGCAAAAATGACCAAAGAGTTCTTGGCTGGGGGCGGTGTGGTGTGTGTGCACATGTATAATACAAAATCTCATGTAGGTAAAGACTTGAGAGTCACCTTGTGCCAGCTGACATGAGATGTCAGCCTAGTCTTAAAATTAGGTGAAAGGGTGAAATCTCTGAAAGTTTCCCAATTTGTAGTTTCAAAACTATTGTTTTAAATCTGTGTTTTACAGCATTTTCACGGTAGTCTTTTTCATAGGCTTCACTGAAATTACAAAATACTTGTATGCAAAGGTGTTCCAACCCAGACCCCCTCATTCTGATGGTTCTTTTCAGCTGGTCATGAGGCTTTCTTTTTAAAGCAAGGCAGTTTGAATTGGTGCAACTATCTGTTCACATCAGAAAATCGGAACACTATGGATTACTTACTACTTATTCCAGTAATTGTTGTCAGTAATTTGTATTTTTTATATTGGGGATGTATAGGGCCTTTCATATGACTTTATTTTCTGACCTCCCCTCAGAGATCAAGAAGCGTTGGGTTATTTCCCTTCTGTCATTGCATTTTTATAGTGTTTTTGTTTGTAACTGCTGTAAGACTTCTATTTCTATTATTGTTCTAACACAAGTCATACTTAAGTCTCTTGTACTTACTACAGGAAATACTGGAGGTTCTGGAATGTACTGTAGCTCAAGCTGTAGAAAAAATAAATCCTGAAGAAAGGGATGAGTTGAAAGTATCAGGTAAGAACACAGTAACAAATCTGGTGGCATAAAAAGTCTTTGTATGCGGTCATTAATAGGATGTTCATGTATATATATTTTTTCCACCATGTTTTATATTTGCAAAGTCAAATGACATCAGTGCACACTGTCATGCTTTTGGTAGTCTAGAAGTTGTCTAAGAAAGACTTGAATTCATATTTCAGGTTCTAAAGCAGCTCGGCATTTTTCTACTTTAATTTGGATCTCCTCAAGACATTTTAAATATATTTTGTGAATCTTTGACTTTTCTGAAGCAAAATACTACAGATAGTACTGGAATTAAGAAATAGCATTGGAAGCACATTTATTTGCATAATTTTTCCAGGTTGAATATGTTGAACTTGAAGGAGGCAGTCCAAACTAATGCTAGTACATTTTGAGTCTCATTAAGTTCTAAAGAGGTCTGTTTGTACTGTTGCATTTGGGGTTTTTATACAGGTTGTTACAGTTATTGTGTAGTGTCCTGATGCTTCAGTCCCAGCTTTACAGCTTATTAGATCATCTAACTGGATGATTTCTTGTTCTGAGACTGTATAACTCTGAAACTTAAGATAACAGTGTTGTTATTGGGCAGTCAACTTTGAGAAGGTTGGGTTTTTCCCAATTTTTTAAATTGGTGTATATTCTAAGCACCCTGTACCCAAGAACTCAAATACTGTATATAGCAAAAGTAGATAGCAATATATTTAATGAAAGCTGGCTTATTCAGTTACTGATCCCAGTTTCTTTGAAAACAGCAAAACTTTTCATCGTTGGATCAAACTCTTCATCAATCAGAGATGCAGTTGACCTGGGTAAGTGTGAAACTCAAACTCCTGGTAGGGTTTCTTTTTTACTTCAATGTTTAGAAATAAAATTAGAGCCTTTTCCATCTAAGGGGTATACTTAGTTTCTGTCACAAGTATAGCCTGTTTTCTTACTAAGAGACTTAGGTAATCAAGTCTATTTACATGTTAGTCATGTTAGTTCAGTCAGTAAACTTACTAAATGTGGTTCACTGTCACCTTGAGTCCACGAACTCAAGTCCGATTTTTGTTCTTTCACACAAAACTTGTTAAAAAGTGAATAGGATGCGATGGTTTAGTAACAGTAGTTCTTACCAGTTGTTGTTAGCTGCCGCTTCTTAACATGATGAACTTCACTACTAACTGTGTGGTATTACACAGATTATTTAGGTAATACAGTGCTGCGAGCAGCTGATGAAATAGTTAAGTTTTATTGAAAATACAGGACAATAGCTGTACTGATGCATGAAGTTTTATTAGTGTAACGCAGCAGTAATTGTGAGCAGCATTGAACTTTACCACTTTGGAAGACTGTTGGGCATAAGGGGTTACCAAAGAACAAAGGGTCAGATATTATTCTGTTTTATTGATACCCCAGTTGGTAGCCTCCTTGCTGTAAGCTGTAGTACCATTTGTTAAAAATACATTGATAGAATCTTCCTCCAGAAGAAAAGAATTTATTTAGCTATTTAATTTTATTCTTCTTTGCTGTGCAGAACAGCTTCATGGCTTGCATCTTTCCTAAAGCTCAGTGATACTTAAAGACTTGCCACATCTCTCTGGCAGTTACAGTCTCCATATTCAGTGTGCTTTTAGTCCGACTCCTCACATAGTCCAAGTAGCTCTCCTAGTCCGTGCCCTGTACTTGAGTTACAGTTCAGAGTGGAAGTTCCAAATTTTGGAAGAAATTGAGAGTAAGGGAATTGGGACTTGTTTGTGACCACTCTCTTGAGAGAAATATGTAGTTTTAACAGGAGAAAAAAGCTTTGTGCTTTGTTTGGTGGCAGGGGTTTTTGGGGGGGATGTGTCCCATCCTCCCTCCCTCCCAACTTAGAGTTGAAACTTGGCCTTCAGCTGTATCATTAATTGTTTGCTAAAAATGTCGTGTTGCTATACTTGACTGCTGATACTTGTAAGAGTTCCAAATGGTGAATGAAAGCCAGCAGAGTGAAGCAGGAGGTATATTTTTTGCTGAATTTGAAGTCTTGCTGCTTATGTTTTTATTTCACAAAAGATTTTGACAGTGTCTCTGTTCTTTTTCCTCAGCATGTTCTGCCCTTGGAGTTGCTCAATTGGACTCAGTCATTATTGCCCCACCTCCTGTTGAAGATGGAACTATCCTGTCCTTGGAGTATTTGCAACCTTATTGGCAAGAACTTGAGAATCTAGTTCAAAACAAGAAGATTATTGCCATAGGTACCTCTGACCTAGACAAAGCACTGTTAGAGCAGCTGTATCTGTGGGCACAGGTGAGAGCAAACTTCCTACTTGTAGAATTTCTAGGACAGAGGAACTGTAACTGGCTGCCACATAGCTGTAAACTTGTTACAGATGGGTTTATATACAAAATATTAATTAGCCTTGTTACTTTTGGCATCTTTTGGAGGGTCACAATGTTGTTCAAGGTGGGGGAGGCTCCAAGTGTAACTCTCCTCAGTGATCTTACCTACCGGTGAGGAAAGGCCAGAAAACATGGGTCTGTTCAGTAGTAGGTTCTTTGAAGTACTGAAGGTTTGAGTTTTGAATGCTTTTGTACTTAGGAAAGGAGTATAAACAGTACTCTTAAACCCTCAGATTTATTCCAGTGGCTCTGAAAACACAGCTGTTTGTTCATAACACAGAGTAAAGTGAAGAGGGATTTCCCCCTGGAATGCTAAGCTTAAATGTAAAGAGTAAGGCTGTGAATGAAGTGGCACAATATTTTTGTTGTCCAAAGTGATTAATTGCCTCTTAACATTTGAGTGATGGAGGTCTGTACTAGTATGTGCCTGTGCTCATATAAGGTTGTGGATTAACTGTTTCCTTATTAGTTCTTTGAATACTCCTCTTAAGACATTTCTTTTGTGGTACGTGAACGTACCGTAGCTGTGTAAGAGATCTTGCCGAGAGTCCTGATCTGTGCTCCTCACTGTTTTGTGTATACAGGGGAAGAGTTGAGAGGATTAATGACCACCTGCATGGTCATAATGAATGCAGTTTGTGATGAGCAGAGAAAGAGTCAGTGGAAGAGTGTCCTTTTTAACTTAATCTGACTTAAGCACTTACCTGAAGGCATGGAGGACTGCAAATTGTGTATCTTTAACAAATACTTATTTGGATTTTTTTATTTGAAGTTGAACATCCCTGTAATGTTCAACTAGAGAGGGGGAAAAAAAACCTGGATCGATGCTGTGAAGGGAGCACAGCAGACAGGAAGCCAGAAAGAATGGATTAGTACTCATCTTGCTGTGGCAGCACCTAAAGTTAGATCTTATTCTTGCTTTGGGCTCTGTGCTGCAGGAAATTGCAGATGTAGGAGTTGCCCGTTCAGCATCATGCAGAATTAGCCTTGTTGAGATCTTAAAACAGTGGTCAAAGGCAAATGGTTCAAAGCAAGATTTCTGTAGTTAATAGGGGCATGGGGGGAACAACTAAAATAAGTACATAAATTTTTTTTCTTATAAAACTATTCTGTTACTTTCAGGTGAAACCAAGTAGCAATCAGGTGAACCTAGCTTCCTGTTGTGTGATGCCACCTGATCTCACAGCTTTTGCAAAGCAGTTTGACATACAGCTGTTAACTCACAATGACCCAAAAGGTAAGTCTTCTGTTACCTCATGTGGCAAAGCCTTAAAAACGCATTTATTCAGTACAAAATCAAGAATGATCTCTCTCTGAACTTCAGTTTTATGTTTGAATCCTGAAGAAAGGAATTTAAAAGTTTCTCCTCTACAGAATATTAAGTTCTTGGTTTTGCTTCAAGAAAGCTGGGGGAGAGGGTGCTCTTCCAGCCTTGGATAGTTTCCTGAAATAGTTTTAATCAAAGAAAATGAAATAAATAGGACGAACTACTGAGAAATTTGAATATGTTAAAAAACCAAACTTATTTCCACAAAACATAGAATGAATTATGATAAATGAAAGCTGACTTGCCCAGAACTTGTCTGTGAAGTAGCTTGCATAGAAATGTTAATGGTCAGTTGATTTTTTTTTTTGTGGAGTAGTTTGGTAGTGTTAGACATGTAAAATTATTAGGCTTTCAGTGGGATTCTTTCAAAGTTGTGAGTTCTTAAGGTAACGTCATTACAAAGAGGGTTGGTATAAATATCTTGTGCAGTGATGATAAAAAAATATAAATATTTTGTGCAGTGATTCATTTACTGAGTGATTGAAGGACTTGGAGGCTTTCCCTTAGACTCCAGAAATCTGAGTTACAAGTTCCCTAGACTATTCTGGGATATTGTATTAGTATCTCTCAAACATCTTCTAATCTTCTTCACTATAATGATGCCTTAAATATCTTGCTGCACTTGCAAGCAAGAAGTCTTAAACAATAATGCATTCCTCCTCTACATGCTTCCTTATGTCCAACTATTCATGATGATCATACTTCTCCTTCCTTCTCCTTTCTTCCCATTCCACCTTCCCGAAGAAAAAAAGCATATAAAATGCTATTTATGAAGTGTATGTTTTATAGTATGACTGTTGCAACCGATGAATTTCATCACTGCTTGAGCACGTATTGGCACCGCTCTGGCAGTGTGCAAGATGAATTGCATTTAGTCTGACAGTTTCCATGTCCTGTGAAGTCCATAGTGTAACTTGCAATGTAATAAATATTCTCTGTTGAGATTAATGAAATGAAGGAGAAGAGGATTTGGATAGAAAACAAAGCAAGCAGTGGTTCCCTTATGCATTATTTGCTAAGCTTAACTTTTCTGTAGTGGTCAGCTGAAGAGCACTGAGACTGTCTTTTGGGAACATTCCTCATCAAAGGGATTGTTTCTTTGACTGACTCTCCAAAGGAAACTAGAAGGATTTATACTTGCCTGTTCTGCTTTGTGGCATTTAAGCCCATTTTTCTTAATGCTTTCTGGGCTTGTGGGTATTAAGAGCCCAGTTACGGGAGACGCTATGTGTTGAGCTTCCAGTGACTGCAGCGGTAACTGAGAGTGCTCAGTACTTGGCTGATTTCAGCCTAATGCTTTACTTGCCTCTTGTTTTGCCTAGCTAGCTTCTCAAATTTAATTTCAATTTTTTCCTGCGAATGGCTCTGCTGATCAACTCCGTTTGATATTGTAGAAATCTTAGTCTATTAAGTTTCATGGGAAGTACTCATGTTGCAAAAAAGTGTCCTGAAGATATTTTTTTTTTCTGTATTGCTCAGCTGCTTTTACTCTTAGTGCCAGATACTCCACAGAACCACTCTTCTGGAATGCACTGCTTAAGACTCTTGACTGTAGAAAAAGGCTTCTCTTAAGTGTTGCTTTTTGCAGCTGTTTACATTACATTATTTAAAGCATCAATATCCCTTTTTAACTTCAGAATTACTTTGTGAAGCAAGTTTCCAAGAAGTTCTTCAGGAAAGCATCCAGAACACGAAAGCACACGAATGGATTCCTTTATGGCTTCTCCGGTATTCAGTCATTGTTAAAAGCAGAGGAATTATCAAGTCCAAAGGCTATATCATGCAAGCTAAAAGAAATGCCTCCTAAAACTTTTTTCTTGTTTTTTAAAATGGCTTACTGTTTTAATTTCTTGGGAATGGGGGGAACATTGCTTTTTTCATAGAAACACTTTTATGACATTTGTAACAAAGACCAGAAGTTGTAATTACTCAGTGTGATGTCAGCATGAGTGTCTGCAGTGCTTTAACACTGTTTTTCTTTCTTACCCTATTGACCAGTTCATATAACAAACCCAAAATCTTTCATATTTTGTTTTTAATTGAAACTATCTATAGAGAAACAGTTTAAAATATTTTTTCTTTTTTATGACCAGTTCACTGTAAAATTATCATATTGTAGCTGCCATTAGGTAGTATAGAGAAACTTACATATTTTTATTTTTTAAAAAATGAATTTCTCTTTAATAATAGTTAATTATCTGGTAGGTACATAGCTGCAAAGCATTCAAGGACTAGTTTTTATAGAAAACTGTTACCTTTTACGAAAAATTACCCCCCCCAAAATTA
Organism: Falco cherrug; assembly: GCF_023634085.1. NCBI lineage: Eukaryota > Metazoa > Chordata > Aves > Falconiformes > Falconidae > Falco > Falco cherrug. Next base: position 16,189,591 of record NC_073708.1, read on the forward strand.
AACTGGTGTCTCATTACTTAGTATGTGTATATATAGGCAAGTCAGCTGTTTAATTTGTGTGGATGGGAAAATTGGTTTATTTTTAATATAGTGTAAAAGACCTCTATAATTTAGAAATAATGTATCTTCCACATTACTTTCTGACTGTTACTTGAATTCCCTCTGGCTTCTTTGTGCCTCAGAATGCTTTGTTTAGTGTTTGCACAAGTGTGATGGCATCTTTTTGTTTGAAACTGAAAATGTATTATTGTGTGAATGTTTAAAACTAGAATTGAAAACAAATGATCAAAAAATGTTAATCAAAAAATCAAATTGTGCCTGTCTTCGCAACGGTGGCTTTGTGTTTTTTTGATACTTGTGGACTGCGCAATCGGAATTGGCCACGCCAGAACAGATAGTAAATGTTGAAGCTGTTCCCTGTGGGGCTGTGTAAATGGATGACTTCTTTTGGGGTTGCCTAGGAAACTTTGTTGCTTGAGTGCCATTCAGAAATTAGGCAAAAGGTTAGCTTGAAGTTAGGTGTGTTTCTGTTTGGCAGTAGCTTAGTGCGAATCCTGAGAGACTGCTGCGGCTAAGGCAAGGCTTCTGGTTTAATGTTCTCTTTCTACCGATAAGGCCACCTTGTTTTCTTGGCCTTTAAATCAGAATAGACAGCAAAAGCTCAACTGGTAGTTCAGCAGGAGCTTGATGCTGAGTGTCTAAAGTACTAGTTTTCCTTGTGATTTCAGGCAGGAGCATGACTTCATGCTAGTAGTATTCATTAACTTAGGTGTACATATTTTGAGATTTGGACTGTAAGGGAGTGGGTTTTCACCAACATCCTTCAAATTCTGTCATGTAGGCAGCTAGTGGAATTTTGGTGCCTGTAGGTAGTGTATGGGCTGTCAGCTTCCTATAATCCATTCCACTGAGTTAGAATGTGAATCTTTTTTTTTTTTTTAAGATACCTTTTGAGTCATCAAATACCTTACCTGTGGGTGGTCAATACTGGGAAATTCTCCTGGACTTCAGTTTTTTTGATCAGTGAGAGAGTTGGGGGACTGGAACTAGTAATGTATCAATAAAAGCTTGAATTCTTTTCTCCTAATCAAAATGTCTTTTTTTTTTTTTTAAACGTTGGGTCAGTGTGTGTCAGTTTCAGAATCATTTTTACAATGGGTTTCATTGTGAGCTGCCCCGCCAGCCAGGGCTGGGCGCTGCTGCTGGGTGGACGTGTGCTGCCTGTGCCTCCCGGCTGTGCCGCTGGCTGGTGGCATGCGGCACCGTTAACTGCCGGGGTCGGTGCGTGGGCCGCGGCACAGGAGCGGTGCTGGAGCCGGGCTGGGGCGGCTGCCGGCGGGTGCACGCTGCCGCCGTGCAGCTGCCGGCTGGGGGCAGGGCCCTGCAGCACGGGGGCTGCGCTCCGCTCTCCTGGAGTCGCGGCTAGTGTGACACCTACCGGGCTGGCTGGTTTGTTCGGCGTCACGAGTGGGAGAGGGGGATTCCCTACCACGGGGAAGCGCAAAGTTGGAATTAAAATTTTTAAATTCTTGTAGGTTTCGAAGCGGTGCCTTGCAGGCGTTCCCCGCAGCGCGCCCCCCGTATCGCAGTCGCCCGCGGTGCCATCCCGCTTTGCCGGGCGGTCCGGGCCTGCGTGGCCTGGCGGCAGGGGCAGCCCCCCGCCCGCTGGTGTGCCCGCTTCCCGCGGGGCGGGGCCGCCGCGCTGCCGCTGTGGGCGGGGCCGGAAGGGGCGGGCGGGGCCGGAAGGCGCGGGCGCGGCGCAGCCCACAAGATGGTGGCCACCAGGCGGGCGGCGGCGCGGGGCCGGGGGCAGGGGCCGCGGGCCGGGGGCGGCGGCGGCCGCCCCTCGGGGCCCGAGCCCGCTGGGACAGCGGAGGTGAGAGGAGTGGAGCGGGGGGGCAGCCGGCTGCCGGGCGGGGCGGCGGCGGCAGCAGCAGTAGCAGCCGCCATTTCCGCGCACGCACAAGGCCTCGTCGCGGGGGCCTCGGTGTCCGCGGCGGGTCTCGGCGGCTGCGTGGGGCTCGGCGGGGGCGGCGGCGGGGCCGGGCCGGGGGCGGGGGCAACCCCGTGCCCGGCTGCTGCGCCTCCCGGCCTGCGCTGCGGCGGAGCCGCTCGCGGTGCGCCCCGGCCCTGCTGCTGCCGCCGGGCCCTCGGCGCTGGCAGCCCTTGTCGGGTGTTAACCCACTTAACGCTGCGAGTTAAAGGCTAGGGTATTTGTGTATTTATTTATTTCAATTTTGTACTGCAGTTCACTTAGTATTTCTCAGTAGGTTTTCCACTAGACACACAAACGCTCCAGTAAATACTGACCCTGTAGGCAGTGTGGTTTATGTTGATCCAGCATTGCGCTGTGTTTTGGGAAGATCCTGCTGTTGCGGAGTGGTTTTTTCTTGCCAGAATTTTTAATTGCCTTCCAGGTAACTTACAGGCATCGTTAAAGAAGCAGATTATACCTAGTGGTGCTGGTGGTGTGAGGCCACTCTGCTCCTAAAACTGCTAACGTCACTTATGGAAACCATTTTGGGGCACATTCTGCTGGTTGCTGGGCTTCGGCAGTTTACAGTTGAGCAAATCTTTGGATGTTTCTAAGCATTGCTTCTGGATTTGTTTCCCTTGACAGCTTGCCAGGACTTACTAGATTTAAGAGATACTTATTTATATTTATATTTGTCTTTATTTATGTTTTCTAACAGATGCCTGTGTTTCTTCCCCTGCCTTGACCAAAAGACAGTAGACTGAACAGATAAGCAAGGGAGGGTTTGTTAATACTTCCACATAGGTAGCGTTAAACAGAGACATGTCACATGTTGTCAGCTTGAGCTGATTTGTTTGAAAAGATTGTTGGTGATTTATAGAGCTGATTTGTTTGAAAAGATTGTTGGTGATTTGTATAGCATCTTCTTTATTTTTTTTTTTTATCTGCCAATAGCACACTTCTTATTTTTATTCCCTTTCTAGATGGTGTCCAATGAAATTAGTACTCCTGTGTCTACGGGGATGACTAGAAGAAGAACTAAATCAATTCGTAAGCCAGAGGTAATTCAGGAATCTCAGTCGGAAGAGCTGGAACATACAGAAGCAAAGTCAGATGTCAGTGATAGCTTAGAGCTGCAACTTATTAGGAATGAGAACACAGTTGTTAATTCAGCACCGTCGGTTGCTGAACCACAAGCCGATGGGGATGTGTCAGAAACAGAATCAAACTGCTCTGCTGTGTCAGGTCTTCAGACACCTTTGTTTGTTAGAGTAACAAGAAGACGACAAATTGTAGTTCCTTATCAGCCGGATTATCCTGACAAAAAAAGACATGACAAAACAGCTTTTCTAAATAAGTTAAGAAGGACTGTGGATGAAGATGATGCTTCTGAAGCCGAGTCTTGTTCCTCTGCAGTTTCTGGTGTCCAGATGCCTAATGTTACCAGAACTACAAGAAGCAGGCAAAGCAGAAAGAAATTGCAGGCGGATAGAGCTTGTGAAGTCCAGAGTGAAGATATTTCTGATGCAGAGTCATGCTGTCTGAATTCTTGTATGGAACCGTCCGGCACTAGCAAACGAATTACTAGGAGCATGCAAGTGAAATCACAAGCAGATAATACTAAGCAGACTGAGAAAGGAAACAAAATTGTTTCAGAAGATGAGAATTTAATTGAGGACACCATTAAATCTGAGCCAGTAATAATTTCTGATGCTAGACCTGCTGCAAAACTTGTCTCTGACACAGAAGATGCTTCCTCTGTCACTGAGGGTAATAAAGAATCCAGTTCACCTAAAAGTAAATGTTCTTCCAAATCTGCCGGTACAACCCAGAGTGAAGACCCGGAAGGAGTGGTTTTGAATGATGTGACACCCAGCAGTCCTACAGAAATGAAACAAAGTGACATTGAATCACCTGGGAAAAAAGCAATAAAAAATAGAGAGTCGGTTGGGGTGGATGATTCAGAGAAAGCATGTGGCCAAATACAAGAACACAGTGAAATACTTGTGAGGGAGGAGGAACTAGAGGATATGGATCTTTCCCTGGCTGATTGCATGAGTCCCAAACAATTTTTAGAATCCCAAGGGCAAATAACACCAAACAAAAATAAAAAAATTCTGGAATGCGAAAGAGAAGATGCTGAGGCAGGTGCACGGAAGTCTTTCACCTATGCTGATAAACCAAGAAAGGGTGAGCAACCTAGGGCAGTGAGTAGCTCACAAAAGGACATAGCTGTTGTACAAAGTACTGACAGCATTGGTGGATGCAGGATGCTTGAAATCGATACGGACAGTGGTGAAGACCAAACAGGAGAACATGCTGAATCTGTATTCCACAACTCTGAAAGTTCAAGCACTGGAAACAGTTCTCTTGTATTGTTTCTGAGCAAAGATGAAAGTGATGAATCTGAAAATAGTGCTGTACTGTCCGTAAATACAGTTGAAGAGGAACTGTGTTACAACGAAGCAGATGAGAGGACTCCTTCCCTCAAAAAATCTTCGAACGGTTCACTGCATGCTGAAGGGCTTTTTGTAATTGATACTGAGCCTGGCATGAGTTCCAGCCAGAAGTATTATCTAGATCAGGTAGACCAAGATAGTGATGCTGATAGTAAGCACGAAGGAAGTGAAAAAGGTGAAGAATCCTCAGATCTGGAAGATGCTGAAGAGGAATTGATAGATGAAGATAAGAAGGATGAAGATGATGATTTATTGAAAACTAAGATTGACGTGTAAGTAGTTTTCTGGGAATAACTAAAGAATTTTCATTTCATTCAAGCATATGTGCATAGGACATATAGATTAAGTGCTAAATGATGTGGAATAAATGAGAGGGTAGTCTCATCACGTAAGTCGTATTGACATGGGAAGTGGGGTTGTACAGCGTATGAAATAAAAATATAGGCCATAAATTGAGGGTCTGGGTTTTTTTTCAATTTTGTTTCAGAGAGCAGAACTCTGAAATACTTAGGCATCTGGAGGCCTTATATTTGTTCAGCTTAAAAAAATAAAATGTGAAACTGGGTTAAATGGTCAGGCTGATATAATTGCTTATTTAAGCCAGTTTTCTTAATTGTTGATCTTTTAGTTTGGTTATAAATAACAAAAAGTCCAGTAAATTCCTTATACATTGCCTAATTAGATTATGCTTTTTAATCCTAAACAGAATCATAGAATGGTTTGGGTTGGAAGGGACCTTAAAGATTGTCTAGTTCCACTAGTCACACCTTCCACTAGACCAGGTTGCTCAAGCCCATCCAGCCTGGCCTTGAGCACTGCCAGGGATGGGACATCACAGCTTCTCTGGGCAGCCTGTGCCAGTGCCTCGCCACCCTCGTAGTGAAGAATTTCTTCCTTACATCTAATCTAAACCTACCCTCTTTTTAAGTTTAAAGCCATTCTACCTTGTCCTATCACTACGTGCCCTTGTAAAAAGTCCCGCTCCAGCTTTCTTGTAGGCCCACATATATTTTTTAGTTCTTGCGCTGTTGAACAGTGACACTTCAAGTGAAATCAGCCCAGCTGATTTCATAGAATCATATATAATCATAGAATAATTCAGGTTGGATGAGACCTCTTGAGCTCTTGTAGTCTGACTCCTGCTGAAATCCCTTTATACGCTTCATATGTTTAAAGCGTCGTACTCTGTTGAGGTTGGATAAACAAAGCTTAATCTTCTGAAAACCTTCAGGTAGGCCGGAAGTCTTACAAAAACTTAGCCAAGTATTCAGTGTAAAGACATTACAACAGATCAGTCACAGTTTAATAGAAAGTTGTAAAGGGCTTGTATTACTGAGTATTCAATATCCGTTGTACCTCTTTAGATACTACCATATTTCTCCATAATACTTTGTAGATTTTAAGCATTTTTGTCATCAAAAACCTCCTTTTGAGTCCACTTTCGTACATTGTTTGCAGCTACGTTCCTTTAGCTGCCCAAACGAAGTAATGAAAAAAATGTGAAACATGGTAGCTTTGAAGTGTTTAATAATGTTATTCCTAGTACTGTTACACAGAGGACTTAAAACATTTCTACAATGAATTGTAGCTTCTTCATACTTTTCACTAAGAGTTGATGGTATTTTTACCACCCGTATGTTTGTGCTTTCGTGGTTTTTTTTCCTCTGTAGCTAGGAAGCTTCTCAATGCATTGAAGAAGGGTGCTGGTCATGAGTTCTTTTGACAAGGTTAAGTGAACTAAGAATTCAGTTTTATAGAATATAGTAAGATTATCTAAGTTAAGAATACAGCATTAGAGTTAATGTGGAAATATTTGTGGAAGTGATTCCACAGGTATTGTTCTTTAATAAACTTGTCACTTCATATAATGGCACAATTTTTTTCCCCTTCATTTTCTATCATCTCTAAATTATAAATTTATTCTAGACGCTGAGACTTAAAATCATTGCAGAACTGCACTAAAGTGGAAAAAATAAGAAAAATATTTTTTCTGTTTATCTTTCTTAGAGGACAGTAGAAGGTTTAGTTGCATGCTTATTGCAATATTCTAATCATTAACTATTTGTCTTTTAGTTTACATCTTTCCAGCAGCATAGACCCTGGTTTGAATATCAAGAAGCTTGGAGGTTTATATATTAGTTTTGACGCAAAAAAACAGAAGCCTGAATCAAGTGTAATTAAACAACTGAAGGAGAAAAAGAAGGACCAGGTAATGTGTTTACAATTAAGCAGTTACCTGTGACTGCAGTAACACAAAGATGTTAATTTGATAAGGTTGGTGTACTTGTTTTCAAATAAATGTCCTGGTTTACAGTTTGCTTAGAGCTTCCATTCTTCTTGGCCAAAGTGTGGATTTACATTTGGGTTTAATGGTAAGAATGTAAATAAATGCGACACTTCAGAAACTGAAAAGCAACGCAAATACCAGCATTATCTTGTAAAATAAAAAGAAGTTGATGATGCCCACAGTTTTGCCTAATGATACGTTAGCAGACCTTCAGCTCACAAGATATTTAGTCCATAGCAAGAATGAATTTCAGTAAATAGAGGTCTGTACTCTCCTTAATATGGAATTAGCAATTTTATTTCAAAAGCACGCTTTGAGATAAAGGGCATGTCTTTATTTTCCTTGAGACTGTTTTCTTAGGCTCACTCATGATAGCCATTCTAGAGCATTTGCTATCTCACTTCTTCCAGAGCTAGCCAACTGCTTTCTGTTGTTGGCCTGGGTTCTGTTTTGAAGATCCCTGCTACTTTTGTTGGGGATCAAAGAAGCTGAAATACTGTCTTAATGATGTTTGCTTAGATTCTGTGTGATTCCTTTAGTAGATTCGGTAAATACGGTTAAGCAGTGAAATTCGTATCAGTGAGATGACTGTCTTAATGTTAAAAAAAATTCTTACAGCTCTTGCAGAAGAGTGTAATAACTCCAGATTTTGAAAAAAAGGAGTGTGTCCCACCCTTCAGGGAGTCACTACACCAACTGAAGAAACAGCGCAGGGTAAGTGAAGAACTGATAATGCCTCAAATAACAAACCAGACTTTGGTAGCGAGCCTCGTGGTGGGACTGTGTGTATACACAAGCCTCACTGGAAGTGAAGAGCTGCAATTCAGTGACCTCCTTGAGCCATCCTTTGAAAAGCTATCCTTTTAGTCACCAGGGCAGTGAAGTGAAAGATGATGTGCTGAGGTGGTACAAATCTGTCGTTAATACAGTGCTGATGACCTTATTGTAAGGGTCGTAAAATAGGATTTTTAAAGGTACAGTTATGTTCTAAATGCTTTATCCATCTTTAGGAGGGGAGAGTTCCCTGTGCTATCCTGTGCTGATTGCTGAATGCAAATTTATTATTCTTGGTATTGTACCCTAGGCAGAGCGAGAGAAAACAACAGGTGACGGTTGGTTTGGTATGAAAGCCCCAGAAATCACAAGTGAACTGAAAAATGATCTAAAAGTTTTGAAGATGAGAGCTTCATTGGACCCTAAGCATTTTTATAAGAAGAATGATAGAGATGGTCTACCCAAGTACTTCCAGGTAAGGAAGGAGCGGAAGGTTGCATTGTACTGCTGAAGTTTTGAACAGCTATTCTTACTCCCTGCCTATTTTGTAGGTAGCCTTTATGCTTGTTTGCTTTCTTACCTTAATTAATAAAGTATTTTGATTTTTTGGCTGTAGTTTACAGCTGCTTAACTCTATATTACATATGTGTATATGCTGGGGTTTTTAATTTCAGCTGATCTCACAATAGTGAACAAACGCCTGACTTAATCCATATTCAAACCCTCAGCAGACGTTTTCCCTGCTTTTTTTAAAGTATTTGCCTTTTTTTAACAAGTGCTTAGAAAATAATTAGCATTTATTTTCTTACTAGCTAATACAGTTTGAATGGAGACAGCTAGCTTTGTGATCAGCCAGAATTTCTGCTGCTATAGCTCTCGGCTTTGAAGTGGTTTGCATAAAGAAAATAATTACTGCAGAAACTATAGAAATAAGACTTCCGTCAACTTAGGCCTATTTGAATAGTTAGCATGCCTGAGGAAAATGTTTTCATTTCTCTAAAATATTAATGCTTGACTTTAAAGGATGGATCTTGCATGTTTTGAAGTTTCTGGGCATCGAAAAACTTAGACAGGAATGTTCCACATAATGAGATAGGCTCAGGTCTGTCTTCACTGTATGAAACATACTCCGTCTGTCTCCACCGCTAACCTGAATCATCAGAACTGGCTAACATGCTGGTTGGAAAAAACTTGATGCATTCCAGGATGAAGCCCTTGTGTTAGAGCTGGGTGAACTGCTGTGTAGCCTTCTAGTAAAACCATCATGATGACAGAGACAAGAAAGAGTTATGATGGTCATAAGGATGGTCATTCCTTTCCTTCCTTGGTAAAATGTTAAGAACTGGATTTCTTTTATGAATACAAGCATTGACGCAGCAGTCCAGTGTTGACATCTGTACAGTCTTAAAACTCAAGCTGTCCTCTGTGCACTAAATAATGAGGCAAAAAGTCTCTCTGCTGCATATAAAACATTGCTGATTTCTTACGGTATTTTGCACTTCCGTAGGATACAATTCTGCTTTTCTCTGTAGGTGTCTTTACACTTGTTGCTGAGGAGTTAAAAACAAAAAAAAAAAAGGCAAAATCAGCATCTTGCTGTTCAGTAACAGTGTTTTCATTTCTGTTTTTTAGGTTGGAACTGTGGTTGATTCTCCTATAGACTTTTACCATAGTCGAATCCCTAAGAAACAAAGGAAGAGAACAATTGTTGAAGAGCTGCTTGCAGATTCTGAGTTTAGAAGGTATTTAAAAACAGTTTGGTAATTCTGATATATAAGAGAGGAGTATTTTTAACTATGTCAGCTTTTTTTTGTTGTTTTTATTCATCTTGGGGAGGTGGGTTTATACTTCAAAGAGTACTTACTCATCTGCTTTAGCACTTCAGCACCACTGCTGTTGAGAAGATCTAAGGGACAGGGGATAATTAGACTGAGACAGCATATTTTTTGTCTTATGAAAGGGTTTTATCCAACTTGGGTCATCGCTATTGGCAGCCACTTTTAAAATAATGTCTTTGTTGAAGAGATAACTTATCGGCCGTATTCTGGTTCACTTCAAAAGAAGTGTGTACACAGGCTTATGCCAAAACCCAAGGGCTCTGAATAACTGATATATGCCTATGCATGCATTTTTTTGTTGTTGTTTAAAGACTGATTAATTTTTCTTGGCATAATTGATAGAAAAGTGCTGTCTATAATTCTGTGAAAGTTTATATGATTTCATATTATAAGCATGTCAGTCTGCCACCTGTCATAGGAGTCAAAATTACACTACAGTCTTTAAGACAATGATTGGATTAAGTAATGTCTGGCTAATCTGCAGTTTCTGGAGTAGATCCCTTAGTTGATACATTTTGATATTGGTTACTACGTTATGTTAATATGCACTTCTTTTTCACATAATGACATTTTTTTGGAAGTAGTGCATGATTTGAGATTATAAGGTTAATGTCAGGCTTGTAAATTAATTATTAGTGTTGGGAAGGCAAGTTAGTACAGCCATTTCTTAACCAGTTTTCTGGCTTGACCTGATTTATAAGGCATTTATTAGAAGCTGTTTTTAAAAATTAATGTCTTTGAAATTGGATCAGTTAATTCATGCTGTGGCTAATTAAGGGCTTTAAGCAGATACTTTAGCATTAGTGCAAATACTTGTCAGTGCTGCTATTAAAAGGCTCAATACTGCTCAGCGTGCACTGAGCTGTGGTACAGGTACCTAAGAATCCCTACTGTGAGGAGCTAGCAACTTGTACCCTGTTCGTTGTTTAGTGTTAATCTCATCTTGGGTTTCAGTCTTGAGTACTCGAGTAAGGGTGATTATCTTGAGTTTGCTGAGAAGGCAGTATAAAAATGGGTATAATTTTTCTGTAGTATTGTTGAAATTGATGAGTCTTCCCATGATGAACAGTAGCAGTGTTTTAGCAAACTGTCCAAATGTGATTGCATATGCAATGAAGAACCTCCTGCTTATGCCAAAATTAATGATTCTTCAATCAAATTTACTTCCAAAACAAATTTACCTACATTTATCATTAATTCAATTGTTGATTTCCCGTTACCTACACATAAGTGTATAAAATTAAAGAAACCTGACTCAGAAAATACAAGAGAACTGTTTGGCAAATTACGTATGTAGAGTACTTTCCATGTTACCTTTTCCTGAACTTTGGTTTACCATGCTTAAAAGTAAACTATCTATTTTGTTCAGATATAATAAAAAGAAGTATCAGGAGATCATGAGTGAAAAAGCAGCTTTTGCAGCAGGGAAGAAGAATCGGAAGAAGAGGAAATTTCACAATTAAGACTTGAAGAAAAATAACAAGCTGGAACAACTTAATTGTTATAAAATGTTCTACAGAATGCATTGGTTGTGGTGTTTTCTTTTTTAGGTTTGCAGATCATGTGCAAATTGAGGTTCAGGGAATTTCTTGCAGTGAGAATTTGGTAGGGAGCTTTGCCAAATTATCAGGTATCTAAATTTAATCTAGATTTTTAAATTCAAGTATTGAAATTAATGTTTATGTAAAAAGATAATAATGTGAAAGCATACTGTTAAATCTGAACACAAAGTCCAGCCTCATGGACTGTGGTCATTTCAGGCTTCAGGCTTTACATCAGTGAATTAGTAAATTCAATTTAAAGTTACGTGTGTAATTCATGTTGGCACCATTTATGTGCCACAACAGATTTTTCTATGTCTTGTCAGTGGTGCTGGTGGTCAATTCTGTAATGGAAAGTACTGAGAAATAATTTGGCTGTGAAGGGTTTATTTCAACACTGACCATAATAGGATTGGGAATGTCCTGGAATTTGGTGTATACATAGACATATTTATATATATATAAAAAAATATATATATAAGTAAGTATAATGAATCAATAAAGAATATGTTACATATAGTTTGATAAAATAGTGTAAACGTATATATATAATTTTAAAATTCAGTTATATGTTGCTTTTATTAATTTGTACCATTGATAATTGTCTAATGATCTTTCTGAACACAGCTTGACAGTGGGGGGTCCATTGTCAAGGGTGTGGTGTGCAGATTGGGGTCTGGTAGCTGACTCGGAATAGCTCTTCAGGTAAACGGATGGTTTGGAAGGCCTCTGCTACCATTATAGAACCAGAGATGCCATCAGGTCAGTTCCTCTTTAGTGACTGCTCATAACCTTTCGTGATTGGCAGAACTGTTGTGGCGTTTGGTTGGGTTTTAATGACCTAGTTATATTGCTGTTACAGTTAGCATAACTCAGTTACTGCCCTTAGGTAGCAGAAAAGACGGCTAATAGAAGAAACAAAACGGTCACTACGTTGTCTTAGGTGGATTGGGTAAGAAAGATTCAGAAGGGATTGTCAGAGGACCACTGGTGTTGATTGTTTTCTTACCATATAAGCACTGGATTTTAAAGGTTGCAAATCATAAACAAGAAGTATGCTCCTGACCAGTGTTTAACCATGGAATTTTCTGCTACTGAGAATAAGGAGTTGTTGTTTTTTGAGGATTAGCTGTTTGTGCTGGAAGTAGCTGGTATAGATTGATCACCACCGTATAGATTGATCACCAACTGAAGCTTGAAAGAAATCTCCCCGAAATCCTTTGGGTTTTTTTATATTCTTTTGCAAGTTAACTATAATGTTTTGCTACTGCAGACAGATGAGAATCTAGATTCCTTAGAAAGTCTTGATGGCCTGGAGATGAGTGGTGTGCAGAGTAAAGTAAATTCATTGGGAAGTATCAAACACATACAAGTAGAACCACCTGTCCCCAAGTGTCAACTAACATGCAGATGCTATTCTAATACAATTCTGCAATAATACATATGCCAATACGTCGATTCTCAGTAAATGATAAAAAAGGCAATAAAACCAACTATGGCGTCTTGTTCTCTGGGTGAGATATGGAAGCACTGAACACTGAGGCAAGAAAAGGCACCACAGTAGTTGTCATTCTGTTGCATCCAGGGATGTTCAAGTGTAACTTTGGAAAAGCAATGTACAAGTCTGAAGGACCTTAAAAGAGAAAAGCAAGCTTTGGTGTTGCACAGCAAGCAACAGCTGTCTGTTGCTCAAGCTGCTTCAGGAGCTACTTACAGGAATTACTTCGTGTACAACACGGCTAGTTGAGGGATTTGGCTTACTTTCTGCATCTTTTCCCTTCCTTTGATTTTTCCAGTGTCTTGTTTTGCCACACACCGTGCTCAGCAAGTGCCCGTGTTCTGTGGGAAGAAGAGGTGAGATGGAGTAGACAGCGTTTGCTGGGCTGCAGGGTAGTACTTGCAGGTTGTGTTTGCCAGTCAGCTGTTGCCTGAGCTTGTGCTTCAGCCTCTTTCAGATAAGGTACTAGTTTACCTTTTCTTAACCACCAGTTTTCATAAAAGCGTAGACAGGCAGTATTTTGGACTCCTCTACCTTCCAGTTAAATTTGATTGAGATTGACCTAAGGTTTAAGTTGCTGGGGGGAGAGTAAAAACAAAATGTAGCACATGATTGCCTAAACTTACCAGATTTCTCTGAAAATACTAAAATACCTCAAAAATTATTTGTGAAACACTAATAGCATTTGAGAAACTGCCTGTCAATTGCAAGTGGTATTTTCTTTTAATGGCTGTCAGAAATATTTGTGTTATTTTGTAATTTTGCCTTTATTGACATAAACCATTATTAACAAGAAATTTCCCAGAGATTAAAGAGCAATAGGTACCGTGCTGGGTCTTTTATATGTGCACCTATTGCTGTTTTGGAGGTCACTGGAATGTTTTGTATGAACAGGAATTTATTCCTTTCTACTGTTTCTTCATGTTCCCCTTGGTTTTGCCAGTATTCCTTTTTTTTTTTCCTTGCCGTTGAGGCAGAGACTATCCAATGGTTGTATAGCCCAGTGAGTGCACGGTCCATCTCTTAGATGTTGCAACCACAAGCCTATGAGGAAAAGGGGTTAGGCTGACAGGGGCTGAGGTGGTGCCACTAGCGGCATGGTTTGCTCAGGAGCAGGTGAAATATTTCTCCTTTCTCTGTCATGCTCTCATTGTTCACACTTTGTCCTCTTTCTTTCTTCTGAGGGTCTTAATCTCTCTGCAATCAACTTAAGTCTCCTCAAAACTGAAGGCGTCTTCTTACCACTGCTGTTTTCCATGTGATAAAACCACTTTTGATCTCTTCATTTTTAACAAGTCCTGTCTTCACCACAGGAGCCTACCTGGGTGGGTCTTGCTAAGACTTGGAGCCCATAAGGCAGGTTGTGGGCGTCCATGAGAGCTTGTCCTGCCCAGCCTCCTGCTCAGAGCAGGGTTACAGCAGGTGGTTACACCAGGTTGCTCAGGGCTTTATAGTCAGGCCTTGAAAACATACACGGATGGAGACTACACAACTCCGAGAGCTCCACTGCTCAACTCTCCTCATGGTAAAAAAGTTCTTAATATTCAGTCAGATGTAAGGATTATTATTGATTATTAAACTGCCTCTTTACATTGCTTTCTTTTTTTAATTACTCCATACACTTGTAACAAGCAGCATCTGCCCAATCTATATTGCCTACTATAGTTCTTGAATTTTTTTCTCCTAGTTCTCTTTATGCATTCTGAAATACGATGTTCATGCAACATTTTCCTCAAAACCATCTTCATGCAAGTATTTTATGGAATTGTGTCCCTATACTTTTCTGCTTGCATTCACATTAGAATCTGTTACACAGGCAGGATCGCAGGAGAGCTGTCCCCGAGCTTAGCCCTAGGAAGTGTCCCGCTCCTCCAATCTGCAAATTTTCCCTTTTTGTTTTGGACTGTAGCCCTTAACTCTTTTGCATTTTTACAGTATCGATTATGTAAATATTGCTTGCAACATGCAAATGTATATGTAAAAAATATCTGCCTTCAAGTTTCTTTCATTAGGAACTAAGCAAATCTTATCTAGTAATCCTTAAATACAAAAAGTAGAAAAAGAAATGGCATTTGGATGGAAGTGCATTGCTGGAAGTGACTGAAACACAGATGAATTGTCTTCTGTGATAAGATTGAGTTGCTTTTAATGGGGTTAATGTAGAGAGGTTTTCGGTTTTGCTGTTTATCTTCAAATTCTGGGAAAGTCCGATGTTTCTGTGAAGGGCTATGTGTATTTTATGGCGAGCTGGCATTCCTGAGGGGGTTACATGCAGCAGCATGGTGATGGTTGCTGTTCCCAGGGGTGTCTCGTTTTCAATTACCTGGATTTTTCCTTTACTGCTTTTAAAGAAACTAATAGTTTGGAAAAGAGGCTGTAGTCACACATGCAGGAATAAAAAGAGGCTATTAAAACACATAGAAATTGAAAAAAATAAATCGTGAATAAAATAATTAATTTGCAATTTATTCAGTCCTAAGCAAAATCAAGGCTTGTTCAGTGCTGCTACTGTGTTGTATTTTGCCAGACAAGTCTTTGTTGTTTGTTTGGGTTTTTTTTTTGATTGCTGATGGAAATGGCTTTTCAACTTCTATCTACCGGTTGTTGCTTAGATCTATAGGTACGTGTAAGTTGGGAAGCAAAGCCGGTCTGAGGTCAGGTGGGGTTGCGCGCTCAGCCGTGCGGGCGGTGGCGGCGCCGTCTCTGTGCCCGCGGAACTGCTGCCCCGGCCGGGCGCGGGAACGGGGCCGCGGGAACGGGCGGGTGTGCAGGCACCGGCCCGCTCGCCAGGGTCGTTGCCGCCGCAGCGCTTTGCTCGGTGCCTGCTGGCGGCGCCTGCAAACGCTTGCTGCGTGCGGAAGCGGCGGGAAGGCTGCCGGGGCGCCCCTCCCCCCGCGGCGGGGAGGGCTGCGGCGGGCGCCGCGCCGGGCGCTGCCTGAGGGCGAGAGGGGGGAGGCGGCGGAGTCGAGCGGGGGGCGCGGCACCCGTCCTCCGCCCGCCACCCTTCTGGCTGGCGGTGAAGCGTGTGGGTGCCGCCGGGGCCCGGCGGAGGCTGGAGCGGAGGCGGCCCGGCATGGAGGCCGGTGCCGTTGTCTCCGCCCGCTCCCCGCCTCCCCCGCTCTCCGTCAGGCACGGCGGGAGGCGGGCCCGGGGAGCCGGCCGCAGGGAAGCGCCAGGTCGGTCGACCGGATTGCTCCGACGGTGAGGTAAGGGACAGGAGAGGGACGCGGGGATTTCAGCCAGAAGGGTGAGGGGGCGGGGGGGGGAAAAAAATGGTGAAAGAAAAGGGCAAACACGACTCCGCCGGGACTCGAACCCGGAACCTTTGAATCCCTTCAACCCTCTAGAAGTCCAATGCGCTATCCATTGCGCCACGGAGCCACCTGTTGGAGTGTTTGCACACCGCCCATAGGGCCTGCGCGCGACGCCCACCGGCCCGCGCCCCCGCGTGCGGCTGTGCGGGGCCCGGGCTGCGCGAGCGCCGAATGCTTGGTCTGGTGTCGGATGGTTTTGGGGAAGGGGCTTTCGGGGGGGTGTTGTTTTTTTTTTAACCGGTATGAATCGGTTTGGGCTTCAAAGCCGCCGTGTCAACGGCTCTGGAGGCAGCCTGCGCGTGCCGCATGGGACCCGCAGCTGGTGCTGAGCGCTCCCCGTAGGGCCGCGCCGTTGTTTCGTGTTTTGTTGTTGTTTTTTTTTTAAGCTCATCAATAATCAATATAAAATATTAGTCATCATCCTACTTGGGAGTTTTCAATATTAATCCTCACGTTTGGAGGAATATGATTATATTCCGCAATTGCCTTATGCTGGGGAGCTGTTCCTCCAAACGCCCCTCAGTTTGCATATGGAATCTTTATAGGGTTGAATCTTTTTACACAGATGAAGGTGATACATTGGTGAATTGGATCAAATGATTCTGCTTTAACAAATATGAACATTTGTGACGTTGCAGTTATTTATAATGTGCTTTTAGTAAATGTGAACATTTCAGGCAAAAAAGTTTTCAGTTGTAGCATCAAGGATATGGAAACTACACTAGGTCGGTTCTAAAGTTGTTCGGAAACATGTTATTTTAACATTGGTGATTTCCAGCACTGTAGGTTTTTAGGGACAGTCTAACTATGGGGTTTTTGGTTTTGTTTTTAAACCATAGCATCTGAATTAAAGGAACCTAGAAAACTGGGGTTATGTTTACTGGACATCACGTGCACTGCAGGGTTTTGCTGGCTTTCCTGTGCCACATCAGACAAAAAAACTGTGTGGGAATCTGAAACACAAGACGTTGGCGACCAGTGAAAATGTGGCCCTGTAATTTCTGCTAGACACTGCAGAAACTTGCTGTGAGTTGACAGGTAGAGAAAGAGGGTGTAGGAATTGCACTTGGAAATGAGTGACTGAGAGTATTTTGGAGACATTAAAAAAAACCTTGTAAATGGAAAGGACAAAAAAAGAAAATAAATTAGGAAATAATATACTATTATGTGACAGTATTTTCAATTACAATATACTTGATCATTGTTCCAAACACTGTGAATGCCTATTACTAAATCCATTACAGGGAACAATGTCTGAACTATATCTGTCCTAAAATCACAGTAAAACCCGTGGTGGATTCAGTAAAACAAGATTTTTCCTTAAAAGCTGTAATTATAGTCTGAAACAAGTCTTTGATGTAATTTTTTTAATAAAGAGTAGGTATATTAGAAACCCCCAAAGATAAGAGTATGAGGTTATTCTTTATTGAATCCTTCCCAGAACTGAATCCTGAGCCCAGGCAAAGCCTATCTCAGCTGTCCCATGGCCACCCGAGGGGGCGCGGGGCTGCCAGCCGGAGGGCTCAGGAGCGTGACCTGGGGCTGGAGTGGACCGGACAGGACTGGAAGGACATCTGCTCTGGAGTGCCATGGCCTACGTTATGCAGGAAAATGGTTTTGTGAGAATCTCATGTTTCATTTCACAATAATTTAAAAGTATCGGTATCCAGGAGAGTGGGAAAACCCAAGAAAATAAGTGCACCCTAAAATCTGAGGAACCAGAACGCTAATCAAATCGATGTGAAATAAGCTGATTAGGATACACAATCTAACAACCACTGCGTCAGAGGCTGAGATACGAGTGTAATGAATAACCAAGGTGACTCCAGTTAATGAAGGCATGCTGGTAGTGTGCCCCGTGATTGCTGTGAAGTCAGCACCCGTGGCCAGCAGTGCGCCAGAGCACATGAGCTGGCTTATTATTAAATAGCTCCGGTGACACTGCTCAGAAACTGGGGGGTTATTGGAAGGGTTTGGGGGTTACAGCAAGTAGCGTACTGGAGGTACACCCCCCGAGCTAACCAACTCTGGTGGAGCCAGAGCTGTTGTAAACACAGACTAGGAATCACTGGGGTTCAGAGCGGGTCTGATAAAATTTACGAGTTCTGGGTCCATATGGTCTTGCCGCAACAGTTATGGACAGAACTCTTCATAGTGTTCCTGGTACAGGAATGCAAAGTGTGGAAGGTTTAATTTGAGTCCTCAAGGCCCTGCACTGCATAAAAGAAGCGTAACTTTCGTTTTTAAGAACTGAGAATAATAAGCTTAGGTAGATGTTTGTGCAACTCAGATAAACCATTTGTAAGTAAGAACTGCCGTAAACATCCTACAGCCTGTGAACACCTGGGCACATTTATTGTGGGGTGAAGTGAGTGTCAGTACCTCACCCGTGCGATCTGGTAACACGGCACCTTTGGACAACGCAGCAGTACATGACTGCAGATAGTGAAGGATCAAAGTTTGCTGTGAAAAGGCTAGTTCCGAAGGTGATGAGTGAGGAACCCTGACACTCATATGATTGTTCTTTCCTCTCATATTTCCATTCTGGTTCATTGTGACGTGGTGAAGGCTGGCCGTTGGTTCCGTTCGTGCAGGAGGACTGACTGCGGAAGCATTTGGCAATTTTCCAGCGATATTTCGTTACTCAGATCGGTTTCCTTTTTTATTCTGTAAACGTAGTGCCAATGCAAAGTCCGCCTTCCCCTTCGGGCAGCAGATGGAGCTGCTGCACGAGAAACAGGACAGCTGTCAGTTCGTGATCGAAGGAGATGGGGCGTCTGAGGCAAAACCAACAGATCAGATTGACCTTTGCTGACGCCTGGACCTGGATCGTGGGACCGTCTGAAGTCCACTTCTGTTGCAGGCTGACTATCATCTTAGCTCCTCTTCAACTTTATGCTCTGTTTCAGGGAGTAGAAGTTTTTGGAGTACAGTTGTGCTGGTTTTAGTTACTTAAAAAATTATACTCTGCTCAGCTAGGTGCCATTTTGCTAATTTTAAATAGGAGGAGAAACTGAGGTAGGAATACCTTGACACAAGACAGCAAATACACCAATGGCAGGCTAAAAATAGCACTTTCCTATAGTACTCTTCCATTGATTAAAAAGAAATACATATCTAGTAATTAATTACACAATTGAAGTAGGTTTTGAAAGAGCTTACAAGTTGGGTTTCAGCATTAACTTCTGTTATTATGAAGAAAGTGCATTGTGTACTGTATATCCAATTAATTTTGATAAGGGTTGAGCTTCAGTGAATTTATTAAAAGGCAGTTTTCAAATTTACAGAGCTTCCAGAGGTGTTTGTTGGGAGTACAATCATCTCTCTCTTAAGAAGCTTTATAGTAAATATAATTCTCTAGCTTAACATAGTGAGAATTAGCTGCTAGGATCTTTTCGGTGGTGATATATAGTTCTGCATTTCACTCATCTTGTATTCCACTGCATTTCAGAAGCGTAACTTTTATGTATTTGTATTGCCAAAGAAGAGCCTTCCTATATTATTCTGAAAAGCCGTTCTTCTTTTGCTTTGTATTAATATTTCAGGTTTGGTAATAAGCCCAAGTTTTTCATTTTTCAAACCGTTTCTCATGTGGATCTTTTCACTGTCCTTTTGTCTACTTTCCTTCAGTTGTTTCTGTGCAAGTACTCATTTGTGATGCATTTTGAACAAATTTTCTTAACTACAACTACCTTTGATCTTTGGCTTCCCCGTGTCAGGCTGGGTTTCAGTTTGTGTTGCAGCTGTTTCTGTTTCCCTTCATTGCAGCTTTTTTAAATTATTTGTGTGTGTGAAATCCTAGACACAATTTCGTTCACCTTATTTTAAGTAGTTCTTCATCTTAAGGTTATATCTTTGGTATTATGAAATTTTATCTAGTCTCTTTTTATGTTATTTGTAATTTTAAGAGCAAACAAAGTGATAATCAACACTTATGTTTGTCTCAAGTTAATCCTCAAATTTACAGGAAATACACCTCAGTTTACCTTAAGTGCCAAAGCAGTCTTAAAGACTACATCCTTAAGTTAATAATTATCAAAGACAAAGTTGACAGTGCAAAGGTTTGTTCTTGTCTTACATTTGAAATCTAGATGTAACCATCTGGGCTTTTATTTTTTTTTAAATTAACATAAAGCCAACAAATATTTCCACAGTCAAGTTGTTCCTTTAAAGCTTTTCAGGTGACACTATAGCTCAGCTCCTCCTATGCAGTTCAGGAAAAAAAAAAAAAAGTATGTATCTGTGGTCTAGTGATTTGATCCCGAGCTACTGGATTCTTATTCCAGCTGTGCGACTACCATGCGGTGTGACTGTAGGCAGTCTGCTCCATTGTCACTTTTGTAAAGTATAGACAGTAGATGCCTTCTTATTCCACATGGTGGTGTACAAATTAGTAATCTACAAGGTAATTTTGATTATTCTTGTAAGACAAGAACAAATTTTGAGATGCAGCTTCCTCTGGAAATGCCTTATTATTATGTACCTTACTTTATTTATCACTTTCCATATATCAAACCTGAATGGCAAAAGATATGTAATAGAATCTACCCAGATGGCTTAGCTGCTTTTCAACAAGTTTCCCTTCTCCTTTTTATGTGTTTACTAAATGCTGTTGGGTGACGGAGTTCTCCTGTTGCCTGTTTATCAGTTGCTTCCTCAGCTGAGTTACTTGGTTCTTCATTCTGTAAGGATGGAGCAGTTGTATTGGCCACATAAATCTGAGACACTGATAAAGATTGTGCTGCCTCTGCCAGAGTTTGCATGAAGAACAAATACTAGAAAACTAACATCAAGTATACAGATTTGGTCTTAAGACTTCCAAAATAATCAAGAGGAGTAGAACATGTTTTCCTAGCATATGTGCTAAGGTATGGTAGTTTGAGATTATTAAAATATGAATTCTGCTCATCATCAAGTATGCAGATTAAAAGCAAGAATTTGAGTGTACAATTAAAAGATAAGGAACTTGAAACAATCTTTAAAAAATCCTTACCTTCTCCTGCACTGTTTAAATGCAGTATTTTCTTTCTCTCCTCACCCACATGCTCTGGGAATGATGCGCCGGGTTTAGGCAGTGACGCAGTGCAGTCATCTGGTTCAGTGCAGATTGACAGGAATGTTTTGTAAGTAAAAACACTGGGTTAACTTCTGCTTTCATGAGAATCGTTCTGATTCTGAACGAACAAAACTAAGCCGGTGGAGTTATTTCAAGGCTATATCAATGTTAGTAAGACTAGAATTTGTCCCAGGGTGCCTTGCTTTTTGTAATGGACAGAGTTGGCATGATGCTCACTCGCTTTAACAGAGAAAACATTTTTTGCCAGCCTTTCCTTTGAAGATGTCCCTGGTTAATAAATCCAGGCTTTAAGTGTTGCCATTACCTTTCAGGGGGAAAAAGCTTTTAATCTGCATTGATCAGGATCTCCTCTGAACAGCAATAGGAACAGAAATAGCTGCAGACTTGTCTCTTTGATGAGGGATACTTTAATATTATGGGATTTATTGCTCTTTCTAAATTTCCCAGAATGTGGCACTAGTACTGTGTTGGACTATTTTTCTTGAAGAGCTAGAAGTTAATGTGGGGTCAGAGTGTCCTATCAACTGCACAGATCATCGCCGGGCAGCGAGCGTGTCCCTGAGGTTGGCTGTGTGTAGCTAGTGCCATCTCTGGAGTTTGCCAAGCTTGTTTTAAAAGGATGAAAAGCTTCTATTCTTGATTAAATTTTGGGTTTCACTCAGTTATGAATATGAGTGACTGACTCCGCATACCATGTGAATACTGATTCTGATCTAATTGCAGAAACAATACTATTTAAAAATCATGTCCTTTTGTCAGGAATCTAAGCCAGAATTATACATATGCTCTTCTCCTCCCTCCCCAAACAAGTTTTTACTAGGTCTGTTCCAGATACATGTTGATTTGACTATACTGGAAACTTTCAGCAAAATTACCCCTCTGTGGATTTTCAGAACTAGCGAATGTGGGTTGTATTTTAAAGGTTTCTCTGTAAATTTGCTTTAGGTACTTGGATATTCACTTAAAGCAACTGTGTCAAAATGTATTAATTTGATTTTTGTAGCTAAAGTCAGTGTGCAGTATAAAGTAATGGACTAGGTGCCAGGAATTCCCAAATTCTAACCCTGTGTTTGTCTTGGCCTTGCAGCATGCCTTGGCAAATCCATTCACATTTTCTTGTAGGTGAAGTGAGGGTGATACCCAGCTTGGTTTTCTGCAGAATTTTAGCGCCATAACAACTCTATGGAATTGATTAAGGGTTCAGTCAGTACCCAAAGCCCTCTAACTTTATGCTGACGTTCTTCATCTTCCTCGTTCCTTTACTCCCACTTGGCGAGTGTGAAGGCAGCGTGACTGCGCGCCTGACCCTGCACAGGCACAGCTGTGCAGAGATGTTCAGCAGCTTGTGGTTCACACACACACAGTGGGCAGGGAAGATGACAAAGCAGCTGAACTACAAAGGAGCTATTTATGGATAGTCCAGCTCCTTTGAATCAAAAGATGTGGCAGATGGGACATCACCACTGTCTTAGGCCTCTGGCGTCCCTGCATGCTGTCTGCTGAGTGGGAAAAAAAGCTCATCCCATTTTACAGGAGTTATAGAAACTTCACTTTTACTTCTTGTGAAAAGGAGCGTTCTCTCTTTTTTTTTTTTTTTTTTTTACAGGTAGAAATCTACCATTATTTTTGTAGTAAGCAGTCAGAGAAGACTTCAGGGTGGTTTTTTTCCCCCCTGATACAATTGATACTGGGGTGTAGGTCAGAGATGCACAGGAGTAGATTGAATTTTGTGTCATAGGGGCAGAGACCCTGGCGCTTACGCATAGGCTAGGGAAGGGTGTGATGGAAGGCTATGGAGCCCAAGTGGGTCTGCGGTCAGTGTAATGACAGGGGTGATACTTCAGTGAAAAGCAGTGGTATACCTTTTTGATACTTTGGAAGTGGAGTACATGGGAACAAAGGAGTTTCAGATTCACAAGTGGGTGATGTATACCGTAATAGGTTAACTCTGAAATACGGTTTTCAAATTTTATAGATTATTACCCACAACACTGTCAAAAATTCTTGTTTAGAATTTACAATTTTATTACGGCTAGCTATTTTCTCCACAGATTAGGAAAAATTTTCACATATTGTGTGAAATGTATTTACTATATTATAAGTGTTTTTCAAAAACACATTTTAAATTCTGGGTTTTTTTAAGGAAACTGGACATTATTTGCTATGGGAGTTATTGGTAATGATAGGCAGATGGGGGAGCTGTGATTTTTATTCTGTTTGGGTTGCAGTCTGCTGTAAATTCTTTTCTGATGAAAATGTGAGGGAATTCACTTTAACAGAATTAAATTAAAGGCTGCCAGCCAAATGGATAGTTCTAGTTTTTGCCATGACCTGAATATAAAGAACACAAGCAGCTCTTCATGTGAAACGGGCATGTCTGTCTTTTTTCCTTTATTTCAAAAAAAACTAATTATGAAAAATTGTTATGTGAATACATATTTTTATGAGTAAATAACATTTTCTCATCAATTTTCTGTCCAGTTTGTAGAGCCAAGAGGTGTGCAATGATCAAACATTCTGTAACAACAGCTTTTATTATACTGAAGAGTACATATATTAAATGTAAAAATCCCAAAAGAAGATGGAAGCACCCATCTGCTACCCGAACATGATGTTTTGGCATGTTTACTGAGTGCTGGGGCTTGGACCCAGGATACTACAGAGAAACTGTCAAGGATTGCCTGGTCCTTCAACTTTTGCCCCTTGCTGCATGTCTGCATGGGCCCCAAGGACGTACCAGGAGAGCCTGTGAAGCTCTGGGACGGAGGGTGAAGGTTACAGGGACCCAGGTGTGTCTCTTCAGTCCTTTCAGTGAGCAGAAGAGACTTGGATAGGAGAGGATACATCCTGAGGAAGGGTTATGGTAATCTGAAGAGAAGTGATGATGTGGGATCAGTGAAGAGGTATCCTTATGATGGGGGAAGAGCTCACTCTTCCTCTGTGAAAGCAGCTCAGCTGGGTGCCTATCTTAAGTGCCCATACATAAATGTTTACAGTATGGGAAGCAAACAGAAGGAATTGGAAGTTTGTGTACGGCTGGAAAACTAATATGTCATTTGGATTATGAATAATAGAAATAGCATAGCAGTTACCTGGGAAGTATACTTAGATTGTAGCTTTCTTAGTAATTTCTAGCCTTTTAAAATTCAATTTAATGATACTGAATGGTTTTGTAAAACAAGATAGATTGCAGAACTGCAGTTGTAGGTAAACTGACTCGTGGTTAAAGCAGCTTGATCAAGTACATCTGGCAGGCACTAGCAGAGCCAGGTTAGCTCCGAGTTATCCATCTGGGGTTCTACTCTCTTCTCTCTCTATTCTTTTTCTTATTTTCTGTCCAGAAAATTGTTTAATGATGGTGATTATATAATGTCGTTTGACTAATATTTTCAGAACTGTAGATCTGCTAAATTTATTGCTGTTTACAATAGATTATGTTCATTGTTTGAGGCAGATTTGCCATCCTGTACTGGCCAACTTGGAATCTGGCCAATTTGTATTACGGTTGCAAGACTTAATTTACCATATGTTGAAGAGAATTGCTGTTTTCACTTTCCTCAGATACATCTAAGCTCCCCGTACACCAGTTGAATTAAAGCTCTTGAGAATCTTCATTGGAAGGAGTACGTAAATAGAGAGCTGCATTGTGTGTTGGTATATTACAGTATAGATTATTATAGTTTCATCAGTGCTTCAAGGCTGACAGATGTAAAAATAAAACATGCTTTGTGTCTCTAAGCACAGTAAATACGTTTTGGAAGTCATTTAGATATTGTGTTAGTGAATGCCGTGTTGCAATTTTGCAGTTAGCTTAAAAGCAGAATACTCAAATCCTGCACTTCTGTAATCAATCAGTAAAACTTTTTTTTCTGTTTTAACAGCCATAGTGGAAGAGTGTTAAACTAGCGAGTGATTTTTATAGCTAATCCTTGCTTAATCATTGTTCCATATTCTTCCGTCCAATTTTTGTCTCATAAAATCAGTCATGAAGTTAATGCAACTTATCACCCTGCAGAAATTACAGTATGAAGAAACAAAAAGCTGCACATGAAAGGCTCTTCTGTACCGACAGAGCAGACACAAAGGCTTCTTTGTGATGAATGTGCAGATTTAGCTCTGCCACTCTAAATCAGCAGTGAATTTTCCTCAATTCTAGCATTGAAGTAAAATAATGTCTTTTGTTCTTTTAGGGGCCTTAACTTTTATTTCCAAAAATGCTGGCAGGCAGTAAGCATTGACTTAGCAACCCCAAAAATTAATTTCCTGTGTTCAGAATTGCGATATACATTTATATAACTGTATCTTGGTTTATTTGAATTAGTAATAGGTACCAGTCATTTCTGCAGCAAAGTGAAACAAGCAGCTTCCAGAGTCAGTGATAATCTGCAACTCATAGGAGTCACTAATAACAAGATCTCTTTATTTATTAACATCACCCTCCATGGAAATAATGTAAAAAATATTATTATTGCAGTACATGACTTGTAGTTAATATTTGAGTTTGCAGCCACTAGGGTGTGAAATCCAGAAAAATAGTCTGAAAAAGCTGAAATAATACTATCACACCCTCCATCTGAAATTACAGAGATTTGGGTAGACGTTTACACCCAGGTAAGAGGCTCAGGGAAATTTCAATCACATTTTGATAAAAGTGGCCTTTATTCAATAAGCTTGCTACAAAATTATTACTTGCTTTTGGTGGTGTTGTGATGACAGGTATTCTATTGTATGTTTAAAAGTGGGACTATGGCTTCATGATGTACCATCAAGGACTAATCCTATTCATGGTGGGTTTGGAAAGGAAGTGGACACTTTCTGTGTTTGGTATCAATTGCTGTCTAATTGGTATTAGTTACATAGAGGCCTCAAGTTTTTTGATTGATAGCTTTGCATCTTGGGTTTGAACAATATAGTTATTTACTAGAGGTAGCTGTGTGAGTTTTTGTTATTAATCAGAATGAGAAGAGAGTGAAGCAGTATTTGGTGCAAGTGTGAGGAATGGTATCTGGGCAGGCTGGACAAGTAACATTCACACGGAGTTAGAATAGTGGAACCTGGCAGAGGAGTTATGTTGGAATCCTTGGAAGATGTGGGAGTACAGTGGAAGGGACAGGTGAACAGAAGGGGCAGAGGAGAAACATAAACACCTGGGTTGTGGAGAAAGAGAGTAAAGTTAGTGGTGATAATAAAACTTTGGTAGGGGGTTGGCTTTGGTTTGAGATTGTTTTTTCAGGGTCTTCCTGCAGTGCAGAATGGGTTGGGGTGAGTGTGCAGCCAGTCCCCGGTAGAACATGACAAAATCAGTCCCCAACAGCCCGTACCTACCTAGTTTGCTTCTTCATAAAATCAGATTGTTTCACAATCTCTGTGCTGGCAGAGTTTGTGTGAAGTACATCTGGCATGGGAATTTACACCTGCAAGCCATATGTAGTTTAATATAGTTACTAAATGATAAAATCATTAGTTTTCAACTCATGGATTTTAACATTCCAGACATCATACCTCTCTCCCTACTCACAAGCCATCTAGTGACCTGCTGTTTTGCACCAGGAGATGCTGGTTCATTATCCCCAGTAAGGAAGACACTCAGACTGTAAAGTATTGCTTAAAGTACCATTTATTGGAGCTAATAATGTAAGAAAAAGGATAGCGTAGATAATTTAAAAACCTTCCAGATGGTGGGTTGTGTGGTACGGAACAGATCTCAAATCACAGCCCAGCATGCCGGGCTGGGCAGATCCTGTCCGTGGAAAGGTCATCTGATGCTTTGGTCTTTTGAGCTTTTAGAGGATTTTCTTAAAAAAGGATTCTGGTTCTCATTCTACTGTCAAACAGAAAGCCAGTTCACTTGGGAACTGTTTGCTGCCCTTTTAGATACAGACAAGGAGACACAGGTGATGTCATCTCCAGTTGTGAGGTGGAGCTGCTTGCAGGTCCTGTGTTAGGGCTGGCGTGCTGGCGGGGTTCATCCTGCAGCCAAGGGGAACGTGCCTTGCAGCGCGGCGCTGGCCTGCGCCTGTTAGGCGGATCACTAGCTCCTCAATACAGCCGTCTGCTGATGCAATTATACATCTAGGTTTCGAGAGAATAAATGTTTTTGGGGCAGATGAACAGCCTAGGTGAGGGGGAATGATCCTGACTGAAACTCCTAAGTGGCTTCCATTATCAAATAATAGCAACACATGATAAAATGGGATGCCTGGAACAGATAAGTTTACGTTTGCCTCTCCCTGCTGAGCTTTGAACTGGTGGGGAGGGTGTTTTCAGCTTGTGCATAGTTTCGTGTTGATGTAAATGTGTCAATTTTGTTGTTGTTTGGGTTAATTTTTTGTTTTGGTTTAGTTCAAGTTTTTTTCCAGTTTATAAGTAAACTCTTCTTGAATAAGTTTGGGTTTTGTTTTGTTGTTTGTTTTTTTTAAGAAATAGCCGCAAAACTCTCAGCTGAAAGTAGGAATTTCTGTATTTCATAAGGGCTCGTTGGCAAATAGTTGGCACATTTTTCATCTAGCAGACAAGTAATAATAATAATTAAGGTGTGAAAAAGTTTACTCAGCACAATATACAGCTTCTCCTTGATTTAGGGGGAAAACAAAAAAAAATAATAAACTGCACAGTTATCATCACTGTGATTCATCAGCTGCTGTTTCCTAGGCAGGTCGGACTGCTGATTGGGCATGAGACTGCTCAAGGTGTGTCTTTTGCCAAGAAGCTTTTACATTTTTAAGAGTATGTAATAGACCGTGATAATCTTCTTCTATGGTAAGACCTGTTGTATGTATATTTATTAATCAATACCCTCTTATTGTTATGAACAGTGCTCCCTGGTTAGTAACAAATAATTAGGTGTGCTAGCAGATGTTTCCGAACCAGCTGCCCACAAAAGTGGGTTTAAAATTTGGAAAGGTCTTAATCTTGGATCTTAATTGTAGTAGTTATTCCTCAGTATGCTAGTACTGTTTTTTAAAATTTGGAATTAAAAGAAATGTGATTATGTGAGGGTAAGGACTATTCTCAAATCCGAAGAGAATAAAATAAAAATCTTCTCTGTAATGATGTTGTATTTTGAGATAAATGTTTATAGTAAGATCTTACATTGTCTGTTTTTTTGGTAAAAATGTTCTGTGTTAACTGTCTGCAAATTAAGGAATCTTTCTTAAGTTGCATAAGGTTTGGCGCAATTTTATTTTTTTCAGGCATCTGAATTGGTTTTATATATTTTTGTCAATCTGAATTATTTGGAAGATAATCTTATTTTAACGTATGTTTTCATCTGCCTTTGAAAAAAATAAGGGAGAATCTTGAGGAAAAATACAGGAATATGTGGAAAATTTTTTGTTTTGTAATTGATAGATTTATGTCAACCTTACTATCAAGTGAAAAGATGCAGTGATTGCTTTGAGAGAGAGAGACGGAGGGACTGAAAGGATTTGAAACGTGCTATGTAGACAAGTTTGCATGTAAATGCCTGTGATCTAATACTGTTGCAGTATGGTAGAAAAGGCTTAGGAAAACAGCAGCTGTAATACCCACTTGGTGTAATGTCTGCTTTTCCACTTTTACAGCAGTAGTGCTTAGAGCTCATTTCACATGACTGTACTTGTTTCTGCTTTAGGAAAAATGTTGCATGCAGTCATGGCACAAGCATAGACTTCTTTGTGAGGGATGATAGAGCGAGCCATGCTAAAAAGAGGTTTTCATTTTAATGTTGCACCAGTAATGGTCTTATTTTTAGCAAAAATATAACTGGAAAGAAACAAAGAACCTTCTGATGATAGCTAATTTTAAGCAAAGAGATATTGAAGAAGTAAGCATTTCACCGAACTGTATAAAAAATACAAGGATTTTCTTAGATATTCAGACAAAGCTTTCTTACTCTTAAGTTACACCGATTGGGTTCTAGTGCTTCTGCGTATTATTTTTGGGGTGGCAGTGTTGTGCTTTCGAATAATAGGATCCTGTTCTTTACGTACATCAGGAGCGTTTCCACAGTTAGTAACATTACAGAGTGGATTTTTTCTCAGAATGGTAACTCTCAGCACCAGTCAACACCAGAGGGTGCCAACATGCAATACAATATTCACAAATGCCTAGTAAAGAAGTGTTATATACATATTATACCTTTTCTGAATATTGTTGTTTTGATCTCTCTCAGCCTTTTCTTGTTTGCGTGTTCACCACCATGATACTGTAATAGCAGAGTGGCTAGGCACCACCAAAGGAAGGTTTTTCAAATATGCAGATAAACTTAACTACAGCAGCAATTTATGTCATGGTCTTGTCTTGCTTGTGCTGGCTTTAGTTCTACGTGCAGGGGTCAGAGGCTGTGGTTTCTATTTCTATATGCCATGCTGTCAGCACAGGAAGAAGTTAGTAAGAACTTTGAAATGCATTAGTAATTATTAGGCAATACCACGTGGTGCAATTCATTTTACCATTCCCTTATGTATGGGATGGTTTTGTCCAGGCTGAAGCTTTTAGTCTCCTCCATGTAGCTACTGTGCTTCGACACAGAGGGAACCAAAATGCAAGTACTATTGATAGAGGCAGATGCATTTTATGAGCTTAGAAATTTGACTTCCAAGAAATGAGATGTGCCTTTGTACCTTGGATGGCAAAAATTATAAGGCACTGTGACTGAATGACATACATTCTTAGGTGGTTTTTATTTTCAAAAGATAAAGAATACTATATCTGATGGTCCCTACTGCTGAACTGCAGTGTATTTCTAAAGTTGGTTTTAGTTCATCAGCCAGCTAGGGAAAGATACATATATCTGGCTAAAGAATACCCTGAGGCAGTCAAGGAAAATCATTCAGCAGTTTGCAGTCATTATAATGGTGAACTGGTGAACACTCTCTGTGTATGTGCATTTGATCAAGTGCTTGTAAAGAAGCAAGTGCTTCTTTCTGTGCTTCTCTTTGGTCACACTCGGTAAAACTAAGTTCATGTAATAAACAGCTAAGTGTAAAAATCTTGAAAGCAATCATTAATTTCATGCCCATAAATATTTTTTTCCTGCCCAGCAGCTGATTGCAATCACCAGTGTCAATGTGTAGACAACTACCTGATTTATTGCACTGAAGATACATATCTTGGTACGTTATTGGTTCCTGCAGTAAATTATGCCTCCAGATTGTGCAAGCATTGTGTAATCCTTTGCAGTGGATTATATGATTGGCATGATAATTAGATGCCAGGCTAAGAACTGCTTTTGTCATATAAAAGGGTTTCTGAAAAGAAGGAAAATAATCTAGTCACTGTTGGAGTCTTTTCTGTATACTTCTAATGAAAGGCCTGTCACTTTATTTGTTGGAGTAGTGTCATCAGATTAGTGCTGCTCTCTTAACTGTGTCTAATCTTATTTCATTTAAGCATCATGGAATATTAAAAAAAAATAAACTAATGTAGCATAGGTTTGTTTTGAAATAAAGGGGAGGTAGCAAGTCAGTAGATACCAGCTAATCATGTTTAATTAGCTAACGGGGATTTTCTGAAGCTATTAAGTAGGATGTGAACTAGCAAATTGGATGTAGGCTTATTAATATATAGGGAAGTTCTTGTGTGGAAACTGGAAACTTTAAATCTGACTCTGTTTTCCTTTATACAGACTTTTTTTTTTTAATTTAACAGAAATTAGTAAAAAGTTTGTCTGTATATTTTCAGTAGCTCCCTCAACAATGTCAAGTGTTTCTTTTAGTCCCCTTCCACCACACTATGAAATCAAAAAGATTGATGTTTGCTTTCAACTCTGTCAAATTTGCAGGAAATAAAAGATCATAAAAACCTCAGAAATTCCTTAACGTATCAATATATCAAATGCAAATTGAGTGAACTTTGCAGTGTTAGAGCAGTGACCTTCAACCAGACTCTGAGTCAAGAATTTCTGTTTCCAAGGCTTCTCATTCTTGCTGAGTATTTTCCTGGCATAATGTATGGATCTTTTGTGGTGTGTTGTTTGCTGGAGAATGAATGAAGGCCCTCTGGCTCATTGACCCTACTGTCTCACTTGGGATTTGAACTATGTTGCCAGAAAAGAAAGTCCAGTGCTCTCACTTTCAATTCTAATCCCCTCATCATTAGGCTTGCTATAGCAGTTCCCTGTTGCATGAGTATTTTTTCAACTATAGAACCTAGCGGCAGTTTCAGAGAGTCAGTGAAAGTTGAGTGGTTTTGAACAATAGCTAGCATTTACGGAATATCGTATGGCTGTACTTTTGACGGTCTCCATTGTCATAAACATTTTGTACCTTAGAATAAGAAAAAAAAATGTGTATTATTAATAATTTCATTTCACTTCCTCCGTGCGCTGTCTTTCTTTTTTCAGTTTGGTTGGTCTCTTTTTGTATTGTCATTTTCTCAAACAGTTGAAATTAAGGATATCAGATATATTACCATAACACTGATATGAAAGTTATGGTAGACTGAAAAGTGTTGTGGATTGTTTGGGGTTTTTTTGCGGGGTGTGGTGGGGTGTTTGTATGTTGGTTTTGTTTTTAAGAAGGACTCGCTTTGTACGCAGGTAGATACCATTTAAGAAGAAAAATACTGTTTTCAAATGTAACTGTCTTGTTTTCCAAATCAAGGAAATAGGAATTTCCTTGGAATAGATCATGGCTTTTTTGTTCACTACATATAAGACACACTGATAAGAGTTTATAAATAATTATTAAAAGGATTTAATTTAAAAAATATTAATTTGAATTTATAATTAGACCTAAGTGGGGGTAATTTCAGTATGACCATTGAAATTGCACATAGGTTCTGCTTTAAATTGTATAATTACAGTATAAGTACAGTGATTTGCATGTGAAATTCATTTTGCAGATCCAGAAATACGGGTAATCTAATAGGTAAGCTAATCTAGTACACATTTTGCTAATGGAGTAAGGAACAAACTTGATTTCAAACATTCTTCACAGATTATTTAAACAGAATTGCCTTCTATTTATTAACCACCTGTTAGGTCTGGATAGCTTACTAAGAAAACAATATAACCCTGTTTTGACATAGTTATTTTATTATATAGTTATTTAGACATAGTTTTTGGGAGAACAGAATAAGTTATTTTATTGATTTTCTTTATTGAATTAATCATCCAAGAAATGGCAAGGTTATGATCTGTATAGTTTGTAACCTTATTAATTG
The DNA here is from genome assembly GCF_023634085.1 of Falco cherrug. Classification (NCBI taxonomy): domain Eukaryota; kingdom Metazoa; phylum Chordata; class Aves; order Falconiformes; family Falconidae; genus Falco; species Falco cherrug. Next base: position 16,221,499 of record NC_073708.1, read on the forward strand.
ATGTTATTAGAGTAAATGGTTATTAGTAACTTTAAAGAAAAGCTATTATTAATTACCATAAAGTTTGGGATTATTTAAAAAAAAAAAAACCCTCAGCTGAGGTAATTGTCTCAATCTGAGAAGAGTTAAAGGAGCATCAAAAAAGGTGGCACAGAAGAATATGTGGAAGCCTGACATTCACGTGTAGCAAAGGGTGCTGTTTAACACTGGTCATGGAATACCTTCATCAGTTCTCTAAAATGGTAACTGAATATTCCATTCAATCAGAGATCTTCTGCGTTGATCTCTGTAACAATGCCTATTTCCTCCAGAATGAGAAACAACCAGGATTTTTAACTTTGGTATAATAAATATTTAGATACTGAGATTATTTTTAGAAATACCAATCCCTACTCCAGAATTCCTAATTTCTGCTGGCATCTCTGTTTGATGCTTGTCTTTTAGAGGCATTATGTACCCATATCTTTGAGGACTGATATCTTTGTCATTTCTTCTTTAGAAATCAAGTCTTACTGTTTTACTGTTACTTCTAAACAACTAACAAAACTTGAAATCCAGTTACGGCTTCAGCTTTTTCTGAACTTGCTGCTGCTTTATTGCATTGACAAAGGACCTTAAAGCAGCTTTGAAATGGCATATCTCAATGTTCTGAAAAGTGCTACGTGGTGCAAAACCATTGGAAGCTTTGTGACACAGTTACAAAACCTGGAAAAAGTGGCAGAAACTTTGATGTTTCATTACCTAGGTAAAAGATTAAAAATGGGAAGATTTTGAATCCTAAGTTTCACTGTCGAGTAGTGGGTTGATGTATTTTAGACTGATCCTACTGTTTTTAAATCTGTGATCCATGTGCTTGTCTGAACCTCAGTGGTATTTCAGCAGTATAGTTTCCTATCTTTTTCTTACCCTGCATCACAACTCTTCAGAATATTAACGATTTTTAAAAAGTCTCACACCTCTGTTGTTAACTTTCCCTCAAGACCTGGCAAAATAGAGCTAATAAAAAAAACTGCCTTGAAGAAGGCATCACTTTACCAGGGATTCAGTCAAAAGACATCATACCAACTGATAATTCAAGTATGTATTTCAAGTATGGAGGGTTTTTTTAATAATGAGGAGGAAAATTGTTTCTTAAAATTTAAACCTATTACCTAACTAAGTGCTGGTGTACTTCTAGAACAGTTAACGTGTTTACAGACTCTTCCACTAGTAAAACTGTGCTATTGCTCATCTAAGGGGAGGGAAATTCTAATCATTCTTTGTGGTTTTTTTCCCCTCTAATCCTGATTTACTGCAGGCTTTCAGATCTTTGTTTTGGTCTGTGCTAGATTCCTGTTCTCTGGTTTTTTTTTTTTACTCTTTACTAACTTCAGCTTAAAATTTTCATGATGTCTTCATCTGGCTGGTTTTAACTTCTGTTTTTCTTCCTCTTTACTGCATCTCACATTTCTCTGTTTGTGCCTTTTGTACTAATGCAGAGTTTGTTTTGTACTTTTGAAAATACTTTTAGAAAGACTTCTCTAGAAGTGAAGACATCTATGAACTGGTAAGAGGGAAAGTGAAAAGTAACAAGACAAGACAGTTTGAGGAGGGGGATAAAATAGAGTTGTTTACTTATACCTTTTGCAGTAAAAGTTAAAAAGATCAGAATTGGCAAAAACAGTTTAGGAAACCTCTGTCTGTGGAGTTTAGGAACCATCAATAATCTCTGATGTGAAGGAAAGAAGAGCTCTCAGAGTGGTATTTTTTCATACAGGTAAGAGGTAGAAGTCCTCAAGTGCAGGTTCTTGACTGGTGTTCCAGTCTTTCTGTGTACAAGCTCTGTTTGTACACCCATGCCCAGCCATGTCATTAGAACTGAGAGCAGAAAATTACCTTACAGTGTGAAGTATCTGGTGGAAATACTTCTTTATAATGCAGCTTAATGTACTTGGGAGACTTTAATATAGTCCTCTCACAACTACGCAGTTGATACAAGACTATTGTGTTACAAACAGTCCGGTGTACTTTCACCAGATTTCTGGATGTATCAGTTAATGATAGCATGACTTTCAAGATTAACATGGCTACTTGGGTAATAAACTTCAGGTTTTACAATGCAGTGCTATCAGTCTTGATACTTAGCTTACCCCCTTGTTCCAACAGAGAAAGAGCCTCCCCCCCGTGAGCCTAACCTAGGCTCACTTGGAAAGCCCTTCTAAGAAGCCCTCCAGGGTAGGAGACGAGCTGGGTTCTGGTTTTGTTTCATTTTGTGGAGTACTGCTGTCGATGTCCAAGTCTGTGTTACTTTGCATGCAGATTTACTGTTGTATTGTAAACACTTAGAATGTCTTTGAAATGGGTGGAGTATAAATGAAGGAAAATATATCAAAGGAGAGCAGCTGTTGCTACTGCACGGAATTGTAAATGAGCTGTTTCTGTCGTCTTTTGGTCTTCTAATGAGAATACTTAAAGCTTGAGATAGATGCCAGAGGACAAGTTTAATGAGTGAAACTTAAGTGCTTAAAAGCACTGAAGCACTCCTTTCAGGTTGTACTTGATACAGCATAAAAATTGTGATGAGGAGTTTATCTGGTAATTGCAAGATTAGAGACGTAACACAATCAAAGGCAAAGGAATACTACAGGTGGAAACCCAGCGCTTCACCTGCAGTGCGTTGGCATTTTGACGCCATCTAAGATACACTTGTGTCACTCAGCAGGTGTTGGGATATTGGTGCAAGTTCAGGGCTTGGCTGAAGCAGTAAGCTTCGCTCTGAATCGCCACTCAGTTCCTGTAAGTTATGCTTGAGAACTGAAGATGTACTTGATGGTGTCCTACACTGCAGCGGTATGGATCATCCTTCTCTGCGCTGGTGCTGTGTTATTGCAGCAGATTGCTCCACGATACGGTGAGGCAAGGCTGGAGAGCTTTCTCGTGAAGAGCTCAGCACATAGCACAGTGCTGATGGAAGCTTGTTATGAGGAATGCCACAGTACAGAAATCAGCAGGTAAGGAAAGCTCAGTGGAGATGGCAGAACTCAACAGAATCTAGCCTTTGTTTAAAGATGGTTGGTTCGTGGCTTGCGTGCAGTAACGCTGCATCAAGGAGTAGGAGGGAAACAGGAAGGGACTAGAAAGAAATCCTTTGGGCTATCTGCAGAAAAACCAATAAAACTCGTGTGTAGACAGACTTGGTAAAGAATGAAGTTTGGTACCACAAAATTAATCACAAATACTTTGAACAAATTTGAATTGGCATCACAAGTTCAGACTGGCTCAGCATTTTGTGTTATCTACCTGTGGTGTTTTTTTATCTGGCTCTAGGAATCCTGGCACGGCCTTTACCGTATCTTCAAAGGGAAAGGAAATAGTTCTTTGTTTATCAGACTTGCCCTGTGTTCACAAAAATACAACTGGTAGCGTTTTTACATGTAAACTCAGTTGATTCAAAGAAATTCCTGACTTGCCACCAGTGTTTTCTCCAAGTAGAACCCAAGTATCTGTAACACTTCAGCTAGCTAGTTCTTTGGGTCCAAAGGTGTAGTAGAAAAATAAGCTATTGCTTTTTGCACTTACAATCAGATGCTAGAACGTAGTAAATAAAGCATCTGACTCCTACAGGCAGATTGACTTACTAAGAAGTTTGATGAGATTGTGACCCATACTGCCCTTTATGGCTGAGCTCCTCATAAAGCAGCTTTTGAACTGTTGCAATTTTTAGCCCAGGTTCTAATGATACTCGGAATTTTTTTTTATTGCAACGCAAGTTACCTGGTCTTGTGAGTTCTAGACCTCAATGTCATGTATGTAAGGACATGCAGTTCAGAAGAGGGAGAGAACAACAATCTAAAATTAAAATAGAATTTAGATTAAAACGTTTGTTCCAGCTTTGTGTCCGATGCTCTGTAGATCATTCTCACTGAATACAATAGTTGATTTTAATAAACCTGCTTATTTGGACTCAATGATCTTAAAAGTCTTTCCCAACCTAAAGAGTTCTATGACTATTGATTCTCTTCAGGAAATGCACTCTTTTTCTTTTCCTGTGTAATTTTAAGTTGATTAAAAAGAAAAAAATCAGCAAGTGATTTTGCTTTCTGAGGGGGTTGAGTTTACTAACTAAATTATTTTTCATTTCACACAAAGTTAATTATTTCTGTTACTGCTTGTTATGCAGCTTTATCAAGTATATCTGGATGTAGCAGCTAGTATGTTATGTTCTGCTCTAAACCCCTAAACAGTTCTTACCACTTCATTAGCTTTGCTAGGTAACCAGATATCTTAAGCAGTAGATGGTTTTGCCATTAACTTGTTTTAGAAATAATACCAGGAATTTTTCTAACAAATTATCATTTGCTATGATATCAGTTTGTTATGTTTTATAAGGAAGAAATATTTTTATTTCAAGGTAATTTAGTTCACTGCAAAAAGTCACAAAATTAGCCTTTTATGTTAAATGAAAGCAACATGGCTTAGCAGGAATGTATTTTTCTTGTTCACTTAGGTCTTATCATTAAGTATGTTTTGTCACTAGGGTTCTGTTGGTTTTGTGAGATTCCTTACGTAACTGGAACAGTTCATATGAGTAATCAATGTGAAATGTTTTGTCTAGTGTCTTTTCATCTTAATCCATTATTTAAATAAATATAATTAGTTTACATTAGAAGTTGTGCTTGAAATTGTAAAATAAAAGTGAACAAAAATGGGTGCATAGATTAGGGAAACGTACTAGGCATGGCTTTGCAGCTTGGGGTACCAAACTAATGGGGAGGAGTGAGCGGCAGAGGGAAGGAAGAGACAACTCCTGCTGTTAACTACACAGTTCAGAGGTTTAGAGCAGTCAAGCGGTAAGAATACCTGAACGTGAGAGCAAAGGCAGGTAGGGCCAGGACCACTATGTTGTTGCAGAAAAGGAGAAATCGAGCTCAGATAAACTGAGTTCTGTTCTAATCCATTTCAATGCAAACCCAGCAGGGTTTGCTTGAACTGCCTGTATCAGCATCTGAAGCTAAAAAGGTTTTTAGCACTGGTGTATGTGAGGAGTGCCAACACAGTCCTTTCTTTTGTTACACTGCAATATAGGGGCATAATGAAGCACAGCTGGAAAAGAGCATGTGTTTGTCCACTGGTCATAATTTCACAGACACACACCTGTAGTCTATTTTGTTGTTATTATTACTGCTGCCAGTTTGATTCTTAGAATGAATCTAGCTTGGTAGCTAAGGTATTACTCAATTCCTGGAGTTAATTGGTCAGGTGAACATCTCTGTCTTTAAAAAAAAATTGTTTGTAGAACAATTTGAAAGAAAGACCTAAATTTACCATAAAAGCATCAGAAGGCGAATGAAAAGCATATTGTTACTAAACAAAAAATTGTGGGGGCTGATTCAGGAATTCTGTGTGTATAAGCAGCCTTATTAAAAAAATACAGCAGCCCTACTATTGTATTCCCATTCTGAAGGGCAGAAGAGGTGAAGACAAATCTATTCTGTGATAAAACGTTTCAGAAATGGTTTGCAGTAGTAACTTGTAGCTAAAGAATTTGAGACAGGCTCTTGATTTGAGTGGTACTGGGTCTGCACATTTTAAAAAACACAGACTCTGCGGGGGGGGCAGTTGTTTTCTTTTGTTTGTTTTGTAAAAGAGAACTATTTCACATATCCAGTTTAGCACTTGACAACGCAAATGGTAGACTTGGTGCAGTGGAGGTAACTTCTGGGTTGGTGGCTGAGGAATTGAAAGAAGCAGGACCAGGATATTTTAAATTGGATTAGTCTACAGTGAAATTTTTCCTTGGTATCACAGCTGTAATTTCATTTTCTCTTGATCCCCTTTCCCCACAGAGAGCTTAGCATGCTAGCTTTAACCAGATTTCTGATTATATGGCATATGCATTTACAGTCTGTTTCTGTTGGGTGCCGTATAGGCTCTGGCTGTTCAAGCTGTGAGGCAGCTGCGGAGCCTTTTCACATACTGGCTCAAGTTCAGCACTGCACTAGCACTTAGGCTGCTGTGATCAGCTTGAGGTGCAGGTAGAATGAATTCCCATCTAGCTACAAAAGACCACATACACATACAGAAAGAGGAAAGACTTGCTAGACTGTAGTGGTCAACACTTTAGTTGAAGTGCTTGATGATCTTAGTTCTATTTAATTATTTAACTAGAGTCTGTCACATACGCACTGTTAAAATTAGCCCTGCTCTTCAAAATACCTGCTAAGTTGCATGTACTGAATAAATTTAGAGATTTGTATTAGACTTTTCTGTTGAAATGCTAGGTTCATTAATACCTTCATCACCTCACTGCCATCGGATCACCTGCCAGGGCAAATCTGTCTTGCATTGAGCATGAACATTTACCATTTCTGGCAATCAATAAGCATAGACAGTACAGCATTCATGTTAACTTTAGGCCTTTTGTGGGAAGATGGACAATAACTAGTCTAGGCATAGACTTAGGGAATTGCCTATGTGCTAGATCAAGTACTGTTAAGGTCTGTGAGAGTGAAGTGACACTTTCAAAATTCTGTGAACTAATTTGTACCAGTGGAGTAGATTTGTGCCAGATCCACACCAAGTGAAATGAAGGAGCATCTGTGTGGAACAAGACAAAGTGTATCAGTCTCTTCGTAGGACGAGCTTGTGCTTATAAAAGTGTTGTAAGAACATGAGTATACAGAAATACTTATTACCCCAGGATATCACCACAGCTGGTTTGGTAGTTCATTGTGTAAGGATTTTCAGAGGTCTCTGTTGTCTCTGTGTCTTTGCTTTAAATAGGTTTTGATTTGTTGGGGTTTTTTTTTTCTCTGCATGTACTGTCCTTTAAGCTCATTTGTGCTTTTGCTACCCAGAACATCTGTGACAGCATGATCCCCACTGAATAAGATTGTGTGAAAAATTGCTTACTCTGTTTTAGAGCTTTTGCTTAATAATTACAAATATGTTGATGTTACAAAGTGGAGAAAATTGCACTTATGTAAGGAAGGTAAATGAAGGGTGGATGGTCTGTGCCTTCCATAAGCCGTACATAAAGAATGATGAACCACTGTCCTAGTTGTTTCTTGTAAGCTACTGATGATAGTTATTGGCTGCCTACCAGTTGATAATACCTGAAGTCTGACATAAGGATAAAGTAACGTGTGAAATGTCTGGAAAACAGAACTGTGTAACAAGGAGAAATCCAAATAGATATATTCCATATAACTGAATTATTGTGGCCCAATAGTTGTGAGTAGATGTTAAGGCACACGCTTTAATTAGCAGTGAATGATAATCTGCTGTGTGGTTGCTGAGTCGGTATGTATTTAAGAACTGATTGGTGTTTTGTAGACTCTTTATCTTTACATAAACGTTGGCCAGAACAGCACATACAAGTTGAGTAATGTTGTGTGTGTGTTTCTTAATAGTGTGTAATAGATTTGCTAAATGTTGGACTGACCTAAAAATCCAGGTTAGAAGTGACACTTCGGTGCCTAGCCTGCCAGCAATATTTATGCTAATGGTTTCTTTTCAAAGAATTCAGTATCCTTAAGTCCTTCACAAAAAATTGTCAAAATTCTACCAAAAAATATTTTGATTATGATAGCTTAAAACAATGACTTGATCAAGGAACCATGAAGCAAATCAGGGATTAAAATAAATGAATGACAGTATTGATCATCTGCTCAGTATATTGTGTGATACTGCATCTTCCTACTAGCTCTGTCTGCTCTGAGCTATTATTGTAAAAAACACTCCTCTGGGTTCAGACTGAACAGCATGTGTAATGTCTGTGACAGTTTGAGCCCTTGGAGATGGAATTGGTTGAGCACAGTAGTCTATTCAGATAAATGTAGGGGACTCATTCACATGGAAATCATTCCTGGCACTGCTGATACAAAGTATGAGTGAAAGAGGAAACAAAAAGGAGCCACAGAGGGCTGCACTCCCGGCACCAGTATATCAGCAAAGCTTCATTGTTCACAATGCATGTAAGTTACTTTACATCTCATCAGTCTCACCCAAAGTTTTAAGAGGTAGGGGTGAGACATAGTCCTACAGTAAAAGATTACTTTACATTCATTTGCAACCTGGTTCTCATTTATGTGTGTAAATAAACCATGATATGCTGTTACAGCCAGCAAACTTTCAAGTGAAGTGATTTTAATCTTCCTTAAAAGCCCGTGGATGTTCTTCTGTAGTACTGAAAAGCTGGATGAGTCTAGGATCGGTAAAGAGGGTAGAAAAAATGCAGAGGTAGCCAGTACCAGCAAAAGTCTGGTGTTATACCTAGGAAATCTGTATTTGTCTGAATTTTGCGGTCAGATAGGCTTCCACTAGGAGGAGATGTCATCATGCTCTTACGCTGTAAGGGTGTCAGACTTGTGCTTTAATTCTTTAACTCACTTGATGGAAAATGCAATTACTTGTAGTTACAATGTGAAGTATCTATAAAGTCCAGCAATATCTGACTAGCTCGTTGTACTTGCTGCTAATCGGTATTAATACACATACGAAAGGAAGCTCGCAGCTTGTGATATCTTACAAGCAAACATGTTTGTCATTAGGGCAAAATTGATTACCTTTTCTGGAGATTACAATTTATTTTCAGTTTCACATTTTCCACAGAATATTGTATTAACTTGAGAATTTCAGAGGTTTATATTCTTTTTTAATAGTCACAGTTAAGGGAAAAGCTTGAAATGAAATGCCAGGATGTCTAGAAGGAGGCAAGAGGGGAAAAAGTTAAATCTCGTATGTGCACATTCTTAGGATATTTTTGTTTAGTTGGTTTTTATTTAACACGTTGCAAATATTATGACTTAAAAAGATGGTGGTTTAGAAGTTCTAATGGGACATAAATTCAAGCAGTAACTGTATTACATTAAATTTAAAGTACAAATGAAAGTGTATGCTTCCTTTGATCTGTTTGCTACTAGAGTGTCGCAGGAGTTGCTACTCCAGCGTCACATGTGGTGATACACTGTTTTGCTTTGTTTCTCATACTGTTTTCCAGTACTCATCTCTCTACTGGCATCATATTTAATTATTTAATGAAATATATATGTTTTGGTAGTTTTTCAGCAATACACTTTTGCATAAGACTCCTGTGGGGTAAAGAGACAGAGACCTTAATCAAGCCAGTCTTTTCATTAGGAGAAGGGGACTGATTAAGACTTGTATCAACTTGGTATGTTTAAAAGACTTTCAGATTGTTCTAGAGCAAAAGAAAATGGATATTTATACTTCTTGAGTATCGCAAACCAGAACTGAAGTTTTTACATGCAGCTTTACTATTTCTCTTGTCAGAGGGCCTTGATTTTTGCACTGAATCAAACAGCTGCAGTGACTTAGAGTGCTGCCACTCCCCAGCTGTCTTTCCCATCCCTTTGCCATAGTTGTTTCCACAACACAGTTGGCAGAAATAAGAGAGTCTGTACCTCGTTTGCTGTATCTTGAAGTTCAAGATGGATTAAAAGGGTGCATGTTTACATACAGACTGCGATCTGGATGGCAGAGGAGTCTGTAACCTGCAGCAAAATTTGAGAGGAGATTGAATGTCTCAAATTCACACTTTTGCTGCTTGACCGCTTCGTCATCATTGCTTGATTTGTGCCAGCCCAAGTTTTTCTGTGGCTGTTCAGTGAAGGAAATAAGAGACCTGATTTGACTTGGAATAGCAACCCGTTCCTCTGCGTCATTTTCTCTGCCAGATCAAGTCTCTGAGCCCCTTCACTGCACAGCCAAGGAAGTGCTAGTGCTGGCACAGCAAAGAAATCAGTGCAAGGCAGAGCCAAGCGGAGTTGGAGGTTAGTAATAAATGGTAGCTACATAAACTGGCTTTACAAGTGGTGCCACCAGACATGTAACCATAGCTGGAAGCAACTGAAGACTGATGGTTGGAGTCAAATGAATTCGGCAGAGAAAAGCAAAGCGGTGTTTAGACAATCTGTTGGAATACAAATACATTTCTTCTCTATTAATTTTTATTCTCATCTCTGGAAAGCACAGTAGCTAAATGCTTGATAAAACTATAAGAAAATTGTTCTTTTACAATATATTAAGGGCATATCTGGTAAAGACAAGGTATTTCCACAATTGTGGACAAGTTTAGCATTTTGTGTGGACAATACAGGTAAATATCAGTTTATGTTAGCAGAGTTTCAGTTGAATTAACTTTAATGAGGTTTGGGTAGAAAAAAGAAGGAAAAATAAGATTAAACACACACAAAAAAATGTGTATCAGTTAGCCAAAGACCTTGGACCTTTTTTTTTTTTCATTTGGTCCAAAACAAATGTTGTTATTCAAGCTTTTTTATTATCTGCTGAAGTAAGAAAATCTGTTATTTGCTTCTTCAGCACAGAAGGCAAAATTGAAAATGCAAATACATTTCTAAATTTTTTGAGAACGTGATATGCAACCTAACGAATTTAACACCATTTATGTCAGCCATTACTGTGTACTGCCAGCAGCATGGTATGCACTGCAAATGCGTAGTCCTTTGGAGTGGTCTAATTTATTTGCTTAGGCTGATAATATTTAGGATGCCAGTTGCTTCTACTCTACTAGCTTACCCCAAATTACTTAAAACCCCAGTATTTGTTTGCATACTCTATACGTACAAATACATTTATTTTAAATAGCTGATGTGACTCATCACATAGGAATGTCAGTCTTTGAATCTGTTTTAAATTGGATCTCTACAAGAGAAATTCTGCATACTTTCCTCTGTGTTTCAGCAAAAATCACGACCAATCAAAATAATACACTGGAAAAAGTAAAAATGTAATGATGAAAATTCAGCTGTATGATACTATTTACGAAAAAGTTAGAATTTGTAATAAAGCTGACTGTAGCTAACGCCTTGCTAGCTCTAGCACATAACATGTGCACTGAAGGTTCATCATGTTCAGTTAATTTGTCCTTGTAGTTTTCTTTCTTCTTTCTCCCAGCACAGTATGAGGTTATGAAAATGAAAGAAGTACATTAGGTATGTGGTTTGACAGATATTTTATAAATTGCTAATTACTATTGCCTATGCTCTTTCGACAGCCTTCATTTTTTAGATAATTGTAAGACTGCATTTTTTTCCTTTCTGTAGTATGAACAACACTGAAAGGGAGTCAATGAAGTAGATTTTTTATGTCCTTTTTGTGGTCAACTTACCGAGTACCTGCTCTTATGTTCTTTTTGTGGTAGACTTACCGAGTACCTGCTCATGCTTTCCCCCTGCCCATATACATATACTTCCAGATTTTTTCTGAGATCTGCTCAGTTGCCTGTTCCACTTCCTTCACATGCTGCCTTATGGAAATAGCTTGATCTTACATTTTCTCCTTTTCCAGTACTGTGATAGCACCTTGTCTCTTTTATTACTATTTTAACTCAGCATGCTTACGTGGTACTGAGAATAGTTGTATGTCAACAGATGATTCATAGTTGTATGGATGTAATTAGTTTCCAAGAGAACTAAGTATGTATTTCACCTTACTAGGCCACAGATTTTCTGAACTGAAATTGCACATCTTTATGTTATCTTAAGTAAAATAATTGGATCATCCACATTTTTTCCCATTATTTACCTCTTCTTGTGTTTTTTCTACATGTTATAACAAGGATTTATCAGAGGTATTACTTTTGTATGTTCTATTTTGTGAAATCATCATCACTGTAAGAACATTAGCCTTTTTTTTTTTTACATTATGTTCTTAGGTTTTCTTTTTCCCTCTTCACCCTTGATGCCCTCTGTATGTGGTTTGTACATAGGTCACATACCCATCTGTGACATTTTCTTACATAAGATGTTTTTTAATGGAAGTCTAGAGATGGAATCTGACTGTAGTAATTAATGCATGATGAGTATTTGTTGCCTGTTATTCCTTTTCATGCAGAATTAACCAAAACTTGAAGGTTTTGCATATTGTTCCTATTTGAAGAAAAAAAACAGCGGTGGTAGCTTATCTTTGATGTCATCCAGTTTATATGCAAGGTACCAAGCTCTGTTTCTGGTGAAACAGGATTTTCAGTCATAGTTTCCCACTCCTTTCAGCCGCAGTCCTTGGCTCAAGAAGTGCTTTCTGTGGACTGTCTAGTGCATGGTGCCAGTATTTGTTTGCTTTGTGTCCTGACACTTTGATTCTGCTGATGGATTGCTTTTCAGGTATTTCTGCTGCTTCTGTCTCTTGCCCTGGTCTTGCAGATGCCATTCCCTTTTTCCTAGCAGGAAAGATGCAGATGGCTTTTTAATACGCTGGTTTTGATCAGTGCATTACCAGCCTGTTATGGCCTTATTAGATTAGGAGAACCACGCTTAAGTCTTAACTAGAAAAATTCTGGCTTTCATTTAAGGCAGTATGCTAGAGCAAAATTTATGGAAATTATGGCAGTTTAGCATTATGTATTAACAAATCCTGGGGAAGAAGGTTACTTTTCTGAGTAAGATGTTACCACTGCCATCAAGATGAAACAAGCTTTGGGTGATTGACCGGTATCTTCTGACTCTCTCGCTCTGCATCTAGTATTCCTTTTACAGAACAGTCAGCTTCTGAGATTTTTCCAAAATACACAGATTTATTGTCTTAATCTGTACTACTGACAACATGATTTACACTTGGCAAATTGTTTAAAGAAGGGAGAGGAGAAACAGAAATATGACTCGAGCTGCAAAAGAAAAGATAGTTCTTTTGTATTAAGATGGCAAAATCTCTGAGAGGTGGCATCGCAAGATGATGACCACTTCCAGCTTTTCTATTTTTTTCATTTCTGCATTCAAAACCTGGCACTCCCGTGGCAGAAGCATTCTGCCATTCAACCATGCATTACAATAGAGTATTCAAGAAATACCTGTCTAAATTGCTTAGTTAAGCATAAATAGTTAAGATGTGATCAGCAAAGAGAGCATACCTTTGCTCAGTGTTATTACTTAGCGCCACAGTACAGGACCTGAGGTGTACAGAATGTTGTATTGGAAGGTCAGCTTTATTGAGGCTGCAATTTAGAGGGTTTGTTGATTTCACTGATGTCAAAGGAAAATAAAAGTGCATCTGAAAATGAAAGTACATCTGAAAACAAAAAAACCTGGTGGACCCTTGATTCAAGGGAGTTAGTTAAGAAGGCATGCAAAGTTCAAGTGATGAAGAAAACTCTTAACTCATGAAAGTGTCCAATAAATCAATTTTTCCTGATAAATGATTGTGTCACAGCAGGAGGCTAGTCTTAAATTGGAAGTACAATATAAGTCAATTTTGCTGAAGTAGAAAAGGCACAGCAAGAGAAATTGCTTTCCAGATGAGATGAAATTGCTGGCTCACCTGAGTAACTTTGTTGGGGACAGGATTACACCATGATAACAAGGCTTGCTCCTTGTCATATTAGGGCCTGAATTCCCAAGGGAGGCTGAAAAAGGAGCATGAATTGTTGTCCCTGGAATACTGAACTATATCCACACAGTGACTTGGAGTTACTTGGCCTTGGCATCTCTGTAAATATGCACATACCCACTTTTCAGAAATTACAGTGAAGCTAATTTGATGAAACCATAGCTGAATTAAGAATCTGGTATGAGATATCATTTACCTTGTGTCTGGAGTATAACAAACCAACATCACCAGCAGCATCTTTTGATAGTTCTGGGATATTGTGGTAGAGGAAAAAAGAAAGCAATGAATTATCAGCATAGTAAAGTCTTGCAGTATGAACAGTTGGATTTACAAGTTACATATAGAACACCTTTCTGTGTTCTTCTGCTTCACATATGCCCTGATAGGTATGACTGCAACTGCGAGCGTGTTACGAAGGTAATACAGAAAAGCACTCTGAGAGTAAAAGCAAAGTTCAGTTCAGTAGGTCAGAGTGCCACCATAGGAACCTCCTGTTATTACCCATTTGATAACTTTCTGGCAGCAACGTATCTCATAAAAACCTCTGAACAGCTGGTGTTCAGAAACAAAATTGTACGAACCTAGGTTGGATCTAAATTGTTTATTTTGATGTAAAAAACCCTGAAATTGTATAAATTATGTGGGTAATACTGCAAGACCTTCCACATAAGGATTTCAGAATACTGTAACGTCACTCCTGAGCTCCTTAAGTAATAACAGAAGCAAAAGTCTCACTGAACAAATGAAAGCAAGTCATGGAGCAACCATGGCTTTATCCCATAAAAATCTGGTGACCTGACTAAACTTATGATGACCTCTTTATTGCAGGAAACCTGAGATATATGGGAAGTGACGGTGTTTAGAATGGGTAAATAGAACATAGATCTGGTATTGCCCTCCAATATACGCAGTCAACTTAGATTTTTGTTTTCTTCCTTCCTCTGGAAAGGAAGGGTATTCATTTCTCAGTGGGGAAAAAATATGTGTCCAACATCTGCCACACACCTTGCCAGTGTGTTTATAATCACATATGGGATGTTAAAAAATGATGGCATTACCTGCCCTAAGCAAGAGTTAATCCTATTTTTAGTAATAAAAATAAATAGTGTTAAGAGTAGAAGAATAATAGGAAACTCCCTCTGCCTAAACCAGTTCTCATAATCATATATTTAGGGTCATTTACAATTTATTATGTAATTCCATTTTACTCTTACCATTTTTACTTTGCACTTACCATTCAGATCAGGCTCTGAATATATCTTGTGTCCTGACCACTAGGTTGTACCCTGCATCCAATTAACAGTGTAATATTGGTTAAATAAGAGATGTTAATGTTTCTGTCACCTTTCTTCACCAAACCTGCCATTAGCAGAAGGATCAGAAAGGAGATTTATGGGTCCCCGTCCCCCCCCACCCCCCCATGCCTTTCAGCTGTAGGAACAAATTTTTCGTTAAAACAGTAGGGGAAGAATCTGCACAGGTGTCAAAAAATAAAATAATCCCATTCAGAGGTGTAGGTGCATTGAAAAAAATGCATCTTGGATCTCTTAATGTCTTGTCATGCCAGGTTGATATTTTCTGCTTGCACTTGAATTTCCTTTTGTATGGGGATTTGGAGGCGGGAGGGTTATTGGTGGGGGGGCGTTGTTTGTTTTGATTTTATATAAATTAATAACAGCAAATGCAGCTGGCCAAGTAAGATTAGATAGCTGTTGTTTATCACTATATTGTTTAAAGAGAATGTTGCTATTCTGGGATTCCTTTCATGCTTAGTGCAGAATTTCTCTTTGTTCTGGAATGGTAAGTGTGGTGACTCTCGAACAATTCTTGTAGATGTTTTTAAATTGTCATGTAAACGCATGGAAGCTAAGTATTCAAAATTAAATATAACATTTGTAGTCTTAAAAATATATTGCTAGTGAAGTTGTTAAACCGTTTAGGAGCAAGTTCCTTTATGATAACAAAATTAAAGGCTGTGACTGAACTAGAAGTGTATGAACCAGAAGAAAAACTATTTGTTCATGGGTTTACTAATGTCCTAACCAAAACACCTAGCTGTGTTTTCCTTTTATCCCTCTGAAAATCTTTTGCCTTTGTTGACCGTCCTGCAATCTGAAAGTAGCTATTTAAAGCAAGCAATAAATGGAAGATTTCAGTGGCTGAGCTTGTCGCTTCACATAAAAATGTTCCCTGTGGCTTTAATGTTCCTCAAATAAATTCTTTTGTGGTGTGTCTGTGAAATGTTGAGATTTTCTGATCAATGTTACTCTACAAGATGTTCTTGGTTACTGTAATACCACCATTTTTTAGATGTTTACTTGTCATCCATAGCCTGCAATGTTCTCACAATAATAAAAATCCTGCAATAAAGCAAGTAATATAGCAGAGTATTCTGGTTGGATGATAGAGGGATTTCACAATGCCATTTGCAGATAAGCTGGTTTGTTCTCTAATGGATCATGAAGTGACGAATTCCAAGATTACAGCTTCTGCAGTGTAATGGTGTATGTGTCTCTGGAATGTGACCTTCTTTCCAAGATTGACAATTGAGACAAGATTTGTAGTGGCTTCCAAAACAACGTTTGGTCCAAAATATTGTATGTCTTACTAACAGTACTTGTCCTAATTTAAGTGCTTTTAAAATATTTCTAGGAATGTATTGTACTTTAGCGCAGGTAATACTGCTACTGCAGCCTACCTTTCTGCAGAGCAGTGGTTTTTGTTTTGCAATTTGTATTAAAACAAACAAAAGCTTCAACACTTTTCTAGTGTTCCAAGAATTATAATGCTAAACAGCTTTCTCTGTCTGTCAGAAAGCCACACTGGCTCTTTGCTGACAATAACATGTCAGCCTTTGGGCCGGTTCTTGTCACATGTTCAGAGTAGACCTGTGTTGGAACAAGGGGGTTGTGACTGGAAAGTTGTAATTCCAGTTGGTTTATACAGAGGTAATGAGCAAGTACTTTTCCTGAAGTATAGATGAGAAGAAAATCTTCAAATAAAAAGATGTATCAAAAGTCTATGATTAAAGACACTGCATGTCTGAACATGAGCATTTCCTGCTTCTGGCATCAGTGCTCTGCTAGGAAATGCTTAGGTCACAAATTCACAGATTTAGAATTGGGCATCCTTGAATTTACTTAAGATATGCTCAAACTTACAAATAGAAATCTCTTCAGAAACTCAGCAATTCTTTGGAAACGTAAGTATTTGTTTATGTAGATCTTACATAACTGCTTACATAGAGCAGTGATGTTGGGAGAATATTTTATGTGTCTGTCTTGTCTTCCTGTGTCTATTGTGTCCATCTCAACATCTGGGTTTTATTTCATTTTAGCAACTGAGAAAAAAGTACCAAAAATTATTTATTTACAGCTAACTCAAATTCAGATGACATCATGACGGAGACCAGACTGTAACAATCTCTCAACTGCTTTTGTTGTAGAAATATTCCATAACAGGTTGACTTTAGCTATGTTCATGTTGGACAAACACCCACCACAGAATCTTTTTAATTTTGACTGTCTCACAGAATATGCAATTTCATTCACTTTGTTTGTATTATTACAGATAACATTGTTCCTTTTGCTGTTCCTCTTCATTTTTTACATTTTGTCATATGTGTTACTCGTGAGAAGAATGGCATTGTCACTGAATGAGCGTATTGAGGAACATTCCCTTTGGATACAAAGACTGAGTATTTTATTAATTGATACTACAATATTGAGTGACTGTTGATTAATCTTCTAAAAGATTAATTCAGCTGTGAGAGCTCAACAATAGTCTTCAACGTTCCCTGTTTATATGAAGATTACAATGAAACAATTAAATGTAATAATCTTAATGCATAGATAACTACCTATTACCAAGCAGCCAAGAAAGTATTAATTTCTTTGGCCGTGATGGTAGAACCAGATGGCTCCATGCTATCAAGTGCTTTCTGCATTGTTCAGTTATTTAACATTCCTAAGCAACAGTATTTTTAATTTGGTTTTGGGTTTTTTTTTTTCAGAGTCAAAGGCATTGTGAGGTGAAATGAAGTGTCTGCCCATTTTTAACTGGCTGACCCAGCTTGGTCTTGCAGAATATTGCGTGCTCTTTGAACAATATGACGGCATAGAGGTAAGAATGGGCTTTTTCAATAACATTCTTGAGACTATGTCAAGCAAGATGACGTAATGTAAGTGATGTATGTTCCATGGTACAATGGTGGAACAAAACCCCTGAAGGTTGATTGTTAGCTTTTGTCTTAGGAAAGGGGAAGATAAAACCCAATGTCTTTTGTAACTGTGTACTGAAACTCACAGATAAATAGTCACTTACTGGTGAGCTAGATAAAATGAATGTTTTACTGGTTTTAATGCTGCTTGTCCTATGTTAGTCTTGGCTGTCTCAGTGTAACAAATGGGCATGTTCATCAGAGCAAGAACACATAGATAATATTTGTTCTGCAAAAGTTAACACATAAATTTAATTCTTAAAATTCAGAACTTGATAAAATAGCAACTTACGTGCTGTTATAGGAAGTTGTTTATGGGTAAATGAGTAGTGTGTGGCTTAAGAATATTCTCTAATGAGCAAATACCCCATTACAGAAGGACCTTACCTCAGTCATCTTGAAGATACCTAGAAATTGATTCAGAAATTCTTAGGAAGCCCTTTTCCTACAGGTTTTTACTTGGTCAAAATTTTGTCTTTATTGTCAATTTTGTGTTTTCAGTTCTCACCATCCATGTATAGATTTATTGACTCTTATGTACTATATCATAAATCAAATATTGCATTGGCATGCTTTAGTTCTGCCTTGCTGTATTCCTAATTCATCAAATAAATGCAAATAATACAACTGAATATTCTCACCAAGTCAAAATATCCTTGGTTTCACTTTTAAACAATTTTTCTACAATTTTATTTTGTCACTAATTCAAGCTTCATGAACTGGCAGAAAAGTTTATTTGAAATCAGCTTCTGTGTCACATCTGTGCTGCTTGTATGCCAGAATTCTTAATGAGTCCCATAGCAATCTCATAATGCAAACAAAATAAAATTTAAAGGATTTTAAATATAATTCGAATTTTTCACGGCTAGGAAAAGGACAGTATTTTCTACTTTCCCAAACAGACTCAGTAAGAACCACGTTGGAAGATGATGTTATGTGATTCATACTGCCATTGTAACACAGAAAACAGTACTATAGAACCCTAGGACGACTGTTTTGACAGTCAACAAACAAACAAAAAAAACCCCACAGCAAAGATAGTTTGCAGCTTACTGAGCCTGAAAGCTGCTTGTAAAAAGATTTTGCTGGAGTGCAAAACTGAAAAATAGGCTTAGTGCATCATTGTGGATACAATGGACTTTTTTTTTAATTTCAAGGCCATGAGTCAGAGTTTCAGTTCTGCAATATCTGTAGATTTCAAGCATTATATAATTTCTTAGTTCCTCAGCCAAACTGAACGTTTTCCTGAAACAAAACTTCAATTTGAGAAAATGCTTGGCTTACCCTGACATTGCATTCTTACTGACCTGCTTAATACCAGGCATATACTTAAGAACCATGTTGAACCAAGCTTCTAAGTTCTTGAAAGTCTAAGTAATTGCCTTTGATGTCTTCTACTTTTAAAAATAATTACTAATAACTATTTACACTGGGTTTTTTATCTCTGCAGTAGAAGGTATGATTATATCCATTTTGATGAGGGAGGACAGTGATGCACAGTTTCTTGAATTAAATTGTTCTTTGCTAAGTAGTAAATTCATGGCAGTAGAAGACAGAGTTCTTGAGTTTCAGTCAACTGCTCTATTCAGTTCTTAAGCCAGACCAGAAAATGCTTCTGATCCTAAATGAAGAAAGAAAACTTAAGGGTGGGAGACTGTTCTCCCTGATAAATAAAAATTTCCACATGTCAATGTTGTCTGCTGCAAAATGCAGCAAGTTCTTCAAAGCTACTTAAAAAACCCCCAAAATGTGCCTATAAAAGCTCCCACTGTGTTACCCTGAGCACACACTGTTCAGTACTGGAGTTAACACCAGCCCTTTTTGTGCTCCTCCTTACCAGCTTTTTGCTGAAGTTTGAAGAGCAGGCATATTGCATTTATACTTCTTTGTGTGTAGTTTTTCTTGGAGGATGATTTTGGGGTTGGGGAGGGTGTTGGGGTTTTTTGAGAGAAGCAAAGGGAGTCTCACTCACTGTTGCCAAACCTGAAAAATCCTTTCTGCTGAAATGTAAATTCATCGTTAGTACCAATTTTTGCATTTGGGTAAACCTAGAAAGGGATATAGTAAGAGTACTAATTATCCAACTTGCTTCTTTCACGTCCTTAGATACATATGAGGTTTCATTTGAGAAACATATGAGAAACATATGACATTTTCAGGCATGACTAAATTTCCCTAACAGCTTTTGAAAGAGGTATAGCTAGTCACGTAAAAAACTGAGGCTTTCAGCACAGCCTAAACCAAAAAATGTCATGCTTGTGCAGTGGTTTTAGTTTGCAAAAAAGATTTTAAAATGACAACTTCAGAAACAGTAGCTCAGAGTAGAAATTCTGTGTCAATTGTCTTATTTACACAGCAAAACAATGTGATTGTTTAAAAGCAATGAATTAATGTTTTAAAAGAACAATTCTTCATCCCTTCAATGACATAGGTTGTCACAACGAAGTGGCTTCATATAACACATAAATATACTTAAGTTTGCTGTTAGGTGCTTACACTATCAGACACAGTAAACCTCTCTGAAAGAAATTCAAATTCTCCTGGACTAATAGGTATAGTATGTTCCTTACTCTGGCATTTGCTACAGGACTTACTCCATCTTACAGAAGTTGATCTTAAAAAAATGGGGATTGAAAATCAAGGCCACCGAACATGCATCATTTCCAATATCCTGCTGCTTCAGGAGGTAGAAAAAACGAGAGGTAAGATTTCCATGTTGTCGCCTAAAGACTGAGAGAATGAGTTAAGGCAGCCCAAGCTTTCCTGATTCTGCCTAGGATACTGCTCTGAATACAGATCACAGGGGTGCTTTACAAAGGCAGTGAGAATAGCTAAACATTAATCTTTTGGCAGGGTTTTAAAATAATATGAGCTGTACTGGTTTTAGAAGTTGTCATTTAGAAAAGGCTTCACTTTCACCTCCCATTGCGCTCTCAGTCTTCAGCTTAACAAGGTACAGTAATGGTAGCAGACTGTAATTGATGGAAGACTGTGTCACCATTGTCTTCCTCACTTGGAAAGATCGTATCAAAACCAAGCTAGCTTGTGTACGTGCTACCTCATCCCTACTGAGGAGAGAGGAAGAGTGTTTACACGGGCAGTCCTGACCCTCCTTTTCCATTTGGGACTTTGCTATGAATTAAGACTTTATCGCTACATCTTTTGTTGCTTTTATGATGCTTTTATCAGTTCAGTATCAAAATTCAACTCAAGTTTGTAAGAGTTGGAACAAGCCCTGTAATTCATTCAGTTTGAGTGGAAGGGTATAGCGAGATGTTACTCAACTATGACTTACTGTACGGGATATTTTGAGAATAGTTAACAAGATAACAAGGTATGGGTATTACGCAGCCTGCCCAAGAATTCTAAAGATCACTGCCTAAGGCTTTACAAATGTAACATGAAGCAGTGGTTTACTTGGCTAACATTCCTGCTTTTACCCTGCCTTGGTCAAGAAGATTTTGGAGCCTGTGTAGAAATAAAATGTAATGTAAAGTACGTTAGCTACTTTAACTTTTCAGAAGAACCTAGAACTGGTTGTGTACAAGTAGATCAGTGTATTTTCTCAGTGTCTCCTGAGGAGTTCAAAATAGCTTTAACAATTACATAACTTCTACAGTTCATTGGTTTAACTTCTTAAAATTATAAATCTGACACTTTTGTAACTGCTACTGTGAACAGATTAGGGTATTGTTCAAGTTGATTATTATAGTGGAACTAGATGTATTTCAATTAGAACCTTTTTTCATTTGGCCTTGGGACTGCATTTTGTAACCTTTTTGGTACTGGAGTGAGGAACGTATTACAGTTCTTGGTGTAACATTTTTTCTAAGGAATGGACAGTTCAAATTCACATGGTGAATTGATACATAGGTATTTATGTAACATTTCAATCAACTCACTGGAACACTCCAAATTCTATTAATACAGCTACAACTTGTGATTGTCCAGCTTCAGATATGTTGGCCTAAATCTAATCTTGATGCACTGCTGGTGATTTCAGTGAATTTGAATTTGAGTCCAACATTTTTGTCTCCAAACTGGAGTGTATATCCCTTTCCCCCCTCTATTGAAAAAATATAGCCAAATTGATCTCTGAGTTGTTCTGTTTACACCAGGATATTTACATCCTGGATAGCTTTGCCTATTTACTGTATTAAAGAGTTCTGGGAAAGCTGCAAGACAATTCCGTTCAGTCAGTCATACATGAGTGCAGACTGTTTGGTTTTCACAGTAGGGACTAATGGTTGTTATCTAGTACCCAGCCTATTATGAGATGGTTTTGTTTTGTGTCTGTCTTTGACAGAGTGCTGTGTCTAGAAGCGAAGTGCCTAATCAGTTCACACTGAAATGCTTGTTTTCCAGCCCTAAACTGTACTGAAGTCAAACGTTAGAAGAAACATTTTTAAAAAATCTTGCATTCTATTAAATAAATACTAATGTCCTACTAACATACTTACCAGTACGGAGCAAAGGCTATGTTATTGTTCGCTGTTATTTCGAGCTTTAAACAGCAGCAGCATTGTATTTGTTGCTGGTTCAACAGTTTCCAGTCAGTGCTTGATGTGCGAAGTGACTTTAATATGTAAGCACTTTCACAAGGTTAATTTTATAGGACTAAGCATTTCTTTGTACAGCGAAGTTAAGTTTTGGAAAAATTTGTCAAAATGTTTTCCGTTTTCTAAAATGTTATCTGGTTCTGAAACTACTTTGAATAGAACATGTCTCAGTATACTAAGATTTGGGTTCATCTTGTTGAACTCTAGCTACTCAGGCTGTGTTTCCACAGTAATTAATAACCAGGATCCATGCATTGCCATAATGCCCAGAAACACATTTGACCTGGATCATGTATGTGCACGTGATCACATACCTCTTGAATTAGGCAGAGTACACAAAGCAAGGTTTGCTACCTTCATGCTTTTACACCGTCTTTATGCCAGCCCATGGTAAGGAAGTGATTAGAATAAGTGGTTTGATGTGAACAGCGTTAGCTAATCAGTAGAATGATAACCATTCAAAATTGTTAAACCACTTCAGCAGAATTAATTTTATTTTGGACCAGTGCTTTGAATAATGGAGCTCTGATATTTTTCACCAGTATTAGAAAACTGGAAGGCTGCTGTGCCATTGACTCTTGACCTTAATTGAAGCTGGGGTTCCGAAATGCCAGTCTGTGCCCTCATCAGCTTTCCTTTAGCTGCTTTTCCCCATCTCTGTATCATTCCTGTTGTTGTCAGTAAAACTGTCCTGCAGCTGCATGGTGAACCTATTGGGAAATTTATCTGGCTGAAAACCAACTCTTTTTCCCTTCATGTTCATTCAGATCAAGTCCCCATGCCAGTTCACTGTTCAGCTGCGCAAACATTTGTACAAGTATGAATGGCCAAGGAAGATAGAGCAGAAGTGGGCCCTGACGCCTGGAACAGCGCCGCTGCCTGAAGTGAAACCACAGCTGAAGGAGCGCCTCCTAATAGGAGGCAAGTCACTCTGTGGTCCTAGGTATTAGAAAGGGACAGAAGAATGCAGCAGATAATTCAGTCCAAACTTTCAATTTGAATTACTTTGCATTGGTGTCTGTATTTTTTTGTTGATTGTAGAGATATTCCAGGGTAGCTGATTTCCTGGCAGATCACTCAGCAAGTGGTGACAGCTGGTGGAATGAATTGAGGCCCAAAAGCTACAATGGCAGTTGTCCTGGAACATGTCATCTCTTGGGTGCAGCCTTCCAAATTTCAAGCATTTGTTTCCTTTTCTCTAAATCCTGATGATCTCAAATATTTGCTTAGGGCTTATCACTATTATTTGATTTCCTTGCAAATCAAAACACACAAGTGGAAAAATGTTTCCAATTTCTGCAAACTTTCTTCCCAAGTGCAAAATTTTTACCAGTTCTGAACATACTTCCTACCACTGTTCCATGAACAGAAGACCACATGGCTGTGCACCGAGTCAAACTGACAGTCACTCACGTCCAGGATCTCGCATCAGGTAGTGGCAAAGTAGATGTCAAATGAAACATGAAAGAGCACACCAACCCATAGTGGTGCTTTCCCAGGATATGTTCTCAGCCTCCAAGCATTTAATGTAACAAAAATGAAGTTTCAAAAATACATGAATGTGAAGAGCCATAAATACATTTTCCATAGTCCTGTTGCCTGTATCTTGACTTACCTTTTGATGTGTGCTGCAGCACATTCTGGATCTTGGTGTCCTGCCATCTAGGCCAGTATCCATTCACGTATTCATAGCATGCTGTGCCTCCTTTGAGACGTACATTTTGTTTTCTGTTCCAGGGACATTGTGGAGTCAGAGGGTGGGGTCTGCAGCTTGCCTGGGCTTGTCCCAGTATGGAATCAGAGTGCATCTAAAAAGCAAAATGATGGGCTGTGCTTATAGGAGTGTTCTAAAGTGGCTATCTAGCACCTTTCTGTAGTCTTAGAAATGTTTGGTTGGCATTGTGAAGAAGCCGGGAAGTAATGTGCCCTCTTGTAGAAGCAGCTGCTTCTGGTATGAGAGAAACTCGTGGCAAATTAGGTGTTATCTGACTCCTGTATTACAGAAAAAGGTCTTCCTTCCCAGAGCGTGAGGCATAGCATGCTGTCTGTAACAGTCAGCAGCTCAAGACAGACATCCTGAAAGCTGTAGCTCGGTACTTAGAGCAGTACTCCAGGAAGGACGTGTCGTTTTCCCAGTATCCTCTAATACAACTGAGGCAGGGTTTGGTGCTCTGTGGGTTTGGGACAGAGTGATATTTGATTGTGTTACAATACTGTGCTACAGTTTTAGGAGTGGGATTTTACTATGATTTCTTATGAGCTATAGTGGAAGAATAAATCTTGCTACAAATGCGTTGAGGAATCCCACCATGATATGACCAGCTCCTTCAGTGCAGTAGAAATGTTACGTATAGAGTGGGTAATGTAAATATATAAACGCAAATATAGAATTCGATATAATAAAAAAATACCTTGGATATGGCCAGCCATGGAAGATATTTCTTGGTCCCTTTATAACCATGGATTTAAATATAGAATTGTTTTGGAAAGCTTTGTATCATTTGACTATTAAAATGTCTGTGTACATTTGTAAGTATTCATGATGCACCTTTCCACACATTGTTATGACTGGAAAGGTAAATAGAAAGCTAAGTGACAAGAAGTTTTACTTATGACGTGTTCTAAGAGCTAGAACTTTTTTTTTTTCTGGTACCTTCTCTTACTGAGCTGAATTCTGATTAGTAGTATTTTATGGATTAATATGTTTTCATTAACATCTTAGAGTGTTTTCCTTTGATGGGCTAAAAGTTTAAAGAATCTTTCCTTTTTGTCTTGTATGGGTTTTCTTATACAGAGAGATTGCAGTTTTAATAGGATATATATTTAGATCTTTTATAATTTTACCTGTCATACAAAGAAAGCTAGCCTTAATGGATTTAAATAAAATATATACATTGATACAGTTTATTGTGGGTGAACACAAAATAATATGCAAAATCTGAATTAGACTAAATGAAATTAATATTCCATAACTTCCTGCTTTTGGTGGGGAAAAGAGATTTTGCATTTAAATTCTTAAATAACTGTTTCTGCATCTGTAGTATTTTTTACCCTGCTGCAGTAGCGTAAAGTTAAATATGAAGTGCTTTCTTGCCATGTGGGTCATTCATTGTCATTCATTATATAGAAGACCCAAGATGTGTGCTATTAAGAAGGAAGATGAGCAAGCAGTACAGGTCATTGCTTGTGCTTGGAACAATATGAATAGAGACAAGGCCGCCTTCAAAGAAGGTATAAAATAACTGAGGGACTCCCGCATGTGTTTTTTAGGTGGCCAAAATAATTAACATAAAGTCACGCCTGGTTTAGCCTTGTCAAACTCAAGTGTCTTGCCTTTGTCGCTCTCAGATAAAGCCTTTTTACTCGTTCTGGTTTTTTTGGGTTCTCTTTGAAACATTAGAAACAGAGTGCTCTGGAGCAGTGGTATGTAGTGTCAACCTGGCAGATTCCAAACTAGTGCTAAAGTATTCTGGTAGCTTTGCCAATAGATGGAGAGAAGGCTGCTTTGAATGCTTTTTTGTGCGTGACAGTTAGAGGTGGTATTGCTGCCTGTGTGGTCTATTTTGCTCTCACTGTGAGATACAAGGACTTGTAGGTCTTTGTCATTTCTGTTTGAGGAGGACAAAAATGTAGATGCTGCTACAAATGTAACAATGTTGTAAATGTAAATGTAAACATACGCTTCTGACTGTGCCATTTAATTTGTTGAAAGTTCCAAATTTGTTTATTGCTGCTTTCTGGCCTTCTGTTTATCTTTGTCTGTACCTCAGTTATGCTCTAAATGAACATCCCCCCCAATATCTGTCACATGCAAAGAGAGGCTGTTAATTCTCTTGTATTTGAGACTTCTTACAGAAGCATGGAAAAATAGACACTTAAAAGGAAATCTTAGCTCCATAGTAACAGTTCTTCCACTGCTTAGAAGCAAAGAGAGGAAAATAGGCCCCCTGGTAGAATGGAACCCATAAAACCTTGTCCAGTTTCTTTCTGGTGTTGTGTTCCAATTTACTGTCTGGAATGAACTAGTCAATAGAAGAAAACTGGTTTTAGTGCAGTTTCACCCATGTATTTCAAACAGGTCTGTCTGATCTATGTCAGCACAAGTTGCTTGACGTGATTTTCAATATCAAATTGAAGATGGGGGTAGGAACACAATATGTTATTGTCACAGAATATGTGGAATAATTTATTTTAACTTTTTTTTTGTAATTACTAATTGGTTTCTGTTAAACATCATACTCAAGTTTTCTTGTACTATATCTGAGAAGCGCTGCACTTAGAGTTTTTTTTGGTTCTAGCAGTGGCTAATACTAGGTGACTCAAAATACATGGAATTCTGTAGCACTGAGAACTTCTGATACTACAGTGAAATTTTTTTTCAAATTCTTCCAGTTTCAGTTTCTTTCTGACTTAAGACAACAGTGAGCTGCAGATTAGAGTAGTTTAACAGTAACCACTTCCTATTGGAAAACACTGATTCGTCAGAACCGTAGTTTTTAGCCAGTAATAAGTGAAAATCAGACATCTGGTATTATATGTACCTGGTTTGTACTCTTCCAGGTCTGCAAAAATTAAATGTGCTGTAGCCAGAAGCTCCAGCAAGCCAGAGCACGTTCATGCTCCAGTTTGTCACTGAATGATCTAAGGTTTATATAATTCCTCAAATTCTCCTGCTTTACTGCGGCATAATTTCCGGGGTGATCAGCTGCGGGACATTTGCACTTGCAAACTTTTTTGAGGCTAGGGATCGTGAGGTTTCTTGATTCTAACTTGTAACAGATAGTTCTTTGGGCATTTCTGAAACACCTTGTGTCTCCCAGACCCAAGACAGACCAAGCAGCAAGACTGAACGTTGGTAGGAGGTTCCTTACGGAGGTCTGGGTAGCTGCTGACTAGACTTGTCCATTTCAGTTGGCAGCCAGGAGGGACCTTAGGAAGCACAATTGCTATAGCTTATAGTTTTCAGACTAAATATTGTCAGGTTTCAATTACTGGAGCATTTTTTACTTTGTGTTGTCATTCTAATTTGACCTGATATGTCTTTGATTAATTTGAAAATTACCAGCAAAGAAATTTTATTTTCTAGCCAATAATTACGCTGATCATTATTTTTTCTATGTGGCATCTGTGGGAGTTGAGGGAATGCAGCATTTTGTTTGTGTCCTTTCTCTTCTAAGACAAGTCTACAGTAGAAATTTGCTTTGACTTTTGTTTATCAGGGAATCTACAAGAACTGCTGTGTGAGCAATCCGTGCATACCATGTCTTCATCTTGTGTACTTGCTTCTGCATTTTGTCACTGCAGCTGCACAGCAGTGCTTTTAGAGTAGATGTTTTTTCTCCCAGTTATTTTAGGAAGACTGGATTTCTGATGGTTTAAGGTCAAACTGAAAAGTTCCAGTGAATTCTCTTGTTTTGTTCCATCACCTCTCTTGTTACCATAAGCCAGGCACATTTTGAAAATGGTCCCTGAAGAACTGGCAAATACCCAGCTCTTGGTGTGATTAAGGTACGCGACCTACAGCATCACAGGTCTTGGGACCTAGGACCCAGTTACATTCCTCCTCACTCATCTGATTAGACAGCTGCTTGTGTAGGTGTCTTTGCACTAGGTGGAAGGATGCACCTGTACATACTCCCTTCCTTCAGAAAGCAGAAGTCAGGGGTGACTGTAGAAGGCCACAGCAGTGTGTGATGATGGCCAGTGACGGACGACCAGCACGCTGCTGGTTTCTCACCCTCCCCTAGGCTGATGTCACAAAGGACAGCACTTCACCACTAACATTTCTGTGGCGGGCGATACACAGACAGCGTGATGCCGTATAGATAAACAGATGGCTGAGAGGTGTGGCAGTTGAAGGTGGAATGCTGACAGGGAGGCTTGACAGAGGTGCTGTGTTTGCTTCAGGGCACAGGTGCTTACAAGACTTCATCCCACACCTCAGTAAACCCATTTCCAAAGTAGATACAAAATATGAAAGCAACAAAAAATTTTGCAAGGAGGAAGCTAATCTAGCTCTAGTAACTCACAACTAATGTAGGTACTGTGGGCAGTCCTGCAAATTCTTCATTCTTGTAGCTTGCAGGCAAATTCTCTTTTAACAGCTTTGCATCAAGTGTGTACAAGGATGGGTTGTGCAGATTCTCATGTGTGAAGACAAAGACCAATTTTCAATTTCATCTGAGGAGAGTATAAAACTCTTAGGAGAAGGATGTAATGACTCATGCAAGAGTAATCACAGTTTATGCAGGACTGCCCAGCTACCAGTCCCATTACTTAGCGTGCAGTCACGTTACTAAGGAAATTACTACTCCTTTTCTGGTTCTTATTCAAAAAACATGACAATGAAGTGTGACATGACTTCCTATGTAATTACAGTGCCTGAAATTTTCCCCGAGTTTTTAGAATCAGCCAATAGAGACTGTCTTAGGTGCTAACCGATCCGATGGTTTTTTTATATGATTTTAGATGTCTTCTGCCTGATCTGTGGAATGTGTGGTTTAGATAGAGTAGCAAGGTATTTTCCTTTATGCAATGAAGAAAAAAAATAGTATGCACTTCTGTAGCATCTTCCACTTGATAAGCTGATGAAGGACTGTACGGTCTTTCCTGTGAAAAGTATCTACCACTCTGATGTATGTTACAAAAATGTAAGTGTAGGTCATGGAGGAAGTAAGTGGGTCAGAATGCTAGAACTCGAAGTGTAATCCAAGTATCTCAATTCCTCTTTCTGTATTTTCACCATAATTCCATTTTTTCTTGCACAGGACATATAAGTGAGTCATTTTGGTGTCCAAGATGGGGTTAGTCTGCTGGGTTTTGGTTTCTTTCTCCTCCCCTTGCTCATCCCCTCCCTTCCCCAGGTGTACTTTGAAGAAGGATTGTGCCTGAAATATCCTATGGGAAATTTCCATAGATTGTTGCTTGTGGCAGTGAAGGTCTAGCATCTGTCACTCTGAAACATTTCAGGTACCTCTCTGTCCTCAATACTTAACGTGGTTTTGCACAACTGGCAATGACAAAAGCAGAGTGCCATCAGCCACTGAAGATCTGCTAGCTTTCCTAGTTCATCAGTAGCTGAAATGTGATTGCATTTGGGGGAAAAAATGATGAAAGATTGGAGTGAGTTTTGTTGTGTGTTCAGGCTTCATTTTGTGTCAAATTAGTTTGAATTCAGATCTCAACTTCAAGGTTCTTTTCAGTGTCCGTGTGATGTTACAATTTTCTGTAATCTGGCGGGAGAAATTTATGTAAGTGTAGAAGTTTGTGTCCATCAGCATGCCACAAGTGGTGATTTATGTCTTAATGAATGAATCCTTTCTGAAATTGTTCTTTCACATTTACCTCAACTTTCCCAGTTTGGAAGTTGTTATAAAAGGTACGTGGCGATAGCAGCAGTGGTAATGCTTTCCTGCTGCTCATGCCTGCAGGAACCAAAGTGGGATTGCTATGGGAAGAGCAGCAGTCAGAAATGCCACCATGAGCTTCCTTGACCTCAGTATATTAGATAAATTTGATTTTTTAATCTTCTGTCTCCTTCCCTTACTGCATGTTTGAGTGCTCTCTGCCTTTATTTTTTTGTCTCTCTTCTTTTATGCTAAACTTCATCTCGAGAGTTTTGTGCAAAGATTCTACTCCTATCTATGAAAACTCCAAGACACTTCTGAGAAGTTTCCCAATACCTACATCTGCAACACAGATGATGGCTAAGGAATCTTGACTTGATGAGCTAAATGCCTTTTAAGCTCTAGACTGCTCCAAGAGGAGGTCCAGTGCTCTTTCTGTCTTTAATTGCTTCATTTTAAAAAGGTGGGCTTTTTGCTGTAATGTATTTTAGATAGTTCAGATAGTAAAATTCCACGTTCTGGACAATGCCTAAAAATCTGAACTACAAAGAGGTAGATGTCCTAGTTCTACCCAGTGCCCAGAGATGTCACTATGGTTAGTCACCATGTGGAATTTTAATCCTGCTGTTGTTGCCATTGGATATAGCTTAACTTCTTTAGAGTGAGAATACCATAGTTTATTTTTGGTGGTTGGTTTGATAATACATAGAGGTCCTGGGAAATTAATAATCTGCTCCTTAATGACATTTATCATTTAGATAGTTTAGGAGTACAACTTCAGCAACATCATATTAGTCGGGCTCTGAAGCAGACATATCGGAAGAAGCATATTAAAGTGAGTTCTAGTTAAAATGGAGAAAGAGTGAGAGGATTGAACATTAGCGTGAAATGAAAAATAGGGCACAAAGAGGATCTCTGAAAACAGAACCACCGTGCAGCTACTAGGGGTAAAATATTTAATGTCAAAATCAATTACATGTTTGGTTAGGCAGAGAAGTATTTGTTGCTGGGAAGCTAATGCCAATGGGATAGCTGTGAAGAGGTTTGCAGAATGTTGGCACGAATTCTGGTAAGAGGGAAAGAACCATGTTATCAAAATTGCTTTGCACAACTGGAATAACCGTGGCAAAACCGGAGAAATGTTGGCCAGGCAGCCTGAAAGACTGAGCCAACAGGAAAGAAACAAAGACAGTGTTGCAGAAGAATTTGATCTAGACGGTGCTTCAGAAGTCAACTGAGCGCGCCCTGGTTTCTGTGTAAGCAGAAGCCCTTCGGCTGCGGCGGTGGGACGGCTGAGGGGGGCCGAGGTAATTCCTTAGGGTGCGTGTTCTGCCTTTAATTACCCGATTGTTTCAGAGGGTGTACTTTGCAAGGGGCGGTTAGCTAGCCATCTGTTCTGCCGACAGCTCTCGGCCCTTTACAGTTATTTGACCCTTTGTTTTAGCAAATGCGTTTTATCCCGCCAACCTGTTGCACAGATAACTTCAGGCAAGGGAAGGAACCGTGTGCGTGAAGTGCGCGGCGCTGCCCGCGAACGGGGGATGTGGGAAGCCTCGTTGTTGCTGCAATGCTGATTTGGCACTCTCGCATCCATGGGGAAGGGCGGCGAGGGGTCGCTGCCGGGAGCGGGCCTGCCCGGCGGGGTTCGTCGCGGCCGGCCCGCGGGGTGTGGCTGGCGGCCGTGGGGCGCGGCGCTGCGGGGCCGCCCAGAGCGCCCGGGGCCGCGGCGCTGCCGGAGCCGCCGCACGCAGCGCGGGGTGCGGGGCGGGGTGCGGGGCCGGCCGCGCCAGGTGAGTGGCGCCCGGCAGTCGCGCTCGTTCGGGAGTCACCGAGCCGGGTCGTGCCTTCCGCGGCGCGGGCGGGCGATAAGGCGCTCCTGGAAGGCTCCGGCTGAGTCACCCCTGGTTAGCCATCGCCAGCTGCTCTCCTGGAGGGCAGGCTGCTGCAGGCGTGCGCGCCCGCTCCTGCCGCGGCACGGCCGTACCCCGGGCTCCCCCGGGAACGCCCCAGTGCACCCACTGGAAGGGCTCCGGGCTGCTGGTGGTGCGCGGCCGGCCTCGGCCTCCGGCCGCCCCATTCCCCCGCGCCCCCCGGCCCCGCGGAGCTCCGCCGCCCGGAGGGACCGGGACGCGACTCGCTGCCGGAGCTCGACCGGGACAAAACCTCCGGCTAATCCCCGGGAAGCCTGGAAAGCAAGAGCGGTGATCGGACCGGTAACTGCGGGGCAGGGAGCGCACGGCGGGCGGTGTGTGAGCGCCCCTGCCTGCCGCCGCCGGCCGGGGAGCGGAGCGGGACGGGCCCGGCTGCTGCTGCGGGGCGGCGGCGGCGGCTGCTCCCTGCTTGGGCTTTGTGGGAACGGATGCCCTGGAATCTGCTAAATGCTCTTCGAGTATAAAACGCCGGTATACTCGAGATACTTCACTGAGCAGAGAGAAAGGAAGTGCTGTGTCTTTTTTTTTTTTTTTTTTTTTCTCTTGTCAGTTAGAGGGTTGTATTTAAAAAGCACTTCTGTCTGTCCAGATTTGCAATTTCCGTAAATCACTTGATCGTTTAAAATAAGTGCATACTTACTGCTGAAAAGGTTTTTTTAAATAGTTCGTTTTCAGTTGGAGTGCGTTGTTTTGTGGTTTTTCTTTTTTTTTCAGTAACATCGTGGGAACAGAGGAGCAGGCAAAATAATAAATTACTTCCTATACTAGGGGAGGAACAAAAGCTTGTATTAGCTGAAAACCGCTTAGATTTGACTGTAACTTCGGTGAAGTCCTTTATTTCTGCCAGCAGAATGGGGAGAGAGTGTTTATTTCAAGTCAAGGCTTCATTCCTTTCAGGATTACTGAGCTAACTGATTGGGCACTGAAGTTTCTGAGATAATTTCATAGTATAGGCCAGCCAAAGAGATCTCTGCTTATTATTGAATCCTTTTCAGTGATCACTTTTTCCTGGCATTTTTTATAGATACCAAGGCATTCTACATGTGAAAACTCACAAAGAGGTTTTTTGGGGGGTTATCTGTTTCTCTGACTTTGAAACAGAGAAATTTCAAAGATAATTATCCTGGCCTGTGTGTTTTCTGTTGCCTGAGAATAATAGTTAAGAATAACATTTAAAATAGATTTCCAGATTACAGTGCAAGGATGTATGGAGAGTTGAAATTGTATGACACACATTAAGGGGAACGAGAGCACGAACGTTGTGATAGCACTTCAGGCCCCTTTGGAAGCACTGACCTGGCCATAGTCTTGTGGGGTTTTTTTGATGTTTGACAGACTCATGTTTTTTTCTGATAGTAGCTCAGAGCCTTTGAACTGTTGCGTGTGCTTTCTCAGTCTATTTCTCTGTATCATAACAGGCTGTAGGTTCTTGAACCTTAACAGTCTTTTCAAAGTCCTGTGACCTGTTTGCTCTAGCAGCTACTGCATCAATTTATCTTGTTAAAAAAAAAAGCAAAAAAGCAGAGAACACAGGTTGCAGAAAGTGCGTCTAAGCCATTTTGGGAGCAAGAATCCTCTGGTTTTTGTTATGCTAATGAAGAAGCCTATGTTGCTTCTACGGAAACAGTTAACATGAATTCTACCTTGAGTTTATAGTGGCTGTAGTTTTAACTGTATTTCTTCCTACGAAATGTTAACTTTAGTGGCTTTTCAGTCATGCTTTTTCTGTTTCCCTAACTTATTTTCTTACTACACAAAAAACAAATCTTGAGGAAATTGATCTGGTTTTTTGTCCTGAACTTGACTTTCATCACAATTAAGGCTGATTGCTTCAATTATTTGCCCTGGGCATCTGCATGGTGGATGTAAATGTGCCAAGTAATCTAGCAGGGAGAAGACAGTGTGTCTCCCACTCATGGTAATTTATTGTTACTGGTTTTGAGGGAGGGAGGGCAGGTGAGTGGGAGGAGGTTGTGAGAAGATTTGCTGTGTCAAAAGTAAGTAGGGTTTTCACAAAAAGACTCAGTCTTGGAAAGACCTGAGGACATAAGGCAGTTGTTCTTCAGTTCGCTGCATTAAAACCATGTTCAAGCTCTCTTCGCCTCGTAGCATATATAATGATAAAGACACGGTAAGACTTGGAGTGAAGTATTGTACCATTGGCGATATATTAAGACCAGGTGTAAACTTCAGAGACTTTGATCTAACAGGGAGAATCACCAGACTGCAGATCAATAAGACTTTGAGAGAAGAGTGAATCTTTTAATGTCCAAAAGTGGTTTAGATATAACTCAAGAGTTTTGAGGTAGCTTGACAGTCCGATTTGGAATTCTGAAATGGCTTTTCTGTTTCCTTTTATGAGGTTTCTATTAACATGAGCGTATACAGCCTTGGACTGTTTGTTATGCTATTTGTGAATCTCTTGAGACTGAGCTGGAGATTTCCTTTTCCCTCCCCCTCCTCCAATGTATAGAAACAACAAAGTAGCAGCCACTGCCACTAGTTACCTTATATTGTGGTATGGAAGGGGCGCTTATTCTTGCAGCTGTACTGGCTTGAATGAACCATCAGAACACTCCTTCAGACTGTGTGAACATCAGAAGGTTTTCATAAGACAAACTGAGCCAGAAAGTTTGTATTTGTAAACCAAAGACAAGAGGGCATGAGTAGAAGGATATTTTGTATTTGTTTTGGGGAAGCAAAGGTTATTTTTTTCATTGTTCATATGGTTCTTTTTTGTTTAGAGCAATGACATGAAGAGATGACACCCTGTTGGATTAGAGCTTGGTACATGTTTGGTCTTGCCCGCCAGATACCTATTTTATTCTACATCCGATCTCATACTGTTTTCCTAAATGCCACATTGATTTTAAAGATTTCCCTTGCCCTCATTCATAACAAAAAACTTGAATGTGTCAGAAGTTACCTGGAAACCTTTCATGGCCTCCAGTTCTCTGAAGTCACAGCCTGACTTCTGCCAATTCCATTCCCATATACCTTCCCAAAGTACAGACTGAAGAAAGAGAAATGCTACTCTATATACAAATCAAAACTCACCTAGCATTTTTAACATTTTATCAGCATGAGTCAATCTTGTTTTTATCTGGTTAGGGGAAACTTGTATGACTTCCAAAACACTCTGTTTTGTTAGATGCTGCATTTTGACAAATAGGAATACGCACAATTAAATTTCAGTTCCTTTTGGGCTATCGTTATAATTTCTACCATTTCCGTTATTGATTGCATGATGGCAGATGTTCAAAGCACGCTGTCTCTTAGGGAGTAAAATTTTCAGGTTTTCTATATCTAGTAAAGTAAAACATTCTTTGAATCATATGCTGAAGTATTTGAGACATTCCAGGGTCTTCAGCTGAAGAGGCTCCCTCCTTGCAGTGTTTACATGTGATATGAAAAAAATGTTTGGATAGTTTGGCAGGACTTTTACTGTGCTAATTATTGTAGTTCTTGGTTTACATTTATGAAGAATACATAGTGCAGCAGCACATAGGCAAGCAAGTAAATTTATGGATAGAAGTTAGCAGATCTGTTGGTTTGGGGTTCTGGTTTTTGGGTGGTGGTGTGTTTTTTTTTTTGAGGGGTTTTGCAGGGAGGATTGAAATATTATCAAAGCTTCTGTACACACGTAATTGTGGCTAAGTGTCTTGCAAGTTCCTTAATGTAGGTGTTTCATAGTAACTTTGGAACTCTAACTTGATTCCTCAAAACTCAGGTGTGAATTTGAGGATTGGGTATGGAATTTGTAAACCATGGGATGTTACTGAAGGTGACTTAAAAGATGCAATGATTAGGACATAACTCAGGGTGTTTGGTTTTCTTTCTTAAGAAGGGCTTCTTAGGAGGGGAGGTTAAATGGGAAATGCTGTATTTCAGAGTATCGTATATTTGTTGAGAATTTTCAAACTGTTGGAGTGGAAACCTACTGGATTGCTATAACTTTCCTGTGATTTGGTTAGGAGAGGGAGTTCTCAGCTTTCTTTATGGATCCTCAAACATAAAGTGGTTGACTGTTTACTGTTATTGTAAGCTTATCGTGGACTCATCTGGTGTCAGCTATTCAACTGAAGCTTTCATTGGTTGTAGTGGTAACTGCCTGGTTTTGATACCCATTTGCATGAAATACCATGTGTTTCATTTCAGGGTGATAATCTTGCAGGAAAACCTAAGAAAAATCTCTTCTGGCTGGATAACCTGAATTTAAATAGTCAGAATTCAGAGGTTAGGAGGTGTTTTTTAGAAGCCAATAAGAAAGTTGAATTATTAAGTACAGAATCTCAGCAGACCCCAGAAGGAGAATAACAACATGTTTGTGCAATATGAGCAAGCTAGCCTCCAGTTTTTCAGACTCTATAAATGGTGTTTGTTGCCTCCTTACAGTAAATACATAAAGATGTGTTTTCAAATGGTTGTGTGAATCCTAAGAAGCTTTTCTTTCCCCTATTGTTTGAGATACTCTCTAATAATAAATCTGAATTTACTGGAAACAAACTCTATCAGTTTACTTTAGCTATAGGAGGTTGTAGCTTTGTGGTAAGTGTTTGCATTTTCGATCGTCCTATCTCTAGCCCAGGTTTTTTTTTCGTTTGTTTGGTTTTTTTAAAAACTTTTTATTATTTTGAAAATAATTATGCAATATTTGTAATACTAGCCAGCAGAAACTGTGTCCTCAAATGACATGATAAATGGAGAGGTGATTTAGTGTTTCACATCAAGGGCCCATATGATAGTTTCTGGGAGATTTTTTGTGAGTGTGTTTTCTTTAGGGTTTTGAATTCTGTTTGGATCTGTCTAACTAAAAATGTCAGTTCCTGTTAACCTCTTAACTCTTTTCTACTCTTTTCAACAAGAAACCTGACCAAAGTTAAACATTCTCTCTGAACAGAGGTGTTGTTTCCAGAGGCTTTTCTACTATAGTACATAGTATCTCAGACAGAGCTTTGTCAAACTGAAGATTAAAAAAAGAGGCTAATTATTATTTATCATTTCTGATCGGTGAGTGTTTATTGTAGGACCTTCAATAAGGGAGAAGTGGGAAGGGATTTGTTGTTGAAGTCTGGAAACCCTATCCCGCCTGTGCATCTCTGCAGTGCAGCTGAGAGGAAATGGCAGAATTCTTTTATAAATTCGCGATCAGCTTTAGTGTTACTGTTAGGATCACCTCTGGGTAGAGGTAACAATGGCTTCAAGTGCAGCAACACTCGATAGTACCTGTGATACTGAGGCTGGAGGAAGGAGCAGGAGGACTGTAGAGGCAGCTCTGTTTTCCTTGCAACACCTGTGCATTCCCCAAACCCAGAGGAATTCCTGTGCAGCTGTCAGCAGCTGACTTCCAGGCTGCTGGGCCTTCAGGGTGCTACTCCTGTTTTTCAGCATGAAACTTCACCAGCATCAGAACAGATTCTCCCTGTCCACAACTGTTATTTCCAAAAGCTCTTCTGCTTTCTGATTCCATATCTGTCTCTGCCGCTTCTGTGGCTTTTCCAGTTTTTTTAGGAAGCACCTGGTTGACTACCACCTAGGTTAAATAGTGTGGGCCTGGTTGACCTTTAAGTCTGTGTGTATGTTCCATAGAGTGGCTTTTGCAGGCTGATATAACTGGATAGGATAAGGCAGCCTGTCTTCTGTAATAAAGCACTGCAAAGTAAGCACAAGGCAGCATTTTTTGAGAAAGAGAACAGCAATCTGTTAATGTGCCCGAAGTGTTTGTCTCGTGAAGGTTTTTTGTTAATGATAACAGAAAAACCTCTACTGTACAGCAGGCTACAACTGATTGTGCGAGAGACTGACAGTTATGCAAATCCCTAATGTCAACAACGATTTGAGCCAGCAGGCAGTGCATGCAGAAGAAGAGAATTCCAGTAATCTGCTCCTGCCCTTATCTCTTGGGTAGAGCCCTTCAGTTTACAGCCTGTTAGAAATACGTGACCACTTCTGTGCTACATTTATTACTTGAGCAAGACACTCTTCAGAAAGAGTTTTTTCCTCACATTGTGCCAGCTACTGGGTTTAGAAGCATATTTTCCAAACCAAGCTGTTGAGTGCCTTTTATTTTTTGTCAAAATGTTCCTAAAAATTTGCTTTTTGTTAATGAATCTAAGTTGATGTCTGAGTATTCAGAGGATGTGAAGGAGCAAAGAGGAGGAACTTGGTGCATAAAAATGGAGAATTGCTCAGGGCCTGCTCTTGCATGTGTGTCTAGATCAGTTGGGTTTTTTTGTGACTTTTCACACGTGTAACAGTTAACATGCAATGTGTGCTTCACATGCAGTTGGGTGCAACATGACTGGATTATGATACAGGCTACATCTTGACATATGCAGTTCAATTTTTGATGCCTTTGTTAGTCATGCTATTTAACTGACATTAAAGTGGGGACTTCAATGATTGATGCACTATGATGAATCTTGGTTTTGTTTTTGCAGAACCAAAAATGATAGCTGCAGGAAAATGTTCAAGTCTTTCCAGAAATGGCCCAGCGAACCACCAGTTCTCATTAGCTTCTTCCATGGACCTTTTGACCACTAAACCTTCACCAACGGAGTATCGCTCAGACTCCTTTCAAGACATCTCTATCCATGGCACTCTCCCCAGGAAGAAGAAGGGGACAATTCCCACTAGGTCTTGTGATATGTTTAGCCACATGGGAACATTGCCATATACCAGAACACACCGGCAGCAGCCGCCTTTTGTCCAGCATGTTATAGAAGAGTACCCTTCA
Organism: Falco cherrug; assembly: GCF_023634085.1. Lineage (NCBI taxonomy): Eukaryota > Metazoa > Chordata > Aves > Falconiformes > Falconidae > Falco > Falco cherrug. The sequence continues at coordinate 16,259,634 of NC_073708.1, forward strand.
CAAAATGGGAAGAGCAACAAACTCCATGCCAGGTATCTTGTAAAACCTTAATTTACTTATGTTTGTTGAATAGGAATTGTTATGTGTTTTTCTGGACTTCTCAATGTCCAATTATAGGTGCAGCTGTTTGTGATAACTCTGCATTCTAACAGAGGCTGATTTTTCTCCATAGTACTCAGTTTAGGTCTTGATGGAAGAAGCCAAACAAAAAACCATCGTGAAACAAGTGGGGAGAATAGTGAATCTCTGATGCATATATATCAGGAATTCTGAGAATTTCTTCTTTTTTTTAAAAAAAAATTACTAACTTAATAGCTCAGACTTGAAAATAATTCTCCTTTTGCAGTAAGGTCAGTATATGAGCTGTTAAATACTCATGCCTGTTTAAAATAACCTTCTATACCACTCTCTGTGGGATCTAGCTATTTGGATTTGTAGGCTTTCTTTTGACATCTGTATAGTTTTTAAAAATAATTTTTAAGGACTAGGGTCTTGCCTCTGATTGTTTAGGAGGTATAGCGTTGCATGTACTATTCCCCCAGAAGAATCTTCTAGAAGTCCCTGAATTGCTTTGAAATGACCCCTTGCATCATTCTGACAGAGCAGTTTTAACCAAGAAGTCAAACTGTTCAAACTTTGTTTTGATTTGGATTCCATGCTTATACAGATGGAGTGCAGAGGAGGGGAGTGGTGTTCCATCCGCCTCCAACCTAGAGCTACATGTGAGCTGTTTTTCTTGACGATTCAGTGGAACCCAACATACACTGAGCTAATGGCAAATTATCCCAGTTTATTGTTCTCGTCTGACTTCCTGGTTATAATATCCATGACTCTTGAGAAATAATTATGCTCTCGTAGCTAGTGTTTCTTTTGGGAATCTGTTATCATCACTGATACTGCGTTGCTAACAAAAAAGCAATTAATTTTGTAAATGTCCTTTTTTTGTTATTGTTCTGATATTGAGGTCTACAAAATAGGAAAAAATTTCCAGCTAACACAAGAAGAAATCAGTGTAATGCAGGGAGTAAGTTAAAGGCACAAAGATGAGTGTTAGGTTGCTTGGGTGACAGACTTAAAAGATTGAGAAAAGATAACAAAATGACAACTTCTGCATTAGGATTTATGGTCTTGCTGTGTCCATCGCTATAAGATTTCTTGTTCTCAAATCTTGTGAGGGAATGACAGTTCTAATTATGTGCCATTGTGTGTGTAGATTGTTTTTTGTATGGTTTTTGCTTGTGGCATACGGGACCAAGCTCTCTTCTCATTTGAATATAATATAATACGTTTTTCTTCTCTATACCCCATTCACATTAAAAGACGAAAGGGCCTCAGTGTGTTTAGTATTCCTCTGTCACTGAGCTCTGAGGTGTACCTCCTTACATGAACTGGCTTTTTAATATAATTTGCTGCTTTGATTTGCGTACTTCTAAAGAACACAAGCAGCCAGGTTGCTATTCTGCTACCATAAAAAGAATGTGGTGGTGTACACTGAAGTTTTTGTCTTACGTCTTTCTTCTCAAGAGCAGTTACTAAACAAGATTTGTGAGAGATGTTTTGATTTCTTGGGAGACCAAAGCTTCCATATTAAGTATATTTATACTTGTAACTGATAACTTTCCTTGTTCTGTGAAGAACACATTTGCACAAGCAATGAGAATGCTTGAGAGGAAAATGTCAAGAAGTTCTGCCTGATCAGAATTAAAACATGGTGCTTTTGAAATAAGGGGTTCAAACAATATTGTTAGTGCAGCCTGTTCGTAGAAGCTGTCTTTTGAGCCATAGCAGCAAGTGCTGTTCTTGTGTTTGATCTTTCAGTTGCTTTGCTAAAACACACACAGAATGCTGTGGTAACAATTTCTAATTTGTGCCTTTTTTTTTTTCCTTTCTTGTTTTCTTTTTTTTTTTTTTTGCAATGCATCTTTATATGTTCTGCTCCATGACCTGACAGGCCAATTGTATTAGAGCAGAAGTCACTACCAATTTGACAGTCAGCAACTATATTACTTCTTGAGTCTTCTTGGGATGACATTGTACCTTTCGTTAGTATATTTTAAAAGAAATTCCAGAGAGTGAGTCCTTATTTTCCTGTGGTAAGCATTCTGCCATATATGCCAAGGTACACGTTCTAATGCTTACACTCAGGTTGAAATTACTTGGGACTAATAGTATAGGGAAGTCGATGTTCCTTATCAAAAAAGCTGTGTAATATCTTTTTTCAGTGTAGGGGCTTGCAAAACAGCATAGCATTGCATGGATATTCTCATTCAGGAGTAAATCAGTCTTTCATTGCTGTAATGCTGTTCACAAATATGAAAAGCGTGAACACACATATTGATCACACTTTTTCATGATGCATTGTTCAACCCAAGTGCTGTATCTAATGTCAGTGGGCCAGAACTACTAGTCATTAGGATTACAGTGTTCGCATGCGCATGGATCCAATAGTACTGGACTCAGGCATGTCACTTTGTTTGATAAATTCTAATTTAAAAAATACAACCATGATAACATTTTCAATAATTCAAAAGGAGTAATAAAATCTTTAATACTTAGATACACAATACATAATTTTCTGGAACAAAAAAATAAGCCAAGGTGAGGAGAATAGGAGAAAGATAATGAATTGTGGCATTCCCTAATGGAACTTCTCTGATTTCCAGAAAATTTTGTCCTGTCTTGTATTACAGCTACTGAATTGCAATACTCTCTATCCAAGATGCAGTTGTATGTATGGCAATTTATTTGTAGGACTATATTCTATCTGAACAGAAATAGTATGTCTTTAAAAAATTTCTAGTATCTTCAGGATTAACATGGAAAAATAAAATTCTGACATATTAAAACATTAGAAGATGCTTTTGTAACTAATTTGTGCAGTTCCAGGGGTGGGTGGAGGGAAACCCAAAAGAAGTCTCTTCAAACCTGATAGTCACTTTTGAAAACTTGGAGAAATTATTTTGTCAACTTTCAATACAATAAGATTGTGTTCTCTTCTGCTTGGTGTGGTAGTGTACACCTGTGATAGTTCAAGGGGAAAAAAGTTTTCTTTCTTGAGAAAGCCTATATCTGATTTTTAGATTCTTTTAGAAATAATTAAATGGCCAAAGTTAAAAGCAGCTGAGCTCTTGAAAATGCCTGGAGGTTGATTTTACTGGTAAAAATAAGAATTCCCTCTTTAAAGTGAAGGACGTTCAAGAGGGAATTTCTATTTCAGCCTTTAAAACTGTAAAGCTGCTTGTGCTTAATATTCTTTATTATCTGATGTTGACAATTAAATGCAAATAAAGCACAAGTGGATTTTCTCTTTGACACCTGGTCTGCGGGTCATCTTTATTAGCTTTGCCTTATATTATGATGCCTTTATTTAAAAGTAAAATTGTTCCAATGCAGATCTGTTGATAGAACCTGTACTGTTTTTTTTGCCCTGTGTCTTCTGGCTGTCGTCATGAAACCCAGAATTTCCAAGCTCTTTTTAAATACTAAAGTTTCACACTTGTGCGCATGAGGAAGGAGGTCAGCCCAGACATTTTTCCTGCTTTTCTTCCGGAGGGAAAGAATACTTGCTGTATCAAATGCTTCATTTCACTATGCTGATACTCATAGTCTTGTGCAGCTATCTTGACTAGTATCTGCTCCAGGGAAGTAGAATAATTCTTGTTTCTCTATTCTAGCATTTTGGGAAGGGTAAGTGGTTCTTCCCTCGCTGTCCAATACTTTCCTAGTTTTCACAGGCAATGCTAGCGCTATTATTTGCATAATTTTAGACTCTTTATAGATCTTACAAGGCATATTTCATTTCAAATAAAGGAATACTGGAAATGTCAAGCTCACTTTTAATTTTTCTGTGACCAACACATCACAAGTCTGCAGTCCTTACCAGGAAGATTTGTCATACCTACTTCTAAGCAAAAGCCAGAGAGGTATGAGTCGTAGCCTCGTGGTGTTAAAAGCACAAACCAGAACTTGAATTAACTTAAGGAATGGTCTCTACTTGGAACTGCTGGTGTGCTTGGATGGTTGTGGTTCTCCCTGACTTACATTCCACTTTAACAGACTTCCGACATTTTCATGCTTTTTCATAAATGCAGCCAAATATCACTCAGGTAAACAAGACCTAAAAGCAGTACAGAATTAGGACTGTCACAGCAAGTTTGAATGTAGTGGTAATGGCAGCTGTCAAAGACCGTTATCAACATTCTACAGTATTTCAGTTGGATGTCAACAGTACCCAGTTGGATATAGTCTTGGGTTAAGGCAGTAGTTACCTCTGTGGGTCTGATGCTGACCCTGATACTTAAATGTTTCCCCATTGTAGAGATGCAAGGACTTTCTGAGAGTTGTTAAGATGGAATGGAGCAAAGACTTTTGCAAAGAATCTTCTGTAAATACTCCATAGTAAAAGTAGATTCCAGTTTTGATACTGTGCTGTATGTTTCATGAGACAGTGTGACTGCAAGATAGCAGAACAAGTAACTGCTTTGCTTCTTGGATTGTCTGGCAAATGACACCTATAGTATTCTGTGTTCCTAAACTTCCTAATAAAAAAAATCTAACAGTTTCATAAAGACTAACAGAATCTGATTCCAAAAGACATGTTTCTTACACAAGGCTTGTGTTTTGTTTGAATTTCAGTGGGGCTGCATATATACTATCTATGCCAATCCACATACCAGGGAAAGAAGAAGGAGAAGCGTGACATATTCTGAAGGTTTTTCCTTCATTTGGGGTTTTAAGTTGAAATTAATACTTTTGCAAGACACACAAATATCCATTCCATAGTCACGGGTGCTACTGCATGTATTCCTCAGTGCTTAGTATAGAATAAACATCAATTAAGGCTTTTTCCGTGGTTAGGGTATTCAGTGTTTCTTCTTATGTGGATCCTTTGACTAATAAATTTTAAACCTCGTGCCACAGTCTTCCTCTTGGCAAGTTGTCATGGAGGAAGTCATTGCCTCTGCTGCCTCTAGCCACTTATTTTTTTGTAGTGGTGAGAAAGAAATATATTTTTGATACCTCACTGTCAAACAGGTCATTAGTTCCAAAGTTGTTTTGTAGGGAGAGAAGTAATGGAAGGGGTATGGTGGTTCCAACCTTGTGTTCTTCGAGAATCAGGCTAATAAAGATGTGATCTTCATAATCAGCTTAAAGCACAGTGGAGGAAAGGAAAAAGATACTCCTTTCTCAGTACTGGCAGTTCCTTTATTGCCTGCAAAGTGATAGGAAAAAACCCAGCCTGTATTCCTGTTGAAACAAACAGGCTTTGTAACAAATTAAGTGAAATTCAGTTTAATAATAGTTCTGGAGTGAAATTGTAAACTGTCAAGAGGCCAGAAATAGGATCCAAATTTGCACAGTCTGCACTGTTTTTTGGGGGTTTGGTGGGGGTTTTTTTGGTTTTGTTTGTTTGGTTGGTTTGGTTTGGTTTTTTCCTGTCTTCATGATGGTTTGAAGGGATTTAATACAAAATTTAGGACAGATAATCTAGCACAGTAGTAAAATCAAAGCTAGATACAATTTCTTACAAAGATACTAATTTTTTATGCAGTTTGTAGAGTAACATGCCTATTTACAGCCCTTAGTGTTTCATGTGTGTCCAACTCAGACATTTGAGAAAAGATAATTTAATTTCTTTTAATAATAATAAAAATTTTAATAATAATAAAAAGTATGTGTATAAGAAATATAGCATTTTATGGAAAGAAAGATGAACTAATTTTGTCCTTTTCTTTGTGTGTGGTATGGGACTCTTCAAAGAGGTGAGCTTTGGATATTTTAGGAGAAACTGTGTGGTCGCACATTTGCATTAAATCACTATCTTCCTTCTGCTGAGCCTTTCCCTAGGAAGTGTTGAAGCGCACCATCTTGCAGAAATGATCTTTCATGCTAATTAAAGCCTTCAAACAAAGCTGACATTAATTTACACTGACTGTTTCCTGTTATAGAGGATGTTTGTGAATACATGCTGGTTTAATTCCTCTTCACTAGCTGTCTTTCCGGTAGCCATTTTATCTGTTCACACTTGCAAAGACAACTTTTTGTTCAAATTCCATTCTTTGTCTATACTGACATTTTAAAAAGAGTCACTGATAAACAGTAGGGCTGTACTGTTCAGACTGACTTGAAATCAAAATAATTTGTGCATTTCTCTAAATCACATATAATGCCTAATGCCCTGGATACTTTGTTTTATCACTGTTCATGAGAGGTTCTGACCTACTGGCTGGTCAGAATTAATTCCACCCCCCACCCCCCCCTAGTTTGTAAAGCTTTTCTTTTAACTGTCTGTATACTTAGAAGCGCAGAGTTGTAACTGCAGAGCTATAATTTTAATCTTTCCTCCTTTTTCTCCTGTCTGGATTTTGCATTTTTAAGCCCTGTGAATTCCAGGCTATGCTAGAAGTCCTGAATGTGATTGTAGGTACAACACTACGTCTGTTTTTATCCATGTGGCTACAAACTGCAGCTTTTTGTAGGTAGATAAGGCATAACAGCTTCTTTTTACTCTGCCAAAATGCATACTGTTCATATCCAACAGTTTTTTAACATGGTTCAGAGCTCTTAAAAAAGGAAAATTGAATCTGGTGGGTGTGTGGTGGGAGTCAGCTTGTTGTGGTTAGCTTGATTCTTTCACTGAGGAAATGGGCAAACCAGTAGCTCTAATGTCCTCCAGTGCTCACTGAACTCGGTTGCAAAAGATCAAAATGTGGCAGATGGTCTTTAAAGTGTATTTTATAGACTAGCCTGAAGTATCTACATACACATGGTAAGAATACACTTAATTTCTGTAGTTCTGAAAGTATGATAGTTGTGTCCAACTGTATATTTAGCTAGAGTTCAGGCTTTTAGTTTGAGTAATCATCACCAGCCTTTTTTTTTTTTTTTTTCCTCTTGTTTTTCTATGTCAGCTTTTCCCCCTATTATTTCAGATAAAGTGCTGTTAACTAGCATTGGACTTTCTATTGCTACAGCAGGGAGTTATTCTAGAGTAGTAGATTAGTTTATCTGGTTGTTTAGGATGTTCTGTGCCCTTCAAGGCTCTGCATGTTTATTTGGGGGAGACTTGCATACTTGTCTCATCTTATATAACTGTCCAGGGGGGAAAAATATGCGATTTTAAATGTGACTAGTATCCGTGACATTAATAGGGCAACTTCATCAGCATAAACTTAAGCAGGCTCTCTGTCCTCTGGCAGGACCTTGTCCTTGGAGGGCAGTACATTTGGAAGTTAGCAATGTGTTAGTCTTGATGTATAAAGCCATCAATGGCTGGGTTCTGGGTTCCTGAAACTTTTCCTTTTCTCTTAGTGGCATTACTACAATAGATGAGACCTGCTGAAGTCCTTGAATTGAGTTATTTTGTAATGGAAAAGAGCTGGCAGGGCAGTACTTGGTGAGGCGCACACTGTTCGGGGATTTGCTTCTTCCTTGCCAGAATTTGCAGCCTGTTTTGCTTTTCCAGGTGCTGCAAAGTCTGGTTTTCTTTGGGTTCTAAGAATGGGGTGGGGTGGGTATTTAGACAGCATTTGTTTTGTTCTGTTGATTTGGAAAGTGTTATTTGTTGCATAATTTTAGTTTGAATATGTGTTACTTTTATAAACTGTGTGTGCACTTAACAGCATGTGGTTAGGTGCACTTTGAAAATGAAGATAAAAATAAAATTTTATCGTGATTTGAATATATCAAGTAAAATATGTATTTTGCATGTTTTCTGTGTGGAGAAAAGTAAATAATGCTATTTGTTGTGTTATAGAATGCAATGTAGTTCTTCAGATATGAAAATACTTGCAAGATTAACAGGAAGAAGATCAATATCTTTAGTTCCCTTTAAATTTTTGGGTAAGGTGGGGAGGAAATTTTAATAAAACCACAGACTTTTTAAAATAAAAATAGTTATGGGTTTGGTGCAATGCCTGAAACTTCCTCTTAGTATGAGTTTTGTTTTCTAAAGAAGCTGAAACAGACTGTGAGTTTGTGGGTTTTTTTTTTAATAAGGCAAGTATGGTGAATTTAGGGCTGCATACACATGCACACATAAATGTTTTTTCAAAAGGAAGAATTCCTTAGATGTTGCCAAAGCTTTGTGGGTTTTGTCCCAGAATTTCCCATTCTTTCTCTTGATGTGTCCTGCTTACACATGCACCTGCACATCTGACCTCTGCTGTCTCAGAGGTGAAACAGAGCTACCCATAAAGCTGGTAGATGTTTGTGGTAGAAGGAATGCTTTGTTGTATAAGCAGAAAACAATAGTTGTTCTCTGCTTACATTCAGTACCAAATCCTTTTATCCTTTAACTTTTGGGGGTCATTTCTGTTTTGGCTCGTCTGCCTTTTGCACCCCTTCTGTACATTGTTGGAGTCAGATTCTTCTGTTGTGAAGTTCTACTCAACACTTCACCCCTTTGGTCCCATTTGATGCTCACATCTGCTGTCTTTGCTTGCTTGACATGGAACTGCAGAACCAAAGCTTCACTTCTTGCTTTTTATGGGGATTTTGGAAACCTGGCTACAGGTGACAATTACCAAAACCTGCCCTGTTGGGTCTTGGGGGAGGGAGATGAGGGGAACGGTACAACATGTCTCAGAAAGAGAGACCATCTCTCTAATAGTGGAGATTAATTAAGCCCCAGCCTTTCAGCTTCTGAGCAGAGGAAGAGAAGTGCTATATGGGATGGGAACAGTTATGTCATTGTTTGAAATTAATTGTGGCATGAGGACCTTATTGTTAATGAATGACTTGCCAGGTAAACTTGAGCCCAGATTCCTTAAAGCACCAACCAATATGAGCGTATGTTATTTTTTAGAGACTTCCTGAAAACATAATCTTTTCAGGCCATCTCTTCTTTGGACAGAGGATACTGTATGTAGTGGCAAGTTTCTTGATTGATCCTTCCATCACACCCAGAGTTTCCCTCTAGCTCTGCAGTTTCCTGGTCTCTTTTGTAAAGATTCTGGAGCACCCTGTTCACTTGTTCCGAGTACTGTATTGCTTCCCCAGCTTTCTTCCTGTCCGCATGTGACCATTTATTTTCCTTTCTGCCCCTTTTAAGTTTGAAATAGAGAGCAACTTTCCATGATTACTGCAGGGCATAACAACGGTACCTGTGGCTAACAACCAACAATCCTGCAGATAAATGTGAAAGTGACTATTTTCTTTTCAGTCCCTGAATGAAGGCAGGTAGAAAGTGCATAGCAAAAAGGCAGCTGTGATTTTAAAATATCTTATTTTCTCACCTGCACTTAGGTGCTTACTTCTAGTAAATACTTCTCTTAATCAGGGCAGCAGTCATTTTAGAGGCCTTCTTTTTAAGAACACAACAAATCAGAAGAGATAACTACACTGTTGTGCTAGGATAACTCTCCTTGCATTTTTAGAATTGATGGACCATTTCTATATCGGAAGTTTTACTAACTGTATATATGCTGCAAGGCATCTGTTAATCTGTCATCTTCTGATACAGAAAATACTATTTGTAGCTGTACCCCTTCCTTTCAGCAGGACGTCTTTATTAGCAAAAGGCAAAACTGTACTGCAATTTCTCCTGTGCTACAGTCTGATAGTGTGATAGGTTGTGAGATACCTGCTGGCTTCTGAAAGTATTATAGAAGCTATAGTCATTTCACATCTCTTCTTCCATACCCTTGCTATGCTGCTTAATACTTCAAAACTGCTTTGTTTCACTTGACAACTTGTTTTTCTTAAAAGTCTCTTCAGTCTCTGTGTTCTGTAGCTGAAAAAAATGTAGAGCCAGTGGATTTTTCTTGTCTCTTCTGGTAATATAATGTGGCACTTCTGCATGTAAAGAATTTCAGCTACTACCGCAGAAACCAGTTAATTTAGCACAGAAACATACATGCATGAAAGGAAAATCAAGCATCTCTAACATTTGCTAAACAGCTTCAATAAAGGAACAGTACTCCCGTGCCCATTTTTTGCCACTTTTACATGCTAAGGTTGCACGTTCTCGGAGTTGTGTTCTGAATTTGTTGCAACTCATTGGTGCAAACTTGTCAAAGTGCAAACTGTTTTGATGATGGGATGTGAGGAGGGGAAATGAGCGATCAGTTGTAATACAGGATTATAAATTTGTGTTAGTTAACAGGAAATTGGTGCAACTGAGTAGTTAAATGTCACATAGGGGGATATATTCCTAGTGCTTGCTTGCAGTATCTTAATGTAGAGAGACGTTTAATGCAATGAGATTCTTAAACTGGGATAAGGGAATAGACAGGGAGAACAGTTCTTCTTCCCACCATCATCTTAATCAGTACTAAAGCAAAGGATTAACTTTCCTATGCTTCAGTCCAAATACACATTCCTGAAAGACATACCAGCTGGGTGACAACCATGCTTGGTGAATAAACTGTACCTAGATTTACATGAATTTCAGATGAATTGCTGGAGTCTGTGATTCTGCTGAGCATTTGTCAGTCTTTTGGGAATGTGCATATTAATTTTGTAAGGTTAAATTATTTTGAGCACTTCAAATTATGTGTAGCTGGATTTTGAGTAACTACAGCAACTAAAGCACTGACTCTAAAGAATTGTCAGCTGAAGGCCAACAGACAACAGCACACATATAAGGGAAGAAACAGTGATTGTTTTGGATGAGCAAGTCTTACTGCCCAGCCACTACTTTCACAATGTTTTAACAGTCTTGGGAATAGAAGGTTTAAAAAGGGTTTTGAAGAACAGAGTTTTGGCCCTCTCTCAAATGTACAGGAAAACAAAGGAAAAAGAATGGGAATGCCTAGCCTGAGCTTTTGAACAGGCTGTAGAGACCGGTACTGTATGTGGTGCAGAAGTATAAATTGATTTGGAAAAGGTAGAAAAAATGGGGTAGATTTTTCTGCAGCGATAGTTAAAATGGAGCAAGCGTAGGGGTTGCAGAAGGTTGAAGTGGTGAAAGTAAATGGCAGTAGCATCTCTGCAGGGGCATTTTGAACAAGCATGAATTGAGTTGAAATTTCATTTAATTCACAGAAAAGTATGATGTATCTTTCCTTGAGTTTTAATTACTGAAGAGTACAGTTCTTGTGTGAACTGCAGGTCATTAAGTGGTTAGTCACAGCAGTTTGCACTTGTTTCCACTGGTGTTTATGAGTCATGTCCATGGTGCTGTGCAGCTGTAGACAGAAGGGTGGAATGGCCTTAGGAATGTAGTAGGAGTGTATGTGTGAAGCAGAAGCTGCTGGAGGATGAAATCACTGGATCATGTACCCTAGTTTACAGTACAAATATCAGTCTGCAGTACATATACTTAAAGACAGCATGTCTAGCGTGCTCGAACTTGCACCTTCATACTTCAGTAGTGTATTTCTTAAATCTACATAGATGGAGAGATTTCAAAGACAAAAATTGAAGAAGGCATTTGATCCCATCTGGTCTCTTCATAGTATTTCTGTCTGTGTAAGCAGCCATGCAGCAGATTGGTGTGTTTTCAGTTTCTCGGGCTCCCTTTGAGCCTGTATTGTCTTCACTCTGATTTGGTGTTGGCACCATGGCATTGGCAGTATTGGCAAGAACAATCTTCTGATTGTTATTGGGATCACTCTTTCAGTGTAGCAGAAAGGAGATGTTTTTGAAAATGCCCTCACAAAGGTCACTTTAAAATAAACAAACATAATTTCATACATCAAGTACTGGCAATGTCTTCTAGTGTTTTTCCTAGAACTATGTTTATAGAAGTGTGGAGCAGCACAAAGCTGCTTCAGGGCCATTCAGCAGTTCCCACCCATCGCTGTAAGAATATATATATGATAGCTGAATGATGGCGAGGATTTGGGCATCTCTGATAGTAGCATTGTGTCTAGGCTTAAATTTTGTTAAAGTGATCACAGCTAATTTATAATTGTGGTTGATATGTCTGTGATGATGCCTAAGGCCTGGAGAAAGCAGATGCTTAACATGGCTTGGTCTGTCAAGGTCGGTGTGCTGCAGGATTCTTTACAGCAACAAAGAGAGAAGGTAATGTACAATTGTTAGTAGAAAGGTGGAGGATTTTGTAGAATCAACAGCGGAAGATCACAGGATATCTGCTTAAAGGTTCTTTATTGAAGCAGTGCTACAGAGAACTATTGGACAAACCTCAGAATCTGGAGGGAAAAAAAAAAAAAAAAAAAAAAAAAAAAAGACTGTTTCTGAGTTGCTGGGATTCTGGCTATTCTCCTGCACCCACCAAACTAAAAAACTTCTGTTGGGGTTGAACTCCAGGGTTCAACTTTTCAGATGTAGCACTGATTATAAGTAGATAACAACTTTATCAGATATTTTTAAGAGTGATAAGTTACTCAGACTTCGATGTTTTCTTTACAGATTTTCATGTTTGGTTGCACATGTCGTCAAATCAGTGCGTGATTTGAAGTTGGCAGTATGGCAGTACTTTGTCATACCAGAAGTAGGATCCATGGTGCTTATAGGAATTTTTCTTTCCTTTTAGCTGATGACTGCTGATGTTGACAACTTCAAAAGGTTGTGGTTTTCTTGAATTCTTCCCACACATTTGGCCATCATTTAGAGGCGTTGGGAAGTGGAAGAATAGCATCCAATAACATCTGAAATGCATTCCTTTTCTCATCTCAGTCAGCTTTAGCTGTATCTTGAAGGAGTCTATATATAACAATAATCCCTGTTTTCTGAGAAGTTACGTTGGTTCTCACAGTGCTCCAAGTATCAGTACTTGCTCGTAGACAGTCACTTCCAACCAGTATGACACCAGGTTCTTCCTTGTTGCAACAGTTTATTTGGGGGGAATAGGAGGCGAGCAAAGGAGCAGCTCCACATCTTCTGCTGTCTTGCTGTCTTCATCTTTTTGTAGGGTTTCTGGAGCTCCATGTCTGACTTTCAAGCTCAGTGCATTTTCTTGGAAATATCAGTAAGAAACCCATACGTACAAAAAAGCCCCATAATTCTATTAAGAATCTTATAGCTGGCCTGAAAAGAAATCAGGATAGTTTCCAAGGACTAGTAGGAAGAGCTTAAAAGGTTGTCTGTTTGCAGGATCAGCCAGCAGAGAGAAAGGTGTTGTCAGATGTCAGTAGGGATGCTCTAGAAAGAATGTGTTTCTGGCTAGGACAGCCTCAGAATCATGAAGGTTAAGATTGTGATGACTAACTGCTTTCTTTTAGTGATGAATTATTATTGGAGTGTTTATGCTACTACAGTTTCCCCACAGACCTTGTGCATGTGGAAGAGGGTCAACAGAGGACTTGCGCTACTCAGGAGAACATGTGTCAAGTCAGGTGCCTGGTTTTTTCCCCCTCCTATGAGCAAGAAAATCCTGGAAAGGGAATTTTGTTTTGTCATGAAATGAGGTGATAAAGAGTCTGGCAGCAATGTGAATACCTGAAATGAATGTGGGAGTGTGTTTGCATCCTGTTCTTAAATTCCTTTCAGTGACAGAGTGAGTTACGAAAAGAGCGTGAAGTCAATACTGCATGTCCTACTGCAGCCCTTACGCAACACCGTGCCTTTGAGGTGTTCTGAAAACTTATCTATTCCAGGTGACATCTTTCTGCATTAAATGTGCTTTTTTTTATCTGAATGGAAGTAAGGCTTATCTGATTATTAGGAAGCCAAAATGTGTAATAAAATGCAATCTGTGAACCCACAGTTTACACAGTAATGGTTGACTTACGTGCAGACTCTAATACATGTTGTAGGTAAACAGATGCAAATGAATACAGCTGTAAAATTAAGCACATTGTGAAGACAAACATTAGCATTACTTGAAGTGTAATAATATCTGATGAAAGATGAAGAACTTAGTATTATTGAAACAAACCTTCAGTTGAATTGAGAGATGGCAGAGCTTGCGAGTACCTTTCATCTGATCTGGTAGTTATCTAAAAGTATCAGTTTTCTTCTGCAAATTATATAATACAAGAAGTAAGTATGTGGGTTCACCATTTTTTTTAAGATTCCTTGAGAGGGAAAATGGAAAGGTAAATAAGTGCTTTATATTTTTCTTAGGTTCCTGACATAGATTTCCTTTGCTGGGAGCATATGGCATAAAGGAGCACATCATCGCTACTAAGAGCACGCTGAAATTAGGAGTTAGTTTTGTGATCTAGTCATTTGGTTGGTTCCTAGTTATTTAGGCTAACAGCTTAATCTGTTTTTCTGCATATAATGTGTCAGTATGATGGTGGAATCGAATGACAGGAAAATGCAGCAGTTTAATCTTTACTATTAGTTACTACACATCAATGGAAGTTACCATTCCTTTAAAATAACTTCAAAAAAATTGTGCAAAGATGAAGACTTAGACAACAAGGGAAGTTGGAGAGAGAGGTGTAGATCTGGTAGGAGAAAGGTGTCCAAGCTGCATAGGGCTGCAACATAAACATCTTCATGTATAACCTGTGCTTGTGGTGAATTGCAGGGTTTCCTACATTTTGTTGTGGAAGTCTACCGGATTAAATATTATAGTTCTTGTGAAGAGATTTGTTACACCTTGCATTTCCTAAAGCCAAAATTTTCAAAGCACTTTTGTCATGTGGATGGTGAAGGAAACGTAGGTCATTTCTTTCCCTAGCTCTTCTGGATTTCCCGCTTTATATAGTAGTAAATAGAGTGTTTTGTCTTAAAGCTTTTCTGCCTCTTTCATTTTGCTTTGACTTGATGTGTCCTAAAGATCTTTTGTCTTGTATCTGATGGTGGGAACAGTGGAGTCTGTAGCACAGGTAGTCTGCAGGAGCGGAGTTTGTAAATGCAGACTGTAACAAAATGTGCTCACTGCCAAAGCAAGCAAGTGAACTAGTTGTTAGCCTTATTGCTCAAGTTTGTTCTTTTGGAGCGTGCACAGCGTATGCAGTGCTGGTAGAGTCTTTGTCTTGAAAAATTCCACAGGCAAGTGAAGAACTGAACTGCAAAGTTTTTCAGAAGCATTTGGTACTGGCACAAGTTGCCACAGATCATTTGAATGTGAGAAGAGTTCAGCTATGGTTAATGACTTTGCTGAACTGGTTAAGAATGGGATTTTTTTTCCCCCCAGTCAAATTGCAAAGTGTTGAGAAAGAAAACTTTCTTTTTAGAAACTTCCTTTTTCTTTTTCCTCTGTGCTTTACTTGTGTTTTCTCTGGTATGCTTGTACATAGTTCATGCGTGTACAGTTACCAAGCTGCCTGTTCTTTGTATATTGGCTAAGAAAGAGTTTCAAATGGTCCAAATTTGATTTCCATTTAATTTAGCAGCATTGTTGGTTGTTTTTTAAAAAAACTAAGCTGTGAATGGAACTTGACCCCTTGGTAAGTAATTGAGGTAGTGCAAAACAGTAATCTAGTACCATCCTTTATGGGCAGGGCTAAGAAGTGGGAAGGCTCCGTTTTGCCTTTGAGTAGACATTCAGCATTAAAAGCTATTAGGGAACCAGACTGAAAACTGAGTCTAAAATAATAACTTTGTTTCAGATAATACACAGTTACATTTTCAAAACCACGGAGAGAGTTTAGAAATGGTTGATTCCAGTGTAACCCAGTGTCTATATATCTGAAGCTGCTTGTTATGTTTCCAGTTACACCATTGTAACAACTTCCACCAAACAGGATTCTTCTTCTAAATGTATGGGACATGTGCTGTCCACGTGGCAAACTTGCTTGCTGTAACAAGCTCCTGATCTCTGTTAAGTGTGCAAGGTTTTCATTGTGCCTGTTACACGTTTGTATTTAAGGGAGCACCATGTATGTCACCTCAGGTTCTGTAGAAAGCATCCAGTCGTGTACTGCAAACTCTGTTAACCTGCTAGCTCTCAAGCAAAAACAAATATATAAAAGCCTTTGAAAGTATGTGCTTATTTTTATTTCTGTTCACGGAAAGAGTTGTAATTCATTGCAGTGCTCTTCACTTGGGCTTATGTGCTCTTTGCCATCTGTATGTATGGAAAACCTGCAAAGAGATCTTTTCTCTTTAAAACAGGGCAATAACTTGATTATCTGGCTTTCAAGTAATTGCAATGTTGAAATTATGATAATTTTGAGAACTTTTTAAAAGAGTGCAATAACCAGATGTATTTCTCCAATCATAAAAGGAAACATTCTACTATTGCAAATCTATTAATTCTTTGCCTTTTTTATATAAAAAGTGAATGTTTTGCTTCCTGTTTTCTTGTGTTAGCAATGCCCTTTCAAAGGGAAGACATACAAGCAGAAAAATACGTTTAGAAGCCATTGGGAGAGCTTTCCTAACTTGATTTCAGATGTTTTAAGTTGTATATAAGTATTTTCAGCCATTTGTTGAAATTTCAATATTATTTTTATTTGCTTAAAAGTGTATAATTAACTTTTATTTCCCAAATTAATTACTAGTGGTTCCGCTACCTAACGTTCTAGAAGAAATCAGTTATTTATATATTTGTTAAAAGCTAGGTAGCATAGGCCATCTAGCTATAACACACAGTTTTCAATGAAGATTTTAACATGACCTAGTACCCTACTGCTCATATGAATGCATCTCTTCAGTTTGAGATTATATTTGGACTCACCATTTGTGTTTTTTTTGTTTGTTTGTTTTTGTGTCCTTTCTTCCTTCCTCCATGTCCCGTTTTCTTGCAGAGATCAGAATATTCTGGATCCTACCTTGGAATATGTTAAGGTAAGGTGCCATTTCTTACCCTTAAGATATTTTATTTTGTATATAACCAGCACTGCCAGAGTATTTCCAGCCATTTGTAGATAAATAGTGCTTCTATCTATCTTTTGCTATAGGAAAACTGATTTTATATATATATATATATATCTCAGACTGTTTTCTGTATGTTTCAGTGAAATACTTGTGAGCATTGTGCTTTGGAGGTAGGTTGCATTTTTTATACTGAGGCCTCCTTTCAGTTACCTTGCCTTTATTAACAGATTAAAAGAATCTCTATTTCTTGCTTATGGATTTCTGGGCAAGTAAAGGAACACATTTGAAAAGGATCATGAAAATGTCAGATTTTGGTTTATGGTTTTAGCAATATACTTACTGAAATTACAGCTAAAAATTCACTTCTGGTCCAAAAAGTAACTGGAATCCTGGCAAAATTTTAAGTTCTGTTTTCCTTTTGTACGAGATCAGAGTGCTGGGAAAAAAGTATACGTAGAAAAATATATTTCTAAATAAAAAACTCTGGAGCATTCATAAGTTTTATTCAAAAATCAGTCCTGGATTGGCAATATAGAGACTTTGGAAGAAGCCTTGGGGATGTGATTCTTTACTGGGGATTCTCTTGCAGTGCTGTAATTTCCATGGAATTAGTACCTTTCAACATGTTTCATTTAAGTGAACGTTATTTCTCAGAACCTTGAAAGAATCTGGCTTCTATGTCATGTCTCTCAACAATGGGCTTCTTTAATTGTTGGACTCTGTTACCTGTCTTTTAGAAGACTGTAATCTTCTGAGAAGTGTCTGATAAACACAGGTTATCCTTGAATGTAGGATATTTCTGTAGCTGTTCATGTGGACAGCCTGAATTTCTCAGACACCTGAATTTCTGCTACAGGTGAGGCTTCAGGTGAGGAAAAGGCAGAGGAGAGCCAGTCAGGTGGGTTCTGCTGCTGGAATTCCCTTGGTGGGTGTTGATAGGAATGGAGAGGAGCCCAGGTTAGGGTTCAGGTTGATCAAAGTAGTAAACTAGGAGACTGTAATGCAGTGTCGAGAAGGGACTATGAAAGGAAAGTGCTGAGAATTAATTTGCCTGAAAGAGTGGAGGGGTCTTCTTTTGCTGGACTTTCTGCCTGGGGTTGGGGTGGAGGTAGGAACTAGGGTTTGGAAGAAGAAAAGGAGAAGAGCAGAACACAAAGGTCCATGGAAAAGGGGCTGCCAAAGGACTTTGAGGACTGCTGCTGGAATTCTGCTCTAAACAGCTTGGTGTTGCAAGGCCCCTGGCCTCGGTCCCGGCCTGAAGTCGGAATATGGTGAAGTAGTCAAAATAGAGAAGGCCAAGAGCCTTCTGAAGAGTGCTGTAGAAGAGGGGATGCCAAAGGCAACAAAAGCGGTGGACATGTTAATTGCTCTATTTAATTTACTGTGTCTCGTGCACTATGCTGTGCAGAGTGTGTTTTTACAGTTTTAATAATATGGCCAAGTAGAAGGCAGAGGTTTTACGTGCCAGTTCATCAATATGTGTGTCTTGTCTTGTTGCAGCAAGTTCTATATTATAAATGTGGTTTCTGATCTTTTCAACTTTTCTAGTAGAAGCTTGTCTTGGACTCTTGTCAATAGCAGTGGTGCTAAGCTTAGTTATTAAAACTTTGATGTTGGGGAGGAAAGCCTGGGGAAAAGAGACTTACGAGGGAGAACACAAGGGTTACCATTCCCTTTTTTCTCTTTTTCAGGTTTTTTCTGTCCATATCACTACCTTAGTCAACTGTGAGTCTGGTCCCCAGTTCAATGATATTATAACAGGAATTCTAGATAAGAAATCTTAAACTACAACTTCAAAAAATAGGCAGAAATTGCTTTCTAATAAATATAGCCCCTAAAAACATTTCTTTACTGTAAAAGTCCAGGTTACTAACAAAACTGATTCCAGAAATGTATTCTTACACAAAAAATTACCATTAATGCCAAATAAAGGAGGATTCTCATCAATAATTTATTATAAGTTTACTATGAATGTAAAAGATGTACCTGAATTTGTAACAACAGATTCTTGGAACCACCTTATTTGGCTTAAGTTTCAGCAAGTATGTGTTCATTGTCTTCTATAACTTACCTTATGGTAACCATTATATTAATGTTTATAAATTTTTCAGCTCCTTGAATAAATTGTGATGGCAGTTTTAAGTCAGGTATAAGCTGATGAGCACCAGCATCAAGTTATAAAGCTGAAAGAATACATTTCTGCAGAATCTCACTGTGCTTGTACCATTATTGCCATTTGCACAGGTCTATTTCACGTATAATGTGTGTATATGTAGTTTAAGCAAGTGGGGTTGGTACCAGTTGGGTAGGCTTTGACAGATGTTGCTTCAGTGGTGAAAAAAACCCAACCCTTTAAATGAAGAAGAGATAGTAAGAGAAGAGGGAGAAAAAAACCAAAGAGTGCTTTTGGGAGTTCTGTTTTGCTGATTCAGGATACCAAAGTTCTGTGAGACAGATTCATATTTTTGATGCACAGGAAAATATAGTTAGTTTTGTCTTTAGGCAGAGAAGTCTTGATTGACTGACTGAAAACACAAACTTGAATATTGAGCACATATGGTATATCAAGCATACATCAAAACTAACACTATAACAAGCTAATTGTACACAAAGTCTTGATACTGATTCTTGTTTCTCTCATCTTGCTGTTTAGACTGTAAAGAGAAGAGAGACTTTGGATTAATCTGCCTTATAAAAAATTGCATTATTTTGAAAGTAGTACGTGACACTAGTTTTAAGTTGTATTGGAGTAATCTGGCTGCTAGTGATTCTACCCGACTTACAGTCCCAAGCAAAGCATACGACATCCAAGCCCTGAAAGCACTAATTGACCGTAAGTGTCCTGACCAGCCCCAGGACCTCCACCCACACCCACTGACCAAGTGCTGCATTTAAGCTCAGACTGCAGCCTTCAGGCTCTGCCTGAGCTGTGCCTTATGCCTGCCTGCCCCTAGCCCGGGTGCTGGGGTGCTGTGGATGGACCTCGGGTCTGGGCTGTTACCCAGTCTCAGGTGAGGCTCACTGGACTGCGATAGGACCCGTTGGTGTCATCACCCTGCTCAGCTTGCTTGTGTCTGGGTGCTGTGGGACTGCACCTTGCTGGTGAGCGTGTTGCCCTCCCAGTGCTCCCAGATCGCCTTCCCTTAGGGAGCAGCCCCACTCTTGCTGCTCCCGAGCATGCTAATTGTAGCTGGCTGTTTTGAAGGATCCAGTGCGATGAAATGTGTGCCATCCGCAAAACCGACCCGCTTTATCAGGCCACGCAGGCATACCTAGTCTCCTTCAACTCCAAGACAAGCAGCTCGTTTTGAACTAGCAAGATTTAAAAAAGTAATGTTAAAAAGGGAAGCTGGTCACAGCTGATTTTGCAGCTTCACAGCTGCAAATTAGCACCGTTTCTGCAGTGATGCGAGTGTGCTACTTGAGTTCTTGTGAGTCCCAAAAGAAAGATAATTAATACTTGTTAAGAACATGCTCCTGCTTGGGGAGTGATCAACATCTCTTCAGAACTAGACTCTACTGTAAATAGAATGTAAAAAATTCATTCAGGTTTGAGGAAAAGTAACGTGGTTATTTTTTCGGTTGCGTGCTCTGTTTCACAGTGAAAAGAATATCATGTTTACTGTGGCAGTAGTGACTACAAGCAGGTGTTGCTGTGTAGAGTAGAGAGACTGATGGTAAACTTGGAAACTGAGTGTATCAATTTGCTTTTTATACAAACTTTTCCTTGCTAGAATCTGGTGACTAAAAGTAATAGAAAGAATTTCTTGTATCTAGAAATACTCTGGACAGAGGAAAGGCAAAATAATTTCTTTCTCCTCTTTTATTTTGTTCAAGACAGAAAGCGCTGACTACAAAATTAATCCTCTGAAGGTGTTTTTTAGAAAACACTCTCTGTAGGTGCACTATGGTTTCTAATACTTTAAATTACATCTCACAAATGGCAGTTTCCCGCATCTTGAATATTGATGTGTTAGTTCATTCAGTATATAAAGAGAGCTAATTATGCAAAAGAAAGTTCTAAGGAGGGGGGGAAAAAAAAAGTCCTTATTTGCTGGAGTCTGAGTACTGAAGTGTCCATGTGGCTTCAACCCTTCCTTTGTCCTCACAGCGTTGCTGAAACCATGGTCACAGTTAAATGGCTCTTTCAAAAAACCCTTTTATGGTAGAAGTGAAAACAGGCCAGACTGCTTTGAGTCAGGCTGCTAACCAAGTCATGAAAGAGATTTACGGAAACAATAGCACGTTGTACATTCTGTGAGATTTTTAGAAGTTTTATGAGCCAAATAATAGATCCATTGGTAGTCTCAGCAGGTTCTTCCCACACCCTGAGTCTGCACATCCACAGAACAGACTCCTGCAGGGGAGAAAGGATCAAGTGCTGGCAGATTTGAGTGTGTCAGAGAACTTTTTGTGAGCCATTTTGATCAAATTCATGTGAACTAAAGATAGCTTTCTGTCCCATTCCTATTCACTATAAATACTTCAAGATCTTTTAACAGAAGTCTCTGTTGCAATCATTAAGGCTGGAAACCTTTCAAGCATTTCCTGTGGATATAGTACTAATAATTACAGAAATATTTATCAGCGATGAGTTGAGTATTATTATGGCCTGAGATTTTGGAGTTGTATTTTAATCTATTAGTGGAAAAATAGAATTTGTGACTGACTGTCTGCTCAGTGTGGTCATGAGGGAAGTTTATATTTAGATTCAGACTTGAAAAAACTGTCACTGGTCTGAGGAAGTTTACAGCTCAGAAAAACATTATTCCTCTGTGAAATTCTGCTGAAGGATTCTTGTTTTTCTTGGCCCCATAATGTTTATTTTTTTCTCTATTTTTACTCCTCCTTGATTTTGTTAGAAAGCAAACTCACAAAAATTATTGTTATTCATGGCTTTTGGGAGCGCGACTAAAAATAAAATTTTGATGGCATTCCAATGTGTTGGTTGTTACCTGTAGTTTTGCAAGATAGGGCAATATTTTGTGGGTTTAATTCAACTTCAGGGAACTTCGATCAGGTGATGAGGTTTATTGATAGTTCATATAGTTAATTGCACAAATTTATAATATCGGGGATGCCAATCCAAGTGTACGTGTGGGTGTTTGACTGTCATCATTCTAATGCTGTGCCAGGAAGGTAATACAGTAAGAGTACTATCAAAAACAAATTTGTATGTATGTTTGAGAAGGTTCAGGGGAAAGAAAATAACTGTGTCAGCATGATAAGTAGTCACAGTTTGGGAAAGAATTCTTCCTGATGAGGTTGAAATTTCATTGCAAGGAGCCTTTTTTAGACACGGAAATATATTAGAGAGATCCCCACCCCACTGGAAAAGTGGCCAACTACAGTTCATGAGCTGCTGCGCATAGCTCCTCTGTGGAGACTTGCCTGTTGAGATGCGAGTTGTGACTTGTGAGCAGAAAGGTTGTTGGCTTTCTGCGCTGTCTGACAGTGTTACACATTAAGTATGTGAGCCTGGAGGAATGCCTGACACTAAGGCACCAAATGATCAGCAGGTTCTTTTTGAACTGCTAGCGTTTTTTCTTTTTGCCCCTTTTTGCAACTGCAGCAAGGACAACCGATTGCAGAAGGTATAATTATCAGATGAAATGTGTTTTGTTGAGGAGGAGTATGCCCATTCAGCTGACTTCGACTGTACACGTCTCTGTCATTACAGATTTGTCATCCAACTCAAAGATTGTTATTGGTGTCAGTGATTTTCAGTCAGAGATATTTACCTTTTTTCCCATGTTTTTCTGCGTAGTAGGAACCAAAGCGTCACAGACATCACTCCACAGCAATTGCCTCTTGTATAAAGCTGTATAATTCACAAAGTTAAGATCCTGTTAGAGCTAATCTAAACCTCTTTTATCTGTTTCACGATGAGAACGGTCAGGGTTGATGCTCGACAGGCAGTTGCTAGTCCTACACTGCCCTCTGCTGGAGAAAACAACACTGTAAGTGTATTTTTTTTAATCGAGTTTTTCATAATAATTTAATTAGTCTGTAGCCTGACTGTTGGAAGTTGGTTGCTTTTTTTTCTCCAGAGGCACAGAATGGGGGGAAAGATTCTCCCTGCCACTAGGTTATAGAAGTAGACCCTAGAGGGAACTTGAGAAATTTGTTGGGTTGTCGCTGAGATTGTTAGGCTAATGTTCAGATTTGTTCAAAATCTCCAGCAAAGAGATTCCATACCTTCCCAAGATAATCTGTTCTACCTCCCAAACTGGATTAGTCTGATGGTCTTTTCAGCGTTACTGTGGATAAGTTTTTCCTAAAATGTGATGTAAGTCATCTTTTTTGCATGTACAGGTGATTTTTTTTTTTTCTTTGTCCATCTCTTCTTTGTTATCTTGATTTAATTTTCTAGTGGGATAAGTTTTGACTTTTGCAGTAAGTTGGACAAACTATCTTGTCTTACACTTTTAAAATCCTGTTTTGGTAGTGGTCAGGTTCTGGATAGTAGAATTTTTTTCTTCAGGCTTATTCCAGGCTTGTTTCTTACAACACGTGCACTTTCTCTACTTAGAAGGGGTAAATATTTCTTTAAGTTATTCCTAAAAGCTTTCAGCCTAGGGAAATTTGAAAAGTCTTAAGGAGTTACATATGTAATTGAAATTCAGCAGCTCTCAAGTAGTTAATTCCCCTAAAATAATTATGAGAATCTTGCCCTATTTATTTGGAGTTAATGAAAACTTGTTTTATTTGATAGAATGCAATTATCTGTAATTAGTGATGGAACCTTACACCCAAGTTTCAGTATTTTGTCCTGTTGAATTTTGTTTGACCAACAGCCTAGTCTCTGAAAAGATGAGTCAGCAGTTCTCTAATCGTTTGGGTGCAAAGTGATGAATAAAATCCTGCGTATTTACTGAAACACCAGCTTAGAAGTACGATTCTACAACTCTGCAAGACAATGCACTTTTCAGCCTACTGTCCTAGTTCCTGGTTTGCTAGTAGAGAGATTCCTGAGTTAGCTTGTTACTGTTTGGGGCTTTCTGTTCATTCTCAGCCCCTAATTCTGAATGACCTGATTAGCTCTAAGATCTGGGTTATTTGGGGGGTGGGTGGGGAGGCGGGGAGGCATGGTTCGTTTGGTGGTTGGGGTTTTTTCCAGCATACTTGGAGGAGGGATTTTTTTTTCTTTATGAATGATAATCCTCATATTAATTCAGTCAAACGGATAGTGGCTCTCTAATTATTCTGGCCTGTGTTGTGAAGTCTTATAGCAGTGGCTCTTGCATTCCCTTTTCCTGATACTGAAAGGGAGTTCAGGGAATTTTGCTTATGAAGCACCATCTGTAATGCTGAGTATGCTTGGGTAAATCTAAAATGTTGGTAATTCTTAGAGCGGCACGCATGCTTTCTATTCACGTGTGAAGAGTTAATCTTACATTTGTCCTATCATGAATTCAACCCTGTTAATATCTGCGTTCTACTTCTTGTATTATTCCTCATTAACTCTTAAATTATGTGTGATCTGGAGCCATGAAAAGCCACTACATATACACTGAGACTGCACTGAGCTTTGAGTTGAAAACTATCTGTAAAATTACTTTGCACTAATTTCCTTGGAACCAGTAGTAATCCTAGTGGCAGTAATTACTTAGTCGATCTTTTCAAGATCTTTGTTCGATGATCAGTAACTACTGTCAAGCCTTATTCACAAATGAGAAACATAAGCTGGAAAGGTCTGAATCTGAAACACGGGATACAAGTTTTGAGGTGCAAAGAAATGTTCTTATTTTGTCTCTAGCAATCTTGTGAAACTTGGTTTTAAATGAATTACCCTTTTTCTCCAAAATAATAATGCCTGTGGCTCTCACGTGTTGACAGTTATATGTTGCTATTGATAATATTCCCAAGTCAAAATGACGGTGTCAGTGAAAGAAAACGCTAGTAAATGGTGACATGCACTTAGTTTTCAAAGAGAGAAAAAAGGGTAGTTTTTACTTCTAAGACATTGCTTGGTTCACCTTGATTTGTGATCCTTTTTTGCTGTAAACAGAGCTATTGTATCTTCTGTCAGACACTGTGATTGTTGAAGTGACTGATAATTTCTGACAAACAGTGCTTTTCTGTACGGAATTAAGCCAACGTGTCATCCTGGACCCAATTCATTGCATCGCAGTTGGCACTGTATTGCCTCACACCGCCAGGAAAGATCATGCCATTTCCCACAAAAGCGGTACCTATGGCAAAGAGAGAAAAGTGCCAAATTATATCGTCCTGCCCCGTTTTTTCTACCTCATCTGTAGTGAACGTTTTCTCTGTATTGGTATGAGCCAACCCCATATGCATAATGAGAAGGATCTGAAGATTTGAGTGGAGACTAAGGAGTAAACTTAATCTATTATAAAGTTAGTTTGGTTTTCTTTCAGTTTTCAATTTCTGTGCAAAGACTTTTTTCAGTTGATGCAAAGAGAAGAAAAACATCTGTCTGTGTGATGGCATCAGCTGGAATTCTTACTGCTTACAGTAGGCTTTTATATACATATATGAATAGTTGTGTATATGTACAAAAGGGATGAGTGTCACACAGAATTTTACCGCTTTTCATGCGAGATACTTAAACTGTTAGTAACAGCAGAAATCTGTCTACAGTCTACCATCTTTTGTGTTGATCTTTTCTTAACTGTTGCTGAGCAGCTGTCTCTCTTGTGTGAAATACTTTTCTATTCATTTTGGGCTTTCAGTGTTGTTCCATAAGGAGCTGTGCTTTAAAGAGGATAGTTACTTGATATTGTTGTATCCTTTTCATAATTTTGAAGATGGACTAACAGCAAAAGCTAAGATACGGAAATATCTAGATTTAACTCTTTCATAGCAATGCCTTACTGAAGTTGGGGTTTAAATGTATATAAGCATGTGAACCACAAGGGGGGGTGAGAATATAGCTTGTGGAAGGCAGGTTATTAACAAGCATTTCAGGTGCTCCTCCTAATAAAGCCCATGGAGGCAAAGCTCCCAACCTCTTGGAGCTGTGTCTGTAAACAATAATTAGAGTCAGACTGGTACATTGCGTGTGTCTGTACGTCTTGCCTCTTTTTGGAGACACACTGTTTACATACTGTTTGGCCTGTGGAAAGAGCAGCAGAAAGAGCATTGGTACCTTTCCGTTGGGATGCCATCTGTTAATGTGTGCTGTCAAAGGAGCCCATTTGTCCGAGACTTTTGTATGTCAGATACCATTAGAAACTAAGCACCTACAAAAAAGAGGGAGTAAAAATGTTATGTTGGCCATCTAGAATACCCAGAGGTCATTTGCCTCCATGCCCTCGGATTGTTCTGTCAGTAAAATGTAGAAAAGGAGGTGTATGAGCTGAGGTGACCTTGCAGCTTTTGCTTCATGAAAGTGTATTGTGCAAAAATGCGGAAGGGAGACAGGCCTCTTCAAACCCATACATGCTGCTAAAGAATTCTGAAAAACTAAGCTCTGATGGAGCTGAAGCAACTTGTGAGTTTTATTTTCGAGTGCTACACATCCAAAATCTCCCTTTGCATAAAAATGAAGTATTTCAGGATATTCAGGACTTCTAGATGAATAGTTGATTTTGAAATGTGTACACTTACCCTGGTGAAGTAACAGAATTATTTTATCTTTGAATTATATTTGGGATTGGTGTAAATCTCAGGCAAACACTTTACTTTGACAGGACTGGGGAGGCTTTCAAAAACAGAAATCTGAAGTTAGTGATGGAGTTAATGGCATCTTTTTATATGTGAGAGAGCTCCTGTACGCTGTCCAACAAAGCTGAAGTTAGACTAATGACAGCTAAGTCAGCAGGAAAGAGAAAAAGATATGGGCTATAAGTTGTGATGTAATTCTGAAGAAAAGGAAATTAATGCATGTTTGGTTTGGTGGGGTTTTTTTTCAATCCAGGGAATAAATTGAAGGAAAGATGAGAGAGACGTTAAAGAATTGCTTTGTGTTTGTACATGGGTTGGCAGACGGTAGATGGAGCTCAGGAATATGTATACTAGTTTTTGGTAGGATCAATGAAACCTGCTGATGGCTTCTTAATAGGAAGATGACGAGTCAGAAAACCAGGCCTGTTGACAGATAACTTTAAAGTCTGTATGTTTTGGTTACCAAAGATCGTATTTTTCAAAGGTATTTGGACGTCTTAAAGTGCAAATTAGGACCTAGTAGGAAGCTCATAAGCAGGTTGGGTGCTTATTGTAGCTGCCAATCTGGGTTTTTATATGAGTCAGATTTTCAAAGCAGATTGAAAACGAAATAGATGCAAATTCTGGTTTTTTCACTATTCCTGTACAACAGCAGCACATTTCTGACTTTGCCTCACGGAACTGCGGGTAGAGAGGAGGAGGAAATTATGCTGACTCTCCCATACCACGCCCATGGAATGCAAACAAGTGTAATTACGGTTGCAGCTGTATCTATTGATTTATGATCGTAGGCTGCAGCAACAACAGCCTGCAGGAAGTGAGGTTACAGAAGAGAACATAAAAATATCGGTTCTATTAAGAACTGACACAGGAATGGTAGGACATGAGCTGGGTTGTGGGACTTTATGCGCCTCTAGACAGTTGAGTTACAAACAGGTAAAAAAAGTAAGCAGCACTTTATGACAGTGTTGTCATCTGCTTGCTTCCACTTACTCTACGCTTAAAACAGCTGTAAGCGGTTGGGCACTACCTGCATTTGGAGGCATCCCCCACAGAACGTTGTTAGAAGCAATGGGCCGTGTCTGGAGGACTAAGTACTTAAAACTAAACGATACTGGACATTGAGAAGATGTTGTTTGCGTGGACAAATTATCAGTTGCCTCCTGTTTCCTGACTTTTTCTTATATTAAAAAGAACTGATAACTTGTTATAGAGAAAAGTCCTGTGTATTAAATGAAGAATGTTTCAGTCTGAAGATTTAAACACTTTTATTTTCTTTCGGGGTTGTTCTTTCAAATTTTATTTGTATTGTGCTTCATTAAAACCTTACAGGTGCCATTTTACAGCCATAGGCACTCGCAGCCATAGTTAGATTACATATGCACTGTGTGACTGGGACTTAGCTCTATTCCATATGATGTCATTAGTACAGCGACAGGGAGCAGCAGCACGTACTGGATTGGCTGTGTGCTGTATCAGATCAAATTTATGTTGTTGACCCTTGTACAGAACACCATGCCTTCTTTCATTTACAGCTGCCTTTCTGCCTGGATTGTTTACTTTCATTTAGCGGAGAGAAATCTAAAGCATTACATGTGTTTCACTGAATATTGTCAGGCTGATTTAAGTGCTTCAGTGATTAGTTGATGCGGTACAAAGTAACAGTGGCAAGCCACCAATTCCCTCATCTAATTTAGTCTGAAATTATTTCTCTGTAATATCATAAATCATAATTCTGCGTGTGAATTATAAGCACTTCCATGAACATGAGTGGTATTTAGTTCAAAATAGCTTCTTGTAGATCTGCAGACTGTTTTGATAACCTCAGACTGCTTGTGAGTTTTCAAGTGTTTATATTTTTTATGGAGTTTGGTTGCTTTACTCCAGCCACTTACAACTTTGAAGCCAAACAATTTTTTTTTTTTTTTTTTTTTTTTTTTTTTGCGGTGAGACAAAAAGAAACCAAGCCCCTGTAAAGAAGTTATCCCTGCATTCTATCTTGTTTAACCTGTACAATAAAATAACCTAGGGTTCCCCCAGAGCAAGTTCACACTATCCAGCGCAGAGGCTTCAAGCTCCTGCATATGCAATGTGCTATGAGTGGAGTAGACAAAGTCTAGGTGTGTCAGGGAAACAGTCCCAATAATGCAGTGCTGGGTAAGTGTAATTTAAACCAGACCACAAAAACATCCTAAATAACTCCAGAGGCTTTGTAATAATACAAATGGGTTTGGCAGAGACACCTTAATTTCTCTTACTGATGGACAATTAGGAATTCAACACTGAATATATAATCAAGTGTCCCTAAACTCATGTGGTCTTGAATTCTATGAATTCAGAAATCCTTTCTTAGTAAACTTAGTTATCAAACGCACTCTAGCCATCCATCCTTTCAAACAGACGGAAGGACTATCAGGTATTTTAATATTCATGGCAAGAATCTTTGAAAATGAAGAAATTAAGTTGATGGCTGATCTGTTGATGCTGGAGAGCATTATAAATACATCGATAGATTGACTTAGCTGAAATAATGTATTTGGTGTTTCTGAGGTGCAAGAAAGAGGTGGTTTGTTTCTCATGTGCAGTCTTAAGAACCCAAAGCACCAGCAAAATGTCACAGGACAAGAGAGTGAAAATGTGGCTAAACCATCCTTTGTTTCTCCGAGTCACTATTTACAAGTGTAAATCTTACCTACGTATGAAGTGTAATTTGGGGCACCCTGAATGTTGTTCTTGACCATGCTGGCTGAAAACAGCTCCGTGATAGCCAGCAGGGGAGGAACTATCATACTGTCACCCAGATACATACTCGTGTGCTCTTTGAGATTCCTTCCAGTACTCTTTTTATTTTCATACTGCTGTATCACAGTGTCATGCAAAGGGTTCTGGTTCTGACTCTTACGAATGTGTCATCCATTCATTGAACTACACATGCAGAAGTCATGTTAACCTTTAATAAAAACAAAAATCCCATTAGTTTTGTTTTAAAAAAAACAGATTCAGTATCTAAATAAAGCACCCTCTTTCCTGCCAGTTATACTGTTGATAAAAAGTGTGGGCAGCTGCTATATGAGATTGTACAGTATTATTTTTTAAGGTTCATTTTTTTGTGGCATGGTACCGTATTAGTTTTTAAGGTTCATTATTTCTGGCATTCTAACAGCATACATAATTTTTGATTCTTTATTTACTCGGTTACAGACAGGAAATAAGGAACTGGCAATTACCATTTGTAATTTATGCCCTGCTGTTCATGTTGAGCTGTGGATGTACACTTAAACTTTTTTCACTGCTGCTTAGTAACAAGCCTTTCAAATGAAAAATAGACACACCTCCACTGAAAACGTATTAGGCCAAATTTACTTTCCAGACTGAGCTATGCTATTCCCATTGAAGGGATTAGATTGTGCCTGCAATCCAGGGGATCTGTTGAAGATATACTAATTACGTCCCTTTGTTCTCAGTAGGGAAAAGACTAGCGGGGGAATCTAGGTCCTGTTGGAGAAGGTTTGGGAAGATGATTCATGTGCAAGAACTTTATTCTTTGCTTGCCTTGTGTTTTTACTACTTGTTGCGGGGGAAGGAACCATATTGATAATTATATCATTCAAACTAGACCAATAGAACTATATCCGTAAGTATCCATGGGTAAAGGAATTATACAAGAAGCTGTAAAACTAACAGGTCTTTCTGTAAGATATGAATGTACGCATAAAGTTATCGAGGCTTGGGGAAATATGCATGTGTTAGCTAGTGAACTAGAATAATGGTTGGATTTGCAGTCTAGAACTTGACGAAGTAAGAAAACACAAGTACATAAAGGATACCGCATTCTGTCTGTTGTCATATTGTCTATTGTGCTACTATGGGGACTTGGGTGTTGTTTTTATTTTTATAAAGTACTTCATGTTGAACTCTTAGAACTGCCAGTCTAACCCTCATTTTTTTTGAGAGCTGTGTGTGTGGGGGGGTTATTCTTGGTGATGATTGAGAACCTCTGTCTAAATTCCAGTGTAGGTTTACTCATTACTAGGTCATAATACTTCTTGTCCCCCCCCCCTTTTTTTTTTAAACTGCATAAAGATCTCCTCTCCTTTTTGGAACTTGCTTCTAATTCTTTTCAAAGCAAAAGTGGCCCAACTTATTTTGCTTTGCTAAACCATTTGGTTTCTGCTGCCAAAATCAGTTGTCCTAATAGCCCTTCTTGTCACCTGCTGTAGGTTTGAGTTATTTGTCTTGATAGTTTCTGTTCGTAATATCCAAATGAAACTTCAGCGTATTGTTCAGTGATGCTAATACTTCCTTGTCACCATTATAAAGCAGAAACGCCTTAGTGATACATCCTTGAATTTAATTTCCCTTTTTGTCATTCCCCGGCTGCCCCTATACATTGGATTTGGGTGTTATACAAGCTTCATGAAGAGTCTTCAAAAATATAGTCCTTGATGAGATGTCCTCCCACAGTACCAAAAAACTCCAGACAAGAAGTCACAACTGAGGCTTTAGTGTTTGGACTTCTGCAGGCTATCTTTTCATCTTCTTTTCTCTGGCTACCTGCTAAAGCGATCCTCTGAATTTCCTCAAAGTGGAAAAAATAAATTAAAATATACTGCAGCATAGAGTAGAGAGAAAGGAGGATACTTTCACATTTTTACTATTTTATCTGCTCATTCATTGTCTGAGTTTATCATAAACTACTTGGAGAGGCATTTCCTCTCCCCACCTATAGCAGGACTCCATCTTCAAAGTAATTATTTTCAGCTTCTTTTCTGAGCCAATACTTCCTTCGTTTTCTTGCCAGGATAATGTATTTTCAGTCCATTTAATGCTCCGATCTTACATTCCTACAGTTTTCCTTTTCTCAAGAGTCACAAGCATAACATCTTCAACATATGGCCAGGTAGTGCGACGAGCTTGATGAACGTTCTGGGTTTAGTGCTTAACTTGGTGCTAGGTATCTGCAAACTTAGGTGGTCAAACAGGTAAGAGAACTTTACACATCACACTTCCTTTTCCTTGTGATCAAGCCTGAGGTTTCTTTCTCTTTTTGACTGGGCTCTCCATCCCACTTGCCTTGAAAGGCAGTGCACATTTGATGTCTTTGCGCAGTGCTGCTGGTTGGTTTATGTGCCAAGTCCCGTTGCTCGGTGCAGGCGCTGAAGTACTGTCATTAGGTGAGAAGTATTGCCTTGCAAGTAGTACCCGAGGACATCAATAAGCATTTAATATATGTGCCTTCCTAACTATGGAATATTTTTGTTGCTGATGAGAAGAGAAGAAGTAACTCTTCCTTTTAACCACTCCTTGGGACTAATTTACTCCCAATCTAAGATCTGAAATACCTGTGATTTCCAGTCTTTTTGGTGCCCTCCAATTTATAAATGACTGATCTCTTCAAAGTTTCTCTTTGTTAAACTGTTAAAGGCTTTCTTGTACCCCTCAATCCAATGCATTTTGTTTCCCTTCACCAAGTCTGTTAGCTGGACTGCTATGGAGGTGAGCTGTTCTGTCCAACAGCTATTATAATTAGCCAAGTTATTTGCCTTTTTTGCTTTCGTTCTTGAGAGGGCCTTTGAGGTATGTAGGACAGATTCTTTGCTGGTGAGTCAGTAAGTTATGGACTATGCTGTCCAAGAGAGAAGAATCACAGGCATAAATAAAACTGCTGCTTTTTATTTTGTTTTAGTGTTTATTTTTACTTTGCCAAATAGAGGCGTTCTTGAATTCAGTTCTTTCTCTAGCAGTTTGCACAGTCCCATGGGACTATCACCTTGATAGTCTTGACTGATAGCTTTAAATACTAAATGTACCTTAGTTGTGCCACTAATACTGACCATGCTGACAGTGTTGGTTTTGTGCTATTTTTTCCAAGGACTGTTTGCCAGAAGCTTCCTAATTAAAAATAAACAGATCTATCATTTTCCTTGGTTACCAAAGGATGTAATTCTTATTTGAGTATGAAGACTAACAGTTGTCAAACAGTAATCAACTGCTTTTCCTCTTCATTTTTTTTTTATTTTATGTGTTTTATGTGTGTATTACTGATGATGCGGATAAAAGATGTTGCATGATTGAGCTGGAGCAACTGATTCAGCCTTTATCAGCACGGGGAGACAGTCAGGCATTGTATCTCATCAAGAAGAGAGGTTTGCCTTGAGCTGATGGCTTAAATACATCTCTGAGCCAAGGGACACCAAGATAGAGGAGCTAGGATTTTACTGGTGAGTGAAACAGATCACATGAGGATTCTGGCCCTCTCTATATGGCATGCTGGACCAAGCGTGCCCGCGGCCACGGAATCGGTAGTATCAGCTTCAGCTGTGGAAAGTGTCCTGGACTGATACGTGAGTAGGGGGGTGTAGCAGCCCTGGCAGGCAGTGGTGATAGTAAAGAGCTTGCTGAACCTCTGAAAACTGCTAACAGTGGCTCTTTATCTTCAGTCTTGGGGAACCACAAACAGCAGAACTGAAAATGCCGAAGGATTATAATGTTTTTCAAATGCTGATTGCAGCGCTTTGCTGCTTTTATCATCGTAAGTCTATTATCAGAGTCAAGGTAGGTGCCTTTTTTCAGTAACAGTAAATACACAGTGTGCTAGTCAGTAATGCTTTTAGGTTTTGTTCAGAAGTATTTGTTTTTATACGATGGTTGGGTACAGTGTGTTTCTGTTCTAAAGAACATCTTTGTAATTCAGCATTGTTTCAGAGAGAAGCTTAAACAACTTTCAGTTTTATGAGCCTAAAGCTGACTGTCTTCGCGTTTAGGCACCAAGATAAAAAAGTTGCCCTGGTTTCAGACTCGATGAAGTGAATTTTAGCAAAGTTTCAAGCTTTCAGAATTTAACTGATCAGACCACTCGGTTCCCGAACTTTTTCACTTGCTTACTGAAAGCATAGGCAGTTGTGCTCAGAAGCTCAGGTTTTTTAAGCACTTCAGATAATTTTGGACTTGTCCTTATTTTTCAGAACTTTTTAAATTACAAAATACATGAACACATGTATACTCAGAATGGTTTGGGTTGGAAAGAACCTTTAAAGATCATCTAGTCCAACCCTCCTGCCATAGGCAGGGACACCTTTTACTTTATACAAAAATGCACTGTATGTGTTACATGCAAAGAAAAAGCCTTTATAAACATTTTGAGCCACACTTACAGAAGTGTCTGTGTCACTTGGGAATTGAATTGTAATCAGGTGGGGTATCTAATTACTGTTGAGGATCTGTGAGCTATATGTAAACTTTTAAATCTTTTTATTTAAGATGTATGAATTGTTCTTTGAATAACGAAGTGTCAGCTCTGTAAGACACTGTGTGTAGCTTTTCAGGAGCACTTGCAATGAGGAAGGATGTGAAGGTTGCTATTTTCTGGCCTGTTGGCTTTCAAACTCTGATGGAGGCACTTAAAAGTGGGGAACAGCTGTCCCTCTTCTCTCTCCTCCAGTGATTTAGCCTTTTAACTGTCCATTTCTGAAAGCGGGGTGTGGGGCTCAGTCTTTTGGGCACACTGAAAAAGTGACTCTGAGACTGGCTTCTCTGTCACTGGGACAAATGTCAGAAGTTATCACAACAGAGTGCTAAAGGTGCTGTCCTGTTAATGTAATTGATTTTCATTCCAGTTTTAAGCATAAGACTTAATCTTCTGTTCCAAAACGTCTTTAAAATGACATTGGGTTTTGTTGTTGGCTGTCAGAACAGTTACAAAACCGTTGTTCTTGACCATACATGCCCTTTATTTAACTTGGCATGAATTTCTAATACCTAAAATAACGGTGGTGTTGTCATGGCAACTTTCCATTTAGTCTAATCCATATAGTCTCTAGAGAAACTGAAACATTAATAGTGTTTGCTGTATGGAGGGTAAAAAATAAAACCTTTTATGTAGAAACAAATTACAGCTGGGCTCTTTCAAAAATAAGGTTCTATTTAAAGAGATTTGCAGCATTTAAAATAGATTTGAATGCATGTGTTCCAGCATGCAGATTTAGCATTAGTTGAATCTGATGAACTGCTATTTTAAGAAATTCTGATGGTAGGGAACCTGGGGTGTGTTTGCTGAAGAGAAAGTGGCTGTAGGTACAGAAACAGCTGGTGCTCAAATCGAGTAAGGTCTGCACCCTGGGGGCAAATGAAATGCCAAAGTGCCTAGGCTCAGGTGTTCGTATCATCCTAAGTCATGGTCTTAATTTGTGAAAATGTACCACTTCAAGCAAAATCAGTTTGTGTAATTAGATGAGATTAATTCTTCCTTTTAATAGTAATTACAGTTGTAATGAAATACCAAACTGATCCATAAATAAGCATGCTGAAGTCTGCAGTTACCTCTGAGAGATGCAGATTTTTTGCTGCACCAAGATAAATTTGTTGCGATTATGTTGTCAGATTTAATTGAAATCAGTAGGTGGCCAAGCTCAGAGATGCCTCGTTGTGTCCCATGAAAGCACAGTAAACAGTACAGCACTCGAGCAGTCACGTTTTGCTGTACTTGATTTTAGCGTGTGAAATTAGGATCTCAATAGCAGATGTTTGGTTTGTTTTCCCATACATTAATAGAAAATATAAAGATTGGTGCAGAAGATCTGAACTTGGATCCACTCGTTCTTTAGTCATGATGTGTCAGTACCTTTTACGATCCCATTTGGTTTTAATAGCGGTTTACAGTTAAGGTCAGCTTCTACACTTGAGAAAAATAAAGGGAAACTTCAAGGCAAGGGGCCCTGTTTGGGGTTAAAAAAACCCCAAAGTGAAGAGAGAATTCTAAATTCTGATTTATGCTGCTCCCAAGCCAAAATATTGTTCTTTAATTTTTGCATTTTTTTGGAAGTTAAGAAAGACTATAAATCAGTGATAAACGGTGGACAAAAAATGAACAGGTCTAAATTAATAAAGTTAACTTTGCCACTAGATGGTTTTTTTCTAGCTAGTACGGTTGTCACAATTGGAGGGAAAGACCTTGAAGTTCAAGTATTTTCATTCTTAATTCTCTGCTGTGATTCACCCTCAGCTGAAGCTGTGCAAAAGGGGAAAGCCACTCAAATTAGCAGGACTGCCAAGTTTTAAAACTTGCAGCACATTGATCTAGCTCATTACTGGGTAATGTACTAATGCTATGAATGTGGCATGCGTAAGAAGCCTTTTATAAGCAGCTACTTATTGCAAGTGCCATCTCTTATCTTGGATGAATTGCAAACCCTTTTTATAGATAGTAGATCTTAATTAATGTTTCTTCAGTATGTGATGATCTAAATCTGTTTCACTGGCATCCTCGGGCTTCATGTATCCAGTTTCAGCATGTATGTGGAGGCAGTTG
Source organism: Falco cherrug (assembly GCF_023634085.1). NCBI lineage: Eukaryota > Metazoa > Chordata > Aves > Falconiformes > Falconidae > Falco > Falco cherrug. The sequence continues at coordinate 16,295,197 of NC_073708.1, forward strand.
GATTTGATAACATGAGTTTACAAGTCATCACCACCTGGCATTATGGGTCTGCCTTTTTGATGTTACATTTGTTGTTGTTGGAGAAGACCAGATGGGAAAAGACTGACTTATCAAAATGATGTGAAATTTTTTATAGCTCCCTGAACTTTGATTCCCCATTGTCTTGCCTCTGACTTTGCGTTTTGATCAGTCTTACACTATTTAACTTCTTTCAGTTTCCCATGGTACTTTTATACAGTTTCTCAGACTTTCATTGCAGTATAACCCCTATCATAAATAGATAGACAGCACAGGGACCACTGGTGCTCTGTAAGCAGTTCCTGTTTGATGGGAATGGGAACATTCTACAGTAGCTATTTATACATTTAACTTTTTGGTATTACATTTCATTTATTAATTTCTCAGATTGAAACAAAAAAAAACCCTGCACAACTTCTAAAATCCTTTCAGTTTGGTAGTCAAAATCCCCAGAGTCAGAGTGAGGAGATCAGAGTCTGACTAACTCTAAACTCGGGGTTTCTCAGGATTCTGGAAATGTGGCTGTCCTCCTAGCTCTGAATGTGGTCACCTGGAAAATTAAGATTTGTTATCAGTGTACTGTTTAGTGGAAGGTGGGGGCAGAGTCCACTAGAATTAAGTCTTCCCATTACCTTCAGTTAACGGTAGACTGAACTTGGTACTAAAAGCCTTTTTTATTTTCCTTCTCCCAAACAGGTATCTCACTTATTAGTTAATTAAAGATGGCTGCTTTTCTGTGACTGTCAGACAGGTTATGTTGTTCAGAGTGGCAGACTGAGAAATGCGCATGTGATGGAGTTTATTTGGTTTTAAAAAGCTGTCATAGTCATGATGGAAGTTTTCATGGTGGTCTGTTATCTTTTCATCAGTAACCTCGAAAGTTGTCACCTAAACAAGCACGCAGAAATCTTGTGGCTTCAAAATTTCTATTCTCCAGTACTAATTAATCTCTCTGAGTAGTTTAAGACTTCTCACCTGTGTCTTGGGCATGGCGAAAGTTTATATTTGTTCTATGTATCAACCAACCAGTTAAACCACTAGAAAATAAAAATAAAATCCTGCAGAAGTTGGCAGTCATCTATGCAAAGAGACTTTAATCACCCATTTTGTACCTTCCATTGCTTACCGTAGCACTTGTAGTCCTGTGTGAACTTTGAGCTCTCTGGAAGATCAGAAAAACCTGCCCCTGTGAAGAACGTTGCCACAATTGTAGTTCAAAATGTCCAAGTTAATCAGAAAAGGGTTTCCTGAATTTAGACGCTCCCTTTTCCCCAGTAGTTCTTTCTTAAAAAAACAATTTCAGAAATAACTCTGTCCATGTGTTCTTGTCGCTTTAAGTTCTTGGCCAATGATACTATTTTTTTGTACAGGAGAAAGTGAGGACCAGCAAGAATGTTTTCCAATAAAGACGGAGAGTCTGGTTCCACATGGGTATTCTTTTATATGCCTAATGCAAATCTCTTGGTTTTGGTGCCTGATTAGTAGAGTTAAAAGTGAAATGAAATACATTTGTACTCACAGTAAATAAAATTAAAGCATAAATTGATGTAACCGTATATTTTAAAATGTTTGTGCTCATAGTGCCAGGCAGGCAGTCTGATCAGGATCACAGGAGCACAGGGCTGGAGACTTAAGGGGATCTCTGCAGTCAGCGAAGTGTGTCTTGATTCAGAATTGGAACTTTGACAATCAAGTGTTCATTTTCTGTATGAACAAGTTGATTGCTCTCTAGTGGTTTGGAAATAGAGGAATTTCATTAATTTTTCACTTTTCCAGATGTTTTTAGTGTCCTGTGTCTGTGCGTCCCCTCCTTTCTTTCTCCTTTCACATCTTTGTCTTCCCTCTTGGTATTTCCTGTCCCTGCCCAGCATCCCCTTCACATTTTCTGTTGATGGGTCTTTCTGTTAAATTAACCACTTGGCTAAAAGATATGTAAATCTCACAAAATTTAAGATTTTGCTGGATCACAAATCCCATCTCTCCACATTTATTTGGAGATTCTGTCGGACCTAGTGATTTTATAAGATCAGAAAGTTGTAGGTCAGAGTTCATGGTGCAGTTAAGCAAATGTAGCAGGGCTCCAGTGTTGGAGAAAAGATGTATTTGGGAGGAAGCTGTAATAGATTTGGTTTAGATAGATACAGTACATTTGTCAGAAGTTTAGGAAAGGTACTGGCTTGACTTATTTCATCACTACAATCACACTTCAGTTTTTACAGAGCTGTTCTCATTTGTCCCTAATAATTATCTCTCTCTCGCCTTTCTTTTTTTTTTTTTTTTTTTTCCCTTGAAACCTTCAAGGTAACAGGAAATCTGGTGATTCCAAGGCTGCCTGTTGGGCTAATTTAAGTATCATCTGGCAGAGCTTTGCAAAGCACCAGGAAGTAATTGAGAGTGGACGGAAACGTGGCCACCTTTAGTTGTGTACCTGTAACGGGCCTTGGCTGTGCTTTAAGTAAATAGTACCTCACCAGAAAGATGCAGAGAGAGGTGATAGGAAATTCTGCGTTATCAGAACTGAAAGAGATGATCTAGCATGACAGATTTTGGACCACTTCTAAACTGTATCTAAAAAGTAAAAGTCTTTCTCTCATAATTCAAGTTGTTAAAAAAAAAAAACACCCAAAGAAACAAAAAAAAACCAACCCAAAGCTAAACAAACAAGCAAAAACCCCTCACTTGATCACCTTAGAGAGAAGTTCATTAATAACAATTGATGTAAGCAATGAAAGCTGGAACACGTAAGATGCAACTTTGGGTATATATGTAGAAACCTGTGTGATGCTTCTCTCGGCTATTTTGATATTCCATTGGTACATGTACTTTACTGGAGTTGTTGCAGGTATGAACTGGAGATAGAATCCACTGCCAGCAGGCAACAGCAATAACTGTGGGACTTCCATTTTGTTTACCACCAAACTCGTACAGCAGATTGTTCAGAACAATTAAAAATTATTCTAATCTAATGTGACAAATTCAGCTAGGGTGATTGACACAAGGGCTTTGGATACAGCAAGTTTCCTTTGGAGAGTGTCAAACACCTGAATGAAAGTAACCCCTTAGATGCACAAACAACAGATTATTGTGAGAAATTCCCATTAAAATGTGTTCACAGGTTTCATAGGTGCAGCATATTGTGGTAGGTCTATGCCTTTAGAAAGATTGTATTTTGGTGTTCTACTTCCTTAAACTTTGATACTTTGCAGGTTTTGGAATGCTAGATTAGTATTTGCCTGAAAAAAATGTAAAATAATGTGTAACAGTAAGGGTAGCTTGTTACATCTGTAAGCACTGTCTGCTTTTAGTTCAATGGCCCTGAGGTAGGAATCCTTTATGAACTATAATAAACTTGCATGACGTTTATTTAAAACACTAAAATAACTGTACTGACTGGAATTTCCCCCCCCCCCCCCCCCCCCCCCCCCCCCCACTTCTAAACTCTTGGCCCTCTAGATTTTCCTTTGGGTATGTAAGTAGGACTGAGGACTTTTGCTGGAGGTTGATAATATTGTATTGCTAGATAGCTTTGTGTTTTTCTTTCAAAGACCTGTTCAGGAAAACTCAGGATGGCAGGAATATCTTAAAAATAATGCAAGGACTGGAAATAATGTGACTAAAATGTGAACATACAGTTCTGGAAAGCTCATACTTGGGGGAAGCTTTTTGTAGGTCAGAAAAAGCATCTGTGTTGGAAGAGTTCTGCTGACTTGATTTGCTTTTATATTCCAGGGTCTTTGACAGGGTTGTTACTATTTGAAAGTCTTAAAGAACTTAAACTGGAAGCTTCCCTGTGTCACTTCAGCTGCGTTTTGTTGCAGAATAAACTTAAGTTGCGTTTTGTTGCAGAATAAACTTAAGTCTTTAGTTTTTGCCCTAGGTTTGTTAAAAATTTCTTTTTACCATCCACTTCACTATCTAGCTGTAAATGTAAATTCAGGTTTCTTTCAGTTCATTGAGTAGGAGCCAACAAAGAGTCTTGCACAAAAAGATAAAATTAGGAAGTACTACTAAACGAAGATTGTTACTATGAAGTTAGTGCGAATTCACAGCATACTGTTACTGTCCGTGAAGTTTTGGGTTCTACTGGGAGATGAGGCTGAAATAACTGCATCGTGTTGTGTGGAACAGGTCACCTTTTCTTTTGAAAGCAAGCCCACTGACATAGCTAGTTAGGCTTATGCTCTTCTTATTTACAGACTAACGTGCTTGTGGAGGCTGTGCCTGGAGTGATTTTTGAGCCCTTGGTTGCGTGTGATGTTCTGTGTCTGCAGAGAATCTTGCAGGACCAGAGGCCTTGGGTATGGCGTTTAACATAGAAAGGCATAGGCTGGTATGGCTACAGACAGTTCTTGGTCACGCTTCTCCTTTAACTGGCATAGGTTGTATAAGAACTCAGTCTCAGCCAACAAAAAATGGTCCAGGAAGACATGCTATTACTGAACTTGCTTACCTAGGCAGTTTTCCCCCTGTATATTTCGGGATTTGTGCTAGCCACAGGAGGATTTCTATCAAGTTCAGAGTTGCAGAAGGGTTACTTAAGTATGTTCGCTTCATCTCAGGAGATATCTGACCTCTGGCAATCAGAGTGTGCTCAATGTGGTAGACCGTGGCAGAGAGGATTTTGAACAAACCAATAATCATGAATGTTAACAATTTAGTTGGTTTGGACTCCTTAAGTGTTTTTCTTGTTGTCTTGCTAGATGTAATTCAAGTGCAGTATGTGTCTCATTATGTTCGTCTGAGTAGTGAAAAATCCATTTAACCACCAGAAGAAATTCTAGGTTTCTCTGCTGAGTTTGTACTTCATGTGTATCTGTAGCTTGATCATCCTGTTTTTTAAGATAATTCATGTCAGTAAAATGGATGAAATTAGTCCATACGCAAAGACCTATAACTTTTTGTTGGCTAAGAATGTAGCTCTCCTAAGCAAATTCAGTTATTGCATCCGTGTGCTACAGTCTGTACCATTTACCATGGCTTTGCCTACCACTGAGATACAGTGAGATGCTTTTGGAATGATGGTATCAATTTGTACAGTAGCTTTGGGGTAGCTTCGGGTTTTTTAAGATCCGTATTCAATCGAAAGCATCTTTTAAAAACTTAAATACAGTCCACATTAAAGTAGCATTTCCTTCAAGAAGATCAGCAAAATGCTCAGCTGTGCACGTGATAGGTTTGTGTACCATTACAACTGAACGCTGCTGTTGAGACTGGAGGGGTGCTTTAAAAGTTGTCTGGCCACTTCCCCACGTGGTCAGGGGAAAGGTGCTCTTGAGAAGTCTACTCTCAGTTTGTGTGCCCTTCGCTCTACCTTCAGCTTATTGCAAATGTTGTAATTCTGGCTATCGTTCTGTAAGATGTGGCAGTAAAATGGCCGTTAATCCTGGAATCAACCCCGTCAGCTTTAGATGGGTACCCCGCCGTGTGAGTTGGGAAGCGAAGGTGGCAGGCCTGTGCCACTAGGCCTGTAGCTGCGCGAGCCTGACAGGTCACAGAGGTTTGGAGCGGAACGGGGATTTTTGACCATGTTTTGATACTTCAATATGCTTTTGGACTTGAGACCTTACCAGACCTCTGCTATGGCTCTTTCTACACCCAGTAACTTGATCTCTTCACATGGTACATGGTTTTATCAAGGAGCCCTTGCAGTGAAGGTCTGTTCTTTGTGGCATGGTTTCCTCCTGTACAGACTTTTCTTCTTGTAAAGCTTGGGAGGAGTTGGTGAAAGACCTGGACTGTACAAAAGCACAAAGGATTTACTCTTTGTTGAAAACGCTTGTCCATTGAACCGCATTTGTATGGATAAATACCACCCCGTTATGGTTTACAGAAGCAAAACAGAGGTGAAAAGTGATTCTTTACCAGGTTGTTTTTATCTTTTACCTTCCTGTATAAGCCACTGTGTTCATTTGTTATTTGTTGAAGAGAAGCCTTAGTTTTCCCCGAGAAAAGCAGAGAAGAGGAGAAATCTCAGAATATCTCTGGGCTCCCAGCATGTTAATATAGTCTTGGCAGCAGGATGCTGCTTCTGGCACTATTCCACCAAAAATCTGCTGTCTAGTAATCTGTTGTAATTCAGTCTGCTTGGAATTGCAGGGAGGATTGTTGAAAGAAGTGCTAAATGTATGCCACCTGCTCCCACGGTCGGGTGCTGTGAGTACTCAGTACGAAGAAGAAAATGCTATAGGGAGCAGTATTCACAGAAAGCATAGGATCGGTGGGCAAGCATTGCCAGTTCTTTTTTTAAATAATGCATGTGTTGTGTGTTTACCTCAGCGTGCTCTCTCCCTCTCTTTTTTAAAATGCACTTTGTTTTAAGAGAGGGTATACTCTGATTCTTTGTTCGATGCAGAAGATGTTCATTGCAATGAACCTGTTCCTTTTGGGTATGTTAGGCTTTTGAAACTCTGCAGCAACAGTAAAGATGGGCTGGAGCCTTGTAATAAATTGGAGAATGTAAGGAAGCCCAAAGACTTCCCTCTGCTGAGTGCTTATGAATGAGTACGTGACAGCTCTCTAGAGAAGATACTGCACCTTACTTTGGTCGCAGCACTGCATGTACAAGAAGGACTAATGAGCTAGAGTAGTCTACCATGGAAGCTGTACTCCAAGAAGAGATGAAGATGGAATTTTTCCAGAAAGTCCTTTAGTAGTTGTATAGGAGTGATGGAGATATCTCCAAGCAGATCTCGTGCTTTTTGTGCTAAGGGGCAGCAGGAGCTTTTTTTCTCTTAAGAGTGGAAGGTCTTGGACATGCAGGTTTAATGACCATTAGAAGCAAGCCCTTTAAGGTTGAAAATTTACTTTGGCAAATTGTTTTTTAGTGCAACAGAAATATTGAACAACTATCTATGTCCAGGTTAGGCTGTGTTGATGCATTGGGAATATTCTTAATTGGATTGTTTCATCCATCCAGTTGGGGGTGGGGAGGGGGAAATCTGAATTTAAAACAAAAGTTTAAACAGAAGGAAGAATATTGGAGCAGGGCATTTGGGTCCAGCTCCATTTTTTTGCAGTATAGTTAGAATTCTTATTGGGAGAGGAAGTAAGAGAAGTGACTTTGTAGGTGTGTCATTGTTAGCTTGGTGTACAGACAGAACACTTTGCCTCTGTTCCGTGCAGTGTATAACAATCACGTTATCTCACCGAATGCTGGATTTTGCAGATACAGTCTAGAGAGCGAGGCCAAGCCAGCCTGCTAAAGCAGCACCCGCATTCCAGCGGCTAGTGCAGATCATGTGATGGATGTTATAACCCAGGTAAAATGTTAATCACTAAACTTGGCACAGTTGAAGCTTTTAATCTTTTATTGTAGTTTTCTAGGGAGAGGCAAGTTATGGACAACAGCCCAGAAAAACTGAAGAAGGAGTTAGAGGAAGAACTACAGCTAAGCAGTGAAGACTTGCGTAGCCATGCCTGGTACCATGGACGTATTCCTCGGCAGGTACGTGCCAAATCTGCTTTGAGATTTATAGACAAGCAGAGGTGCACTAAAGTACTATACACACCTCTGATATCTGCATTAACTCTGTAGAAATGTAACGCTTGTTTGTGTGAAAGCTATGGTATTTATCACAGCTTGGCATAAAACAAGGTTGAGGAGGGGTTCAGGGCAGACACTGGTGGAAAAATACAGGTATTTCAGGACTTGTGTTCACTGAATAAAGGTGGAACTGGAATTTAAGTTTTATTTGAGAATGCTTTCCCCACATATTGGTCAGACAGGCTGACATTAATTTGGTTCAGTATTCTTAACTGAAGTGAAAGTGTTCTTATTTTCTTCCTTGAATTTGGGGGAGGAAAAAAACAACCACAACAAAATCTGTGCAGAAACGTAATTTTGATCCTTACAGATGTAGTTACGAACGAGCTCACACTGTCGCTGGGTTGGAGCATAGGTTCCCGGAGCAGCTGGAGCTCCCCTGCGGACCTGCCTCCGCAGAGCCCCGGCTGCCCTTCACCGGGCCAGGGCAGGCACAGCAGCCGTGTGCGCTGGCTGAAGGTTAACTGCTAGATGTGCAATTTATCATATCAAAGGACTAACTCAAAACAGAAAAACAGGGTTTCTCTGACTCTTCTAGTACAGTGCAGTATTCACAAAGAATAAAAAATGAAAGCTTCTGTCACTTCAGGTAATAACGAAGGACAGTTTCTGGGGTCCTGTAGTAGTAGCTTCTAAACTTCAGTGTGATTGTCTATTCAGATGCTTTAAACTCTAAAATCCGGAGTCATTGCTTTCCCTTCATGCCTTCTTTTCTATTGGTGAACTAGAAGAAATATATATGCAAGGGTGGGTCATGCTGCTAGGCATTTTCCAAAAAGCGCCTCCAGCTCTGTGCTATGGGATGAGCTATTAATTTTAGAACTGAAGACATTGTTTTTCTACCACACTTCATGCTTTGCTTTGTATTTCTTGCTTTGTCTGTCCTCCCAGAGCAGCCAAATTAAGTCCTATGTTTAAGAATATTTTGTTGCAATGTGCTGTTTGACTACTTGTTTTCCGATTCTGAAAGCATATTTTTTTTTTATAATTTGTTTTTTCTCAAAGGTGGCAGAAAGCCTGGTTCAGAGGGATGGAGATTTTCTGATTAGGGATTCTCTCTCGAGTCCTGGGAACTTTGTTCTTACCTGTCAGTGGAAAAATACCTCTCAGCATTTTAAAATCAACAGAACAGTTCTAAGACTCAATGAAGCCTACTGCCGTGTTCAGTATCAGTTTGAACTTGAAAGTTTCGACAGTATCCCCGGCTTAGTTAGATACTATGTTGGGAATCGCACACCAATATCAAAGCAGAGCGGAGCAATTATTTTTCAACCGATCAACAGGACCGTGCCTCTCAGATGTCTAGAAGAAAAGTATGGTGTAACTCCAGTCCGACAGAGAGAGTCAGGTATCCCCGAAGGAAAAACAGAAACTGCAAAAAGGTTGAGCCTTGGTGTATCCAGCATGCAGTCCCCGGAGCAGAGCATACCCAGAGGAAATCTTCTGAGGTACTTTAATTTTGCTGTTCTTATGGAGGGAAATGAGGTAACTATCAGCCCCTGCTGTAGGTGATGTGAATTTTGACTCTAATTTTAGATGGAAGACTAGCTTGAGGCGTGTTTTAGGCCCTGAAAAATCCTTTGCTAAAAATCAGCAAATCCACAGAGCAAGAGCAAATGTAGACTCTTGGAAGCACAACAGTGGTGCAGCTTGTTCTGCAGCAACTTGGCAAGTTCTGACTATTATGAGATGAAGGATTAAAATAAAATCTTGCTGCTGTCCCAGAGAGGTCTGTCTTTCCATATTTGACTTCTGCAATAGAAATACCGTGTGGAATAATGGATCCTAATTTCAGTGTCCAAATCTAATGTTTGATTAAAAATTCTCAACATTCAAAGAAACACCCTCGCAAATGCTGCAGGGTCACATATGTTATCGCCCATTTCATTGCTACCACAACAGCATCAAGTACCTTTTATTCTTATAAGCTGCCCAAGTGGAAGGTCAATGATCCTTGCCCTGGTTATGATATGTTCTGGCAATTAGGTACGTGTGTTAAGAGTGTTGCATATATTGACATGTTTTTGTTTGCATTGTTGTTTTCCCTAGAAACAAAGAAAAAAGTGGTAGCCAGCCAGCTAGTTTGGATCACGTTCTGGAGAAAAGATTCCCTTTGAAGGCTCACCAGTCGGAGAGCTATCTGCTGATAGGTATGTTTTGTAATTAAATGTTTTGTGCTTATAGAAGTGCCCAGGTGCTCTGTTGCACTTCAGACCAGAGTGAGTCTGTTGAGTGTTCAGAGTACCGTGTATACAGTTATATTTAATGGCCAGTGTCAGCTGTGTTAGCACACTACTGCTCTTTAAGCCATTGGGACAGTTTTTTATTTACAATGCACCAGCTGGCCGAGTACCTTAGCACACAGCAGGCTTCCACACCAAAAAAATGTCAGCTGCAGTTGGCTTCACTGCCCCTTTTGACAAAATATTACCTTTCCTGCTTCACAAGAACTGCCTTGTTTCACTCCTGTCATTCTGACAGAAGTCTAAGTAGAAGCCGTGCTTCATGGAAATCATGGTAACTGCTTTTTTTTTCTTGGTAAATTATGCAGATGTGGCAGTGTTCCTCACCAGGAGAAAAGCACTACCACGGCTTTTGTACTCACTTCTGTCCATCCTTTTCTCCCCATTTCTCTTCCCCCCTGGCCCCCATCCTTTTTACTTTTCATTCCTTTTGCTGCTGTCTGGTTCCATAGCCCTCTTATTGTCTTCCTCCAGCAATACAGGGTGTACCAACACTTGTTGGTTGTTGACCATAGCTTTTTCTTTCTCACATTTTTCAGAGGTTTAAGTAATCGTTTCCAAACTAGCATACTGTGTAAGGAAGCTTGCAGTGATGCATCTGTTCCCATGTGTTTGACTTCTAAGGCTGCTAGTTATTTTGAATACAGTAGCTGTTAAAACTTAGAGTGTTTATTGTGGAAAGACTTCTCAAGACAAAGATAATATTAAGTATTTGTATAGTGAGACTGTACTTTGGTAGAAAGGGTGTGCTCCCGTGTTTAACAGTGGGAGGGACAGACATTTGTAAAACAAGTTTCTGGCCATCTGCAGTTGAATTGATTATTTTATTCAAATCCATGGCTGCAAAAACTTTTCTTTTGGTACCGTAACGGTTAACGTGAAGAGTACTGCTGTGCCTTTTGCCATGGGGTCCTTCAAGCAGGTTCTGGTACCATACTGCTTATGAGTGGCGACAGGCTGCGATTTGCGGATTTTGTTGTCTGCGTGAATTGATAGCCAGCTGGAAACAAGCAGTGAAGCCCACATGATGCTACTGGCCGCTTCGCTGTAGACACCTGCAAAGGCACTGGGAACTGGAGATCGGGAATGTCCAATATAGGGCTCAGTCCTGTATTGGATGCCGAGGTTTGCATATGCAGTGAGTACAGGATGAGGCATAAATACACACAAGTGTATGGATGTGTTTCTCCAGCTCTTCAAGTCAGCCACTGTTTAGCAAAAAGATTAGCATCCCTGAAATTCATTCCTTCCATACCTATTGCAGGTTCAGGCTTGACTTCGGGAAGTTTTTTCTTTCATCTCAAACTTGTCATTCTCAGAAATGACTCATCTTTTATGTGGTGTGGCTGGAAGTTTCTGTTTTTATAGCCTCGATCAGGTTACAAAGGAACCTCCTATTCCAAGCCATGGAGACTATCCAGCACTGACAGTATAGCTTATGTATGCAGCAGGGACTGGAATTTTTGTCAGCGTTACCACAGAATAATATTATGGTGCAGCTGTTCTGTGTATTTGGGATTTCAGGAAGATCAGCAAGTGAATGGAATTTGCTGGCTAGTTTGTTCCACAAAATATAATTTCATATACGTTTTTGTCAGTGAATAATTGACATGATCTGACCATTATTTTCCTCAGCAAGTAGCATTAAGAGATGAACCCTGGGACAGGCATCAGGATTGGTGTATGTTTTGACCTTCCAAAATACCATTTTCCCGTGCAGGTTCAAGACATCCACCTCGATCACCTCAAGCAGATGCAGACTCCTGTCCAAGCTCTCCTGCGTTTAGAACAGGCAGTGAACCTTCTCTAAGCCCCACCATTGCTCAGAAAGTCACCTCTGAGTCACAAGTAGGGGAAGCTCTTAGAGGATCAGACAGTCAGCTCTGTCCGAAGCCTCCACCTAAACCCAGCAAAGCATCCCTGATAAAGCCCCCAGATTCTCCTTCGGCTTTCCACAGTTCAGAAGGACACTATTGTGAACTAAGCCCTGCCAGAGATCCTGCAGCAACTAAACATTTAGGTCAGAAAAACAGCTACGTGGAACATCTGACACGGAAGGAGAGGGGAACACACTCATTCAGGAACTCTGAAACAAACTATTTGATCCTGGAAGATGACCCTACAATGAACTCTGCAGATCCTTTACAAGCTTCAGCTGAGGTGGCGGAAGGGGACAGCATCTTTTCTGCACCTGTTTTTGAGATGGTGTCCAGTTTTAAACCGAATGATTTTGAATCCAAATTACTTCCTCCTGAAAACAAGCCATTGGAAACATCCATGTTAAGAAGAGTCAAAGAGCTTTTCACCAACAACAACCCAAAGATTATTGCACAGCACATTCTTAGAATGGACTGCAAGGTAAAAAAGATAAATTAAGAATTTCTTGCCTTTTATTTTATATTGTGCAAGTTTAGGCTTCTTAAAGAACTGATTTGAAGAGATTAATGGGTAGATTTGCAGCTAATGTAATAAATGAATTGCTTGCAGGAATTTTTAGGGTTGAGTTTGTTCCCCCCTGCCCCCATTTGAAGAACAAGCATGTTAACAGACTCTACAAACTAAAGGTCTCCCACCATCCTTGACTTCAGACTCAGATTCTCAGTGTTCCATACATCTTTTTAATCTCTTATCAGTTGCTGTGTATCTGTGATTCAGCCTTTCTTCTGTACTGGGGGAAGAGCTGTGGGAAGAACTACTCGTGCCAGGAAATAGCTAGTTAGCTTACAAGGGCAGACAGGAGACCGACATCACCTGGCTGCCATACTGCTGGCCATAATATACGGTGTTCCATGGAACTAAATATATTTAAACTTCTAAAATTAGCTGCCCGTCTAATCTTTGTCCGAGTCTCTTACAGCTGGGTAGGTGGCATGGGAAAACAGCTCACAATGCTCCTGCATTTCTCTGTATTGCTAGTGGAATTGTTTAGAAGGATGTAGAAATACAAAATACTTTGGACAGTGCAGACTTCATTCAGCTGATAGGGCTTGGAGATCAGCTGTTGAATCAGAAATGTGGAAGCACAGGAAAGGTCGTCTCCCCATGAGGTGATGACTTTGTGCAATAGAAGAAATGCCGCTGCAGTTGCAGCTGCACTACTTTGCTGTACCTGCCACAGAGCAGCTGCAGGAGCCAGGTGTCACGGGGCCACACGGGGCTACTTACTGGGCAACTCCATCGCAGATAGGGAAGCGAGGGACGGTGGTGCTCCAGAAGAAACGTGTGGGGAGCACTCTGCTAGTGCTGCTGCACCGATGCACACGTGGGTCTGGGAAGGGGGCAGCTCCCTGGCGCGGCAGCAGGATGAGCGCGTGTGCGAGTGCAAACAGCAAACACAGCTTCTCTCCTCAGTAGCAGGGCTGGCTGCTGCCCAGGGAGGCTTCGTGCAGACACGGTGACTCAGGAAATCTCAGCTCCACTCTGCTTGGTCTTTTCACAAGTGACAGACCGTGGCGTCTTTACTATGGTTCCTGGAGTAGTAAGAGTGTTCTGTGACATTTTAGTTTCAGCATTCACCTCAACCTAGTAACAATAACCAGAATGACTTTTAATATATTGTTGAAGAGTACGTTGCTTGAAGGCATAGGATATGCATGCCTTACAGAAGTAGTAAGCGTATTTATATATCTATAAAAAAGTCAATTAGCTCATTATTAGTCTACTTATTTTAAGTCCTATAAACTTTGGAATGGGCCCAAGGAAACTGGCCTGCTGGAAGTGTGGGAGCCTGTACAATTAAGTCACTGGAGTGTTTTACAGAAACAGAATTTGGATTTTGGAACAGGAATAGTAGCTAGCTGGGACATTAAGAGAAATCTATTTTATCTGTATCTCGTGCTGCTGAGAGGCAGTGACTGTCATTCGTTGGTAACTGGTTGCATCCGACTGCACTGATAAGAACTGCATGATACAATGAGATTGGCATGTGAACTGGGCCAGAATAAATGCTTCCTACGGAGATCTGTGATAAGGCTAAAGTTCATACGTCTTCTGTGGCATCAGTAGCCCAGTTCACCTTTTAAATAATGACATTTCTAATAATGAAAGCAGCACCCATATGGTAAGTGATAGAGTATCTGCCACTTGCATGCCTGAGAGGGCTCTTTGTGAGGAAGGCGTAGCAATCGGCGTCTCCAGGGGCTTCGCATCCCTCCTGTGTCTCTACGAGTGAAACAGGTTTCTCTGCAGTGCTGGATTTTGTACCGGTGAGGCTTGTTGTGTGGCCTAGATTGCTTTCATCTCTTCATAACCGAGAAAGCCTGCTGATGGGTGTATCAGAAAACAGCACGCAGATTGGTAAATGTGTCATACGGGCCTTAAACGAGCAGGTAATCTCACATTACCATATTAATGTGGTTTTGCTTAGAATTAGCATATATAATTGTTATTGATATAAGCATGAGCTAATACTGTACGTTTAAAAAGGAAAGACAAATTGGTGAGGGTGTCAGCTTTCACATACCAACTTCATTAAGTGCTCAGCATTCAGTGTCCTCCTTAAAGTGTTTTTATTAATTAATCCTTATGAGGACATTGTGGTATAATCCAAAAACATTCTGAGCAGTTGTCTCTTCAGAAATGAAGGCGGCGAAGCGAGTTTGTACATCTTTAAGGCCAGAGTGCACCACCCTGACGATGGTCAGGCCACGAGAGCACATTTCCTGGAGCTTGTGTATGAATCTTCTTCTGGAAGTGGAGAGCAGAAGCTCAACGAAGCACTTTGGTCACACCTGTTACATGTTTTCTGATGGCTGAATCATGCAAAAACCCCTCCCACTTTATTGGTTTCTTTCTGTAAGGCGCTGCATGCGCCTAGGTTCAGTTTCTCTTAATGACTGTATTCTAATGTTGCATGCTGTGCACTTGGCTTTGTAGCCCCTGCACTAACCTGGAGGACTTCTATGTGGCTAGGGTTGGTTGGTTGAAGTTGGTTTCAAAACTTGTGCGCTTTTGCACTTGACAGGTGGCGAGGATACTAGAAGTTTCTGAAGAAATGAGGAGGATTATGGGAGTGAACTCTGGTCTGGAACTGATTACCTTGCCTTACGGACATCAGCTGCGCCTTGACCTCATTGAAAGGTGAATGTTCCTGTTACTCATTTCCAGGGCAGATGGCCAGGAGATCAGAGCATTGCTATGCTGCACTCCAGATTTCCTCAAAGAATGCTCTCCTGCACGTCTTCTGAATTCATGTCTACAGAAGATAATTTAGTGAGGTGGCATATTAACTTTTTTTGCACAGGAAAAATTCCTTAAGGTCATGGGGCAACTCCATGCATGTAACATAGGAAAAGGGGAACTGTAATGAAAGCAGGGTCCTTGGAGCTGCTGAACACTTGTTAAGTAAACAGGTAAACTGAAGTTCAGGGGACCTATAATGTAGCTGAGCATTTAAGTGTGTGTCGAAGAGACTGAAGGTAGCAGCCTCCTGCAAGTGGGGAAGAGGCTAGAGGATCTACTAAAGTAAAAAATCATTAGCAAAGCTTTCTGTACGAGTTAAGGGGGGAACAATTAAGGTCTTCTATCTCTGATCTAGTTTTTCTGATTCAGATTTCAGTAGTTGTGTTGCTGAAATTTAGGGGGAAGGCCCCAGGATTTGAATGTGGAGGACAAAGGAAACTGGGGCAATTTTCCTGGAAGTGTTCGTACATTTGTTGCTTGAGCAGAATTTTGTACAGTAGTAATATCCTAAGAAAATTTATTAAATTCAAAGCCAGTATCTATTCCATATAATTCCATTACTGCTTTTGATACAGAGATGTTAGTAAGTTCGCTGCGTGCACAAAGATATTGAAATACAACTTTGAATTGATCTCCTCTGAATGAGTGTACAGCATAATGTATTATTAAATGTCATAATTTGTAACCAGGAGTGTGAATTGTTTCACTTACAGGCACAATACCATGGCGATAGGCATAGCTGTGGATATCTTGGG
The DNA here is from genome assembly GCF_023634085.1 of Falco cherrug. Taxonomy (NCBI): domain Eukaryota; kingdom Metazoa; phylum Chordata; class Aves; order Falconiformes; family Falconidae; genus Falco; species Falco cherrug. The sequence continues at coordinate 16,310,937 of NC_073708.1, forward strand.
TTGCACAGGAAGTCTAGAAGATAGAACAGCAACATTAAACAGGATCATCCAGGTCGCAGTGGAGCTGAAGGACTCGCTGGGAGACTTCTATGCATTTTCTGCCATTATGAAAGCACTGGAAATGCCACAGGTAAGTATCTGTTTCTCTTTATGTTGCAAAATATGGAGGAGTTTGATGGTTTAATTTATGCAGTTTCTTCAAGACGAAAGAGATCAGCAGAACAGGAACTTCATCACTGGCAGTGTACTCTTCCTGTGGACGGCTATGGAGACAGTAACGGGTATTCTCTATTTTGTCTGAACAGGTCACTCGGTTAGAACAAACCTGGACCTCTCTAAGGCATCATTATACCCAAACTGCCATTACGTATGAAAAACAGCTGAAGCCATTTAGCAAAGCTTTGCATGAAGGACAAGATGAGTGGAATAGTGAGTATGAGTGACACTGGTTTCTGTTTAGCCTTTTAACTCTCCCACTCCTCATTTATTGCGTAGGGAAATGAGAGAGCTGTTTCAGTAACCGTGCATCACATGTTAAAAGGACTGTGTAAACTTGTATAAATGCAGTGTAAGACAATGAAAGAGAAGGCAACACTCTGCCAGCCAAATATCAGCGTGTGCTGGTGTGCACGTACCCATGCACAACAGAAGATCCTTCCCAAACCCATGCTCCCTTTTTGTGGAGCTGAAACACTCCATCATCTTGCCTCAAGGACAGGAAAAAAAATCATCTTCCTCAGAGCAGAGTTACTTCTGGCAGATCTGCTTTTTTATCTGCTTTGCCTGTTGATCAGAGGATGAATCCTCCAGTACAAAGAACAGGTTAGTCAGATACTTCCTCTGACCACATCAGGTGCTCCTGCATCAGATGCTTTGCAGCTGTAGTCTCCAAAAGAAGGGTGCAAGGTGGAGAGAATGGGTGGGGATGGAAGACTTTTTAGCCTCTCAGAATTTACTGGAATGACCCAGATATTAAATGTGTTTAAAATCTTTATGCCACTGACTTGTAATTCAGCAGAGCCTTCTCCTGTAGCAAATAGTTTTCCAACACTGATTTGTCTTGGCCTTCTCCCCCAACTAGTTAGTTGGAAACCGGTAGGACAGGTATATCTGAGGTAAGCTGTTAATCTGAAAGATGGAAGACAAATAGTAGTTTTCAGCTTGGAAAAGAACACTGCAGCTACACTACCTCCTTCAGGTAGCAGGTTTTCTTAATGTCTGATGATCTGTTTTGTTTGTTACTCTCTATCCCAGAGACCAGCAGCGTTCAACAGACCAACGTAACAGTGCCACTGCTGATGCCTCTCATTACCCTGATGGAGCGACAAGCTGTTGTTTTTGAAGGCATGGACCTGTGGGAAAACAGTGACCAGAGCTGTGAAATAATGCTCAAACACTTGGCTGCGGCCCGTCGGATAGCACAGAATGCAGAAATGTACAGCCTGACCGCAGAACGCATGCTGGAAGGTAAGCAGCACCAGCAGGCAAAACCGCTGCACGTCAACAGAAAGTGTGGGTTATGGCTGAAGAATAAGATCTCTTAAGTGCCACTGAAAGTCAGTGCAAGAAATTCTTGCCCCGTTTCGTGGGAGCTGAGAGAGTGGCAAATGTCCTGCAGGAAACTCAGCCTGAGGACAACGTCAATATTCTTTAAAAGCAGACAGTAAATTATTTGTCACTACAGTTCTCCAGTGAGCAACAAGCATACACTTTTGCTAAACATACTCCCGACTCCATACATTGACCCCTCTAGCAACTGAACAGAAGTACAGTAAGCAACAAGGATAAATTCCTGTCTTCTGTTTAAATATTTTTCTCTGGTTTTTGCTAATAAAACACCAGCCCTCATAATAAGATTCTTTACAGCAGTCAAGATCAACATCGAGATCTTGACAGCTTGCAGCCAGGAAGCAGCAACATACTTTAAGCTTGCAGTGAAAAAGTTGAGGGGAGAGAAATACAGGTATTTCTGCAGGCAGCATGTATACATCAGTAATTCTATTTAAGTTTGGGTTGTAATGACAATTCTAGACCGTTAGACTTGAGCAAAGGATCGCCCATCCCAGTGTCCCTAAAGCCATTTGTGTGCTATTAGGAAGTCACAGATGGAAAGGATTTTCACTGTTTACTTGTTAAAATCATTGTGCAAAAGAAACCCAGCAGACTAAGCTTATCTTTTTTGGAGGGTTGGAGAGAGTACAGTTGAAGTGCCATTTCTTCTGAATAAAAAACTTGCCTGATGCTGATATTGTGGGATTCTTCTTGCTTACTAGGTTTCCAGCCAGATGAAGAGATGAGTGAAATCTTCAAGACAGAATTTCAAATGAGATTGCTCTGGGGCAGCAAAGGAGCACAAGTTAATCAAAATGAAAGATACGAGAAATTCAGCCAGATTTTAACTGCACTTTCCCGAAAACTGGAACCTCCTCTAGTGAAGCAGGTGGAACAATTAAGTATATAGGACTTTCTAAACACTATTTAAATTATATACTTGAAATAACCTTAGCTTTCTCTTGGCAATTTGATACTGCACAAACTTCTTGCATTTCACAAGATGTTTAGAACTTTTAACTGCACAATGCACACTTGTTTTAAAACTACTGATTTCTAAACAAATTATTTATTTACTGTGTCACCATGTCATTTAATGATCCCCTTAAACAGTTAGGTTATCCCTGTAAGATAGTCTTACAGCTTTTTGTATTTCCCCAGAATTGCAATGTTTTGATAATGCCTAGGAGTAAGGGCATTGGCATCTTAATATTAAAATGAAGCAAACAGTGTATATAAAATGATAGATTCAGTATGTGACATTGCAGAAAATTTGTTGTACAATATTCCTTTAATGAATATAAAACATTGTACATAGAATTGTGAATTAAAGTGTATCTTTATGCAAAATAGTTTGCATATTTGCAGGTTGCAGAAATGATCCTGTATCTGTGACCACAACAGAAGGCTCAAATATCCCAGGCACCTATGAAAGTAGAAAATTAGTTCTATATGTGTTGGGACAACTTACGGTTGGTTTTTTTTTAAGACAACATCTGTAGTACTTTGGCTTTTGCTGGAATCTGCGCAACAGCTACGGTGCCAGGAATGAATGATGAAATGGCAAGAACAAACAATCCAGAGAATTAAAATGCTTTCAGATATGAGTAAATGTGGGTGTACGTATATATTAAAACTTGCTTCATTTACTGAGGTGAATCACTGTGGTAAGTAGTATTTTTTTTTCCTTTGGATGAAGGCAAAGCATAAGCTGTTAGCGCTTTTCATAGGAAACCAGCGTGCATGGTGTTGAGCAGCAAAGTCCACTTTGTCACACACAGAATTGGTGTACAAGCGTTATCCTCAGAAGTTGTATGAATTTTTAAGCAAGAACTATGATTAGAGCTGCACGTATTCGTTGTCAGTAAGCCTATTTCTGCAGTGAGATGGTATTTACAGCATTTGAAAGTATTTGAGCAAGCTAATGACAAAACCAACACGGTAGTATCTGCTCCACCCATCTACAACCATCGCAGAGGTGCTGCCACCGTAAGAAGAGGTAAGTCTCTTTGTCTTTCTTAACAGAAGACAATCAGGGAAGCTAATTATTTAGACCATGAAAAGATTTTTTTTATTCCAGGAAAATATTCTCAACAGAGAACACTATCTTTAAACAAAGCATTTAACATTTAGGAAATCAACATGTGCACAAAAAGGATTAAAAATTACTGGAAAATGTAAGATTCTTTAAGACAACTCACATTCAGAATTTTAGAATAAGTGACTTATAACTAGCTGTGCAAGTACAAATGTTTTTTTTTCCTATGTTTAATAACCCTCATACAAGTTGCACTATCCCTCATGAAAGCAACCTGCCTCCAAAGGAAGCAAATCCTGGTTTCAGAAAAACAAAAACAGTAGCGTGACAAGAACATTTAGTCCTTTACCAGGAAGTGTTATTACTGACCTGCAAGGCTGTTAGCCAGGCAAACCGCAGGCCCTTTAGCAGAAAATACACAGATCACATTTCCTCCTTTTCTCTAACTTTTTAAAATAAAAAAGCACTAGATAAAAAAAAAAAAAACAAACCAAAAAAACCAACCCCAAAACCAAAAAAACCAACCCCCCCAACAAAAAAAAGCCCACCAAACCCCCAAAATACCCCAAACCCAAAAAACTACCTAAGTAGTTTCGTCAGTATTGAGTAATGTCACATTATTATATAAATAACCCTGTATACAAGCTCCAAAAATCTAAAATTTAGAGTTTAATAGCCCCCATAATACACTAGGTCAAGCTGTGTAATAGTGGTATACATAACAAAAGGAATAAACCTCTACACGAGTCACTCAAATTCAGATTTACTTGTAGTACAGTTCCTAATAACACTGAAATGAAAAAGAATCCAGCACCGCTGCATCCAAATATTGCTTCAGACCCCAGAAAAACAGGATGTTTTGATTATTATTTCATTTCCCCAAACAGCAGGTGGCTGGGTTGACAAGCTTGCTTGATACAAGTATCCCTCCCCCCAACATTTCCAGTCTAATTCTTATCACCCTATTAAATCAGATATGATGTACTTATTAATAGGACCACAAATGGGAGGCAAGACAACATAAGCCATAGGGGCACTGCAGACAACTATATTTACACGTATAAACATATGCAAATTTCAATTGTTTACAAGTAAAAGTGCACATAGATCATTACGAAGTATCACTTGAATTTCAACTGGTCCATACAATGAAGCATCACCCAGAAATGGACTAGCACTGCAGTAATTAAAATTGGAACTTCATAGTGAAAAACTAAAAGACAGTTTCCATAAAAATATTTAAAAAAAATATTGAAGTCAAATGAAGAGATACACGTTTCAATGTATAAAATTCACGATGCACCATGTATCCAGTAAAGTAGAGCTCTAGAAAACACCTACCGTGGCTACCTCAGCAGCTGCAGCGCTGTGAAAAGAGCTGAGACACAAAGCCCTTTGTGGGATACTGTAAGTGGTAGTGTTGGCAAACAACAGGTTTAGGCACTCTAGTTTAAGGCAGCATTTGAATGGCAAGTGGTTGACTTCTGAAAACAGTCATTAGCTTGCAGTGGTGAATCTCTGTGGTGGTGGTTCTGTTCCAGGTTTTCAGTGCTCCCAACAGGTTACTGAAGTGCCGAAGATGGACCACAGTTCTAGGAGTTTCTCTCGATTGCATTGTAGGCTAGAGCTGAGATGGATCATTTCCCCAAATCAACACAAACACGTTACGGTCTCTTATCAGTTATGCCAAAAACTGGAATGTAATGATGGTTGCAGTGGTATAGTTATAGCAGCATACATGGATACTGGGATGAAACTCTAGTGCTGAAGATACTTAAAGAAAATGATTTGTTACAAAATAAGACAAGCAATGATGGCAAAGTGTTACGCAGACACGCCTGACTGGCCTAGGCATGCAGGAGGTTAACGGCGAGCATGGAGGTGGCACAGGCAGACTGACAACTGACACATGGTTCTAAATGACCGCCAATTAAAATGAGTTGGAAAGGAGCGTAACTGGGATAACCAAAACACAGCACAAGCTAAAAACCAGTTTGTGCATCTGGGACAACCTAGGACAATAAAAACAAAGCAATTTTAGGAGCAGTAGCCTTTTAACTCTGGTAATGGAACTCTATATTTTCCTGCACAAATGGAAGAATTTGTAATACATCTTTACCTATGTATGGAGATGCTAAGATGTTAGTGACTAAATGTATGTCTGCATGCATTCATGCAACTAGCTTTTCCCCTTGGGCCTCCCCGTCTAGTACCCCACCCCCACCCACCCCCCAGCAGCTGCATGTAACCTCCTTCAAGATCTCGCCCATTTTCTCAGAAACCCGCTTCAGGAACCTGCAGTCCAAGAGGAAAAAGAAAAGAACAAAGTTACTGAAGGCCTTTAGAAGACAGAGAAGCGTGCTCAGTTCTAACAGGCCATTCTCGGTGGCTGTACATTAGCTTTGTACCTAATTCCACAAACTCATTAGAAACACGGGCCACAACTTTTAGATCAGCTGTTTTTCTAGTCATCAAGTAGTGCAACGCAGCTTCCAATCCTCAGTGATTTAACAGTGAGGGGAATTACTGTACATTTAAGACCTCGATTTCAAACTAAACATGACGCAATTCAACGACTTAGCTTACAGGCACAGATTAAGAATATGGAAATCATTCCCTTTTCACAGGTCTCAGTAAAACATCAAGCATTGCACGTGATCTCTTTTTTTTGTTTGTTCAGGGTGCCTAGAGTTAAAACAAAACGACGAAGCTGTGTCCAATACACAACGTTCTACATTACAGGTACTAAAAAGGAAGGAGAGGCAGGTCAGCAGACTTTCTGTCCTTAATCATAATGTTTTTTCCTGAGTGTTTTTGTTGAGCTTTCAGAATCAGAAAACATTTTCCTGTTTAAGAAGTGAAAGCTGCCAAGTATTTGCTAAGGAAGGAAATTAATAATTTTCAGTAACTGAGTTCAGTTAGTTATTAGAGGAAAAAACCCTCTGTTTTAAGCATGTAGTTTAAGTCATAAAAGTGGGAACAGTAAATCTTAAAGAGATTTATCTTTAAAACTAAGTATTTTTTTCAGTTCTCTATAAAACCAAGGTATTCTATAGAACAAGCAAGAATCTTGGTCTTTTCCAGTTTAATAGCTGAATGGAATTTAGTGCTTTGTAAAGCAGAAGCACCTAGATCAGTTAAACAAAGAAGATACTGGTCAAAATTACAGACCAGTGTCAGATGCATAATTTAATGTGGTCATCTCTGAAAAAAACTATAGCAAACTCACATTGCAAACAACAGACTATTGCTGACTTCTGACATTCTAATGCTTTCCGTGAACCTGTGTAACTTCCTGGTTTTTCTGCTATTTTCCCTGGGGAATGTACAACCGAAAGCTGCCAGTTTACTGTTAGATATAGGTTACTGCACCTTTGCTGTTTTTCTCTAGCGTTACATCTATATATGATGTTGGCACATAGCCTTCCTCTCCGTTATGTCTTCGAGCTCTCGTCCACCCATCTCCTTTGTCCTCCTCGATGATGTACAAAATTTCTCCTTCTTTCATTGCTAGAGTGCCTTCATTGTGACCTGGGAAAAACGAGGCAAAGAAGGCTCAATGTTCCGACAGAATTTCAAGTCATCTTTTTCCCAGGGCATAGTTTCCAGATTGTATATAAACAGGAAGAACGAAAAATCTGTGCACGAGAACATATGGTCAGACAGGCTTACAGACAAAAGCCTAGCCCAATCTGCAAAGCTAAATATTTGCCAATAGCTGTGCGAGTATTTATCTTAAAACAGCACAGAAGTACCGCCCATGAATTCAAGTGACTTATAAAGTATTTCCACTGATCTTAAAAGCAACTAGTTGCTCATACAGTTCATTTACTTGAAGTCATTTTACCTGTCTTCTCTAGAACAAACAATCCATGCTGTATAGTCAAGGAATCACCGTGCATGTTGTTAACCTTACCATCAAACGGATATATGGCCTTGCAATGTCCTATAGCTGGTAATGGATCGTCATCTTCAAACTCATCGTCAAACTCATTGGGATGTGCATGTTGCTGTGGCGGGCCTCGCACTTCCTGGTTTGCATCATCCGTGTAACTCCCTTCGGGGCTGAAACGCAATGATTGCGGTGTGAGGACGCTCCAGAGTTCCTGGCTCTAAAACTCAGAACATCCGTGGATATCGCTCCGGCAACGCCTGTGAGCAGGTTTTATATTCACTGCTGGAGGTAACAGTCTGAAAACACTGATCTAGCAAAGGCCTCACTGAACTCTGCTACAAAAACAAACACAAATTTGACATACCTGTCTCCGTAGAAGACTGGTGAGCTTTATGCAACAGAGTAAGACAGTTCTAAAAGGCACTGCTGTTTAGGGTGTTTCAGTTAGACTCGCCATTTTTTTTTACGTTACCATAATGACATGAAGTGACCTCTAGGATTCGAAACCAGTAAGATTTTCCTTTAGAAGGACATACACTTTCAGAGGATAAGTAACAACCATCACCAACTGCTAACTATCAAATAGACATACTGAGTCTAGCTTAGGAAAAGCAGTAGAGACAGAATAGTGACCTCTCTCTGCCCTGTGTTACAAGGTGGTTGATGTCACTGCTGTGCCGCCTGTCGCTTCGGGCTGCTACTTTACCTTCAACTTCAGAGAGCCAGGCCTTTGGGAGAAAAAAGATAAATACTGGTGTCAAAGAAAACTTGATTCTAAACCTAAAAATACCATTTAACAACGCACTTCACTGCATACAGTTTACTTGTCAGTACATAGCCACACAGAGACTGCATTCACATGTGAAGTCTCACAATTCCTTCACACAAAGCATAAACATATCCCTCATGCTTAGCCTATACTCCATACCAGTTTTAAGGAAAAACATAATCTTTAATCATGTATCAATTTCAGAATAAGTGACTAATAAGAAATTCTTCTGAACAGTTTACATCTTTAGTAACGTACATCCTTATTCTAGCTACATGAACATACTTGAAAATACAGCACTCCACAAAAAACGTATCAGGAGCACTTTCTTAAATCAAGGAGTTTTTCTGGGTGCTGTATATAATTATAACCCATATGGCAAACTACAATTTTACCACTAATTTACATTTTCCAAGGAATTTTTTTAGTCTAACCTCATTCTTGTGTATTTCCATCCGAAGACGGTCCATGTTGCTCATAGTTTCAGTTAATTTTGGTTGCAGACTGCCTGGATCACCCATCTGGGGATTTTTTTCATAAACATCCTTCATCTTTATGAGGGCATCTCTAAAAACATTCAAAACCCAGCAATAATTATAGAAGTTACATACACCGGTACTGATTCATTAAAGCCAAAATAGTGTTTATGTGCATGAGATCCTGACCCATGATTCAATTCTGAGCACAGATGTGAGGAACTACTGCTCCGCCCCCCTCCCCCCACCTAAATCCTTTCCCCTTTCTGTCATCCTAGCACTTTGCCTTTCCCGTGTTGTGCACAAGCACACAAGGACTCCGTCAACTTCTCTATCCAGTCTAAATACTGTTTCCCATGGGTTTTGTTATATGCAATTTTCTAAATATTAATAATGTTCTTGATGCACGAAGTTGCAGCTCTCTTGCTCAACAGATCTACACATTAATTATTTTGTTTAGTGCATGCTTATACATCCAATGTTTCCTCTGCAATATTAGAATCAAAATGTGGATTGCAGTAAAGCAGAGGAAGCAATGCCAACAGAACCTACACGCAATAAACCACGCACTAAGATGTGTGTAATAGCCTGAACTAGTATATTCTCTCCTAGCTTCAGAGCACTGTTGGCTTCTCTTCTTCAAAAGAATCAGCCAGAGAACCAAGACAAAATCCAAAAAATGCACTCACTTTTGGTCTGTTTCCTTCTGTAGTTCTCTGTTAAGTTCATCGATTCTCTGTTGCAGTTTCTTGCGTCTTTGTTCCGGAGGGAGATGGCTGAAGTCTTCTAGTGCAGGGCCCTGCAAGTAGAACCACTGTTAAACAAGTCACAGACACGCACCCGGACAGCTGAGCTGACATACCCACACATGGACAAGTGTTCACTGGAAGCAAGATGGACCTTCTTAAAAATTCTACTCGACACACAGCTCTATAAGACCGCAACAGAATAAATGCACATTCTTGCTGCCACATCGCAGTCATTCATTCAAGGTTCTTTCTGCCTTCTGTAACAGTCGGCTCACAGATCTAATTCAAAACTTGGAGACTTAATTACTTTTCTGAAAAGCTGAGCCATGTACCTCCTGTTACATCCACTGCACTTAAAACAGATTTAGAAAGGACAGAATTAATTACTACAGAGCAATTTCAGTCAGAACAAAAATTTAAGATGTGTGTAGGGTAGGTATGTAATTGATTCTTTCTCTGGAGTGTGTGTTCTATGGTGATTTGGATGCTATCACAAGAAAATTACTGTATTTTGGATCTTCATTCCAAAGTGCTCTTACAGTTCTCTTTCTGAAGTTCAGCAATCTTGCTAGAAAACAAATTAAAACTTACATGTTTGTTTGATGCATTTTACCTCAAGTAAAACTAGTTCATAGAGCACAGAAAAAGCCTCTATAACATCAAAATTTTGATTTAAATCTATTAATCTGAATCAAAACTTGCTCAAATGGTCCAGGACACCTTTTTCATTACAAAAAATAGTGTTTCAAAACAAACAAAACCCTCCAAAAACCTTAAGACTACCTATTGTTATAAGCCAAAACCTGCAAAGGTTGGATTGCAAACTTGTGCCAGGATTATAAACAGAATGGAAGGACTTGGGTGTGAAAAGCACAGAAAGAAATTTTTATGCATCTTCCGAGTTTGTTATGAAAACTCTTCTCCTCAGGGTGACAGACACCAACAATGTTAAGAAGGAACTATGGTACGTGTCTTAGTGACAGAAGGTTAAGTTACACTACTTGTGTCCTGTTGCCTAAGAGAGTTGGTTTTAGCACAAGAAACCCGCTTGCCATTACAGTAACCCTCCATGGAGGCGAACTGGCCTGGACAGCGTTTCTTCTGTCAAGAAGAAACTTGACAGAAATTCAGCCGTCGAGATTCTGACACAAGCAGCCTTAGGCTCAGGTGCAAAGTTTCTAATTCCCCCTTCCTAGGATCTCCTTGCGCCTCAACCTCTTGGTTCTTTTGCACTTGCAAAATCATAACCTCGCTGCTTTTTAAGAAGGGAATACAAGACACAATAAAAGGAGGGAAATCAAGATACAATGTTTCCAAAATAAAGCAGCAGTGTTTCTTTCTGGAGGAAAAAAAGTAATTAAAATCCTTTCAGGTGCTGTAACACACTACAAAGAAACAAAAAGACAGTCACATCCCCTGTATCGCTCTTCCTTACAGGTCAGGTAAAACCAGAGTATCCTACAGCAATAATCAGAAGAACAGAGGTTGTCTTGTGAATTTTACTGGTTTACTCTGCAAAACAACAGTATTAACGTGTGGGTTTCATTTAATAGAACGTCTTTCTAGCAAGTCTAAACATAAAGGATCATCTCCCCTGCAATATTTCTCCTTTACACAAGTTTTGTAATTGTTTCCTATACCTATTCTATGCTGCTTTAACAATTTTCCTGACAAAGAAATCACCAAGTATTTCCATCACGACCAACTCGTGAATACTGGTCAACCCTAAAATCCCAAAATCCCAGATTTAGTTGCAGCCAGATCACAAGTTTAATTATCTTACATTTAAGCATGGATGATTAAGACGACTGTGTATATGAGTGGAAAATCTGAAGATGTATTTCAGCACCTGACTTAAAGCAGTTATGATATGGCAACACTTTTCAAAAGATTACTTTCATGCTATCTTAGCAGAAGTACAGCAGACAGATCAGCACACGGGCTTACCATCTTCACCGACCACTGCACAGTTCATTTGAAAACAGAAAGAAACGGGAAATTATTCACGTGCAACGACTAGTTACTAAAATAATTAATGCCTAAAAAATCTATCTTTAAAATATTACTTAAGGATTAAGATTTCAATTTATAAAAAACGCATTTTACTATGAACATAAGAAAAGCAAAATACAATAATCAGAAGTGCAATTCTGCTTTAAAAGTTACTGATTTTAAAAATTACTAGGTGATAACGGGTAGTTTAACTCATGAAATACTAATACACAACTTCATGAAACTACTTTTGAATGTCAGTGTTTTGAATAATATGCTAAATAACTTCTATCGTAGGAGAAGAAACACACAGCCAACTGCACAAAATAGCAGAATTTGATGATGATGAAAGACTGGTCAGCCATATGCAAATAATTTGTTAAATCCACTACTGTCACTTTTACAAACATAATTTTTACAATGTATTTACTTCACTATCACGGTAGCACAACAATAAACAAAGATCTTTTTCAAGTTTAGAAGTCAGTAATTCTACTTTCTGAAAACAGCATTTGGGTTATTGCTGCTATCCTAGAAATATTTTAGTCCAGATAAAACCAATGACATTTAAAGAGTAAAGACTTTATCCTTAGGGGAAGCAAATAAAACATGGGATGCCAGGTGTTGTATCTTGGGTTTGACATCCACAGCCTTCTCAAGATCTACCATGCTTTCAGTGACTTCAGATAACCGTTTCCAGAGAAACATCAAGCAATTTAGAAGACAGGTACCTCCAATGTAATTTATGACCCTCAGCAATCATTAAGGCTGTTGACTGGGGCACACACACAAAATTAGGATATTTCCAGCAATAAGAAAAGTAAAGCACCTTCACAAACGATACCGTGGTAGAAACCCCAGTGAAGTCCACAGACGTAAAATGGCTACAGAACAAACTTCTTGTTCCCTTTAGAAAGGGTCTTCCAAGAAAACACAGGTAAGGTTTACCTGTCACTGTTGATGATGCATCTATTTATTTATCAAGTGGCATTAAGCAAAGACCTCTCATAAGCACTAACACTACCTGGAAATGCTGAGATTTCAACAGACAATAAGCAGCATGTGATAGCAGTGCTAACACAGCAAGTTACACCTGCCCGTACTTAAAGCCTTTTTTCAATAACCGATTCTACAGCTGCTGCCACCTTCAGCGCACGTCACGGTAAGCAGATGCAATGCATGAAGTGCAGGGCAGCCTGGTTTTGTGACCTCCAGTGCCTTGAGTGAAATCTTGTATGGGGCACATAAAACAGGATGTCCAGCATGCTTACTGCCCGATAGATGCCAGCTCAGGGATACACCTTGGCAGAAGCAGAAGCTAATTAATACCATTTGGTAGTTCTGCATGTCAATATCATTTGGACATCATTTTCCAGGGACAAAACTGTGGAAACCAGCATCATGTACTAGCAGCTACTAAGCACTGAATCAAGATAGACGCTAAATATAAGACTGGTAAGATGATAAAACCCCAAAGCTATTAAAATTGAAGTATATATTTAAGTTGAAAAGGCACTTAATATGTGATAATATGTTGTCCTAAAATGCTTGCGAGGGATTTCAAAATATATAAAAATTAAATGTTCATCCTTAAGATTTACAGAGCTTAACTTTAATACTGTGAGATATCCAAGTTAATCTAGATTTGTAGGGCACTAGTGATCCTTGCTAATTTTAGGCAATATTATTTTATATTAAATTCATTCACTTTTACAATGTGAACAGTGAACTGTAAGAATAGAAAAAATAAATAAGAATATGGTTTCATTTTCCATTAGCACTCTGTAGTTGTTAGATGATCTTTTGCTTCAGTAACAGGTTCTAGAACTACTGATACTACAAGGTGTTGATTGTGAGCCAGGAGTTGATACATTCAGTGAGCAACAAAAAGGAGGTGTAACCAAGACCTGTGGCACTTCGACAACCATCTAATCCAGTCAGTTCCTCACCCAGTACTAAAGAAGGAACATTATCTTCATAACCAGAACAAATTATGATGTAAGTGACTCAGAAGGGGAAAAGAAAACCTGTCCTCCTAAATAGAGCACAAGAATTTTTTAAAAAAAAAAAAATAATTATGGTGATGGTAGAAAGGGTGTTTCCAAGATATCTGGAAGCCTGAAATAAGATGCCACAATATGACTTAAAGATGTAAGTTCTAAGTGTAACTCATATTTCGGAATGACAGCAAGGGAACCTCTAAATCGTAACTTTACTGCAATATAACATTGCTGTACTTTGATCTCCCCATTATGTCAACAGCAGTCAACCATTCTTGATGCACATGAGACAGCAAGTCAATATTATTTACAAATATCAGAAAATTGTGAATTAGATATAATTAAATGCATCCAATTATCTCATTATCTGGATCGATAAATATCTTTAGAAGTACATAAACTGGGCAGCCTATGCTTCACCGATGTAAGAGGAAAGTGCCAGTACATTTATCACTAGTACTATAAATGTTGCTAGGAAACCACTTAACATTTCCCTTTTGTTGCTTTCCAAACAAATTCTGTTTGCAGAATATGCCACTATAAATTAGTAAACGAATTGATAAATCTCAGAAGGTGGCGTTTGGTAATAAATTTTCAATAATTTTACCCAAAAGAACCTTGGACAAACAAGAACAATTTATTAATCAGAAAATGCATTAAAATTGTAATGTTTCAGAAGTCAATATTTCGAAATCTGCAAGCACCATGTGCTATATAGCATTTGATGTACAAAAGAAATGAAATTTCTCCCTTTTCAGTTCAGTGTCTTGTAATCAACTACTACTATTTAAATTAAAAGTCAGCAAATAAAGACATCCGATTTGTTAAGATTTTTTTGTTGTGACTATATACCCAATGATAAATTACTGCAAAAATGTTACATGATGGTAGGAAAACATTTGTGAATGTGAACAACAATGAAGAAAGGTATCAAACACATGCTGAGCACCCTCTTTATAACACCTTGCTTTTAGGCACAAGCATTTGAAATGCCATGAAGAGTCCTGTCTTCTTTTTTTTTTTTTTTTAACCGGTGGGTAACTTCTGTACACTGTGAAACAAAGTATCCTAAAAGTGACCTTACAGCTGAAGTGTTACTTTTAACAAAGTAAGCCTTATAATGAGGGTGAAGAGCATTAGAAAAGCCACATCACAAACACACTGTTCATAGCCCATCATGCATTTCAACTTGTTATCAAACTTACCCCTCTTTTGAGGCTTCTGAAAGAAGGAATTCTGGGCTTCCCTGTTTTTATGTCACTCATGCAATAATGCACTGGTTCAATGGAGAATATGGGATACTGGGACCCATTAGGAGTACTGGATGTGTATAAACTAGTAGGGGTTAGGGGTGGGGATTGTGGCTAATGTGGAAATAAAGAAAGCAATAAATAAGCCAAATGTTCAAAAGTGATTTTAAAATGAAAATTCTGTCTTACAAAAATAAAATTTCCATCCAACACAGAAACAGCTTGTAACGTTCCAGACACATTTATACTACAACTGTATTGGTTTTAAAGGTTTCTGTCATTAATTAATCTTCAGAGTTACAGGTTGCTGCAGAGAATGAAGGAATACGCAAAAAAGCTTTAGACTCAACACTTCCTCAAGATCCTAACGAGATCGCAAAGTTGCTTGTCTCTTTTATTAAAACACAAAGTTCTGCTGTAACTAACAGCCATTCTGGAAGCCTGTGCATTCCTGCACTGTTTCTTCCTACACCCTACCAGGTGTGCTAAAATAAAAATATTAGGTACATCTGTGGAGAATGAATAAAACAAAAAGTATACTCCATCTCTGTAGTCAAGCTGGACTGACACCATGGCTGCGTGGCATTAACGTCATCAGGAGAACTCCCTCCACTTCCTTCCTCCCCTTTTTAAAAATTGCTTCTCTCATTTTTTGGGGGTCTCTGATTTTTTCCCAGTTCAATTTTTCGGTACTATTTCCTCTACTGCACAACTCATTCCCTTTCCAAAAGACTTTTCTGTCTTTCACAACACCAAAAATAGTAAATGCCTATCTGGAAGTCAAGACCAGCCACAGATTCAGCTAAATGAAAGCCCGAAGGCCACCATGAATACCCCAGCTACAATAAATCAGCATTATTTTTATATTAGCAAATTTAAGATTATCTTTTAAAATCGGTAAAGAATATTTGGAATTAAATATGTATCTCCTGATAAGTATGTGGCTCCCAGCTGCTGTTTTGTAGAGTACCCCCCCATCCTCCCTAAAAACAGGTGAAAAAAAGGGTCATAATCTTCCATTTCCTCAAGGTCCTTAAGGGAGACATGTAGCATGTATACACACATGTGATATCTGTAATTCTATACAGTAAACAGTAGGGCCGACTCTGAATGCTACATAAAAAAGTGAATGAACTGGGGAGAAGGAAGAGTAGGGGAAGTCCTGTCAGCTTTCTTCAGCTGTCGTCATACTAGGGGATTTCTTCAAACCACAGTAAATGCCAAGGTCCAGATTGAAAACCAATGCAGATTTTCATAGCTTCCCTCTCCAAAATTCTTGGCAAGATGTCTTGTCAAACTGGTAATCGCGATCTAGTTTCAGAACAGGCTGAATCTCATCCACCTCTGCAGCCAAACGCAATAAATATGCTAATGAAATAATGTATTTAAACTATTATCAATCATTATACTGCATGAAAAGTAAACAGTCACTTTTTATTTTAACACACAGCTGCAATTACATAGTATACTGAGGAGGGAATAAAGAATCAGCTATATCCTTTCTTTCTGTAAAGGTCTGCTTTCTTGGAATACTATCAAGTGGAAAGTAAGTCCTACCACTAGCAAGCTTTAAGAATAGTTTCCTATAATAAATGGCAGAAACTGACTTGGAGCACTAAAATAACCTCAGAAATTTGTGGGAATCATTACAATGACTCATTGATATGCTCCAATACTAAATAAATACTAAGCATAAAAATTAAATATGTATATGCTTCATTATTCATTTAGATAGCTAATGCATGTATTGATAATCTTTTTCGTTGATCTATGAAGCCATCTTGCACAGAAAGTGTTAACTGATAATAATACAAGAAAGGAGTAATTTCTCTGCTTACAATTTTTTCTTGAGCATAGGACTATATTTTCCTATGTCATAATAATATTTCTTCTGGGACATTTACCTGTATGGAGCTTCAACAGCATGTTTTATCAATGAGGCATTAGAAATTTTTCATGTTTTAAGGCAAATCTCAGAAGTTTTCAAAATTAGCAGCAGGTGTAACAAAGAATCTATGTAACGCTCCTATATATAAACATCCACAAAATGTGACATTTGGAAGGGGGTTGGCTCTTTGTAGTACAGCAGAGAGATCTGAAGTCTGCCTGAATCCAAAGCATACTCCCCCCTCCCCTTATTTTTACATGCACAACTAGCACCTTTTCTATGCAACTGCAAGAACCCTTTACAGAAACATAAACATTACAGAAACGGGAAGCTACTTCTCCCAAATAACTATTAAGAACATTCCCAGACACAGATCACTAGAAGAAAAATTGGAAAACTTCCCGCAATGAGAACTTGATTTTTAATACAGAAAGTATCCAATCCTACTCAAACCTTCAGATCTCCTTTACATTTATTTTAAAAGAGTGGCAGGGAAGGGGTAGGTTATTTTAAAATAAATAAAGCGCTGCTTCCATGCACTCTAAATCTTCACATTTTGATTTTCCAAATAGTAATTTCTTAATTGTTACCTTTGGCTTCTTTCCAAACAGCCACAGCTTTCCTTTAGCCTTGCCCACTGTAGTTTTTGAATCAATTCTCATTCCTTCCTGCTTTGGTGTACTGATGGTTCCATCAGAGATAGTTCTGTAAATATTCTGACTGTAATCTTCAAATGGAAAATCTCCAGGAGGTTCAAAACCGGATTTGAAGCAGTCTATCACTAGCTGAGAGTCCTAAACATAGGACATTAAGGAGTTTAAAAAGCAAACCAAGCAAAACCTTCAAGAACCAGAGACAGAAAAACACACAAACACAAATTTTCCCTTTAATTGCAGAGAGGCACAGATGGGAAGCAGGAGAGCACTCGGGATGCATGCTTTTGGACAGATGCAGTTAAGATAATGTATGGTTTTTTCTCAGCAGTGTTAACTGTGAGCGTAAGTCAAAGCATACCCTGCTATTCAGAATCCAGCAAATACTCCCCAAGGGTCATCACAAATTTAAAACGAGACATGATGTAGGACCAAACTACTACTACACCTTCTAATCCTTCACCGTGAGCACTGAAACAAAGATAAAACTAAGAAACCAGATGTAGTAAGATGTAGTAAGGAAGAACCCATATTAGAAAGAATAAGAAAGAAGCATAAATAGCTGCAAACATGACATAGAATGGTATTTTTGTTAACTGAACATCTTTTACATCATTTAATGCTACACACTGGAGAAAACACCAGCCATGCTGGTATTCCAGGATGTTTCAGCACAATGAGAACAATGTGTCCAAAATCACGTACAGGGAGAAAGCGTCAAGATCTTCAGATAATAAGAAAGCAAACAGACACAGAAGAGAACAGACACCGAAAGTGGACGTGACCATTTAGGCGAAAACTGAAGTCACAACACTTTTGAAGCAGACAAATATTTGACAACAGAAAGATAATGTACAGGTTTAAGTCCGTCTTTCCTCTCTCCACAGCTTCCATATCAGCTAAACTGCTCATGCACATTTAAATTGCTCAGTTCTACTTACTCTATGTTCATCAACTGATTTTGCTGCAAGGATCATCCCTTCTAAACATTTAGAGATAATTGGAATAACCTTGCGCTCAGAGTCAGCAAAGCCTTTGTAGCATTCACTGAGTTTGATAGTCCTTCTTTCATCCATTTCTTGAAGTTGCTGCAAGCATAAAGATAAAATAAAGCTTTTATTTGCAATTTTTTTCCCTTGATCCTGATGTATACAGTTATTGTGGTTACCACAGTGTAGTACAGAATTACTGTGCTTTCCCAGTATTTTTATTTTCTTAACAAAACAGAATGTAATTTAAATAATCAAGTCCTTTCAGACATAGACTTAAGAAGCCCAGAACAGTAATTACGAAACATTGATACTCTCCGATTTTTAAAAATTATGTAAAGGGTTGGGCTTTCATTTCCTTATTCCTTTTTAAAGCATGTGTACAGTGTCTACAGCCACCTGTTTAGTTTAAAATATGTTTCATGCAAAAATGAAAACTATAGTAAAGAAATTCTAGTAATTTCTGTATCTCCTCACTCTCTCCTTCTAGTTCCAAATAATTTTTCTCTGGTGATAAGTATCTCTATCTTGCTTCTATTTTTATACTTTCCAAAAAATACCAATGATTAAAAATTAGGAAAAATTAAAAATATTACAATTCTATACTGTTTAGACATGCTGTCTCATTTGAAATACAAACCATTTCCTTTAGAAGTGTGCAAGAAAACAGAGAAAAGAATACCATTACATAAGATTTGTAATAGAAATCTACTGGAACACAACAAAAAGAAAAAATTAGAGAGAAATACTATTAAGATAATAACCCTGGACCTGTCACCTAATTGAAGGTTGAAAAAAAAACCCCAAAAGAATAAAAAGCAGTATCACATACATCAACAGGTTATCAAAAACAGGATGAGAAGTTGGATCTTTCCTATGTCTACTCTTAACAAAGACAGATGTCCTAAACAGCATCTCGTTTCATCTCTCTGAAACAAAGCAACAACCTAGTCACGCTAAATTCCTCTCCCAAGGTTCTCCCATAGAATGTTAACAATTACTTGCAAGGAAATAATAAAAACGTAGTCCCAAGAGAAAGCAAGACTAGGACTTTCTGCTCTTACTGGAGATTTCAAAAACCATTAAGTAATATCTTAAAATGATAATGGATTTTAACCCTAGAGAAATAAAGGTAAACCAGAACTCTGGCCCAAGCTACAAACACTGAACTGTTTCTGACTGCAGTTCCCCCATCAGTGTGCTCATGTCAGACCCACTGTGGTGCTGCTTAGTTAGAATAACAGAAAATTCTTTAGTAACCCAACTCAACTTTCTCCTGTGAATCCCAGACCTTCTAATTTTGAAAAAGATGAACTCCCTTGTGCTTCTGGAAAATACCAAGCACTCTGAAACTGGTATACCTTCAAATAAAGTCACCGTTCCACTTCCCATTTCCTCACTCATGTCTCAGAACCAGTCTCTACAGTCACAGCATTCTCCCAAACAGCCAACACACTACCAAACTCTCCCTCACCTGATGTGCTCTCCGCCCCCCCCCCCCCCCCCCCCCCATCTAATTTTGCAAAGCCTCTCTGGTTTTGAAAGAATCTTAAAAAAAAAAAAAGTCTTCATCATTACATGAAGCACCTTGAGAAATCCCCTTTTTTAGATGTGAAGTATTTTTACACAATATATTTATTGAAGTCTAATTTGACCTTTAACTTTTTTATTATTGCAGCGTTTTCTGTGGATTGCTGGCAATATTGACGAAGCAATGAGCAATGGGGAGGGAGGACTTCTGCCTCCAATCCACCCATTTCATACCTGTACACGAGGTACATTAAACCACACAGTCAGCATTAGCTGTATGCTTTCCTTCAGCTCTGCCAGAGTCAAAGCATTCACACACACACACACACACACACAAATATCAAGAGGACTAGTGATCAAACTTTATTAGAATGATTGTTTTAAATCTCCAGATGTCCCCTATGTTTCTTTTGCTATACTTCTTCAGCAATATTTAAACAAAGACTCTATGTAACATAAAATCTTCACAGGAAATGCAACAGAGTATTTTCATTACAAGCCTAAGCATAATTACTATAAGCAGTAAATCTCATGATAAAATGCAGGTTGTATCAAGATTACACTAATTTCTTGATAAAATTACCCACTAAAGACCCCAAAATGAAGTTTTAAATTTTAAAACCTACTTCTCCCTTAGAAAAAGATCAGACATACTTTATCTGTTAGTTATTTTACCTTATAAATCTGAGGAATGACAATGTAGTAGTGTTTGTGCTGTTCCCCATTAAAATTCTGTAGTTGTGCAGCATATTCATTTTTGTTTTCATCAGCCATATGCGTGCGCAGGTTTAACTGCTGCTTAGCCTAGTAAAAAAGCATTCTCAGTTCAAACATGTCTTGTGCTTTTCAATGACATACAGCATTATTTTATTTTACCAACGATGCAAAAACAATACAAGTCATCAAAACTGACATCCTTATAACTGAAGTAAAAAGTGTGTCAGACTTCATATATACTGGCAGTCTATAGACCTGATTTGTCGTATACAGAGCAACAATCATTTTAGCTCCCTTAGCCACATTGCTTAAATGCATATCCTAAAACACAGAAATGACTGTACACGTATACCACAAGATACCAAACACCAGTAAGCCTGTTTAAGGTAGTCATCATCTCCACAGCGTCATCTTGAGAGTAATGAAGCATACTCCCTCTCTGTGTTTTAGATTTTACTGTTAACTCTGATTTTGCACATAATAAGCAAGCATATTTTATACTCAAAGAATGTTGTTCCAGCACTGATGATAACCATGCAAATATTTCATATGATAAAAAGAGTAATGAAAGAAATGGCACTGCTTTTACCTTCTCAACATCAGCCTTTGTAGCATTAGTGTCGTTGTCCAGTCTTTCGTAGCTTTGCTGTGCCTTCTCTGCCTCTCTGCATTCTCTCTCAAATTTCTTTTTGCTCTACAAAAGCCACAAACTTACTGCTTCAACAGCCATTATCTCCTTTTGGTTTTGTACAGTAATTTTGAATTCTAAATATCAAAGCATCCATTTAAATATCTGAAATTCACTCAATACCTTTCAGTAAGTACACTGTTCTCACAGCAACTAAATCTCAAAAAAATTTCAACTTTTCTACTTAAAATTTATTTCCCTGAAGTACCAGCAAGGAAACAACTCTTAATTGTGCTATAAAATATCAGATCATCAAAATACAAAATAACCTATTACAAAGATCTGCAGTAAATTATGAACAGACAAGCTCACTTTCTAGCATGACTTCAATAGCCTAAATAAAAGTTAGGGGGCATAAAATTTAATCCTGGACTTGTACGAGTAGAATTTTCAAGTTCCCTTCTTCAGTGATCAATTTTAATAGCATGAATTCAACTAAATTATTTTGAAGGCAGTCTGAATGATTTGGCTCCACTACCGAGATCTGAGCATATCCATCCATCATCATCAGTATTTCTATCAACTGGCGCAGCTGTAAGCAGCACAGACAACACTATTCAATGCACTTGATGTTCAATACATCTGTCTGTTGTCAAGACAACAGCTGTAGAAATTACTGTTGCAGCTCAAAAAGTTAGTACCTCTAGAGACAAAGTGGCAACTGACATTGTGTGAGCACTGCTCTCCTGAGCAGTGTAAAGTCAGGCAAATGGTGGTTAATGTGTCAAGTAAATGCAGCGCACGTAACACAACTAATTGTTTGAGGTGAAGTCTGGGAGTTATCTTGGTGAAGGCTGATAGCATCTAAAACTCCCACATCTGCTTCTACACTGATCCTCTGACCACGGATTAAACTCTTACATGTGACACTGAAGCAAGACATTGCTTATCTGGGTCCACGACAACAAAACAGAAATTCACCTCTCCTGTACTGCTTCACAGTACCTTGGATCAAAGATGTAATAAATTTCTGAGACAAACCCAACAGAATATCAGAATGCATCTTGAACATACTTGGTTGAGTTTTGTATTTTCTCTCCTTTAAAAGCATGTCTCTCAAGAAAAAGGTGCTTATAATCTATTCTAGAGACATTCACTTCTGCATTTCTCTGTTAAAAAGAAATTCTACCTCCTGAAAGTAGAATAGTCTATAGCGGTATTCTTGAACAAACACCATGTAACAAGCCCTCAAACTCAAGTTAAATACAGTGACGTAAGATTTCATCTTCATATAAGCAGTCATTATTAACTACTCCCTAAACAAAAAACAGCCCACAGACAAGCAACCAAGAAGGCTGTAACCTATGTTAAAAATAGGTTCCTCTACACTGGATAAAAGCCAAGGCTTCAGCCAAACATACACACAGAAGCTGTTTACAGCTATTTTTTTTTAAATAGGGAACTACAAATACATTGAACTGCATTTTGGATGTTACCAAGTTTGATTTGGATATTCAGTAATATAGTTAAATATTAAAGTGTAAGCAAGACAGATGACAGCAGTTTCACTTACAAACTGTGTATCATTGACAGGAAAAAAACCCAAAACACAAACTCACATTATCCATCTGTTTCCAGCACATGTCCAGATACTGTTGAGCCTTTCGCCCTTCTTGAAGATGCTAAAAACACAACAAATAAGTTTAATTTACGTATATTCTTAGCAGTGCTACAATTAGTTAGTCCCTGCTCCAGTTGATACACTATAATGTGCACTATTTCCCACAAGTTACCAGTACTCTTTGGAACACACTACTCCATCATATAAGAACAGTACCACAGATGAAAATTACACTGGAAAAAAAGTTACTAGTAAGCACTATCTCCCAAGATTCTAATTTTTAGGTTTAATAACTGTAGTAAACCAGTACATTAAAATATAGAGTAACTTTAAATATGTTTTATAAATGTGTTACGAAACCCACATATTGCCAAGTTCATTAAATTGGGTAAATACATCAATTTGTTGAAAGGCACATCCATTTTGATATCCTATTATCAAATCAAAATATAGGAATTACCATTTTTCTCTCCGTTTTTAGATCATGAGAGTATCTCATCAATTCTCCGTACACTCTGTGTCCCATTTCTTCTGCAACTACTTCTCGTTGTCCTGCATAGTCATTCAGCTCATTAAGGATGTTAAAAAAGGCAATACACGAAGTAAACCTGACAGAAAGCACACACACACAAACATACATATCATAAAAGTGAGACTGTTTTTTTTAATGAACTTCTTTTAGTACAGTCTGTACTCCTAATTACATAAATAAATAAACCAACCCATACATATTTTACAATAAACCTTATCTTTATGCTAATTGAATTATAGTAGAAATGCCAAGTTGGGAAAGCCTATGTTAAAGCCTAGCATGTACTATATGTTGCAATGTCTCTTTCAAACACATTTTTTAAGAATATGGATTTTTGTGGATGGAAAAGAAAGAAGAATAATACTACCTGAAAAGCCCTGTAGTATAGTGGTATCTCCTAAGCTGCCAACTGAGAGGCCTGAGCTTGGGAACGGATACATACGTCCCTAGGCTCGGAGGCTGAACTTGCTGCAGAGATGATGTGCTGTGCTTGGTGGTCTTGAGGGTGGAACATGCCAATCATACCACTCATATGCATCCCGATGGATGATCTACAGAACAAGTTTGCTATCAGCTCTGGAGACAGCTGCCTGTTTGCCTGCCCACCTCTTGGCTGGAAGTAAGGTGCCACTATGGCTGGCACTAAAAAGGGGGGAAGAGGAGGGGCAAAGGGTAGAAAGTGTGTGTGGGAGGGAGGAAAGAAAAAAAAAAACAACAGGCACCACATTAAAATATACATCTTTCTCTCTTTTAACTGTGGAATACTGCCATCTCCACAGGCTTGGCTCTGGGGAGTTCAAATGCCGCTCTAGCACCAGAAATGCCATTCCCTGTGGTCCGGGATCTTTAAATAGTTGGAAGAGCTAGAGGAAATCCTAGTGTGAACTCTCAGGCACTCTGCGCGCAGCATGTGCGCTAGCTGCCACCTGAAATTTGCCCGCTGTCTTTACTTCCTAAGTCATTCCTAAAGAAAAAGAGTATTGTGTTTTTCTAAATAAAAAAAAAAAAACCAAAACAAAAAACAGGCTATGGACTGGGACAGCAAAACAAGCTCCTCTCTGATAAATAATCATAAAGTCATTTAGCACAAATTGCTCCTCCACAGTTAAGACATTCACTTATTTTGTCTTTGGAGGCCAACCAAATCAGCAGTTTTAAGAGCTCTTCTTGCCAAAAACATAACTATTTGTGTACACTCCAGTCTCAGTATAAAAATGTATAGCTACATTTGTATTGCCACACAAATGCACTGAAAAATTCTTATTCAACTAAGCAAAAAACACAACCTAAGGACACATAATTGCTTTTTTATTAAAAAAAAAAACCAACCACAAAACACTAGACTGTACATAGCATTCTAAACTTCTGCTTTCAAACTTTCAGCTAGTTGAAGATTAATTTGGAATGGAGCAAGAACAATCTGCCATGTTTACTACTTTAAAATACTAACAGAAATAAACTCGGGTTTCATGCTTAAGAATTACAGCAGAACTGTAAGAAGCCAAGCACAATTCTTTTGTTGTCTTAAGTCAATTAAACACTTCATCTTAAAAAAAGAAAGAAAAAAAAATCCATAAAAGGAGAGAGTATACTGTAGTCCTTGTTTCATATACATAGAACTTGAAATGTACATTTTTACCTGGGCTCCTCATCTTTGGGTGAACGTTTAGGACAGTACTTCTTAACCAGGTTTCTATTAAGAGAGAATGAAAAAAAGATGCTATTTTAGAGTCTCTTTTGAGAAGACATACACATAGAAAACTGCATGAACGCATTACTTCTTCGTAATGACTTTAAGGAACAAATCTATTATCCCTGTCATCTTATACAGGCCCTTTAGATAACACAAGGTAGAAGTCTATGGCATCTTCAAAGTTTTAAGTCACTTTGACCTAGAACAATATATTCCTAAGTATTTTAAAACCTCTACTGCACAGTGACTAGACATAAAGTAATCAATTCTTTATTTAAAATCCTTTTCACTCATGCAAAAGAAGCTAGCAGACAAGAAAAAAGCAAGTGTACAACCACTGTGTAACATAATAGATAGCACATACTGTATGTTATACCCATAAGCACAAAACCCTGTACCTAAATTAAGCTTTAAGTGTACGTCCAGGTAGAAGTTTTAACCATAGTATCTCCAAAC
Source organism: Falco cherrug (assembly GCF_023634085.1). Lineage (NCBI taxonomy): Eukaryota > Metazoa > Chordata > Aves > Falconiformes > Falconidae > Falco > Falco cherrug. The sequence goes on from NC_073708.1 coordinate 16,336,364, forward strand.
CTTCAATAAGGGTATTTCCAGAACAGAAGAGGCAACACCTCTTTTCTGGAAAGACAGTATTTTGCCCTACCACCAGTGTTCTAAGAATCAGGTTTTAAGAAACCAAGAAAATCTCTAAAAGATGATCCAGTCCAATTACCAAGAACTGATATGAACTCATTTGCCTATTACGCAATGCAGAAACAGCACCTTAAGAAACATAAAAACCACATCACCTACTCTACCCTAAAGCATCAATAACACAGACACACACAGCTTACACAAACAACTGCAAAATATTTGCAGTTACGTATATTGCTACAAATATCCCACACGCTGTGATGAACATGAAATGAAGCCACACAATTTTACAAACAGGAGGGGTAAGAGGAGAGAATGTCCGGTGATTTTTGAAATTTTTACCTTCCTGTATGTCAATCTTTGTTTTAAATTTCTAAGTACACATTTTTTCCAGCACAGCATTCTGCCTTGACTTACAGTACTGTTTTTTCTGACAGCAATGAGTTCATCTAAAATTCTTGAAATAGAAAAGGATACATATTGTCAGTCTTGGGAAAAAAATCCATAATTTCCTTCTCATTTTTAACAGCTGGATGTTCAAACCTTCAAACCCTTGCATTTTTTATTCTAGCAACTTTCAAAATTGTCAGGTTTTTCCAAAAAACAGAAAAACTGAGATTATAACTCTACTACAGTTCTTTTCCCTTCCCTGTGAGAATTTGCCATTTTACAGCAAGTAAAGATTCCTTCTCTGTATGGAAGAAAAACAGGTAAGACACAGGATTTTTCTCAAATTGCTTACCCCCAACATTTGTGCTTTTTGAGGTCAAAGAAGCGAAACATCTCAGTTGATGTGTGTCTTTAAAAGCAAACAGTATTTAAAGAGAGATCTACTACTCAAATTAAATAGACCCATATTTAAACGCCAATGCCCACCCTCAAAAAAATTCTCATTATTTTCCAAACACTAGAAGCACTTCATCAAAAACTTGCTCGTAATGTTTGAAGTGCGGACCAGATTGTCTGCTATGATACCTCTCATTTAAGCTATTAAAGTAATACTTTTAAGTGTGAATTAACACCTCCACAGAAAATAACGCACATCAGTTATTTGCTTTGCAACCCACAAGCAGAAGCAGCGCAATGCTGGCAATAGTTTTCCCCATACATCTCTAAATAATCATACCTTCCATTTAAGAACAAAAAAACAAACAACAGAAGAAGTGCACAAAACTGAGTAATTTTGTTTGAGACAGTGTTTGCCTTGAGCTTGTCAGGGATGGCTGCTCAAAGCGTGCTCTTGAAGTGAGCCTGGATTATGCAAGGAACACTCCTGGTTTTTAACTGGTATGGAATAGACTACATTCAAACTGCTGTACTGTGTAAAGGGATGGTGTTTGGTAGTGAAACTATTTCACACATCCATACAAAGACTAAATGAAGTATAAACAATGCAAACCTAGCAGAGCTGCTTTAACAATTGTCTTTTAATTGGCTTCTGGATAGAATTCTTCCATCTGTCTGTCCAGTAGTAATTGAGAAACTGGCCATTGACTTCTTAGACTAATTATTAATACAGCCCAAAAAGCAGCAATGAAGTGGACTATATAAAGCAATCTACATCCCCAGTGCTACAGAAGAAAAGGAGAGGAGGAGTAACAGAAGGTTCTGTGAAACAAAGCCTCACATGCATGTTTTGTATTTCATTCCCACTGTCCGTCTATAATAACTCTTGTTGTTAGGAACTATGAACTACCTTATCATTAAAACAAGGGTGCTAATCCTGCTTTCGTCTAAAATAACCTTGTGCAATTTCTCAAATCAATTTATTTGGAAGTCACGTTATCTCTACGGTACAAGGGTACAAGTAGCGAGACTATGTTCAGTCATGAAGTATATACCAAAATATGAGCAGGGAATCTCTGTGGAACTAGAAGCTCAGACCCTTTAACTCCTTCCATACCCTCAAGAGACTACAACCAGAAAGAACCACTATAATAAAATAGTCAAGTCCGTTTTATATCAATATGTACTAAGAAACAAAATAAACACTGACTTTGTAAAATCTATCTACACATTTTGTAAGAACTTTCTCACTGAAGTTAAAGCAAGAATCTCTTTTCGCTATCACCAGTAATCCACCGCCTCTTGCAACATTCTACTTGGTAGGGATTAAATCCAGACATTTTGATTGGAAAATGCATAAACCCAAGAAAAAAACCCCAAACAATCATTTCACTAAGTAACTTTCCCATGTTTCGTTTTCCCTTACATTTCTGCTTTGCTCCTCCATACCTATTAACAAATGGGAAACTCCTAAAATTCACCTTATTATTCAGAAGGTGAAATGCATAACAAGTATACGATGCTGTAGCTAAGCAACCATGCAGAAGCCTTTTAAAGGGAAGATTTTCAGAGGTGTTAAAAATGAGAAAAGAAACCACTTACTAATACACAGTTAGTTTGAAGTGGCAGGAGAGAAGGGTCACAAATACAGATTATTTACTAGCATGCCGATCTCTGTTCTGGTTTCACTTTTTAATGCAACTGTTTACTACTTCTAGGAAGACAAAAATACTATGTAATTCTTTCTCCCAACAGAAGTCAGTTTCATTAGTCAGTCTTGTCTACCTTAGTATCACAGGAACATGCAGTTTTGAGACACTGTGTGATCAGGAGTTACGGTACAATAATCAAAGTCAACATATATGAAATGACAAGCAAATGCAGAATTTAAAGTTCAAAGAAAAAGCCAGTGTTCACGTGAACAATGAGGCATAAATGGCTTTTCCAAGAAGTGAACACCAACACTTAGAAAAAACAGAAAAATTAGATTTAGATATCTGAAAAAGCACAGGTTGGCAAGCTGCTAGTAGGAGAGTGGATCTGAAGACTGAAGTGTTATTTCAAAGAGGAGCCAGTTCACACTTCAAGGGGGCATAATACTCTCTAACACTTTATCTAAACGTGTCTAACCCTCACAATCCAAGTATGGATCTGGACTAGTTTAGAAGAAAATTTGCAGAAGTCATTTCAGACTATCAGAACTGAACCAAATCTATAAAATAAACTGCTCTATACTTCCTTAGCAAAGTGTAGGTTGATGACAGTTTAATAAGCTCTGGAAGTACAGTTTAGACTACTTCTACCACACTCCATCTTAAAGCCATCAGGAAGCAGACTTCATGCAGGACTAACCACATCCAATTGTGCTGCCCCTGTAATTTTATCAACCTCTCTTCTCATTATAAATTGGTCTCAGGTCAACACTAGTGCGATAGCAGCCTAGACTGTATTACCGATTTGTAAGAGAAGTAGTACCTCAGTCAAGTAGCCAGAAGTTTCAAAAAGCAAACTAGTTAATAAATCCATTTTTTTTACAGTCATGTACATAAAATATCTACATAAAATTTTAGACATCTGTACAAAAATTGTGTTTATAAAAACCAAGTTTTCTTCAGTCAATTAATACAGCATGTAAAGAACGGGGGCAGCAGCATCAACATGGTAGAATCTGTGTTAAGGCAGCAGCTCAGGTACTGCGGCATCTGCTTATACTAGACCTCCACAGCCTCTACATCACGTTACAAATGAGCCTGGGAACAAACTCTGAAGTCTGCTTTCGTAAGTTACTAAAAAAAAACCCCCGTAATAAGTACTTAACAGCATTTCCTATTTATATGTAAAGTAATACTTCCAAATAGGGTTTTTTGACAGCTTTGGTGATTGCATATCAGTACCATGGAATGTGTGAAAGCAATGACAATAAAGCGTATTTAGTAACGTCATCGGAAAGAGTTTTAAGAGATGAATCTTTACAAATTGCAACATGGAATTTGAGTTTACAGAACTGAATATTCCTGGAACCATTAAGAATTTATATGTTTTAGCTTGCAGAAACATCAGTATAAAAAAAAGACCCTGTCACATCCACATTTGTGTAATAATCAGTAACGTAAATTCTCAGCTCCAATCAAAGGAAGAGATTTGAGAAATGAACACATATGGTCATAATTTGTGTCCACAACTTCACATTTGAGCTACACCCATTTTCAATAACATTTCCAAGATTCTGCATATAAAAATGCATTTACTATGTCTCAATTTGACAAGACATATGCATATATTAATACCGTATTCAGAAAAAAATCCCACTTATACACAACAGTATGCAGAAGAAACATGAAAAATACATTTGCCTGGATTAACTAGACATCTCCAGAGATCACAACACAATTTTAAAGGGAAACACTCATATTGTTCAAGAACAATCATTGCTATTTTCTTTAAACTTGACAGTAGAGAAGCTGACCAAATTCCGAAATCTTATTCCGCAGGACAGTTTCACCTGTAGCTGCAGGTATAACTTGTATTACTGCCCAACACTACAGGAAGAGGAACTCCTCTGTCTTCTCAAGTGTCATAATGCAACAAAAAGGGAGTTATTTTGTGTGTGATGAAGAGCAAGCAAACAAAACAGACCTTTGCCTCACCCCTTTTAAGCAACAATGCTGATCAAGAACAGCATCTGAGAATTCAATTACAAAATTAGGCCAAGAGCCCAGTAAATTAGCACATTTTTAAACTATATTTTTCAATTATAAAGTAAGAACAAATTAAATTCATATAATTAAAATGAAATTGATTCATTTACAACGTATATTGCAATATGTTTGCACTGATTCACATCCCTGTAACTCAGTAATGACCTGTAATTACCCTCACAACTCTTGGGGTACCACAATACATTAGTTGAGAACTAAGCTACGCAAAACAATGTTTGCCTTTAAGTTAGCTCAAAAAGATCAAATTATAGTTGCTTTTTTTCAGAACAAAGTATATTGCAAAGACAAGATAAGCTCTCTAGAGTTTTTTTCTCTGTAGACACTTGAGGATTCTTCAATGGTTTCAAATTTTCTTACACTTTTTCTGAGTATCAAAAACTGCCTATTAAAGAAGAATAGCAAAGAATTACTTGCAACCAAAAACCAGCATTTGCACAGGATTCTCACAAGTTATTTCTGGAATTACTCGGCAACCACAAACTGCAATAACTGCATACAGTAAGAATACAGTGAGGTCACTTGAACAGCTACTCATATGCTGTACATGCATGACTTGTCACCTCCTCAGAAGATTCAACAGCTGTTGCATCTGGGAAAGTCTCATCATTAAGTTGTGACAGTATCAAAAAAAAGTTTATCAAAATGCAAGGGTATACACAAAGTGAATGTGAATTTCTGCCAGGACATGGACTCTAATTTATGAAAACTGTTATGAAATGTTCATCCTTGGGTTTAAGTATATGAGAATAAGATCCATCAACAATCTCAGCAGAATGTTCGTGGCCTACACTGAAACCAAGACAGAAGAAAAGTGCCAACATACATTACTAGTAGTATCTCCCTCAGTAAACTTGTTTTTCCTTGGTCTCCCATCCAAGTACTAAAAGAGCTATAGAAGTACAAAGAGGTGACCACTCACCATACTGTTTACACATCTACTAAACAAGTGAATAATAAATCTCAGTTATAAATTCATTATGAAGAGATTCTCAACACACTTTTTTAGATTTTATTTCATTACAAAAGGAAAAAACGATGATCAACTAGAAGTTTCTATCACAGATATTGATATGTCTCACAGCCATATGCTGCCAGCATTAGAATTCATTAGAAACATAGTCCATCCCACAGATCTTCTCTTTCAGAACCTCTCAGGAGCAAGCTGCAGGATGGCTGGTTCTGGAGGTATAAATTTTGCTAGATCTCAATGTTTCCTGGGGCCTCATGACTGTTTTGCAAGGTTAAGAACAGTTGAGTGTCCTCAAAAGCAACGATGGCTGAAATCAAGTTGTTATCACAAGACATTCACTACTAAAAATCAATTCTCCCCCAAGGAATACACAGGTAAGAATATCGGTAGAACAGCTTCATGAACAGGTCTACTGGCAGAAAATCAGTCACCTCTCAGGTGTGGGCTGCCCAGACCCTCGCTGGCAGCAGTCAGGAAGTGCATGCATGCACTCTACAACACGTGTGCAGCAAGACATGTGCTTCCCAGAACTGTCATACTTACTGCACATGGACAGTCAGTCCAGTCATCTGGCAGAAAGGGTATTTGACATAACTCTTTTGCAAAGATACTTTAAGAAAAATCAATAGTTTTGCCCCAAGAGAGTAAAATGCTGAACAGAGACTTCCTATTTTTAGTCAGATCCTGGGGTAATAATGTGGTCTCTCATCTTGCTAGCTGTGGAATGAACCGTTAAATATAATTAAGCAAAACAGCATTTGTTCATACTACTTCAGGAAAAGATCTGGATAGGTCTGGGCAAATAAAAACACATTTCCATTTTTAAACAGACAACTGAAAACAAATCAAAACTGGGCTGTGAACTGGTGCTGTGCATGCTTCAAACTTTCCTTTACCTCCTGAAGTTCTTCTACACCAGCTTTGGAAAAGTGATATTTATTTCCTTCCTTTTAAGAGAAAAACTTCTTCAGTAAAGTAATGGGGTATTATGTTAGGTGAATATACACAACTAGATCAAAAGAAACTGATAAAGAAACCACAAAGGAAAAGAGCAGCCTGGACAAAGAACATCCATACCCTCACCTGTGAACCTCATTACTGCATTTATGAGGAACAATTCCTCAACTCTGTAACTGGTGACAATCTAGTTTTCCAATGATGAGGTGATGGAAGACACCACAGGAGAGAAGTTGCTACCAGTTTCAGTCTGACAACAGCTAGGCAGCAGCTTCAGCTGAATTTCCGGAGAGACTCAAGACAGCAAAGACTGTGGTGAAGGCCAAGTTCACAGGAGTGACTTATTTTAAATCTTGTTCTTCAAGTACTGTGTGCACCTTTTGGTAAAAATCAACCCTACTTTATTCTGAAGAATGTTCTTCTCTGCCTTTCCATTGCGGTTACTCATGTACAATCTGTGAGGGGAAATTCCTATTGGACCTAAAAGACGTTTCACTCAGCACCAGCAGAAAGCAGACTGGAGAGTTAAGACAAAGGGTGGCTGGGTTACAGTCTCTCCCAAAAGGACAGGACCAGCTACGGAAAGGGTGCACTTTAGGGACAGGAAGATCTGCTGCTTTCTCAAGTTCTACTCTATGACTTCAATCAGATTTCTTAACACAATGTAGTGTTTTTTGCCAATCCAATATGAGAAATTACTTAGTAGCAGGGACTTGAAACTGGTTGAACACACACACAGAAAAACGTAGACACGGATAATGCACTTTACAACAAAGAGCCTGATAGTCTGTGGAAAAATATTAGTATGGTTTTATTTTGTATTGAATCTTGAACTTTTAAGTCCTAAATCTTTTTAGTTCAAAGATTTGAAGGGTGGGTGAGAAGATAGGGAGGGAAGATAATGAAAACAAGCAAGCAAGTGCACACCCAAAGATAATTTCTGTTTTGGACTGGTAAAGAACAACCTGTCTGTCATGAAGAGAACTAGTGATCTAATTCACTCTATAAATGGAAAGTGGCCATTAACCACATTACATACTTGCCTATCATCTGATATAGTGATTTTAAGTTAAGTGGTAAGATTCTTTTAAAAAGACAAAATTCTTACCTCAGTTGTTTTGCATAGTTTTGCTCAATTTCTATCCTTTCTTTTACAAATTTTGCATATTTCTCCAAGAAGTCAATGCCCCACTGTGTATGCTTGTCCAAGTTATCAAATTGATCCTATAAAAACAAAAGGGAACAAAAATAGCCAGAATTAGTTACTCACGGCAGCACCAGAAATGACACATGATTTATTTACGAGTTGTGCTGTGAAGGAAGGCTCGCTACTCGGATAGAAATTATCCAAGTTATAAATCAAGTCATGTGTGTATATGTATATATACACCAGCTTAACAATAAGCTGTATGTGCAGGCACAGATCTACCTCCTTCTGTAAAACCAGCTCTAAATACTTGCATTTTAGGTTGTATGCAGTCTTTGATCACTTTCAGAATGCAAACGTGTCTTTTTTTCCCCCAAACCCCTTTTAATTCTAAAGTGGATCTCCTCCACCAAGATAACAAAGATACAACCAAATATCAGTATTAGGTAAGTAAGAGACCGTTCCACAGAAGAGATGTGTTTGGCAGCTGTAAAACACAAGAAATTGTAATTTCGTTGGATACAGAAAATTACTTTCACTCTTACAATTACCCACTGAAAGAAAAAGAATACAAATTATAGCTGCATGACTAAGTTGGGTGTAGTCTGCCTATGAAAAACATTTATTAAAGCAAATCTATATCCACAGATCATGATCAGCTCTAGCAAGAGATGCCAAAGCAAGCAAACCTGTCCTCAGCCATTAAGAAAACTATAGCAAAGTTAACACGCAAAACAAAGAGGAGAAACAGTCAAAAATACACCACACTTCCAAAAAAAGTGTGGGGATTTTTAATACATTAAATCATCTTCAACATCAATCTTTCACTGTATTCTGTACTGATGAACAGGTGGAAGATACATCAATTAGGACAAGTTGAAATTTCAAAAAACAAGTGGAAATAAGCGTTAGGAACTAGAGGCAGGAATGAATAAAAGTACAAAATACAGCTTAGCAAATATTTTTAGCCTAGCACGTATTTGTATTTTATGCTAAAAATCTGCTAGTGACAAAACCGAGGCTTTTCAGCTTACAACAGCATTTACAGTAAACTCTTCTTAACAGTTACTGAGTAATCCAAAAAGACGAGTAACTGCAACATCAAAGTTTGTGTCATGTATATGCTGAATCCAAACATGCTTCATGGCAAATTTAAAAAAGAAAAAGAAGAAGAAAAGAAAAAAAAAATCTAAAGCAAGCACTTGAAGGCAAAGTTGATTTACCTTACACAAAAAACTATAAGGAGTGTTTATCAGAGGCTGTCTCTTGCAGATTCAGTAACTTGCCTGAACCTAATGAATTATGTTGACCTTTAGTATTACCAATTTAAGTTCAATTTCAGCATGCAGTAGGATGGTCTGAAACTAAATCAAAAAATGCCATAAAATGCTGCAGGGCTTAAGACTCAAGTCAAATGCATTCACTAAAAGAGATACCAAGACAACGTAACTATATACTACCAGCAATAATAATAATAATAAAAACAACTTGACAGGATTCAGGTTGCTCTCAGATCTTGCCTTGCAGCCCTTAGTATCCTATACTATGGACTAACCACCATGGCCTTCGTGCCTTGAACACTCAATCCAATGGCATGGAAGTACTGCCAACCAAAAGCATCCATCCCGTTCCACCACCAGCCATGTGCATCTGCATTATTCTCTCCACCAAAACCACAACCACTTCCTCTGATCAGTTTCACCAGAGAACCCTATGAACAGCCAAGAGACAGGAGAAGGACTAAATACAAGATTGTAATATATCTGGGAAACCACAACCTCTATCTCTTATTGTTCTGATGCACTCACTTTACACCAACTGGACATTTCCACATTAAATATCTTTGGTCAAATAAAGTGACCTTCCTGCTATTGTTTTTAGAAAAGTTACATGTCCATCGTTTGTGTGTGGGAAGAGGGACACTGTTACCATGCTGTAGTGTCAAACCCCTGTTGCATATATGCATAAAAATACATCATCAATCTCAAGATTACTTTCTTTTTTATATTCCGCTCATTTTGGTAATCACTGACAGCACTAACCTAGCATCCAGAAGTTGTTTCCAAAAGGTGCTTTTGGCACAGAGCCAACATCCAAGACCATTAAAAGAACTGACTTCCTTCAGTGTACAGCAGAATAAAGCCTTTGCTGTCCTACTTAGGCTCTTTAGTCCACAAAGCTCTCATTTGCTGCTAAGGTTTCATTAGCATTATGGAACACCACATTACTTATGTTTCCAAACATGTAACTAGAGAGGATGGCGTTGCAAATATTTTGTTCAAACAAAAAAGGACTCCTCTGGTCAAAATTAATTCTCTGCTACTAATACGAAACTGGAATGGAAAAAAGTAGGTACCTTTGATATGCTATTCTCCCCTCACACTTTACTAGAAGTATTTTAACACTGACTGAGTGCCAACTTCCTTTCCTCGATTCTGCTTCTTCATCTAATTCTAGAAACAGCACGCTCTGTGCAAAGGCAGTTTTGTAGGATTATCCCACCGCCCACCCTCAAGGGAAGACAGAATTTCTTCCCTCCCTGTATGAGGGCACAGAACATACACAGAACAACCTGAATGGAGTAAAGCCCATGTAAAAAAAAAAAACAAAACAACTTCTCCACCACTTTGCAGACTTCTGCATTAGTCCAGCTCCTCCACCATTACTGCCATCTACTCATGGATGCATTAATGATCTCCTAGGTAAGAAATGGAAATCCTAATTTAGTGGGCCATTAGTCCACATTTACTGGAATAAAAGAAGAAGAAAAAAAAAAAAAGGCAGTAGTACGTTTCCACTCTTCTGAAGAGCGAGACAGCTTCACAACGACTGGCTTCACTGCCATTTTTTGGTCCACAATTACATTATGCAGTCTCTTAGAATGAAGCACACAGTATGAAGGATAAAAAAAATAATACTGTCAAGAAGTACCAAAGCATTTTTTGAAAACTGGATCACGAATGACCGAAGTTGGATGCTTGGGGGGGGAAGGGAAAATATATATATATATATATATATACACACACACGCACAACTATTTTTGGATTTGTATTAAAAATTAAAACACTATAAACTCTAATATAAACATTGATTTATTGGATTAAATTAGACATATTGATAATGTCTCTTAAGTTCTCTATAGGTCACGTGTGCTGTAGAACAGAGTTCTCAATTAACAGATCAAGAAAATTAAAAACACATCAGCTTCACTATTTTTCAAATTCTCTATAAACAGTAAACCAGTGAATGAAAGTCCACAGTCAGAAAAATCACCCTACACTGCTCGGTAATGACACTGAGATAAAGCAGCAGAAGATGAAGGCAGCATCAAAGAATGAGCAGAAAGGAATGGCCTTTTCAGAAAGGCTTCTAGAGGTGAGCCACAGATTTACTGGTGGTCCTTTCCACTTCTCTCCAGAAGCATCCATATTTGAGTTCTGGGACTCAATTAAGCAAAAGTTTCCTTTTCATACAGGAACACAAGCAGAAAAATCTTCCACATTGAGACACAAGCCAAGACAAATAGTATCTTAAATGGAAAAAAGGATAAATATCAGGCAATACTGTACAGAGGAGAAAATGGACCAAATAGCTGCAATCGAATTTAAGCCTGGAATTTAAAAATAAATGTATCACTGTATTAATTTGGCTGGCTCCTTTACAAGAAGGGTGACAACTGCGTTAACTGAAGATCAGCAAATACAGTATCTGGCTGTTTATTACCTTGATAGCAGAGTATGTTCTCAACAAAATTCCAAGGCAAATACGTACTGCTGTTTGCCTAGTCACTTCTCACACCCCTTAGCAGCTGAGCAGGCAATCTGTGTAAAAAACTTCCAAGAACAGCCAGCTGCAGTTTTAAGAAACTGATTAACGTCAGTTAATGGATGCTGGCCCTAAGTGAAAACTGCCCACTCCAAAGCTGGAATGCAGTCCCAAAGCCCCTACATTATAAACAAACAAATCTGTCACTCCACAAAAACTTTGTAGTAGGCCAATACGGACTATTCCAAAATAAATGTTACCTCCCTAAATTCTACTTCCAAATTATTTACTAGAACCATGGGACAATGTACTTGTAAACTTAGCAGTTTTTTGCAGATACCAGGTAATAGCAGCTGAAGCATCGAAGGAGCCAAGTTGAATCAAATCTGCACCAAAGACAAAACAGCCTTTCCTGGGTTAAACTCAAGATTTGCTCTCCCCCTCTTACACCTGTTTTTTCCTCAAACGAGCCTCAAGAACCAATAAAAACATGTGAGGATATCTTCAGAGGGATGAGCATGGAGGGAACACTACAGCATAAATACCAAACCTGTAGTCTTCCTAAGACTATCAATAGCTAGTCCAGAAACGGTTGTGTACGGAAGTACCAAATAAAAGGCATTAAACCAGACTGAGATTTTTAAAGGGTTTAATGTTCCCAGCTTCATCGACTTGGAAAAGCTTTTCTACCTGCATTAAAAGCTAGGACTTTGGTATCAAATCCTGTAAAAAAATTTCCATTTTACTGAATGATTCTTTTACCGTGAAGTCTAGTATACTGCTATTGCTGATTAGTCTCATCTTCAATGATCTCCAGGCAACACAGCTGAAAGCCTTACAAATCACATTAAACATAAAACTACATCAATTTACAAGTTTAAGCAAGCTATCTCAATTAATTACTGTAATTAAATAAATCTGCAGTATCTTTACAATATATTAATAAAACATTTTATTTGAAATCATGACACTTTGCAATAATTACACTACCATCATTTTATTCTCTTTTGACTGAATTGTACATCATTCATTCCATAATTTTATCTGACCACAATTTTAGTCTGCAGTTACTCAAGTGATCTTACTTGCAGTTTTGAAGCACGGGCACAAGAGTAGGTTTTTCCCCCTCAGTTCCTTGCTCTCCAGGCTGCATAGCATCACCAGTCTGAGCTTCTGATTCAGTGAGTGGGGGATTAAAAGTTCGATGCCATATTTTGCTTTCTAAATTCTTAACACTTATGGGGTCCAGTATAAGGAAATACATATTATGCCCTAATAAGATTCCACAAAGAAATTGTTCAAAGCATGGAAAAGCAGGAATCAGGTCATGTTCAGGAAAAAAGACCAAAACATTTGGCATCAAAAAAACCTCAGTGCATTTGTGGATGGAAACATTGTATTTTATTATCACTTTAGGAAAAGCAACAAATTACTTAACAACACAACTGCAAGCCCACAGTAATCAGACTGAGAAAATATGGCTAATGATGTAACTCAACATCGATCACAGCAGTCCTTGTTTACTCTACTAAATTCCGTGAGGGTTTCTCAAATAGACCTGAATTATGAATAAATTGAAAAGACAGGTTAAACTCTACATAATGTTCTTCCTTCCTACATCAGCTGTACTGCAGAACACAAAAAGACCCAATTCTGTTCAAGTACTGTAAGTTACAAAACAGTTACAGCAACTACTTGGCATCTTAAGATTTTATCAAACTGTTCTCCTTAAATATGAGCTATTTCTATTAAATATTATGCAGCTTGCTTTTTTTTAATGATTACAATTATTTTTAAATAAAGGTCAAGGCCTTAAATACAAATTATTCAACATTTTACATGAATGAGAGAACTGCAGATAAATTCATGTATTTAAAAAAAAACAGCAACAGACCAATTTACAGTGTTTGTGTAAAGAACTACTTGCTGTGTTACATTAACATTATTATTTACAGTTATTATTAGTTACATTAACAAAAAATGTGTTACATTTACAGTGTCTGTGTAAACAACTACTTGCTGCATTACACTAAAAACTATGGGAACCATAATTGGACATAAAATACATGTCCTGGTTTCATCTGGGACAGAGTTAATTTTCCTCTTAGTAGCTGGTGCAGTCCTGTGTTTTGGATTTAGTATGAGAAGAATGTTGATAACACACTAACATATTTTAGTTGTTGCAAAGTAGTGTTTACCCTGAATCAAGGGCTTTTCAAGTTCCCTGTGCTCAGCCAGTGAAGGAGGTGTACAAGAAGCTGGGAGGGAGCACAGCCAGGAGCACCGACCCCAACTAGCCAAAGGGATACACCATCCCACAGAACATCACACTCAGTATTTAAACTGGGGGGAGCCAGCCAGGAGCTGCCGATCGCTGCTGGGGGACTGGCTGGGCATCGGTCAGTGGGAGGTGAGCAACTGTATTGTGTGTCACTTGGGTTTGGTTTGTTGGGATTTTGTGTGTGTGTTATTCCTCTCTTCCTCTCTCTCCTTTTCATTACAATTCTTGTATTTTATTTCAATTATTATTCTTATCTTTTTCCCAGTCCTCCTCCACTGGGTGGGGAGCGGCAGGGTGGGGGTGTGAGCCAGTGGCTGTGTGGTACTTAGCTGCCAGCTGGGGTTCAACCATGTTACCAGTATAGTGTAGTACACCTTTCCCTATTTGTCTTCAGGACAATTAATTATAAATTTGTATTTTAATTAGCATATGCTACAATTCCAACAATACATTTCAGTTTTTCTGATCTTTTAAACCTCTTCAGTGCCCAACTGTTTTTGTTTTCTACTTTTTTCTCTATGCTTATGCATTCCTGCTTCCTTTTCTATCCTAGGATAATAGCTCTTCTGTTTTACTGCCTGAACTGATTAACACTTCTCTCTCTTCCTGCCTGCTTGTTTTTATAATTATCAATCTGGTCTTCTGGTCTGTCTTTTCTCCTTAAAACTGCAATGTGCTTCTTCCTAACAGGCAGACAAGAACTGCTTCCAGCTAAACTAGTTTATGCTTTTCAAACATCCTGTTAGTTTTACATTTAAAAACTAACAAATGAGCTGTTTCCATATAAAGAACAAAACAGAGAGTGTCTTGCTTTTTTGCTTCCTGTGAGTTCTGGATTGTATCTTCCAGATTAACCTGCAAATCATACCTCATTCCTCTCTGCAAACAATCTATGTATTACAGTTAAAAGTGGAAAAAATGTGGCTGTGAGCAAACAAAGACTAAACATTTTATAGACTACAAGATTAATATCAATGAGATGGTTCAGAGCAACAACATCAAAAGCCATACCGACACTGGAAATAGAGCAGAGGCACTCAGAAATTAAGATAAAAAAAGTTAGTGGTGCATATACATGAACTAAACTACTTCATATTACAAAAAAAGTTCAATATAGACTGTACAGGCAGGATAGTATGAAGAAAATCTAGTAGTCTTTTGGAGACAAGAAAAGGAAAAGTATTTCCTAAAAAGAACTTCTGACAACAAGGCTGACCTTCAGGACACGGAGTTATTTTGCTTGCAAAAACTGAGAGACTTGTGTTAACATTAAACCACATGTCGTAGCTTGAAAATATTAATTAAGAAAATTGGCTAGAAATGCAGACTTGAAGTTCTAATATGCAAAACAATGGGAATTAAAAAATTACTTTTAGCTGCATGAAAGACTACTTTGCTCTAAGGGATAAAGAATTAATAAATTCATAGCATGAACGCAGTATGTGAAATCCATTTGCCTGTTGAACTTCTGTATATATTCTTTAAAAGCAATACCAGTGTCAACTTTGATTTTAAAAAGTCAATTTCTATGATTAGGAAAATGTCTGCATGGTAAAGTGAGCAAACAAC
The DNA here is from genome assembly GCF_023634085.1 of Falco cherrug. Lineage (NCBI taxonomy): Eukaryota > Metazoa > Chordata > Aves > Falconiformes > Falconidae > Falco > Falco cherrug. The sequence continues at coordinate 16,351,618 of NC_073708.1, forward strand.
TCAGAGGTAGGACTGAACCGCTGGAGACCTAGCCATGCTGTAAGATAATGTATACAGCAAGTCAGGATTCTGGAGTGAAGCTAAAAATGGAGAGCCACAATTGAGGAAGTGAAATACGAAGTCTGTGCTTTCCTCTGTAAAGATGTCCTCAGACCAGCAGCAAAGGAAAGCTTTGGATACTTCCAACAGAAAGTCAGGTCTGGCAAGAGGGGATGTCTTGTTTGGCAGCTGACAACTTCACAGGTGTGACAGACACATTTATTTTCCAGGAAAGGGCAGCAATCTACCACAGAGAACAGCAGCAGAAACATTTGTGAGCGCTTTTGGAATGAGCAGCCAGAACTACAACAGAATCAAATTCTGCATCTGGAGATCAGCAGATCAGCTGAAAGACATTAGAGATTACAGCTGTGCACTCCAGTTCACCCATGCAACCGAACGTACCAATTGGACTGAGGATTAGATTTTAACACGGTTTGTTTTCTACCAGCAGAGCAAACTGATTGAAACAGTTCACAGCGGGGACACTACACCCATGTTAAGACAAGAGGGCATCTCAACAACAACTCCTGTTTGTCCAGCTTACAAATCACCTCCAGAATTTTTCAGTTAATGGATGGGCATGTCCATAAGAATTAAAACAGTGTATTTACCTCCCTGTATCAGCATGCAAACAAGTAAAGAAAAATTCAATTCTTCACAAATTTACCTATGGGTCTGCTTTCTGTTTATCTTGGGGAACTCCTGCTCTGCCTTCCCATGGCAGGCTCTCTGCCTGCCTCACTCCACCAGGAGGGCTGTTTCCTAAATGCACCATCTCCTCTTCCTCAGGAAGCTCTACCAACACAGCTCACAGCAGCCAGAAGGTGGGTTACAGGCATCCTTCCTCTCTGCTACCCACTGCAGTCCATTCACATTCTGCTCGTCAACAAACAGGGTTGGTTGATTTGGGTACGTATCAGCTTTCATTTAACACCTTTAGCTATGAGTTAGTAAGGAGGTTAAGACACTGTCTCAAGCAAACAGAATGGATTTCCTAACCACCACCACTCGAGAAAAATATACACACACACACAGAGCACGTAGCATTAACCATACATCCCTGCTTGTAGAATACAAGCATAAATAAAGTATATACCAGGAAATCCTATTTTGAAAGCCGGATCAGAATCCACTCACTTAGCTTTCAAATAGCTCCTTAATCTCATTACTTTTAATTGTGAGGAAATTTGCTTAAAATACTTAACCAGATTTTTTTTCACATATGCTCTTTATACAGATCTTTAAAATATACTTGAGTCTTATTTGCATTTGAACCAAAGCTTAATTCTGAAACAGTAACTCTCCACTTAGTTCTGCTTTAAGCTTAACTCCCGCTTTAACACACATCAGGCCATTTTCAAACAGCTCTGCGCCGAGACAACAGCAGATCACAAATCATATAAACACATTTTCAAGCATTACTGGATTAAAACAGTTGCCACTTTAACAGAGGGACAGCACTACACTTGCCTTGTATATACAAAGGACATAATTATGTCCATTCCCCATAATACCAAGAAATCTTATTTTCACCATAGCCAAGCCAGAAAGCAAGCACTTCCCTCAGTCTTCTGGGAGTGGCTGAATGCTGTTAATAAGCAGACAGAAGCTCAGGCAGATTTCAGTTCTAGTTATGTCACTTGCGAAAGGAAGACTAAGTTTAACCATAAATGAAGTAAGCATGTTAAGATGCAGCACAGGAAAAAAATAATACTGTTGGTACAATGCTTAGAGATGCTGTTGCTTACTGTAAGAAACACCTGGAGAAGATCCCATCGCTACAGCAACACTGGAATAACACTGAGTTTAAAGCAGTAGGGTTATACAACAACAAAGCAGCAGAATACTGAATTCGCTATATGACTGATAGTCATGCAAGGCCTCACGTGAAGCAGAAGTTCTGTACAAAACCAGCACATTTGCAACATGACTAACATCAGCCTGCAGAACACTTGCAAGAACGAAGTACCTGACTTGGAAAACAATGCTGCAAGAGGTTTTAATTTTGAAAAATTGCGTAAAGAATAATTTCGTTCTTCATTTAGAAAAGTTTATTGCATGGTTTGACACTCAGTGTACAAGGTGAGTATTTCAGTGTATGACTAAACAATTCATTGGTGAAACTACTGAAAACTTTAAAAACTTTTAAATGCCTCTCTACAAACTACAGATACTTCCACAATATTACTAAAAATGCCTCCACAGGAGACTGAATAAGCAAGCAGCCCTGATACTCTCCAGCTCTTGCATGTATGACAATCTATGTTTGCATTCTAAAGGATCTGTTTTCCAAGAACTTGGAGAAACAGGAAAGAGATCTTACCTACTGCCAACTTAAGTTCCTGCTCTGGCCAGTCTGGCATAGCATCTAACAAGCAGAGTACCCACTGCTTTTTTCTCTCCATATACTGTGGGAATGAAGTTAGAACAGTGTACTCAAGAAAAGAAAGGAAGGGTATTGATGCTATAAAGGAAAATGGTTCCCCAAGAGTAGGTAGTTATTAACAGGGGGATAACAAGGGGAGAGGTACAGAGGAGACAACAGGCAAAAGCCCAAGGTTTTGCCAATGGAGTATTACTACACAGCAGCTAGATACCTTAACGTCACAAATTCAGAAGAAAACAAGTTCCACCAGCAGCTTTGCTGCTCATTCTGTTGCAATGAGCACGCATCCACTGCTTTGCAGGACACAGTCATTGCTTGTCAAATTACACTCCATCCCTTATATGTACATGCACAACTCTGTACAAACTGTATTACAGTCTGCCCAGCTGCACTACCATGAAACGCAGCTTACCACCTGAGTTTTACTGAATTGTGACATAAGTAAAATAACTACTAGTTTGCATATAATTTAGTCAGAGTCTATACTATAGTTCTGAACTATAGTGTAGTCTGTAACAGTCATAGCTCTGAACTCACCAAAAAGCCAAGATGACTGTGATAACAAGCAATACAAATTTAAAACAAGGAAGTACTTTCTGCCGGCTGGGGGAGGCGAGAAACAAGGGAGAGTATCCACTTCCCTGTAATCCAAATATCACTTCCCTATATTTATCTGCTCAGCTATTAAGTAGACCATTCTGAGGATACCATTTTTTACTGACTTAAAAACTACAGTGTTTAACAAGTAGGGTGCACAAATCCCACGGAGATGGGTCAATTTGGTGTATTTTGCATTAAAGATGCACTTCTAAGCCTTATGTCAGTGGAATAAGTAGAAAGAAAAAACCTGTTTGGTATGGGTTGAATCATACTGTTTATCATTCTGACAATCAGGACAAACATCATATAAAAATACCTACACTGAACCCAAGAACTGAGTATCAGCAGCAGAACTTCACCATTTCAACACAGAGTAAGGTACATCCCTTTTAACTTTCTTCATATTGCATCTAATAAAGGTGCATGTTATTTAGAATATTAAACCCAAGTCAACAGTTCCTTAAACAAAATACATTTCATGGCACTATTTCTAAACAGTAATTGGAGTAAACAAACTCGTAAAATAAAACTTGCAGCACAGGAATAAAACACATGTATCCTGGTGTTAACTTTTAGATCACTTCTCACAGGAAGTGTTAACTACAACACACAGTAAACCCACACAAACTTGGTACAGAAATAACATGCATTGGACCTTCTGGTAAACGTGAATCTTTTACCTTTAAACACAGACCCAGAGATCCATGCAGCATCTCTTAATTTAGCATAGCTCTGATAAAGCTGTTTCGAGTACTGACTCTATTCCTAATGTAGGAATGTACAGTGAATGCAACTGGAATATAAGAATGTATTTCCTATTATCAGCTCGATGAATGCATACGCCTTACATTGGTTGCTACTGGCATTCAAAAGACATAATTGTACTATACAGACTGTCAACAAATACTTGCTCTTCTAAATCACTCAGAGTAAGACACCCATACGCAGGTATTCTGATCAACTCTTCCTTTTTATTGAACTGAATCGTTAGCCTTTCACTGTTTAGGAAAGACAGCAAATATTAAGAGAAATAACCAACACAGACTGTTCTGAGGACACTCGCTTCTCATTAAATGGGAGCAATAGTCTTCAATACTTCAGATGAGAGATAGCTGGGGACTGGTCTGGTAAACTTACAGAACTGGAAGGCTTAGCTGTTAACTGATTCATCATACATTGTTTGGTTTCATCAACTCAACAGACAAGGGGATTTTTCCTGTAAAAAGTCCTACCCTAAGGTGAACTTCCCTTTTCAGTTTCACCTGTGAATATTTTAGTGTTCAAGAGAAAGAATACACAAGCCACATCTTTTACCCTTCACAAATATGCTGCAAGCAGCAGTAATACTTTTCAAACTATTATAAAACTAGATCCATGTATTTAACAGGAAATTAACATGTCAGTAAATTAGAGCCTTCCTATCTTCTCTGGAACATTATTTCAGATAAAGGTAACACCCTAGGGAAAAACAAACAAACAAAAACAAAACACAAAAAAACCGACCACCACCAAATCCACAAAAATCATCCTCTATTCACAACAGAATCTACTGCACTCATTGTTTCTAAAGCAAAATTCATAGTAACATTAACATAACTGAATAAAGCATTTAAACTAAAACCAGATGTTACTACTGGCATCTTCAAAACAATGGAATTTTTTAAGGTTTTGTTACTCAGATAAAATGTAGCACAGTTCTGTTGTGTATGAGTTTACCACAGAGTTTTTAAGATACAGCCCTAGAAGTATACAGTAAACTCCTCTTATATTTCACTATAGATGTCAGAATCATAACCTGTATTGCAAGAATAACATTAAAATTTTTCATAAAACTTTTTTTTCTAGTAGAAATGTACTTTCTTTTCAAGATCAAGTAATATAAACACACACTGTTCCCCTTCCAGGTTAACAAGGTATTTTTCCTTCCCAAATACCTTAAATTGCAAGGGAAACAGGTATCAGTGTGCTGTAAATTAAGCATAATCATATGCACTTTCATTAGAAAAGTTAGATTTTAAAAACAAGAAAACACCCCTATTACAGCACATTTGGACACTGAAATTGCATGTACAAAAGCTGAGCACAAATTTCAGCATACTGAAAAAAAAAACCCCACATTTTTAAACTGTCATAGTTACGTTTCTCATTCTTTCCAAAACACACATAAAGCCCAAACTCAGAACAGCTCAATTTCATACTGTTTCTGTAATCTGGTATACCAATTACATCGGTATTAAAAAACAATGGGCTCCGTAAATATATTCCCCACCACTGCAGGAGTTCAATACTGAAAGCAAGCAAATCTATAGCACAATCAGTGCAAGTATTTCTGAAGCCAGACAAATAGTACTCACGTTCGGGACAGAAGTAACCATGGAAGGATGGGGTCACATCTGGCAACACTGACAGCAGCCAGCATCCATTTCTTTTTGAAAGCCAATCAAACAACCAATGTCAAAATTAAAAGGTAGTTCAGCAGGAACCTACCTTCTGCAGTTATTTCCTTCCTGAGTAAATTAATAAAAATACAAGGGTATGCACACTGAAATACAGTGCAGACCAGAAAGGTACAGATAAACAAGCATCCAATCTAGGTATCTTACCTGTGATTGAAACAGAAGCGCCTTGGACACTTTTTCCCTCTCATGATTTCTCAGGATCATTTTTTAAATATCTTCTAATCTGGTTTTTCATCTCCTGTCCATATGCTACTTCCCTTTTAATGCCTTCTTCAAGCCTCTTTTGCACAATTTACCCTACTGACCTAACTTCACCGTTTACTCAATAGGCAGATACTGAGAACATTTTCTGTGCCCTGATCAAGAAACACTTTGGGTAACCAATTTAACAGTATCTTAAGCACTATGTTAATTCTATACTCCATGCAAAGCAGCTTGTTCCATTGATGACAACCACAGAAAAAACACTAGTGTAGTAACTGATTGGTAACACTGAAAAGTCATTAGGAAAGAAACCTACTAAATGAGAAATAATAAAGAGCAGAACAGTAAAAAAAAGTGCTTAACAATATACTGGAGATGTAGTTCAAAATTCAATTGCAGTTCAACACAGTAATTCACTATGAATCATAGTACTTCCCTTTCAAAATCCAGCTCCAACCAAAGAACCCTATAAAACTAACACTCCTTACTACGCATCAACCTGTAAGTAGAAGAAAGCGGCACTGTCTTTTTCTTGCCTGAAGATGTGGAACCTCTCAGATTTTGTGTCACTGCCACATCCCATTCTTTATTTCCCATATGGAAAGCCCTGCTATTTGTAAATTTCTTCAACATGAAGTACTACTCGTGTCTTTACTAAGTACTCATTTCACTAAGTCCTCAGGGAATTAGAATAGAAAAATATTAAACAATAAGTGATAAATCTCAGTAAATAATAAATGTTCTAGGAACTGTCATAAAATGCTACATAAATTCTGAGAAACAGCCTCAAATACTGAATAAAACATGACATAATGACAAAACCACAAAACTGTTTCTTTTACACTGAATAAAACTGTTACGTCTTTTCTTACTACATTTACTATAAAACTGAAACCATTTAATTGCATATGGGAGTTCCAACTTTGTTTTTTTAACATTATGAGCTTGATTGAAGACCCACTGAAAATCTGTGTTTCATATCTGGGAAGCCTTAACACTTTATATCCCAGCAAAAACATTTTCAAATCAGTGACTAAAGCATGCTAGTTTGTAATCAAAAACACATCAGGATTTTGTGGGAGAAAAAATTATAAAGTGCCTTTGCCCTAAACATCTCTTTTTCTATTTCATAAATCATTACATACCAATGTGTAAAACCATGCCTATCCTTCAGAAAGAAAATAAACAAAAACAAAATAAAAATTAATCAGTAATTTTCTTATCTGTGTCAATACCTGAATTCAATGCATCTTTAGTATATAACAGGAAATTAAAGCCACTCCTCAGCCACTCATTTTTTCTGAAGAGAATGATTTCAGAAGGAAGAAAGCAAGAAAATCTAAAGAGTTTAAAGATAGCTACGTATCATTCCCGTGAAGGAGAACAGTCATAGATGGTTTTTGTTTGTAACTATTGTCTCCATAAACCTCAGACAAACACCAAATATTATTTAAAACGTTCAAAACATCATTTATCAAAATATGTTTGACTAAATTTTGAATGTTCTTCTGTATCACAAAACAGTCACATAAAGGATTTATTTCCCAAATGCTTCAAAATGCTTGGTAAGAATAAGCAAAATTATTACACAGCAGAACGGGCAATTCACACTTTAAAAAATCACAAGATTTATTGTGACAGCAAAATTTGTTTTCATATCATAAAAACCCCAAACAAAATATGTAACTGATAAACTGAGATACTTGATCTTGGTACAAAAGACTATTTAATGTATTTCCACTCTCTAGCTTCAAAGTAAATTAATAAACTGCAACAAAGGTAGCAAAACTGAATCAAGTAAGTGTCAAGAATATATTCTTATCTTAACCTGCAAGCAGTATCCTGAAATACCTCTCTAGGAATTAAATCCTCAATGCCAAGTTTTTACTTCAGAATGTTAGATTTCTTTGATTGCTTTATTGTGAAGCAACTTCACTCCTGGGCGAATCAAAAATAACCTTGTACAGTCTAGAAAGATTTATACAGAGAGAGAAAAACAAAAGAGAAAGAATACTGCTTACAATTTGATCTTCCTATCTGGAGGAGTCATCCAGAGAACTAGATTTTAGTCCAAGTCATTTAAATGAACGTAATCCTAATGATAATGGCAGGAAACACAGGTTAATTCTTGGCATGTCTTAAATTGAAGATAAAAAAGAAGAAAAGCCTATACTGTAATAAAATTTATTTTCAGTTCTGGAAGTTATATTGGACTTGGTTTTATTGTAATTTTTAAAAACTCAGGTTTTGAATTAGGTGATACATATGCAGGAACCAACTCATGTGAGATGTGCTCAGCATTAACACACATTTTGCATCAGTCCATTAGGCTGGAAATACTCATTTAATACCAACCTGTTGCAAAGGTTTTTTGTTTGGGTTTGTGTGTGTGTGTGTGTGTTGGTTGGGGTTTTTTTGTTACTTACATATAATCCAAAATGTTTATGCCTCTCAGGAACATATACTAGGACAAACACATAGTAAATACTTGAATCTCTAGTATTCCACAAACTGGATCACTCACACAATAATCAAATATATAATCCAGTTCATAGATGCAATCACTAGAAACAAGACAGCAATTTTAAAATAATTTAATAGTCTCTAAACTACTGCAGTTCTTGGCATCCATCTTTATAGTTGTCACCATCATTAATTTAATTTGTTCTACTTGCATTTTTAAATCATGCTGAGATACAATATACTAATATATCTTAATAATCATACTTTTAAATAAGCCTATATGAAGTGCTTTGTTTGATACAGAACTTTGTTACTCACAGGTATTACAAATATCTCACATCAAGCATTCCAAACTCAACAACAAACTAAAATGTTACTCAAAATATTTTTCCCCGTGCCACAAAATAGTTTTTCCCCATTTCAACAAACAAGTGGAGATATTACAAAACACACTTATCACATCTGCATCGTCATCTCTGATTTCCGAATCTGTGTATCTTAGAAACAACTCTATTACTTTATACAACTGTAATGCTTAAACTAACAGCTTTTTTGCAATAAAATGGATGCAATAAGTAAAGAACTCAAATAGAACCAAGCAGATTCCCAGCAACTATGGCAGAATACTGAATAGCAGTAAAACTGGACCACAACATCAATAAATACACAACTAGTATATAAATACTGAGGTGAAATCAAGCACGTAAGATCACGGAGAAAATACTCAATAAGGACTTGTTTTTCAAGATATAAATTAGGATCCCTAATATTAATGCAGGGTAACAGCATACCAAGTGTAATTCAAATTAACTACTTACAGCTGAAACAGTAAACGGTTTCCAGCCAGATTAATGTAATTGGATGAGCTGTACTACCTTCTGTGTCAGCTAGTATTAAATACGGCTTTGCTGGAAATATCTTGTCATATACTGTCCTTAAGGGTTAAAGCCAAAAGATAAACTCAGAAACTGCACATTAAAGCACTATATAAAACCTATCTACCATTGTTCCTACTCAAAAAAGTTAAAGCAATGACTGCTATTGAGAAGTGTTCTTTGCTGGAAATACTGGTTATGAAAGCCTGCTGCAGCATTAACATGGAAGCCTTCGGTAACACCTTTTTAAATAATGTGATGTTTTATACCATATAACTGAGATAAACCACAGCTCATACAAAGCCCAGAAGAAAACAGAAAGCATGCCATACTGCAAAAGACCTTCTCAGAAATAACTTTACATAACCGGTACTTCTTCATTGCTAACTTGCAATGCTAACTCTTTGTCTACTTTCCTCATAAAACAGAAGTTAATACTAGGCAGAAGACAGAAACTTACACTGTTGAAGCAACTGAATGAATTGTAACTCTTAAGAGATAAAAGACTATGAATAGAAACAACAAAAGACGATAGTCTAAAACTAAAAATGGAGCAAGTAAATTATTAGGAACTTCTATCAAATAAAGGTAAAAACCCTTGTTTTCATGAAAAAAGAAAAGCAGAACTTCATGGCAAAAAATTGCTTAGTATGTTAGGGTGCCATTTCATGGAGCTCATGGAGCATACTTACTACTGCATTAGCTTTGTTTAGTAGCAGAGAATATTGAAAGGATCCAACTTCAAGCAAAGCCTTAAACTCTTTACTTATGACAGGAATATACAGATTTTTATTTAGATTTTTCAAGTGCCCTCATCAGCTCTCTACAAAACACAATAACATCTCAAAATAAAATGGTGTCTTGCCACAAGGTTACACTGCATACTATATTCCTTTGAGGTAACTGAAATCAACTGGAAATAAACGAAAAATTTGCAAAATGCTCTCAAAGAAGTGCTCTAGAACTCATCACTTAATGAACAAAAACCTTTTTACACCATATGAAACATTGTTTTATGTTGATTGCTTTAGGATGGATGAAGCCTGCCGAGTGTTCTGTCCTTCCTTTGTATTTTATTATTGTGACCAATAACAAGACAAAAAACCCCAGAAGTTTAAAAAAATGCATCACTCATTCCTCAATATATATAGCCAGAACTGAAAAGAATGTATTCCACAACAGACTTACAGTGAAATGAATTACTCAAATGTTATCTATAAATTCACTGAGTTTATTAACAAGTTTGAGAGTACACTGTATTAAGAGAAATTAACAATCTAAGAAAGCCAGGAAGAAACAACATTATGTAAAATTATGCTGTCTTCCTAACAGAGTAACCGGTACCCGTCCTGAAAGTATCACAGACAACACCAAACACCTATCAGGTTAACTTGGTGATACAGGAGCCTGATCCTCTTCCCACAAATGACCAGAAGTCAGCAAAAAAATTTTCCAAATAACCTAATGAAGAAAAACAGTCATGGAAGCCACAAGCTTCAGGTTTGACCTACGGTCTGATTATGCCTGCATGATAAAAGTTTGAAATGCCAAGTACAAAGTACTAGAAACAGTCTATCAAGATCGTAAGAAACATTTACATATATGGCCTTTTGTTAGAAATCCACTGTTCTCAGTTTCCCAGCATCCAGTATAGATAAACTAGTAGCAGTACTCCCATCTAAGGTCTATATAAAGATGAAACAACAGCCCTCCTTTCAGAATTAAAACTTGACATTGAAACTTGTGTTTGAAGCACTGATATTCCACGGTATCTAGTTACTGAAAAAAGCATGAATGCCAGCCATTCACTACTATCACCTTCAGTTGATTACATAGTTTCCCCAAAATTGCACGGCATTTTATACAAATGATGTCAAGATGTGTTCATTACACAGCCCACAATTATAGCCCCACAGTATTAAATCACAACATGGAAAAATGTTTTATTTAACAATAACTAAGCATAAATATCACTAGCATCTCATCTTTAAGACTTTATTTTAAACCTGTAAGAAAATTACTTCAGTTCAACTATTGAAACTTCAGTGAAACCAAATTATATCCCCTCAGAACCAAAGTAACTGAAAGTCACCGGGTGCTACGCCACAAAGAGCAGCTAGCACACAGCCTGTCATTGGGTTTGTTTGCACTTACCAAGGTTTTACAAGACTCCAATTCCAATCCAGTGATTGAATGTTTCTTCCAGTAGAAACTTCTTAGTTAGACAAAACTACTCCTACCTCACTATTTCCCGCTCAGGAATGTGTAAGATAAAGCTGAAACTCTGGGAATCACACTTGTATCTTTCAAGGGCTAGGCTAGTGCCAGAGGAACTGCAACACTGCTCTGAGGAAGAGACAACCATTACACTCCCTCGCACCAAAGTAAAATGTTTCTTAAAAAGTCATTTAAGAAAGTTGTCCTTATTAGAGAGTGATCAGTCACGAGAAAACTTTATCAGAGCCTCAAACTCAGGGAGAAAGGTTAAAAAAATGTAGGTTATATGAGTGCAATACTACAGCAGGAATGAGAATGTGACAAGGAACACAAAAGGCCTCGCAGCTTTTACAAAACAAAGCACCAATCAAGCTAAACCAAAACAAATAATCCACAACCCTTACTTCCGTAGTCTCAAACCCAAAGACTTAATCAGACCGCCACACCTCTTGCTACAGAAGCAAATATTTGAGTATCATACAAAGAGTCGAGATACTTCACAAAATTGCCTGGCTTGCTTCACATGGTGACATTTCTATGCAAGTTTCATGGAACTATACTTCTACATTCATTCCCCTTGCATTACTTATGAAGTAGAAAAATCCCAGGCATTTGGATTTGCCTTGCAAGTTACTATTTACTTTCAAGAAACAATTTTTTTCTCTTTTTAAAAAATGCCATCTACTTAGATATGAGACCTAACCAGACACTCTAGTCAGGTTTTTCCCATTTTATTATCACATGCTGAAGAACCTTTCAACACAAGTTCATCCTTTCCCCTCCTCCAAACAAATTTGTAACATCTTGACCATATTACACAGATCTCAAATGTCATCATCTACTGTTTAACAAATGTCCCAGATAATAATAAACATAGCTATGAAGACAAAACTTTTAATTAATAGATTTAATTTAAAATCATTTGAGAGTAAAATCTGCACCATTCATAAACCCAAGTATAACCTATATCCTTGTTCTACTAAATCCCAGTTTACAGCAAAACCCATAAGCCTAAAAGAAATCCCATTAAATAATTAAAGAAAATAACAAAGCATGGGTAATTTTTGCTCATTTAAATAATACAGCACAACAACTACAATCTACAGGTAGAGCCAGGGAGCTTAGATGCAAAGTGGTAACTCAAGATATACTGCACATTTAACCACAGAAACACACTGGAGGGGCCAGACAGGGTGAAAAAGAAAACCTGTACCTTTCCTTTCACCTGAGCACTTAACTTCTTCCCTGAAACTCAAATCTATGTTCTATCCTAAGACTTGCTAACAATTTCTACACTATCTTTTTTGAAAAACCAGGCTCCTTCTAACCATTCCAATAGCTGCAATCTTTATCCACGCTCTATCCATCCAATTTCTTAATTACAGCAACACCCTCTTCTCTGCTATTGAGAGATCATCACTTCACTCACATTGGTTTCTTGAGTGTTATCTCTCCCTGTCTCCTTGCATCCTTCTCTATCGCATCAAACATGAGCTTCTTAACCTCACTTTCAAGGGCACTGCAGGCTGATTCCAGCTCTATTACCTCATTATAGCAAAGGATTACTGTTTTCTTTTCATGAGACTCCAACACTCCCTTGCATATTTCAACAAGTATTTCCTGCATCCTTTTAGGCTGCTTATGCGCTAATCCCCTGCAAACACCACAAAGGTCCACCCCGCTGCTATCCTTTGCTTGCAAGGCTTACCTAAAGAAACAGTTAAGATGCTGCCCTTGGGATCACTGCCCGTCATGCTGAACAGTATTTGGGTTTGCACACTGACATGTGGCAGGATCATTAAAAGACCCATCTTCTGCTGGAATTGAAAGTTAGCTGAATTGGGGCTGGTCTTTATACTCTGTATTTGTACAGAACGCAGCACAACACAAACCTGCTATGGGACTAACAGTTCTAGCACTATATAAATACAAGCAAAATACACTCCAACTATCGATTACAGATGTCAAATACCCTAAACATTTCTCTCATTGCAACTGACTTCATATAGTGGGGAAAACTGCAGGACAACAACTAGACGTTGTAACAGATAGCTGAACAGGGACTTTTATACACTTGTTGTAAGAAAAAAGAAAAAAAACTGTTAGGCATTAGAAACATTACAGCTCTACCAGAATATTCCTCTGGTGCAGAAAGCCAGCTGCACCATAGCACAGGTATTGCCCTGGGTTCACGCATATCAATTATTTTCCTACTGACAGCCACAAGAAAACACTGTGCCAGCTAGAGCAAATGCTTATTTGAAAACATCATTAGAAAAGCGAATCATTGTTTACCTTCTTTGAAAGAAATTAAGCACCTGAGGGAAAAACAAAGTGTGCAAGAAGCATACCCACATTCACAGAAACCCTCCTCCGCCAACCAGAATTTACAAAGTGAGGCTTTCACATCCACCTGAGTTGGGCACCCGTCGTAAGAAAAAAATCCAGCAATCAAATGCTGTCTTTCCAAAGGACATACATAGCACATAAAGGTCCAAAAGGCACACCCATTGTCATCACCTTCACTCACATCTGGTTCCCCCATATATGCCAAAAGTAAGACTGCCTCTCAACTCTCCAGTGCAATTGCTGTCATATTTCACAAGTTCTTCAGTACTTAAATTCAAGTGGATGCCATTTCATTGCACAATGTTGAAAAACAAAATTGTTTACTTAATATGGAACTACAAAAAAGCTTGTTGTACTATTTTTTGTGTACCAGCTGATGAGAAGTGATTTGCACAGCACCTGCCTCCTGAACAAATACTTGCTAAGCATTAAGCATTACATGAATAGACACTGCAAAATGGTGAACCTTCCTGTTAGTACACAGCAGATTTTACCCATTCAAGTGAAGAGTTTTTAAATGGTTACTTTGAGTAGCAAGTCCGATCAAAGACAATCAGAACAAGTTATTAGAATCCATTGCTTTTTGTGTTTTGCTTCTAACATTTTAAAACATTATACTGCTTTACACTTACACATTAAAGAATGCTGAAGTATTCTACAAATGCAGATATTGTAACAATATAAGTTTTATTTAATTAAAAAATCCAAACTTTATTCCAATTTTACAACCCAACTAACAGAGACAAAAAGTAAGTTTACTTGCCCAAGACCACACAAGCATTCCACAGTAAAGGCCAAGAAAAATTCAGGTCTTGAGATATTAGCTCACTGTGAGACTGCACTTCTCCTTTGAAAGATATAGAAAGCGACACAACTATGTACAAACCACAACACCAGAAAGCACTTTTAGCAGTCCAATGTCCTTTTTACTGTAAATAACAAAGCAGAAGCTCAGTTCTAACTAAAAAAAAAATAATCAAGGAAAAGGTATTCATGAATCTCACATGTCACTATTTCAGATTTCAATACAACTGAAATTAACAAAAAAATAAGTACACCTGAAATTAAGCCCTTTCTTGTCACTTGGCAGGAAATACAGTACTGCTGCCACTCCTCTCTTAGAATAGAACTTGTAGTTGAGAAAAACCAGCAACTCAGACTAACAAATTTATTGCAGATAATTCCATAAACAAAGTCAGTGTAGAAGGTCCACGTTTTAATGAAAACCAGAAGAATTCATTAGCATAATACTTTTTTTTGCTTCTCCTCCCATCCAGCTGAAGCACTGACATGCATCTGAAGACAAACTTCTAAACCTTCTGCCAAGAGAGCACTGGGACCGGGGTACGTAAACTCACTAGGGGCAAAATGAAACAAGCTGATTGGAATGTCAGCTTTCACTGAACAATTTGTTCACCAACGCAAGGAAAAAGCTGAACATTATCTGGACTTTGGGGATTCTTCTGCTACCAAAAAGAATTAAAGTTGCTGAAAAAGTATGCACACGTGTGCTATGAACAACAAAAAATTAATCTGAAATGTTAAAGAACTTCCCCTCCAAAAAAACAAACCAAAAACCAAACCAACAAAACCCCCAACAACCACAACAAAAACCCTCCAAAATTCTATTACTGGCTTTACCAAGCACGCTAAAAAGCTGCTCTGCAAATGTAAGGTCTGAAGTATTTAACTACTGCGTTAATAACAGAGTCTCACCCAGATCAATCCAGTGTTAAGAATTAATTTAAATACACAAATGAACTTTCAGACTTACCTCAGTAGGTCTGCAGCACCAGTGACAACTCTACACAAGCATTAACAGAAACCTCCTGTCTTCCAGTATTTACTTGTGAACTGCTGAAAGCACAAATCCCCTACTTGGACACACCTCACCAAGAATGGAAACCTGAGCACCCTGACAACACACTTTTCTCTACTTACGTTTCCTCATTTCCTCCATCCTAAGTTCCTAAGTTCCGACAGATTTGCCATTCCAAAGGATCATTATCTTGAAAGACACACACTTTAAAAAAGTCCTCTGCTAGGTTAAGATAAAAGTCCTTGCCATCTCAACCAACCTCCTGCTAGCCTCACCCAGGAAATCGAACTGCCAGCTGTAGCATCTAGAATCTTGATATAGGCAACTCTCAGGTTTTGTATTATGAGTAAGGATACTACACATGTTTTTTTACGTGACGGAAATATTTTTCCAGCATTCAGCATTTCCAGATTAGTGAAGTCCCTCATATATTCACACAAACTTCCTTGAAGAGCACAAACATACATAAGTGGGACCATAAATAAAAACAGATGCCATTTTAATAGATATCAGGTGATAAACAGTTTTCAAAACTGAAAAAATACTTTCTAAACAGATACTCAAGGGCACAAACATATGCCTTCTTAAATTAAATTATGTTCAACCTCAAAACCAAACTGATAAAGTCTCAAGCCAATGACTCACCCCTTCCTGGAAACATCAGTAAAAAAGGTCAGATGTTTATGAACCAGACAATTGCTGGAAAAATGCAGACAAACATTATTTCTAACTAAAATTTGACATAACTGTTTTCATTCCAGAGCCTGAAGTAACTACACATTCAATAGTCAAGTACTTAATCCTTACATAGCTTTCTATTTGGAAATCTCAGGGGTCTCACAAGGATGAGATAAGCTGCACCATACTCCTTGTAAAAGACTGTAGCCTCACAGCGGTTAAGCATTTTATCCAGTATCTTACCCATGACAGAGGGAATACATGGCCATCCTATGCATCTGGAAAACTCTGCAATTTCATACTTTAGCCACAAGACACATTCCTTGCACACATCTGCAGACCACAACAGCAAGAACACTGGATGAAAACAGAATCCATACCACTTGTAATCCTTGGGTTAATTGAAGGAGAAGTCTAGGAAAATAACCATCCAGGTTTCATCTCACAAACATCTACATATTAAACAGAATATTGCCTTTAACACAGTGTATGTGTTAGCACACCGGAAACGAAGTTTACACAAGATTAAGATTCAAAAGCACAGAAGAACTTCCAGATGGGATATGGTTTGATATTTACAACTGCTGACAATGTTTTTTTTAACTGGTTAAAAACACAATTTACTAGCATTAACAATACTAGTGACTACATAACCACACAGTCATATTAATTGTAGAGAAAAGTTTCTCAGTTTCAAACTGCCTTGAAAAAAATTTATTTAGCTAAAAAAAAATATCAAATTTTGTAATCTAGTAAACAAAAATACAAGAAATTATTACAACAGAAATATGCTACATAATACTTAGCTATTTTTTGAAGTCAGCTTTTCCTTATTTACATTCTGTGGATGTTTTCCATACAATTAAACTTGGTAATTTCTAAGATTAGACAACATCACACAAATTTATCTTCTTCTACAAAAAGAGAACATGATTTTAAAACAAGAAGGAAACAATGTCTGAAACAGGCATCGAAAGCGTAAGAGAATTTTTAACAGCTTTTGAAAAACTACTGAAGCAACTGAGAATTATTTAATATTTTTGTAAATAGAACTTGGGTTTAGGCATGGAATTAATTTTGTTTAAGGAAAGATTAAAAGAGCACATCACCAAATATACTTTGATCTTTCTTTGGTCCAACATAACTCATTTCCAAAATAGTATTCTACACTGCCAGTGGTTTCTTAATTATAAAAGATGGCGTGCATCTGGCCCCCAAGGAGCTCACAACAATAGTATCATTAAAACTTCTATAGCCTTTTTTTTTAATCATGAAATCTTCACACAAAAGCCCTCAGCAAAATTTCTGCTTTAAATATTTATCAAGAGGTGAGAAACAGATGGTTAGACTGGTTTTACAGACTGAAAACGCTCTGACATGGTATTCAAACTCTTTTTCTGCCAACTGCTATTAAGGGGTTCAGAGGTTCGAAAGACAGAATGTGCATCAGAAGTTGAAAAACATCCTTCCTGATTTTTTTTAGAGACAGCACAAACCCTTTAATTAATTTCCAAGGAAGCCACTTCAGACTGCCAATCACAGTTTTACTTGTCTCCACTCATTAAGCCAAGAACTTCATTATCAACTATCTTCCAGTCTCCAAAGCACAGCGAGCCTTTAGAATCAAAGCAACTGTACTACATATTCAATTTAGCTGCATAAAAACCCAAGACAACAATTACCAGATACATTTTGTTAAATATTCTACGCTAATGTTATTTGTACACTTTACGCCCATCACAAAAGGAACTCCAGATGTACAGAAACATACACACTGAACAGATGCTCATGCTGTGTAGATTCTTTAACATATCATAATCCATCATTTTCATCTCCAAATGTTTAGTTACTAAAAAAAAAAAAAAATCAATTTTAGTTCCATTCACCTATTCTTGCCTTAGATATGGCAGCTCAGTTTGACAAAAGTCAGACGGGCGCCTTACAAAGCAAGTACACAAGTCTGCCCAGGACTCCAATGTGTAAACCCTCTCACTGCCCATGAGGTGAACAGAAGCATGCTGTATCTGAAAAAAGCATGTTAAAAAGAAACTTAGAACTCTGAAAAGTGTACTGTATCTAAATAAACAGCAACAATTTTTTATTACTAATGAAGTACAACGATGCTACTTTGCAATTACGTGCCCCCTTTCATGAGACAATTACTGCTTTACAAACATTACCTAGGAAAAAGTTCAGTACTACAAACAGGTAAATTTAGCACACAACAGTCAAATTCTCAGAAAACATAATTTCAACTCGATTACAGAAGACTAGACTTCCCAGTTCTCACTACTGTTCTAACCATTAAGAGAATATTACCACGCAAGGCAGTTCACCGGAGTATCTTAGTTTTTGTGTGGATATACCATAAAGAATATGCTGCAGAGTGACCACAAAGGTAACTGCACTGATGAGAATAAAACTGTTTGTGGAATAATACTTCCAAAATTGATCAAAATTTTTTGTTGTGATAAAAAAGCATAAAAGGGGAACATATTTACACAGCATAGAAAACGTAGAATGAAATGGTTCTAATGACAGGATGGCTTAAATGAATCAACATTTTACTATTAATTGACATAATTTCATACAATGCTATCAAAGGAAACACAACAGGGAGCATGCTGTTCAGCCAGGACATACTGAAAAGCACAAAGTGCTTCAGCCTACTCAAGACATGCATGTTTTGGCCAATGCACATCCACTTCAGAGAATGGTGGTGTACTTAGCAGCTACAGAATATAAAGAATTAGAAAATACTGGCCCATCAAAGAAAATCTTTCCGTTGTCACATTGCTGATGTAACCATTTAATTAGCATATGCATAATTTCAACACTAGAACAACCATATTAAATAAGGACCATATAAATACCAGATAGAAGTTGCTTCCCTCATCCCCTGATTTTTCTTCTGGCTCCTTGTCTCTAAATCCATCCATGCATAGTTTTTACTTTATCAGAAATAGCGTAAAGCGTAAGACTCCAGGGGGAAAAAAATATAATCAGAACTGTAAATCAGCATAAAATACCAATAAAAAGCATGAAAAGATACAATTTGATAAGGCAGGATTAAGGAGATATTAAAATACCTGACACAAAATCACCGAATCTGCCTCAGTAAATCAGCAAAGCCTACACACGTATTTGCAAACTTTCTAAAAAACTATCATGTAGATACCAGTCTTAATACTAAAAATTTCCACTTTATGACTACAGGTGCAAGCGCTAATGAGGGAGAGTTTTAGGTTCAACGAGGTCTCCAGAAAACGTGTGCAGCTCTCCACAGCTGGTGACCCTTAACACCATGATTTCCTAGTACCCTGCTGCCATTAGCAAACCCGGGGCAGCTTGGGGTGCCTTCTGAAGCTGCACTGATGCTAGCAACAGGGAATGATGAGCTACAGTGGAACACACATCTAACGGTTTATTTACTCCTTGTTCAGAGCCCTGTCTTTGAAGCTTCACAAATGCTGGTTTTCCTTGTGTTTTTAACCTACGTTTAAGCTAATTTTTAATGAGTTTTTGAAATTATTTTTAATCTTTATTTGCTCAACACAAGTTGTTTAAACAACTAAGGTTTGATATTCTTCTCAACCTGTAAGAGAAACACTGAATATTTTTCCAACTAAGAAAACAGTCTGCTTTGTAACATTAACAGATTTTTCTAAGTATGATTAGCTTCAACAGAAAAAAAACAACCCATTTAAAAGGTACACTTTGAAGTGAAAACTTGTACTGTCACGGTCTAGTCATATAGTTACAAACAGACCATTTTATGCATAAGTTACCTCATTAGTGTAGAGTTGTAGGCATCGCCTGGTATCAAGCAAAAAGATGTATTAAATTTCGCTGACTTAAAACTGTTGCAGTAAATCTTTTAGCTTAAAATTCTGGCATTATTTCTTCAAAAGTAACACGTAAGAATTAGTGACTTAGGAAAAAAACCCATATAGTACGTCTAGATAAAATTCAACTAGTTTCATAAGACTGTGAATGAAACGCCTGTCATTAGAAGGAAGTCTGAGGTCAAAATCCACCTTTTTGTATATGTTCCTTAAGCACATAAGGAAGATAAACACTTTCTTACAAATCTGAATACAAGACAGACTACAAAACCTTAACTATCATTTACAAGCTGAACAAAGAAAATAGAGGCTCTAAAAACGAACTGAGATCAGTACGCTAAAGCGCTGTTTCCTAAAGTGATACATACATAAGTGCTTACAGAAAATTCAGGACTCCCCTAAAATGCAAAACCCCACTCTTCCAAAACACTGACCTACAACCTCTCATCTGAAGTATATACAAGCACAAGCTACAAAGACACACTTGGGCTACCAGTATAAATCATAGCTTTTACTTACTCCTTACTCTTAATATTACAACAGTTTAATATTTCAGTTTTGTTACAGCAGCGCTCTCAGTACTTAACAAGCGCATTTTATCTGAATTCTCAACATGCCTATAAATCCTAGTTAAGGTGCTGTAGAAAGCACTACAGTAACCCCTAAATACAGGCTTCTCCACGTAGTGCATTTGATGAAATGCTATTACGTCTTCATTTTGCATAGCCAGACAGGAATTTATTCAAGTGGCTTCAGGAGCTCCACTGGCCCAGCTCCTACAGCCCCCACCTACACCCTCAGTGCAATGCCACCCTGCCTGTGGCTCCCCAGCTCACCCGGGAAATAGGCGTCTCTGTGCTGAGCAATCTCCGCTCCTCTAGCGACCAACAGCCCTATGCTAGAATCTACTGATAGAGGAATTTAAATCAACTTCAAAATTAAAAAATAAAATAAAAAAGGTATAATACTAGGTACAATTTAAGGGTTCTTGACTAGACTCCAAGCTGCAACGTTTAGCCTTCTATAATTACTTTTTTCTGAGCCTAAGTATCCGTGCTTCACAATGTTTAAAAGCAAAGAAACGAAAGGCAGGCAGCATTTAAAACGGGGCCGTTAAACCCTCGTTACCAGACTTTTTTTGCCTAAGCTTTCCCACGATCGGTGTCAGCTCCAGTTATAGCTGCAGCAGCAGGAAATCTGACAAAGAAAATAAAACATCCCACAGCTGCCTGCGAGCAGACATCGCTGTGTTCGCTGGGGCAGATCCCCCGGGAAAAGCCCCTTCCCTGCTGCCCTGGGCACACCCCAGGAGCCCCGGCAGGAGCGGGGGTTTCAGAAAGCCCGAAGGCCACGCAGACAGCGGCGCGCAGGGGCCGTGCCTCCCCGCTGCCAGCTCTTCGGGCTTAAAAGAATTTAATGCTGGGCAGCGTCCCGGGGTGCTCCCGGAGACAAAGCCGTGTAGGAGCTGCTTCCAGTTAGGGAGGCCGCGCAGGACGCGGGGCTCGCAGGGCGACCCGGCGGCTCTCGGGAGGGGAGCGGAGCGGCCCCGCCGCCCAGTACGGGCCGCTGCCCCCGGCAGAGGCGCGCCGGGACCCCGCCCCGAGCCGCCCCCCCCCCCCCCCCCCCCCCGAGCCCGCCGCCGGCCCCCGCCGCCCCGCACCGTCCCCTCGTCCGCCCCGAGGGAGGCGGCGGGCGCACACAAAGAGGCCCGACCCGCCGTGACCGTTACCGGGCGGAGGGCGAGGCGGCGCGTGCCCCCTCACACACACACCCCGCCCCCCCCCCCGCCGTGAGCGCCATGGCCGCGCGAGAAGGCACGCGCTCACCCACACCCCGGACGAGGCGCTCCCCGACCCGCCGCTCCCGCCCCGCCTCAGCTCCCCCGTCCCCGCCGCGGCCGCCACCGCCCTCCGCCGCCTCCAGCCTCCCCCCACCCCCAGACCGCCAGCCGCCCCCCGCCCCGCCCGGTGCGCGCCACCCCAGCGTCGAACAAAGCGCCCCGGCGGCCGCCTCGGCTCCGGCCGCCCCGCGCCTGCCCCGGGGAAGCCGCCTCAGCAGACAAGGGGAGGCGGCGAATCCCAGACACAATGAGAGGCGAGCCGGGACTCACCCACAGCTCCGTGCCCCAGCTCATGGCTGCTTCGCGGGCAGCGCCGGCTCCAGCAGAGGCGACGGCTGGGACCAAGCGTCGGGCGGCGGCCGGAGAGGAGGTTCCGCCGGGCAGGGCCGGTGCCCCGGTCACTGGGGAGAGGCGGCGGCGGCGGCAAGCAACGACGTCGCTCCCAGCTCCAGCTCCGCCTGGCGCGGGGAGGGGGCGGCCGCGGAGGAGGCTGGGAGAGGGGCGGGCCCGCCGGGCGGGGGACGGCGCGGGGAGCGGCGGCACCGAGCCGCTGGCGACCGCGCGCGGCGGGAGCCGGCTCCCGGCGCCGGCTGCGTCGTTACTCGTTAACGGGGAGGAGGGCGCCCGGCGGAAGGCGGCGGCGAGGCCGCGGTGCTTTGTGTGCCGCCCGGCTGCGGGGCCTCCGCGCTGCCCCGGGAAAGCGCTGACTCACGGCCGGCGGGGCGGGCCCGCCCCCTCCCACCGGGCGCGGCGGCGGCGTTGGGTGGCTGTCGCGATCGGCCTGTCACCCCACAGGTGTGTTAGTCCGCCATACATCGGGAAGTTCGGAAATGCGAGGTGACACCAGAGGAAAAACAGCCTCGTGTGATGATGCAGCTGGATGAACCCCGTCTTCGAATGGCTGTTACAAGGAACAGCAACTGGAACAGGGGTGTGAAATCCTCCTCAGGGGGTATTTTTTTCCACCAAAGTGAAGCTACTAACTGGAAGCAAAGGCTTTGAAAGTCACCCAAATTAAATTGCCCTCCACCGGCATCAATTTCTGGATCTCCCTCTCATTTTTATAGGTTGCAATAAAAAAAAAAAAATCAAGCGAAAATACTGCTGTCTTGAAGTCCCTGTATCTTGAAACAAAAATGACTTAAATCCAATCATTTTTTTCATTGCCAAGTCACTTTTCAGGTAATGTTCCTTCGCATCATGCATATTTCAGGTTTAGTCGTATTTTCTGTATGAAAGGAATTGCAAATTCTTGTAGATAGTTATGAAATTACTGTATTACAATAACATTAACATTAGAATTCATCAAAATAAGCAGATAAGATCACAGATGGACAACGTGATTTCTGGAGTGAAATGTTTAAGCCAGCCACATCACATGAGAAATGCATTGGGGTCTGTGGGGATCCACAAAACAAATACACGTGCCAATGCTGCAGTGGCCCACATGGATGTTTGAGGAAGCCAGACTCTGAAGATTCAAATCCACACTTACAGCTGAATTCTGACACATTAATTCAGTTTGTAGATTGCATGCATTACTGAAAATATTCACCACGCAGAACACATGTCGAGGATTCAGCTAATGAATCCTCAGTAAAAAAAAGCAGAAATAAATACTAAAAAAATGAATAAATATATACTTGAATTCACACAATTTAGCATACCTTTCAGGATTAGGAAAAAAATAATTCCCATTAAATGCTGTAAACTTTAACCAACGTTTTGCATTGCCAGCAGTTTGCCACACACATTTATATGACTCTACAAATATAATCAGATATAATGAGATAACCTGGTTCAAAACATAATTAACTACAAATTAAGAGAATTTGCTCATTTTATATGCTTTTTAATATATCTCAAATATCTATGCTCTAACTTGCTGCTTATGTGTCATAATTTTAGAAAGAAGGATTTCAAAATGTTTAACAACACATTCATATTTTACTGTGCCTTAACCAAGGCTTATAAATGCACCCAACAATCTGGGCATCTGGGCACGTTTGGTTTTGGCTGCCTGATTTGGATTTACTTTTTTTTTTTTTTTTTTGTAAAAGCATAATTTTTAGAAACAAAGTACACTGAACCTTTAAACACGGGGTGAGAGTCCTGACCATTTAAGTGAATTAGAAATTTGCTGGTGGCTTCAAAAGTGCCAGGATTTTTCACTTTCTGATCACTTCAGGAGAACTCACCTTTCCAATTGTTTCAGCTTAGACATCTAAAAATGAACCTTAAAAAGCCTTCAACCTTAGAAGCCCTAATGATGTATTGAAAATTAATCTCCTGCAAAATGGATCCTAAATTCTAGATCTATGAATCTAGAAGCTTTGAAAATCAGGCACTTAATTGGCACTTGAATTTTAAATACTCACTGTATGCAAAATAACATCAAGAGAGTTTCAACATGTAATATTTTATGTGTGGATATATATATTGATATTTGTGGTTGGTTGATTGATACCTGAATACTCACATTCTTTTACTTCACTCTAATTTAAGAATTAACTAATTACTCCTATTTCTGCAAAATGTGCAAGGTCAGCATTCTCAATATGGCAAGATTTGTTTTCAATTCAGAGCAATATAAATTGAATGTTTTATGGTGATCTCTAGCCATTTTAGGAGAAGGAAACTGGTTTGCATCATAGGTACCTAAATACAATACCTAGCTTCTCAATAATGATTGAGAAGCCTAATTCTAGCTGACGAGGGGTGTTCCCAGGAAAAAGAGGGATCCTTCTTTCCATGCAGCTCTCTTCAAAAAACATCTTTACAAGCCCTAGGGTAAAGCATCAGGAGCTAGACCATGTTGCAGAGATTCTGGGTAACTTCACAACCCCCAGAACAGGTTGAAAGGCTGCTCTGAAATACTGTGAAATGGGGTGGGTGTTACCACAGCAGCCTCTGGGCTATTCCTACCTTTTTCTAAGAGTATATGTACACTATAATGAGGAGCAATCAAAAGATACTACTGAACAGGCTTTGAACAGGCTGGCACCAGAACAGGAGCCTGTATCATTGCATTAGAGCACTGCTGCAGTCTGGCTAATTATTCATGTTCAGAGGTTAATAATTAGGCTTGGGAAGTAAGGCTGATGAGGCCAGAAGCTATACACACTAACATACACTTTCTGAGACCCAGCCTAGTGTTCCTGCATGGAAGCATGATGAGCCATTTAGCTGTGTCAGCTCATTCACAACTAACTCAGATCTTGGACCTTCACTTTGCAATGTAGAAACTCCCCTAGAGAATGAGCACAAATCTGATTCAAAGGATACAGTTCGCAATTGCCTGAGGTACTGCTGATAGCCGTTGCTTCTTCAGGTAAAGGAAATGAAACAGACTGGGGAGAGCTGGACAACATATACACTCTATAGAACACTGGTGGAACGATTGCTTCCAGTATTCATGGAAAGGCAGTAAATAATTTCTTGATCTAATCTGGACATGTTATTATTTTAAAACAAAAAAAAACAAAAGCCAAAACTGAGGTAAGCTTTTAAAGTCTTCAGGATATAGGATAAAAACTTTCATAATGCCTTTTATACAGTTTTCATATTACAGGATTCTGAAAAATTCAAATGCAAAGCCTATTTCTTGCCAACAGATTTCAGTGGCTTTATTAGTGTTTGAATTGAAATATGGACACAATTGTTTGCAAGATTGGTTTATGAATTTTAGTTTGCCTTCAACCTCTACTTCTTCCAAAAACAGAAGCACATACATATATCGGGTACATTATACAGAGATGTTGCATTTTACCTTTACTTAAACTAGGAGCCACCTCTTCATCCATAAGGACATCACCACTGATTACAACAATAAACTACAAAGGTAACAGGCTGTAAGTTAGTTAAAAAAACAAAAAGCACTTAGATAAGTTATGATGGAACCTAGAATTCATAAACAGTGTATTAATTAAGACCATGTGATCAAATAAAATTTTAACTCATTACAAATAAACCAGAAGTCTTAGCAGCACAACACTTACCATTCCAGCTTAGCAAGAAGTCTGGCACCGGTCACACCATTCGGCCCTTCTCCTGCCTAAGCACACTCTTGCTTTAGGAGATTCCCATACGTATACTGAGCAGTGCTCTCCTCCAGTCTAGCAGTTCAGGATGTGAAATGACCTAACTGTAGGATGAGGGGAAGGGTCTCCTGCATCTCCACAGGATATTGCTGGAAATTTTGTAACTAATCATTTAGAATTGTGACATTGTTTACGTTATCAGGGGTTGCAACTGGCCCTAGGCCTAGAAGTAATTAAATAAATATGACCCTACAGATTTAAATTCTTCTATTCACATCCTTAAAAAGATTAGTCTTTGGGGAAAAAAATACTTTAAAAAAATTTCACTACAGGGACTCAAGAAGACATTAAAGATGTATTTAAGTAATTTTTACACACAGCAAAGGCTTCATGATAAATGGCATTGTTCTAGTATCCTTGTAAACCATTACCATTTTCCGGAAGATGATGACAACTTATTTTTAACTTAGAAAATTTACTGTTATATTTAGCTGTTTTCCCCATCGTTGACTAATTAATGCAGGCTTTAAAAGAAAACTGCCTGATTTTATTTTTGGACTGAATCCACATCATTCCAGTTATTACAATAGTTATGTATTTTGTTAAGTCTGTTCACTTCTCAACAGAATCTGTTTGAGTTTACAAGTGTACCTAAGGATATTATCTTGGCAGAACAGCAATTTGCATGATTAATTTGGAGTGGCAGAAGAACAGTCTGGAACTCCCTCTGGGCATACTTTCTAAAGAGAGAAGCAGCTTAGCTTTTCATTGCCACAAAAATCAGCAGGACCAAAAAAATTACTTCCAAATATCTCTTTCTCAGCATGAAGTGCCATTAATCCTTCTCTCTGCTAGCCAGCAGTCTTTGTCATATTAAAATTGGATATTATTTTTACTCAAGAATGAAAATGAAGTATTGCAAAAACCATTAGTATTTTCTCTTTTTTTGTTTCAAAGCCAAAATAATTTAGCTCCCTCCCCCCTTTACACATCACCAGCACTCTAAGTGCTCTAACTTTTAAAAAGATTGATAGTCATAACACCTTCATGTGGTGAGTGGGTAACCATTACTTTACAGCTCAGGAAATACTCAGAGACAGAAGAATAGGTGTCCTGACACTTCAACTTGTGCTAGGCTCTCCACACACTTCCTCCCTCACCCAGAGGCTGGTTATTTAACCACGAGCAGCTGTGTGCAAAGGGTTTGTAGCCATGCACCTGACTAGATGCTTACTTCCACTGGGTTCCTATTTCAACCATTAGGCAAAATAAACTTAGTTTTACTCTGAGTACTGATGTTTGGGGGGTGGTGGTGGTGGTGGTGGTGTTAAAGCAGAGATTTAGCAGTAAGCCATATTAGACCATACCACCTCTGCTTTGAAGAAGAAAACTGCACTTATGAGTGACCCAATTCAAATGTTTCTGTCTCTGAGTTTTTGTAGGAACTGTACCACACACACACATTCATCTTTTCCAGTTTGTACCGAAATGCACTTTATATAGCAGAAGAAAAGTATGTTCTTTTTCTCTTGTCTCAGCAAGCAAAACAGAAAGACATCTCCAGTGATCGGATAACAGAGCTGAAAGGATACTACTTACACCAGCTATAAATAGAAGGAAAATGAGAACTTCTGTCTGCTTTTGTGAAATATGCTCACTCTTTTTGCCCACACTATAGCCAAGAGCACATCTTTCTATGCCATGTGTAGCAGAGGAAACTTAGTGTCAATCAGCATCAAGTAGCCATATTTTAAGTACAAACTGCTTATTTCACAGGAATTTGCTTTTTTCTAGTGAAACAAGACCATCACATGATAATTCAGCATTTCTGTTTGATAACATACAACTGTATTCCAAGATGGAGGCTGGACAATTACAAAATGTCAAGAAATACCCATACATCATATCAAAATATGATTTTCAACTCTTTAATGCTTGCATTACTTGCTTGAATACTATAAATCCACTTGCTTTCATCACACATACTTTCAGAGTTATATCAAAACATAACCGTAAATGCCAGGTCTTTGGTACCTTAATTTCTGATACCTCCAGTTCACCTAACCCCCGTCTTCTCCATTCTCCCACAAACCCCATCCACACACACTTCCTTACATTAAAAGAACATCGAGCTGTACCTACTATGCGGTTAGGCATAGCTATGGTGAACTCTGATAGTCAAAATTTTTCATTACTGTATTATCTACAGGCATAAAGGTTATTAGTTTTGAGATAATAGCCAAAGACGAGTAGTAACTGCTACCTGCATTGATTAGCTAGCAGCGTTCGAGCAAAGCGTATGGACTGACATACTGTATCAATTCTGAAAGATGGAGAGTCTGTCCTGGTACTAACTCAAGCTGTAGAAAAATGAATAGTGGAGGAATGCATAGCTAAGGATCAGCACCATCCATCTTCAGACTTGCTAAAATGTTTTGCTATCATCTGACTTTGAATTATGATCAGAAACACAAATATATATGCAGTTGTGCAACATCTACCTTAACATTTGAACATATTGAGCATCCTGGGTTACTGTTTAATCTCATTAAAGGAGTTTTAAATTAAAACTTGTTCATGAGACATCACCGTAGACTGTAAGGTTCAGCTAACAGGTTTCAGTAGTTTCCGCGCATCTAGCTGAAACATATTTCCTGAACTTGACAGCCGCCTGCTGGCAAGTGGAAGCACCAGTATAACATAATACCAACCTGTTCCTGCTACAATCAATCAGATCCTATTTCATTAATTAAAGTATGAGTTACATTAATTTGAAACAGAGAGGGCCCAATGATCTCTCGATTGTTCTTACCTTCTATACAACTGCAGGTGGTCTGACTTCTTTACAGGATTTAATTTCAGTGGTTTAATTTCAGGTGTCCTTCCCTTGTTATTTTAAATCTGTGGTGGCTCCTCTCTTTTCTCATGGGAAAGTCCATGTCCACGCTGCATAATACCACACTTAATTACGCATGAAAAACTGTTCAAGGATCACAATCTGGAAGGAAACTCAAGAGTAATACACACACCCAAGTAAACTCTCCCTCCCACTATTAATCACTTTAAAAGAACAGGAATCGGTAAATAAATCAATAATGGGATGGAGAACACTGTGTGTTGTGCACAGAATAGATGGCCCACTAAACTAATCCATTACCTTTCTGTGTCTCCCTCTCGCATTAATAAAGATAGCTACAGATCATTTATCATTCTTGTTTGTTCCAAGTAACATTCTGATTAGAGGCTAACAGCAGAAATTTTCACGCAATCCCAAAGAAACAAAACCAAAAAATAAAAAAATGGCCTGTTCACAAAGAAACTTTATTTTTGTGACATGACATTTTTGGATCTCTATTTAACTAAATTCAAAGACCAGTGCCTGCTCTTTGGACTTCAAAGGCAGATCAAATCTCGCAGGTAGCCAAAAGAATCCTAATAAGCCTTCCCCTACCCCCACCCCTTTGTCTTACTCTTCCATTTGAGACAAGGTGAGATGCAAAGGGAAAAATGTACATGATTTCTTAAGATTCTTCTTTTCCCTCCCTAACATACTCATCTTCTAGTAGCCAGGGTTCTTCCCTTTGGATTTACTGCTACCCTGGGTACTCGCCTTATGTCCAGATCTTCTCAGTTGATGATTCATTGAAAATGAAATATACTAAACATGAAGATTCAGTTGTGTTGCTGCTACCTTTGTATCTTTAGTAGCTAGTCCACAAAAAAGTTACCATGTCACTATTTTCCATGACCTTTATTTTACGCTAAAAAAATGCCCCATTTTCAGCACCAAGTAAAAAAATCTGATTGAATTTGAGGACTAAACTGCCCCTCTGGGTTGGAATATATACACCCCTGAGGCTGGTTACAAAGACATATCCTAACACAGATACATATGGAAAAACCTCTTTCAGCATTCAGCAGCTTTATTTTGCATTCATAAAGGAGAAACTTTTAAAATATGCTATTGTAAGACAGACAATACCAGAGATTTCATTTTAGGGCAAGGTATAATTCTCAATCCCTTTTTTCACATGATTAAAGCAAAACCACAGTAAAAGCCATCAATGAAACGCTCCCTCCCTCCAGGCTTGTCTGCTACTACAGCTCTTCCCACAGGACTGTGCAATTCAGGCCCTAGATCCCTTCCATAACGAAGAGAAGCCAGTTCATCATTTTCCTAAAAGAAAGGTGTGATTTGTGCCTCCGAACATCAACTAACACTTTTAAAACAGGAAAAATAACATTCTTCCACATTGTGGAGAAGATAACTCACCAACAGCAGTGACAGGCAGTTTAGCCCTGTGTTTTCACATCCTGCAGACAGAATAAATACCTTTTTCATATTCACTCAAAAATCACCCCTTTCATTTTAATGATAGAATATATTAAGATAAGCTAACTTCCTATAAAGCATTAATATTGTTTATATTTAGAACTATGTATTTAAAAACAATTTTGTAAGCAACTCAAACTGTAAAATATTTGTAGAAATTAAAATTTGACTGTTTCCAACTCGAATTTCAACACAGTAGAACATCCTGAAAATAAGAAAAGAGCAAGTTACTTGTAATGTAGCGGTAATGAGTTTAGCTGCATACAGTTTACCCAGAAACCCCAGACCATTAAATCGCCACAGGCACAGAATACCTAATACCATCAGAGAAAATGCAAGATGCATGTAAGTGCATACTTAAGAAGCAACTGTCTTTATCATAGAATCACAGAATGTTTGGGGTTGGAGGGGACCTTAAAGATTGTCTAGTTCCAACTCCCTGCCACAGCCCAGGACACCTTCCACCAGGTTGTTCAAAGCCCCATCCAGTCTGGCCCTAAACACTTCCACGGATGGGACATCACAGCTTCTCTGTGGAACCTGTGCCAGTGCCTCACCACCCTCCTTGTGAAGAATTTCTTCCTTGTATCTAATCTAAACCTACCCTCTTTCAGTTTGAAGCCATTCCCCCTTGTCCTGTCTCTACATGCCCCTGTAAAAAGTCCCTCTCCAGCTTTCCTGCAGGCCCCCGTTAGGTACTGGGAGGCTGCTGTAAGGTCTCCTCAGCCTTCTCTTCTCCAGACTGAACAAGCCCAACTCTCTCAGCCTGTCTTCATAGCAGAGGTGCTCCAGCCCTCTGACCATCTTTGTGTCCCCCTTTTGGACCTGTCCCAACAGGTCCATGTCCTCCTGATGTTGGGGGGCCCAGAGCTGACTGCAGTACTCCAGGTGGGTGTCATGACAGCAGAGGGGAGAATCGCCTCCCTCAACCTGCTGGCCATGTTCCTTTTGATGCAGCTCAGGATATAGTTGGCTTTCTGGGCTGCAAACACACAATGCAGAGTCATGTGGAGCTTCTCAACCAGCACCCCTGAGCCCTTCTCCTCAGGGTTGCTCTCAACCATTCTCCATCCAGCCTGTGTTTGCGGTTGGGGTTGCCCCGACCCAGGTGCAGGACCTTGCGTTTGGCCTTGTTGAACATCATGAGGTTCGCACAGGCCCACCTCTCGAGGCTGTCCAGGTCTCCCTGCACCGGTCCCAATACCTACCCGAGGAAAGCCACTTGTCACATTTGGACGAGTTGTTGACCAGAACTCTTGAGTGCAACCATCCAGCAAATTCCCTATCCACAGAGGGGTTGCCCCATCCATGTCCACTTTAGAGACAAGGGTGTCATGTGGGACAGTGTCAAATGCTTTGCACAAGTCCAGGCAGATGACATCAGTTGCTCTTCCCTTATCCACCAATGCTGTACTCTGTCATACAAGGCCACCAAATTTGTCAGGCACAATTTGCCCGTAAGTGAAGCCATACTGGCCGTCACCAGTCACCTATTTTCAGTTTCCAGGAGGATCTGCCTCATGATCTTGCCATGCACAGATGTGAAACTGACCAGCCTGTAGTTGCACAGGGTCTTCCTTTTCCCCCCTTTTTTGAAAACGGGTGATGTTTCACCTTTGCCAGTCTGGGAACTTCACCAGACCACCACAACTTCTCAAATATGATGCATAGTGGCTTAGCCACTTCAGCCAGTTCCCCCAGGACTCACAAATGCATCTCATGAGGTCCCATGGACTTGTGCACCTTCAGGTTCCTTAGGTGGTTACAAACCTGATGATCAGCTACATCAGGCAGTTCTTCGTTCTCCAAGTCTCTGCCTTGGCCTTCTGCAACTTGGGTGGTGTGCCTCAGTGAAGACTGAGGCAAAAAAAGTAGAGTATCTCCGCCTTCTCCATATCCCAAGTAACCAGGTCTCCCATTTCCTTCCAGCGAGGGCCCACCTTTTTCCCTTGTCTCCCTTTTATCACCAACATACCTATAGAAGCTTTCCCTGTTGTCCTTGAGGTCCCGGGCCAGAATTAATTCTACCAGGCCTTTAGCTTTCCTAACCTGATCCCTGGCTTCTTGGACAATCTCTCTATATTCCTCCCAGGCTATCTGTCCTTACTTCCACCTTCTGTAGGCTTCCCTTTTGTGCTTGAGTTTGTCCAGGAGCGCCTTGTTCATCCATGCAGGTGTTCTTGCGTGACTTCCTCTTTGTTAGGATGCATCACTCCTGAGCTTGGAGGAGGTGATCCTTGAATATTAACCAGCTTTCTTGGGCCTCTCTTGCCTCCAGGGCTTTATCCCATGGTAGTCTACCAAGCAGACCCCTGAAGAGGTCAAACTCAGCTCTCCTGAAGTCCAGGGCAGGGAGCCTGCTGTGCACCCTCCTCGCTGCCCTAAGGGTCTTTAACTCCACCACTTCCTGGTCACTGCAGCCAAGCCTGCCCTTGGCCTTCATGTTCCCCGCTAGTCCCTCCTTGTTGGCAAGAACAAGGTCCAGCACAGCACCTCTCCTTGTTGGCTCCTTTATCACTTGGAGAAGGAAGTTATTGTCAGCGCATTCCAGGAACCTCCTGGATAGCTTATGCCCTGCTGTGCTGCCCTTCCAACAGATATCCCAGTAGCTGAAGTACCCCATGGGGACCGGGGCTTGTGAACATGAGTGCCTGCCTACAGAGGGCCTCATCTGCTCAGTCTTCCTGGTTGGACAACCTGTAGCAGACCCCCACTATAATGCCACTTGTCCCTGCCCTCCCTTTGATCCTGACACATAGGCTCTCCTATCAGCTCCTCTTCCATTCCCAGGCAGAGCTCCATGCGCTCCAGCTCATCACTGACAGAGGTCAACTCCCCCTCCTTGTCCTTCCTAAAGAGCCTCTATCCTTCCTTCCATTCCAACACTCCAGTCACAGGAGCCATCCCACCACCTCTCCATGACCCCAGTAAGAACACAGCCATGCAGGTGAGTGCACGTCTCTAAGTCCTCATTTATTCCCCGTGCTATGTGTGTTTCCATAGAGGCATTTACATTGTGCGCCTGATGAAGCTGACTTACTGGCTGGAGTGGCTAAAATTCCTTAGTGCTGCTCCTCGGGTGCTCTCCTGCTGACCTGTGATGCCTCTCGCCAGGCTCTGGACATCTACTGCTGGCACTGGCAACAAAGTGGTAGGAGTGGGATGGACTGCGGTTCCTCTCCCCCAGCAACTTTAGTTTAAAGCCCTCTTCAACCAGCTTGGCAAGCCTCTGACTGAAGATGCTTACTTAAGTTTTGAAATTTACCTGCCTGAAAAATAATTAGCTATGCATGAAAAGTTACACCAGTTAGCTCTTTGCATTATAGTAGGAAAAAGAAAAAAAATCCTTGTTGCTCGCATTCCTCCATCATACAGATTTTTTAACACTTTCAGAAGTGAAGTCTCCTTTACTGCAGGATGGGATGGTGAGAACTTTCAGATTTTTTCCATTGCTAACATAGCCACTGCCCTAATAAATTTAGTTCTCTTCCATGAGTTACACTGCTGCCTGAGAAAACAAATTTGTACCTGAAACAAAAAGGACAGTGAATATGATTTCTAATTCAGCTGTGGTTTTTCACTCTGTAGGTGACTGAATGAAATGTAAACACACCATTAATGAAACCAAGTCCTGGCCCATAACCAGGAGTCCCAGGCACTGGGTTACTACAAACAAACGCTTTCATGTCTGACAACAACTTTTATAACAAGTCTGTTTGTTTTCCCAATTACTTGCTCTCTAAATGAGTCACCCTTCCATGAAGTCTGACACTAAGATAACATCTTTTTCCTCTACACAGTGCACCACCTTTTAGTTCTGTAGCATGTGAAAGTGTTAACTTCAAAGTACAGCACGGACTGTTCAAATACCAACATTATTACACTGGACAGTGTAACACTGCCTACACTTAATTAATGCTTGTGCAATGCTTTACAGATATAAAAGTTTATGATTACTGACTAGTAACAGTATTGACTAGTAACAAAACTGGACTAATTCCTACTGAAACAAGTGTGAAAATCATTCCAAGTTACACCGTGCAATACTACCACTCCAACAAATTTAGTTGTCTTAGGTGGGGGCTGAGGGGAAAGGGGAGAAATCAATTACTTAGTTTGAAACAAGAAAAAATACAAAAATTAACCACATAAACATTCAGCCTTAAAATTAAATGTAATCTTTAGATAATTTAATATGCCTCTTATAAACCTTCACCCAATACATGTAAAGGGTAGTAGTTGTTCACATTTAAAACTCAGGAAAAAGGAAAAGAGGTTGTAGTACTGTCAATCCTTACTTGAACATTTGGTTCAGGCTGTTAAACAGAAGTCTTCATCTTGTATACCTGTAGCTGATGTGACAATAAGACAAGGCCATGAGGAATTCTAGTCAAATGTCCCCTTCCCCAGTATATGCAAGGGCATCATCTGCTACATCGCTCTACCCTAGGTTATTAAAGTTTACACTAGATTCATCCACACAGCAAATCACATGCTTACTGGATTTATGAATGATTGATACATAGGATCCGGTATATCCAACTACATTCAGTGTCTTAATCATTTTGCTTCAAAACCTCCACTTCCCAAGTATTGGCTGAGCTGCATTATAGCACAGTACCACAGAAGAGAACACCCTCCGATTCAAGCATTCACTGGATCTGTTGCTTTCCAGGAATGCACAGCTCTAGCATACTTCTTGTCCCACGTACCCAAGAACTGGGATAACTACTTTCAATGCTGTTATTAAATGCTCAAAATTACTGATTTCTGTAGCTATGTTTGCACGGAACCAAAAGGAAAACACACTCATTTCAATTAGGAAAAAAACCTTAACAGTCAAACTAAGCACAAACACCTTTTGATAAGGAACCTATCAGTCCCGACTGCCAGCAAACCCTCGCTGGCACGTGCTAAGCCTCCGTGACACTCATTTTCGCCACTGAGTTATACCCAGCACACTCTAATCACACATGGCACATTCACCAAGTAGACTTTTGGCAAGTCCGAGGGATCAAAGAGCTAGACTGTCTAATTTATCTGTAAGAAAATTCCATCCTAACACTGGCCAGCATCCCACTGATGTGCTCCCCCTGTGTAAGCTGCCAAGTAAAGCTTTTCCATCTTGGATTAATAGTGTAATACCAAAAGTAAGTTTAACCACAGCACTCTTAACCTTTCATATTATGCTCCACATTCCACACTGTTTTGTGCATGGTTTACACAAAACCACAATCCAACACTGGGAGACTAAAATGAGGTGTACACTTCAGACTAAGGATGTTGCTGTTGCACAACAATCATTAAGTTACTTCACATCCTTGACTTGACACTGTTTCAAAATTATGAGAAGATCACTACGGGCATTATTACACAGCTGATAACCTTAACAGCGGTAGTTTTACAAAATATGAAGAGCATCATTTATAACTGTGACTTTCAGAGACTTATTCCATTCTTGCAGAAATACTCCTTTCCACTGTTCCAATACCAAACTCGACTAGCCACATTTAAACAGCAACATTCAAATACCACTTTAAGTATTGGATGTTTAGAATCCTTAAGACACCTCCTTTAGAAGTACCTCAGCATAGTAAATACAACTATATTCATCACCCACTACGTCATGCAGACATATGCTTTATTAAAGTAACAGAAAAAAGATTTTGCAAGGAAGTCACTTAAAGCACCCTGAAACAAGCCCTCAGAATAATTCTGGAAAACCCACAGATAATCTCATCAACTCAATATTTAAGTAACAGACACATCCTTATACATGTTTCTTCGGAGACAAAGTAACAGTACAGTTCACTAACCAAACTTTACACGCTATGTATCTGGCGTACCAAAAAAATCAGGGGTACCACAAACTCGGGAGTCTCCTGTCTGAACAGCTAGCACATGGAAGCACCATAGGGAAGTGATAAAAAAAAAAATTCTTAAAAGAGTCTCTCCTGCAACTGCTGAGTTTTCTTTTCATACCTGAGGTGGAATGGCTGTATAAGTAAAGTAGTGTCTAAACAAGACTAAATGAAATGAATTCAACAGGAGACTAACATACATTCTTACTTCCCCAGCCTCTGCCTGTGGTCTTTCACTTCATTAAACTGGAAGTATTTCAGTAGGTTATACCTGACCTACAGGGGTTTCTTGTCCAACTTTTCAAATTAAGAAGGTGAGGTTATAAAAACGCATATGTACAAAATGCAATTCTCAAGAGGAAAGAGAGCAGGTCAGAAATACTGTTTGCAAGCATTAACAACCCCCAGTGAACAGCAATGCCTTCCAACAGCACTCAGGTTGTAAAGACTTTGGTCACAGGAAACGTTCAGTGGGTCAAAACAACAGCGGAGGTTAGGTAGCCTTAATTTTCCTTATAAATGCAATGAAGACAGACTATTCAGTAAATATAAAAGCAATTTTATAAAAACACATCAGAATTTTATTGCTTGAAGAATACAGCATATGAAAAAGCACAAGAATGTCCAAAAGAAAGGTCACAAGGATCCAAACATATTACACCATACATACTAGATGCAGTAAAATGTTAACCTGAATTCTGCATCAGAAAAGAAAGGTGTGAAAATATACCTAATATTATTTAAAAGGAAAAGACTCATTTAAAATATAAAGTGTGAAGGTGTTACAGTACAAATTAGAAAAGCCAACACTGCACATTAACATTGTATCACTAGACTAGGTTTTTCTACCTTTGGTACTTAAACCTTTACAGAAAACCACTTCCTCAGTCAAACCTTGCCTAACATATTTCATATAGTATCCACAAAAGGGGTTTTGTTTCTTTTTTAAACTTAAACATTCAAACAAATACTTCTGAGTTTTCACTGCATTAATGTGTTTAAGGAAGAGTTCACATTTATTCAATATGCAACTTAATACACCTCAAATTTAAATGAGAAGTCACTATGTGACTGAGATCTGAACATACGCCAATTGTACCCTGTTCAGATCTTTATGTAAAAACGGGCACACCATTTTCTGTTTGCATCCTTATGTAAACAGACTGCTGCATCCCTCCTCAAGAATTCTAGCTCGGGCAACTTGCTGAGGTCGTTAAGTCAATAAAACAATCTACACTGTTAAGAGAGCTATGGGATCATCTACAGCAGCATGCAAGTGGCTTTTCTAGTCTGCTCAGATTAGTGTACCAGAAGATATGCCAGTATTACTTCAAGTAACACATTAAAACTCAGCAATGGACACTACTGTGCTTTATTTCAACACAAAGAACAGCTGCTCATCCATTAATCAACAGAATTTTCAAATCAACTACCAAAAGGACTACTACATAACTTCTGTTCCATGTATTGCTGATCACTCTTGGGGAATAGTTTACCAAAAACCTGGACTTACCTATGAACCAATCTGAATGAAGAAAATGTTATCTTTCAACAAGGTATCTTAGTAACCCAGTGGCAATCTAGTCTGGAGAATGTTAGCATTATGATGACAACAATGACTAACAAAGGTTAAATAAATTCCCTCTTTTATGGTAAGCATGCTCTTAGCTTCAGCTTTTGCCTTCTTAGGCTTGAATCATTCCTAGTTATGTCAGTGGAACTGAAACAATTTTGTTTCATCAAGTTCCAGCTTTGTATTTCAACAATATGAATAGATCTGGAC
Source organism: Falco cherrug (assembly GCF_023634085.1). Taxonomy (NCBI): domain Eukaryota; kingdom Metazoa; phylum Chordata; class Aves; order Falconiformes; family Falconidae; genus Falco; species Falco cherrug. The sequence goes on from NC_073708.1 coordinate 16,389,412, forward strand.
TACAAAATACCATCAACAACAGTTAACATTAAACTGGAGTGAAGTAATAGAAGAGTTAGTTCTTCAAACCAGGCAGTCTTTGAAGTGAAATAGTCAGTTAGGACTGTCAAAGGATGTCATAATAAAAACATGGGTTTATTTTTTTTTCACCCCTATACAAAAAAAAAAAGACTGAATTTGTACAACTCCTATTAAACATACCTTTTCCTAGCTTGGTGAAAACGTATCATTTTCAAATTTTAACAAGTGTGGTATTTGAGCATATATAATATTTATTGCCATATACATCCTCATTTTAAAAAGAACTAGGAATTCAGACTCTACTATGCTGAACTCTTGCTTTTTTCCCCCGTTAACAGATTATGTCTACTGCACCATTCCCCCAAAAAACAATTAAAAATTCTAAGTAAGATTTTATAGTTTAGTTAAAAGGGAAGAAATGCAAATGTGGATTTAGAGCTTTTTGTATAAATCTCACTATATTTTATAAACTCGTTTATTGTAACACTGTTTATTGATCAAATAAATGACGCACTGCTATCTAAAATTTCCATATACACCATTAAAAATCCAAAGTTGATATGATACTGAACCTTAAATTTCCAAGAGTTCAAAAAAAGACAGTTTATACATGTACAGCACACAACAGCAGACACCCCTAGAATACCAATTGCCAGTCCATGATGCATACAAACTTACAGGTAAGCATTCATTTCACTGTTTTCATTGTGCAGGAAAAATACTTCTTAGTAAAGACAAACTCAGCTGGTGAATTTCAGATATCATCTTCGTCGTCTTCATCCTGAGAGGATCCTGCCTGATTGGATGCACTGGCTGAGGCAGCAGCAAGCTGTGCCTGTTGAGCTGCTTGTTGCATCTGTAGCCATTCCTGCTGCGCCAGTTCTGCTTGCTGTTGTCTAGCCTAAAGACACGAATTTAATTGTTAAGGCCATACATAGCTTGGTGAAGGATCTCTAGAGCACCTTATCTTTAAAAGCAGTTTTATCTGCACCTGCAGGTCCCTTTTGTATATTTTTTTTATTAATTGTGCATACAAAACCACATCTGGAAGTACCTTGATTATTTGTACCAAGATGATTAGCTACATTGTCTCTTCCTCTGAAGAGGCCACCATTTGGAGGCTTTGCAGCTACAAAAAGAAGAGGCAGGAGCTAGTGTACTTAAGTTCCATTGTAAGGATCGTGTTGAACCACTTCCTAGTGGAAAAGCTGAGGTAAAGCAACAGAAATTTTAGGCTTCAATTTCAAGGGACCTTAATACTCAATCACAGTTCAGAGATGCGAACTGCCCTACTTTGTTGATTACAAATACTGTAATTTGCAATTACAAAATCATCCAAATGTACCACAAAAACATAACGAAAGCCATTATCTTATTTTGCTAAGCAATCTTTGGAAAACGGTAAGGTCTTCTCAAATTCAGAAATGCAGACCGAGGATGGCTTTGCTACAGAAAGGTACAGGCCTCCACTTAACGGTACAAAATGTACTAACACAACATTTCAAGTAGTTCAGCTGCTGACCTCTCATTTTTCTATCCAAGGTTTTCACTCGTTTTGCAGCAACTACTGATTTCAACAGTATACCAATCAATTGTGTTAAAACTTCAATTTCTATTCTGAATGAACATTAGGAAAAAGTTCTTAAAATTAAAATTCTTCAGCCTTCTTTACTTATCTACTTTTACAAGTCATCACTAAGACTGTAATAATTTTTCTTCCAAATCCCATTACATTACACTCACTGAACTTTGCTATTTATTTCCAAACCATCAACAAATTTTACTTCTGCAAACTTCAAAATGCCAAAAGATGATGCTTTGGAAAGCAAGCAAAACCAGTTTATCTACTTAGCAAAGTGAGAAAAGGGAGTCTCCCCTTGTTATAATAAGTGTCACATTTCCTCAGTCTGTGCTAGTGTTAAAAGAACACACTTTTATAGAGGTAGAAATCTCTTCTCAATGAAGACGTTTCAGTATTTCAAACTTCAAGTGGTAGTGAAGTTACAAGGGTTGGAAAACTATGACATTGTAAAGTTTTAAACAAAGGAAGACAGCAGCATCTGTACACCTAAGAGAGACAAACATTTATCACACACAGTGTAACAACAGGGCTCCTACTGACTCTGCTACAATTAAGTTTACTGTACACTTAACGAGGTCATACACATGCATGCACTGGGTAACAAGAAGCTCAGCACTTCACACTGGACGGATCATTTTGTCAGTGCCTACCCTTACTGACATATTTATAACGATATCACTTAGCCACTTGAAAAATGGAAAAAAAAAAAATTCCATTGAGTTTTATTGACTAAGCAGCTTTGTAAGTATCTAGTAAACTTAACTCATTTATTGCACAGATGAACTTCAGGAGAAAGCCTCAAAAAAAGGCCTAATCTGTTACAGCCCTTGTCTTGCACAGAAACTTACATACATGCACAAACATCAGGATAAGCCATTCTCCTGATTTCAAATATTTACAATCATTCAAACTATGGGCATCAAACATTCGTAACATTAACAGGCAAGTATTTTAAAACTAGAGCAAGAAGTCAGCATTAGTGTTATGCTTTAGATTATTAATAAAATTAGCATAAACATGCACTTGTATAAATATTCTTTCAAATAATTACAGTACCTCCAACAGCATATCACAACTAGATTCTTTCAAATATGAGACTGCCAACTTTGAATCTAAGCAGAAGTTCTCCATGTTACCAAAAACTATTTTGAAAAATCATTCATACAATCTCGTCAAACTTGCATGCATTGCCTTAACTGAGACATTAAGACACAGTATTACAGAACTTTCAAAGAACATACCTCACGGGGTCATTCCTTAGATAAAGTGGGGCTTACATAAGGTGGCCACGGTTTCAGCATTTTTATTTTTTAAAATGTTACTCAGGAGCTAGTACTCCCTTAACACACCTTATTTTTGCTGCTTTTTTACTGTATATATCATTCTAAGTTATTTGAACCAAACAGTAAGTAAAAAACAGGTATCAAACTGACTGTTATTTGTAAATCTTACCCTTAATCCAGAAGCAACCATATTAGTCTTTGTAATGTTAGTACAGTCAAAAAAAGTTAGGCACACATGAATTCATCGTAACTAGTTCACTGCATGTCAACAATAGCTACGAGGTATGCTGAAATTTTAAATGCCGTAAAATTAATCATGCAATTAAGATTAAAACAATTGGCATGCTGTAATATGAAAAACAACAGTTATTGTTTCAGTAACATACAAGTATAGTGGAGAGAAGGTCACAGTAATCAGACACGATAATGCATAACTGAGTAAGCATTTTCACCAGAGGAAATTAAAGTAAGAAAATTGAGAAAATAAGACTCATGCTTTGGGTAAGAGGGAAAAAACCATCACTTAAGTTTGTGAACATCTCCAGTGTTAAATGATTAAAAGCCAATTTTATTTATTTATCTTTCTACACTATTTTTCTTTCTACTGTTCTCTTAGTTTAACAAGACCACCATTCTCTAAATGATCCAGGAAAGCTGGGAGGGGAGAAGGCTGGGGTGAAGGAGAATGTGTGTGTGCGTGCCCACATACAGTATTTGCAAGGAAATGCTCTTTCTATGCCTGAACTGCCTTTTTAATTTTTTATGCAGGAATTCGCTCAATTAAAGTCTTGCCAAGAGTAAAGGAAGATGAGAAGGGACAAATTAGAAATTTTGAACAATTAAATGTTTCTTTCAAAGCCTAAGCAATAACATTTATGGACTGATGGCCAGAAACAGAAAAGATTCACTTTAATGATCAAAACTGGTAATTTCCTAGAACACCAGCTGTCATTCTTTTATTTCCTCAATCAACTAATTCTTAATGCATTCTCTACAGTAGAATGGAAATACTTAAGTAGCAGCAAAAAACCACGGGTTTTAAACCTGGAATATAAAATTAGTCTGTATACAAAGCCCTGTATGTCAGATCACAGATGTAACAAGTAGCAGCATCTTATTCGTTTACTTTACTTTCCCCAAATCAAACAGGCCAAGGTCAATGGCACCTTAGACGCCGCAGCAATTCACAAGTAAGGGGATACTTTGTGAGGTGTGCACATGTTTTTGTGGCACTAGATCTGCAGCGTTAATTATTCCAACCTCATCATTACAAGTACTGCTTCACTTACTTTTGCAAATAATTCCTGTTGCTGCCTTAGAAGCTCTTCTTCCGGAATGCCGAGGTTCTCCAAGCGTGAACTGGCCTTTCTTCTCTTTAGTGCTACTGTTTTGCATTCTTGTAAGACTTCTTTTACTTCACTGATGTAGGAGCCAAACCCCAAACTTTCTAGTGCTAGAAGGAAAGAAAACACAGTTTATCTTTTACAAAGCTTTTGAGAACATATATCTATTTATTTAAACAATTTTTAAAAAGCAGTAGAAGTTTCATCACTTTTCTATCATCTGGTGACAAAAAAAATCTGCATTTATAAGATCTGACAGCTATTTCCCCCGTCTCCTCTCCTACACCATTTAAGAGTGCATGTTTTCAGGCTAGGAAAGTTAAAGGTAGTCAAGTACAACCAAAGTCCACACTTGCAGAGGATTCAGGGCTTACAGATATATTTTACTAGAGGCAGGCATTATTCTTCAAAGGACATCTTTCTCCCATCTTCTAAATATCCAAATTAAGCAAAGTTTACACAACTAAGAAGTTCTTTCTATTTGAACCATTAACCTTTAATCTCTTGGGGATTCTCTCTTTCCAGTTTTGTTGCAAGCCTTCAGTGGAAGGCAAATTAGCAGCCTATAACAGAGCAAAAGTGATGCATCTGAAATGATCACAAATCCTTCATTAAGGAAGAAATAATTAATATTATCTCAGACCTATGACTTTTAGCTTGTCTTTTAGTATCTAAATTCATATTTCACGTGCCAAAAAGCTTGAAATGCATAGTTCAAAGTTAGATAAAATTATGTATAAACTTTTTATTGTTTTAGTTTTCAACAGAAACCCTCCTATTTAACTCCACATGAAAATGTATTCAGAAATTAAAATCTTGTACTTTTATCTGCCCCAAAAAAAACCTGAAATGCAGCTATATCCTGCAACAAGTGTTTTTAACTAATATAAACTAATAGGAAAGACTATAAAAACCCAGGTAGAACATGTGACAAAATGCACACTGTTTTCCAGTTCACCATTTACTACAATATATCTCCACATATACACACACCCCAAGGTGGAACCTATAACAGAATAAGCTAGAAATATTACATAAACACCAATTATACTCTGTTTAATAAAACAGCTGGTTCATTTCCTGTATTTACACAAGTCAGAGCTTTCTTTACAGAACGACATTTTTTAACCTTTATCTTACTTTATTTTAACCTTATGTCACAAGCTATTCAAGAAATAGCACTAATATAAACTGCGTAACAGCAATCATCAACTTGTTATGAACAAGCTCTTGGTCATGCTAACTCACACTACATTTTAACATCAATTTTGTAAGCAACATTTTCCTACCCACAATTACGGCAGGATGCCATTGTATCATGCACCTCAACAATAACCCAAAGGCATTCTGTAAGTTTTCAGCTTCCAACCTGTACTATGGACAAGGAGACAATTAACGCACTGTCTTCAATAGGGCAGCGCAGTGCAGCTGCCCAGTCATGCAGGACCACCATTCCTTTAACAGATAACATTTGGCAAATGAATTTACATAATACCTATTTCTTAAGAAAAACAAAGTTAAAAGACAAACCAATTTAAAGGTAATTGGTTCACTTCAGAGACAGTATGCCAGTTCAGTCTCAGCTCACACACACGGACAACAGAAACACTTTTTTCAACTGGCCCACAGTTTCTGCAAGAACTACCAAAAACCTTCAGAAACTTGTTTAATCCAACCTCAGCAGATAGGAGGCAAATCCATGTCTCATGGTCCAGAACTGGTTATCTAATCTGTCTATGAATATTTAAGAACTCATTCCATTTTAAAATGTAAACAGTAAATCCAGTAAACTAGCTAAAGGCATATTTTTTTTTAAACGAAGTGTAAAATTTTTTAAGAACTCTAGAAGTCTAACATCACGAAGACAAAACATCATAGCAAAACCATAGGTGTTCATCAAAAGAAAATTCACAGTGATCAGGGTTGGCAATCTGCTGCATCAGAATACGACCAACTGCCCAATCTGAAGTCAAGAGCAACATGTGTTTCCACAGAAATTTTAAATGGCCCTTAAAAGAAAATAAATCAATGGAAAGAATTTAGTTACGTATTGAATACAGCACACTAAAAATACGCAAAACGAAACAAGTGATATAACCAAGACAGATTTGTACAATTGTTCAACATGATAAAGCTATAAAGAACCATACATGCATCATAGGTCTAGTGCATAAAAATTCTGCTGGCTGTGAAACGACTCAAGAAATTTACTGTCATCTTGAAACACACCAAGGCTTTACCAAACAAATGCACGGAAGGAACACGAATCCCTTTATACTAGCACAGTGCTGAAATGTGGGACAAGCAATCACTACTTAAACAGAGCTACTGTTCCACCAAAACTCAGTCTTTATTTCTTGAGTCTGAAACCTACAAGTATACCCAGATGGCTGTAAATCTGGTATCTTACTGAGGTTAGAATGTCCAGACCAAATTTAAACAACGGAATCCCAAAAAAAGCCTGTTTGGGGGGTATTTTTTGGTTTGGTCTTTTTTTTTTTTTTTTTTTTGGGGGGGGGGGGGGGGGGAAGTGCAGGGGGAGGGAATTGTGGTGGTGGGTGTGCAGGGCAGACTTCTCATGTTTACAAACACCAAATCACAACTACCTTTTTCCCAGTTTCCTCCCACCCTTAATGACTGCAAGAAGGTGCAGATTTCTGATTAATCAGGTAAGCATAATTAGCCCTAGATTTGGTTTTTATACAATCAGGTCATTCATAGCTGAGATTTTTAACTTTTTATGCTCCTTTCAAAGAAAAATAGCTTCCAAAGTAAAATCCCTAACATTAACAGTTGTTTGAGTTTTTTGAATCTTAAATACCAACGTAAACATTGTCAATATCCTAACAGCCCATGAAAAGAAGCTACAGGATTTGCCATCAATCCACAGCCTACTTTACTGCACAACAGTTCTACGTAGATCAAGTAATCAACTTCACAAAAATAGTGATTCAACATCTCACCATTTTTAGAATTCAATGAAAGTTTAATTTCTCATAAAAAGCCTTCTCCATCACCACTCACGTAACTATCAAATGAGGCTATTTTCTGTTCCATGACGGAAGGATATTCATTTGCTTATTAGAGTCTCAGACTCACAGCTGGGTTCCTGATAGCAGGATTCAGCAATAAACATGGAGACTACCTCCACTTATGACCGCTGCATAGCCTTGATGCCTTTGGGTACTCTCCAGGGAAGCTGCTTTGTGTTTTATCGCTAGTAGTGAGTGCTTGGCATAGCCCGAGTACATCTATCAAATCGGACCTCTCGCGGGACACAAGAAGCCTCTGCTTTCCTTTCCCTATGCTGCTGACAGCACCGTGCCAGTCAAATGTTTGCGCTACTGCACAATGAAATACCGCGGGGACTTAGTCTATCTGAAGCATAACCCAGTGGTAGGGGGAAAGAGTTCTAGCTCAGCACGTGGCCACAATAGTTTCAATAGTGCAAAGGAAGGTGTGTCTTAAGCACCACTGCTGCCAAACAGGTAAGTACACAACAAAGTGCAGTTTCACATTACCTCTAATACAGTCCAATGGCAAGGTGTCACCAACTGCAGAGCGCCTCTCTCCCCTTCCTCCTTCCCAGTGAAACACCCTTCCTACTCCTTGCTTCCAATCTAGTCACTTCTTGTTTACAGGAATAGTCAGATCAGCAAACTCACCTGACAGAAAACTGCTCCCTCCCAGATTCTCAAAAAGCCACAGGATCAGTTACATCAGCAATTGCTAGATCCAGCTCTAGGGAGGATACAAAAAGATTCCTCTTGGCAGCACCCTGCGTTGAGGGTGGTCCAGGTATGATGTGATGACCATTAGCCTCATTGTACTTCTAAATGAACTGGTTCAAGTATTCAAAAGACAAGGTATCTGGATGACTACAAGAAATATATTTCAATTACTTTGTTAGCATTATTGTCGTGGAGCTACATTAAGGGGCAGTCAAAATAGTAAGTGTGTAGAATGTATGAATATGGATGAAAATGCTGAAATACCACGACTATACACACATAACCACAGTTCCCAAAATCAGCGATCTAAACCCTCACACCTCACAGAGGGATCATCTGCCAACTGACCAGCATCTGGAAGAAGCTAATAGCAATACACCTCCCTAGAGATATCAGCAGCAGAAAATCCAAGAACAACTCCTAGCATCTCCAAAGCATTACAGAAATGGATAGGTCTCCAAAGTTCACCTTAGCAATATTTGACTAAGAAGTACAAATCCAATTTGAAAATTTCTCCTAATTCTCCAATCTGGTAACACAAAAGCCAGAAAAATACCTGTTTGGGACCACCTGATGATGATGGGCACATGCACGTTGTGCGTATGCACACACACACATATTAGTTTCAATTTGTTTTCAAAAAAACCCAGACTAACCCTAGGGCAGCAACAGATTAAATCTTTCCTAAGTACCACCAATACTGGGCAAAAAATACTTTCATCTGTGAATTCTTTATTGTCCTCAACCTTGACAATCATGTCTATTCCCGTGTTAAGAACTAAGCTCAAGTGTTTTGGGTGTCACTTGAAGAAACTTTCTGTATTAAGAAGCATCATGACCAAAGTATGCTTCCATGTGCAAGCACAAGTTTTACTCTTTACATCCTGAGCTTCTGTGACAGAATTGCTTTGCTAAACTTTCAGGTCCACATATATTTTACTTAATATTAAAGCTCATACATGCCATGTATTTTCTTTTGCTGTTCATAATTCAGTCAAGTACTTTAAACTCTTCTGGTATGCAAACTGATATAATCCAACAGTACTGGATATTTTTCTTTTGTTCCAAACAGAGAATCATTACCAAAAAAGCTCCACCTTTTTTTTTTTTAAAACTAAGTTCGTACCATCATAGTCCTGAAAATTGCTCTACTGCAAATAATACTGTTAGTATCTCTACCAAGCAGCAGAGCAAAGTGCTCTTTCACTGTTACTGCTACAAATTTATTTGGAGCAGACACTGGTATCAACCACCTCTGCTTCAGCAGCAAAGCGAATGATTCCTGAGAAAAGATGCCTGTTGCAGACTTTAAGACGAGTCAAGGAAACTCCCTGTTTGTAGCAGAATTGAAAGAAAAGCAAAGAAGACAGAGAACTCCAATTCAAGCAAAGGAAATCAACAGCAAAAAGAGATGCAAGGGCGTAAGTTACGTTTAAATGCTTTTTACAACAACTACAATGCTTCACGTTAAAGTGCCAGGCCCCCAGGACAGCGCTAGAGGGGTATTTTAGCGGTATTTTACTCCTCAGAAAGCCCAGACAGGGCGACTCTGGATTAAAGCCTGGCCCTCACATACTCCATCGTACGCCTTTTGTCAGTCAACAGTTCGAAAGACATTTAAAAAAAACTCAGGCTTTTAAAACAGGCTGTCAAAGAATTCCGTATGGCCATTCGCAAAAGCAGACCTCGCCTCACAGGTACGAGAGCGACGAAGGGGTTCGGTGCCCCCGCCGGGGGGACACAGCCCTGCCCGCACGCAAAGCGGGAGCGGGGCCCGGGCACCCCGGCAGCCGCGCCGAGCGCACAAAGGCGCGACCCCTGCGGCGGGCCGGGCCGGGCAGCGCGCACCTTCCCCGGGGACACCCCCCCCCCCCCGCCTTCTGCCTCCTCACGGCCCCACAGACCGCGGGGGCGGCCCCGGGCCCCGCCGCGGCGGGCAGCCGGCGCCCGCTCACCCTGTATGACGTGCTCGGGGGAGATGGTTTTCTTCTCCGACTTGTTGCAGATCTCGTTGGCCTCGGAGGAGATGAGGTGGATGAATTCCGTGCAGCAGTTCACCACCAGCTCCCGGGCGTCGTTCGCCACGCGCACGTTGGGGAGCGTCTCCTTAATCATCTTGTTGATGGCAGCCCGGGGGATGGTCAGGTCGTCATCGTTGCCCGACGACGAGGCCATGCTGGCTGCCGCGCGCCCCCCGGGCGGCGCTCCGCTCCCGCGCTCACGGGCTCCCCCTCCGCTCCCGCCGGGGCTCCAGCGCCGGGAGCCGGCCAGGGGCGGGCGGGGCCGCGGGACGCGGCGCTGCGGAGGAGCGGGGAGCGCCGCCGCGGGGCGAGCGGGCCGGGCCGGCGGCCGCCGATGCGCGGGGCCGGGAAGCGCCGCTCGGGCTCAGGGCTGCCTCGGCGCCTGCCACTGCCGCCTCCGCCACATCCTCTGGGCACCGGCGCCGCCGCCTTATGAACGGCCCGAGGGAAGGCCGGCCGCCAGACCACCCGCGCGGCGCGGCGCTCCCCGGGCGGGCCCCGCGCCCCCCTTCCCCGGCGGCGGCAGCGGCTGGCCCGGCGGTGAGAGCGGCCGCGAGGCGGAAACGTTCCGACTACGGGCTCGACCTGCCAGGGACGTCGCTTCCGCCGGAAGTCGGAGCGCGCTTCCGCCGGCTGGCCCCTCCCGCCCGGGGAGCGCCGGAAGCGCGGGCGGCACCACGTGCGGGCGGTGGCAGCGGCGAGGGCCCCGCCGCCCCCCACCCCCACGCCGGGCGCGGCTCCGCGGCCTGCCCGGGCCCGCCGCCCCCCTCGGCCCCCCCTCCCCATCCCGGCAGCGCGGCGGGAATTGCTGGCCCCGGCAGCCTCGCCGCCGAAGCGGGACAGGCGCCTGGTGCTCGGCCCTTCATCCGCGGCCATCGCCAAACGTGCTCGGCCTCCATCCACGGGGCCCCGTTGCTGCCCTCATCCCCTCACGGGCAGCAGCATAAGGGCTGTACGAAACAAACCCAACCGAGCCGCGCCGGTGCCTGGGGGAGGCCCGTTAAATCCTGCGGTCCCGGTGGCACCTGGCGTTGTTGTGAGGCCAGGGAGGCACACAGTAGAGCTGCCCAGCCCCGGGCTGCGGGCCAGAGACAACGCACTGGGGCTGTAACGGGCATTACCCCCGCCACCAGCAGGCCCTGCTCGGTGGCTGCCCTGGCCCCCCGGCTCCGGCTGCACTGCAGGGCGCAGAGTGGGCCGTGTGCCCTTCAGCTCCAGCAGCACCCCACTGTCACTGAATTCCTGCCTTCCCAGCTGCTGTTCCCACCTCTGCCCCCACCCGCGCACTGATGTTGGGGTGCAGGCAGCTGCCCGGTGTTTAAGGGAGGTGTGAATTCCCAGTGGAACGCAGGGGAGGGCTCCAGGGTGCTGTTCTCCAAGTGCCCTCCTGCCTGCGGTCCTAGGGAGGTCTCTCCATACCCCACACCTCAGGGCTTGCTAAACGGTCACGACTGCAAAGCGAGCCCAGTGTCACCTGAAGTGCTTGGTATCCGCAGAAGCTGACAGTGCAGGGGCTACTGCCTGGCTCCGCTGAGCTAGCCTTTGGGCAGATGCAGGGCCGGGCCACTGCAAGTCCCAGCACGGAGCTGGATCTAGGCTTGGTGAGAAAGTACTGAGGGAAGGAGAAAGCCAGATCCCATATCCCCTGTGAGCTGCAGCTGAGCTCTCCCAGTAGAACAAGGACTGCACCAAGAAACCACGAGGCAGCACCGAGGGAATGCTGGTGGTCAGAGAACAAGAACCCCTTGCTGGAACAGCACTTAAACCCATGCCCCCCACTTAGCCTCAGCTGAGTTGGTGGACTAGGGTGAGGAAGAAAGGGAAAAAGACCTTCTCCTCATGCTGGAATTTGGGTTTAATATATACGTAGCTTGGAAAAGGAAAGCATGTGGCTTAGCTTCAGCCACTCACAACAATTAGGCAATTGATGGATTTAAATTATTTCTTATTCATAATATTTTGTTATTTTTGCAAAAAACAGTACCCAGACTGTAGGAAGATACTTTATTTGAAGATGTTGCTGTCCACTATGTAGAATAGGCCAGTAACTGTTGCCTACAAAGGAAGCATTCAAATATATATGAATAATAAATATTATATTTGTGACATTTTAAGATTGATGAGACTTTGTCTTAACGTTACTGGTAAATAGATCTGATTTCTGAAAATGAGAATGCTATAGTGATTGAGGGATTACTGTTCTATTAAGTAAAATGAGAAAATATTTTTTGATATTAAGAATCTATTTGCCTACAGTACACATCTCTGCATGTATTATATTCTAATAAGTGAAGGGGATCAAATTAATACTGAACATACAAGTATCAGTCAATGGCCATGTTCCCATGAAAACAGCTCTCTAAAAAGCAAACACTAAACAGAATAAACCTATAGCTGAAGGATTTTAATTTCAAGGTTCTGCAACCGTAAAGTTAGAGATAAACACCCTAGGCTGAACATCTTAGCTATGCTCAAATAAACACCTTGAAAGCCTTTTCACAACTACAGAGCAAAGGCATTTGAATAACAACATACAGCATTATCAGTAGCTACAAAAAGTAATTCCAATTTTCACTATATTATCTCATACTTATTGTGAGGGTTTTCCCAAGTCAAAGCTCTTTCTACTTCTCCACCTTAGCAATTTGATAAAGTTAAGACTTGCACTGAAGATTTTGTCATGATGAAAAACCATTTTGTAGAATGTATCAATGGGTAGATCTCCATTTGGATCTGCGTATTTCAGAGTTGTCATTGGAGTATACAAGGTGTTGGTCTGATGGCGAAAAGGTGGATTTTCTGCAAGAATTACCTTTACTGTATGCTGTCAAGAATGAGAAATAGAATTGTTAAAGAACCCTTACCAAAATAATAATAACCAAGTTTTCAGTTAACCAGAGGAAAAGCTGAAGAATAAAGCGCTAGAATTAAGTAAAACCCTGTATGTAGTTTTATTAGAACTTCATTAGAAGTTTTTCTTAAAATATTTTTAAGGCCCTAAGAAGTACTACTTATTTATTCTTATTCCTATTTCTGTTTATCTATACCATGGTGATAGCACCTTACACCTAAGTATCCTGAATAGTCCTTAAAAATTATGCCTATATGCCCACAATAGGTAGATCCTTCCTTTTACAGTTCACTGGGAAAGGACAGAACAGTGCACTCTGTGGCAAGATGAGAGAAGCTTCAGCTGACACTGATGCTGCCCCTTAACAGCAAGCACCTGAAATCATTGCCGCCTCCTACAGCTTGCCTAAACTTGTCTTCCTGCAGGAAGCCCCAGGCACCCGAAACTACATCCGTGTATCTTCTCTCGTGCCTTGGTGGTCTGGGGTAGCTGAGTGAACTTCCCATTAGCAGTGGGATTACTAGTGAGATGGAGGGGAGAGCAGCTTTAACCAATGGTGGGAACCCTGTGTAGATGTATGGTACCACTACAGAATGTTCAGACTTCAGTAGATGATGTATAAATGCATCTAAGACCTCAGTGGCATTGAAATTACAATTCCTAGTTGTTTTCAATACTTCAAAATAAATATTAAATATTCTAAAGGATTTTGTTTAAAACTCAAGATTCTCGAGTTTTTAAAAATAATTTTAAATTGTGTAGGTTACATTTGATTAGATCTAATGCCTCTACCAAAAAAAACCACCAACCAATCAGTGCATTCATAAATGACAAAGGTGGGGGAATTTTTTTTTTTGAGAAAGAAGAAGATAGAGGCTTGTCGATGAGTTACCTCTGCAACGTCTTCAGCACTTTGTCCCAGGCTCTGGAAAATCTGTTTGTAATTTTTAAGGTAAATATTAGTAAACATCTCAGCTGTTTCTCCATCTGCAGCTGAAAGATCCATTTTCATTCCATCTTCAAACACTTTTCTTTCAAACTCTGTAACCACCGGGCCTGGTTCAATCAAACTTAACCTATTTAAAAAGCAAAGATATACTGGTTATTGACTGCTCTCTGTGGAAAACATACCCCTCAATCCTTCTCAAAAGAAGAATTGCACTGTGAGTACATTTTAGCAAGCAATACCAAACAGTATGTTCTGTAAAGGCAATTCATACCACATCACTTGTTTCATGCTCCTCCCCATCCACATGTGGCAGTAGAAATCTGTGCAGCTTAAATTTCAGCAAAGTGCTGTAACTTAATTCACAGCAGAAGTCAGCGCAGTTGTTAACTGCTATCTCACAGCTGTGGAATATAATAGACAATTTATCCCCAGGAGCTTATCAAATATTAAGAGAAATAATCAAAAGATTATGACAAATTCACTACTTTCTGGACAAAATCCTATACATATATATATCTGTGTCTTTCTTATACCTTTCTCAGAATAATACTGGAAGTAGCTGCCAAAGATGGGGGAATTGCCCAAACGTGGATTTTCTTTGTCAGTTAAATAATTAAAGAACTGTTAAACAATTAAAGAACCCTCCACAAAATATTATAATAAAAATCAACATGGAGAATTTTGCTGTGGGTGGACAGATTTTGGCTGCTGCCATATCTGGAAAATTTTATTTTGTTCAGTATTGTATTTATTATAGAAATACAGTTACTAGTCAGTTCTTTTCTCAGGCAGTAATTACACCCAGCCACCACAGTTACCAAAACACTCTCTGGGACAGGATGTCTTCCTAGACTTAAGTTCTGATCAAGCTATTGACCTTGACAGCAGAATTCCAGCTGCTGCTGGAACTGAAGCCTTTTCTCTTGCGTCACTTTTCACACTGGACCTTGAACTTTTGCCATTCTTTCTTTTTTTAACCTCCTTTTTGCTGTGTCTTATACTCTTGAAATCTTATTATGAATTCTGGCATATCCTGTGTATCACTACAATTTATTTATTTTAAATCCCTCCGAATTTTTCAGAGTGGTAATCAAATATCACAGTTTGGATGCTGCTTTGTCTCTGAAATCCCAAGAGAGTAGCTGTCTGTTCCCCCACAGCACCAGGACTAAATGCTTAGGCACACAGAGATATTTAAAAATTGTTGGACTTCACACAAAAAATAGTAGCAGAATTACATGAATGTGAATATACATGTGACAAGTCAAACCCCAAAGTCTCACAGACAATGAACAGGACCATTTTCTTAAATACTGTCTTCAACATTAAGAAATAGTCCACTACATTATTCTCACTTCTCACTCCCACATCTTGTCATTTTAGGTATCGTGTCCTGTGTTCTCTCTCTCTGATAAGCCCTTGAACTCTTTTGTTTGTGACTTGCCTAAGTAGTATGTTATCCTTTCTAAAGGAAAATATTACAGGTTGATATTATAAATTTATTCCTATGATATTGTATGCAAGAATCTGTTTTCAGTTACATAAAGGTTGTTTAGTTTTGGATAAAACATAGTTTAGCTGTTGAAGAGAACAGATTTATTTTATAGCATCTAGATCTTTTTATTTGCTTACATAATGTGAATAACGCAGACATTTCTATGCCTTTTGTGATATACAATGTCTATGGGTTCTGCAATCTGTTTCTCCTAGACAGCAGCTTCAAAAATGTTTGCTAGCTCTGGATATATTTAAAACTGTCTAAAATACAATTTACACCCATGCATCAATACTTACTGCAGTTTGAACTTGAGTGCTTGTATAGCTAAACTTTCACAGAATCCTTCCACAGCAAACTTAGATGCAGCATAAACATCATTAAATAAGATACCTGATGGCACAAACAAAACATCCTGAGAATGTGATTATATTCAACATACCAGTAGTTTAGTTTTAAAAATTCTTCTATTTTCCTAAAATCTCTACAGTCTGGCTGGGAAAAATTAGAAAAATCCTTGTGTACACTGAATCGAAATACAATACTGATTGTTCTGCCTATGTTCTCTAAATTGCTCATTCTAGGAAAGGATGCTTCACTAATGCTTTTCTTCCTCCTAGCTGATGCTGTGATCTCCTTGGATGATATTAAATATTTTGTAGTCTAAGATATTAAAGCGTCTGTACATACAACACCATCTGCATTATTTATCAGCAAGACTTTAATAGGCTACAGATGAACACAGAAGCTGAGTGCAATACCAAAGATGTGATTATGCAAGAGATCCAGCTTGCATCTGAGTGATTTAGAAAAAGCACTGCACCAATCCATTTAGGTGGGAGGCAAGTACTGCATTAAACAGTAACAACTCTTGCAGTTTGACTTAGGACCCTTGCTCACCAGAATAATCCAGGTTAAGATCAATGCCATGGTAACAACAGAAACAAATACAGCTAGACCAGATGGAACACAAGAGTAGGAGCATCATTATCTGTTGCTAAAATTAGACTCCGTGGAGTTTTATGAGAGGAGAAACTTTACAAAAAAGTGGTACAATTGTCCAGGACATGATTGGATTTTATTCCATTATTATTGTGCAGAGTGTAGTAAGCATGTTTGCCTGTCCCCATAATCTTTTCCAAAAGGAAAAAGAAAAGTAACACCAAGCGTGTTTTCCGGGTAATATAAATTAAAATAATTTAAAAAAAAATAATTAGAGTTTGAGTTAAAACTAAAAAAAATTTAAAATTCACTCTGCAGGTTTGTTGTTAAAATATCTTGAGTAGTTGTGTAGAAACATTCTACCTAGATAGCATAAAAACACCAGGTCTTAAGTGCTAAGCTTTTTATAGTTGGAACTTCAGCATTAGAAAGCACAATATACTAGCTCCTAATTTTATTTTTTTCAGATAAGAAGAGATAAGCTTTAGATTTTGAGTACTGAACTCCTAGCTGAAACAAACAAGCAAATGAACTTTGCCTTGTATTCCCATAACACTGCTTATTATAACTATATGCCCGCTCTTTCTCCTCTTCATGTCAGGCAAAATCTCCTTCAGGAGTCGAACCAGTCCAAAGAAGTTGGTATCCATCACGGTTTTCATTTCATCTATGGTCTGACATTCAATAGGTCCAATGAGCCCCATTCCAGCATTGCTAACTGCACAAAATGGAAGACAACGGTGAGCGATAACCTCTATAAACATTAACTTGTAGTCTTTACTGGAAAGCATTTGAAATTAAAATGAAGATTAACAATTAATTGATCCTTAAAAAAAGGATTAAAAAAATGTTATTCTGTCACTAAAGCTTTGCAAATACACTTGACCTTTTTATTTTGAATTATGCTTTTAATCCAGTTTATCTCATTTTGCATTTTTTAAAATTTCTGATTATTCCTTTTCCTTTAAATTCTAAATGGTTACATGAAAATGAGCCAAGAATTATCTGTATTTGTTTATAATTCAGCATTAAGAATTAGAAGCTAAAGTCAATACCCATAGGAATGAACACAAGTCTTCAATTTATTCCAAAAGTTCACAGACCAAGCCATATTTTGCTTTTTCTTTTGTTCACATCTTCAAGAAAAAAACCCAAAACCACAACACACACTTCCATTGATTTTTATTTGCCTCCTGAATGCTTGTAAGTGGGGAATGATGGCTAGAACTGGCATTCTGCACTAGAACTAGTATGCCAAATTAGAGTATAATGCACTTTGCCGAAGAAGCTTATTAAGCAGTGCTTTAATAATTAATCAAAATAAAGACAGGCCAATAATTTTCTATTAGAGAAGATTTAATAGTGGATGGTGTAAGCAATTTCCATCTTACTAAGATATAAATATTTACTTTTAGCAAAACAGCATGAAAACACTTCTTGTTGAATTTGTGAGGTACAACTACAATTCTCAATACAAATTGAAAATACCCTTACTTTCTTTGCATTTGTTCTTTAACTTGATAATTTCCAAATGCTGCTGCTTTCTTAGTAGAGAGCTGTTGCCTTCACTGTAAATATGGCTACGCTTAGCCAATAGAGCAGAAAGTCCTGTGCATGAAAATGCCAATTTCAGCAAAAGTTGTCTTCTCATATTTACTAAAAATGCATCATCTTATCCAAGACACTTCTCTGATCATGTTCCTCCTTTGTAAACAGGGAAAACAAGCTTCCCTATTTCATAGTAGCATGGTGAGATTTAATCCACTAATGTCTTTGTGAAGCCTTAAGAATTTTGAACAGGATACCCTATGTAACTATTATTACTTTGATAATTTAAAAAATACACTAATGAAACTTCAAGGGTATTCAAATGATGTTAAATAGAGAACAGGTATCTGTTTATAACATACACATCCTGTACTTGCCTAGGACATCGATCCTTCTGTCAGGGATACTATTCACACAAGTTTTAATAGACTGTTCATCACAGACATCCAGTTGTTTTATTTCAAGGGTTTTGCCCAGCCTGTGACCTGCAGCTTCCTCGAGCGGCTCTTTCTTGGCCAGATTCCGCATTGTGGCATACACTGCAACACACCAGAAACAACAGTTATAAAACCTCTTCTGTGGTGGTCTTACTGAGAAGTATTGAAGAACATCACTTTTACATCTGTATCTTAAATATCAGCGATAAAACCCAGATAAAAACTTGAAGTAGAAACAATCCATTTTCACCATAAATTATCACTGATCTCCCAGAGTCTGGTTCTGAAATCTTCAAGAAATTCAAAAGAGGAATTAAACCATTATACACAATGAAGAACATGCAGCTATGAAGATAATATTATCACCAAAACTTTAAATACTGGGTATCAAGTTATACTGCTGAATCGTTTTTAGGTACCTAAAACCTAATTTTGGATTCCAGCTTTTTTTTTTTTTCCCCCAAATCAGTCAACATACTTGGCAGAACCATAATTTTATTAAAAAGAGGAAGATAGATGCTTCCTTAGGTTGCAGAAATGTCTATTTTTGCAAGCTACTTCTCAAAATATAAATTAGTTTTATCATTATTGTCCCAGTTACCCAGAAAACTATGAATCTGCATCCAGTCAGCAGTAAAATACTGTGAAGGTTACCATGAGAAACTCAATTACCAGAGGTTACTGTACTCACCCTGCCATCCATTTTCAACCATTTCAATGCCATTTCAAAAAATCCCATTTTGCAGCAGAAAGACAAATCCCAGCCCCTTTGTTCACCCTCTTATGCCTACACAGGGTTGGAATAATTAAATGTGCTTTAAGGTAAAAATGGCAAATTTAAGAACTGTTTTCATTTCTTTGGTCCTCAAATAGGCATGTATATTTCATTCAACAAAGATTTCAGTAGCCAGAAGCAAAGCTACCTACAAATGTGAATGTAAATCCAAGGTAGCATACTACAGACATTTTCAGCTATTTGCTTCATACGACCATCTTTTTCTTTCTGCTGCAAACTATTCAGTTCAAGTAGTTGTTCAGCTTCAACACAGGTACAGTAATAGCTGCTTACAGAAAGTGGTATATTTTCACTGTGCTGTAATTTCTTGACAGTGAGAGGAGGGAAAACTAACAAGAAGCAAGTCAAAGTGAATACAATCACATATTCACAGAAAAAAAAATAGTACTACTGCACTGAAGAATATATTTCTATACAGATAAGTAACAGATACATTATTACCTTTAAATCTTTTCTGTTCATCTTTTGCCATTTTTACAGCTAATGCCAGTCCAATTCCTGAGGAGCAACCTGTAATGAGAACATTTCTTCTTGCCATTCTTTTCAGTGAGTGGTCCAAGCAAGAGTTCTTGTTCAGAGGAGCAACAACCTGAGTGTAGCTACACAGTATAGCGTCATTGGCCTTTAATGCTGTCCTCAGCTTTCCTGAGTCAACAAATCTGAAAATGCATACCTGGACCCTGCATGATTAAGGGATAATCTCCAGCTCGACAAAAACAGAAGCAGATGCTCCTGCATGAGGTTATAATCTGCATTATCAACATGGACTATACTTAATACAAAATTTGATTAACCTTTAAAATGAAACATTTGTAAGCTATGTGGATTATTTTTTTTTTTCTGTAGTGGAATGACCTACTGGGCAGAAAAAGCCTTGCTACAATTACAGTCTGTAGTGTCAGGTCTTCCACTCATGTCTATACAAAGTAAACTGCACCCAAAATGGGATCCCCCCCCCCCCGAAGGTGTTCAGGCTTCCTACACTTAGAGCACCTGCCTCATTCTTTTGCAACAGATTGACAAATAGATTTCTTTCCTGATGCCTTACTATTGTAAGATTCCTAACAGGCTTTACAGAAAAAGTAAATACAAATACAGGATGTAGATTTGGAATGAGACAAGTTGTTTAGACAGATTCCTCACATCTCTTTTTGGCACTGTTCCTAGCCAAGAATAGAGAAAGTAAGCAGGTATGCTGGCAGCAGAGAACAGCCAGGAAGATGTTGAACATACCAGCTTCACTACATGGAAATCCTTTTAAACAGCTTCTGTTCTCCAATTGACAAGTTGGGGGCACAAAAAATTTTAAAAAGAAAAAAAACAACTAGCATGATGTCTGACTCCATTTTAGTTTTGGAGAACATATGTCACCAACTTTGCATGTAAGCTCTGAATTAAACAGAGGGACATTTGGACTGGCAATTTGGTGCAATTTACGTTTACCAGAGTAGGCACACTACATTCAGAAAGAAAAAAAAAAAAAAAAGTCTTCTGAAATTTATAACCTATCCTGGGTGACAGAAAAAGAATCACCGTAATAAGCAATTAACCTTCTCTCATTGCAATGCCATTATATATAGAAAAGTGTTTTCCAAGATTCAATAATCCCATGTTAATGCAATGCAGTTCAGAAGAATGAACTTATTTGTACAGATGTAAATTGGTTAGTAACTCAAGAAATAGGACTCTACAGAAACATTAACTGAAGTTACCAAGTTGGGGTGGGGGAAAGTCCCTCCTTTCCAAAACAAATAACTTCACTTGAACATTGTAACAAGCAGAATCAGTAACTTTCCAGGCAAGCAACAAAATAGCAAGACAGCATCCAAAGTTAAAGAGAAAACGTAGTTATGATTCTACTTATTTATCAAGTTTGACCCACAGTTTTACCAGAGTGAGTATGCAGATACACAATTTTCATGCAAATGCCATTTAGCCGATTCAGATATTAGGCAAATTGCTTTTGCTGCTCATGCACATTTATATTTAGTGCATGTAGGAGGAGCAAGCAAAGCTTTATACAACACTACGGTAGTGGAATGCCACTAGTGGTGTGATGCAACTGTAATTACAGATTGGTTACATTTTCCACTTGAAATCCTGGATTGAAAGGCTTACATGTTCCTTTGCTTTAAAAAAAGCTGTCTAAAATTTGATGCATAGATTTTTAGCCTGAAGGCAAACTGATCCGGCTAAAGAGAAGAAAAAAAGTAAAGTAGTTTAATATTTTTCAATTATTACACTGATCAACCTAATTCTACTATTTTTCATTTACTATTATATAAAGAAACAAATAGCTTGATTTAAAACACACACTATATTTATTTCCATAAGTAAATAGTATTTTTTTGCTACATCATAATTTTCATAATAGCAAAATAATGTGAAACTGCAGAGATACTTCAGATGACCTTGACAATAGTAGCAAAATATATGCCTGGTTTTATATAACCACTTATAGTAGAACGGTTGCCATTTGTGCACCATTTGCATAAACAGAGAAAGACCTACCTGCTACCCAAGGAGCTTAGCGCACTTCCACCTGCAGAGCTGCTGAAATACAATAGACAGGTTTGTTGGCTGAGATATACTTTCAATCTACAAAACACTTAACTCAGGCCTAATCTTTAAATTGCAATACATTCAATTCTGTTCCTCTGCTTTATGTCAAATAACTTTAACTTATTTTCTGAAGTAGGGATCACATGTCTTAATGCACATAGGTCACGTGTACATCAGACTCAGGTTTCAGCCTTATGACTATATGTATAATTTCTGATGCTCACGTAAACATAAAAGTATTAGAAACTGAGCCACTGGCCATTTGTACTAATTAAATTGTGTAGAACTTTTGGAAAACTGGAAATAATTAAGTTTTAGAGTACATAGTTATGATGCTGTTTTACTCAACAGTAATTTTTGCATGGATTTGGGTGTGTGTGTGGAATTCAAGCTTTATGGCCCTGTTCCACACCCCTTTGCAACTGAAAGGTACTGCTTGGAGTAAAGGAAACAGGTTTTGCTAGTATGTATGATCAAATCAATGTCCTAAAACATCTAACAAGCAGGTCAATTTTAATAAGATACTGTGTCTATAACATTGCAGGTGTAAAAAAAAAAAATTCCCCCAAAAATTGTTAATAAGGTAATACCATTGTGCTCCTAATTAGAAGTCAGATGTAAACCACATTTTTACACTGTTTAAAATCCTTCGGGAAAAAATGACAGCTGAAATAAATTCCAGTAACTCAAGATACTTAAAAAATAAAATTTATTTCTCAAGAACAAATTAAGGTGTTATTATATCAAGGCAATCTCAAAAACAGTTGGAAAAATAAAGGGGTTGTCATTTACTTTAATACAAATAACCACATTAATTATTTACAAATACAATGTCAAAAATTCCTCTTTGACTGCATGATAATGTAGCCAGTAACAGCACATTCCTGGGTTGCTGCTTGTCCAACAGGCAACATTTCTTCACAATTCGTGCCCCTGAAACAAAATATCTACGATCAGAACCTTCCTTTAAACTTCTTCACTCAATTTACCATATCTAAAGCCATTTGTACTAAGACGTTACTCTTCATTAATAAGATTTATCTCACAAATTCAAGAAAACTAGGCTGCAGGTCTCAAGTCCATGGCTTCTTTTTCACATTCTGCCCCCTAGACCAAAGTTATTAATGCATTTTTGGTCACTGTTCTTGTAGTTGGAAATTTATTTGCTTTCAAAATGAGCAAAATTTACAAACTTTTCAACACATATTAAGTTCCAGCATTTAAGTAGGAAAATATTATGCAGAATATTTTGAGAAGAAATCTTCATACGCAAATCCCTGTAAATATTTTGTACAGCTTAAAGGAGCGCTGTCTTTTGAAATGACTCCTCTAGGCTTAAGGCTTCATGTCAAACTGCATTATTGTGTTTAAGTTCCTAAAAAGTTATGTTCCTAACTCCTCATGAAGTGTTCGTAAATACCCTTTTAACAGCATCAAGTGGAAGAAAGCCTATGAATTCCAACAATATGAAGTGAGGAAAATCTTATCAACGTTAACAGTTTCTCTACAGTACACAGAAATAAATGCAGCCAAACAGTATGCTTGGGGTTGAAGGGTTTTTTGGTTAATTTCTAGGGGTTTAGCTTGTTTTTCCCTCTTTAAAACACAGACTTACATGCTGGACAATTATTTCACAGTTCATTCATAGAAAAAAAACAGTAGTATTAGGTGATCAACAACATGGCCTATCTAGTATATGATACACAGCAGCTATGTTTACATTAGCCAGTACTGTGGCACAACAGAGGCCATATCAGCTACTAATATTTCGTACCATCACATTATACTACAGCTCCTGTTAATGATAAGTAAGAAGCGATTATGTTGTATCTATTCATGTTTAGCTAGATACTTTATGAGGAATGCTATAAATAGAGTACACAGACCTATAAGTAGCACATAATAAGCTTACAGCTAATGAAAGATTATTACAATAACTCCTAATTATTTTTGTACTATGTATACTTCTACAAAAGCATTGTAAAAATTACTTTTTAAAAAATAAAATCAATCTTTATAATCACTGATTTTTTCTTACTTCACTTACCATTTTTTATACAATTGTATTTTTCATTTCAGTAAGGAACTGTGGTCACAAAAGATTAATTTGCTGTAAGTAAAATCTGCCCCCCCCCCCTTTTTTTTTTAATAAAGGGAATTACTTCAGTTTCCCAGAAAAATGAAAAAGCTATTCTGCATGTTCAGTAAGGTATTCCTTTACTTGGAATACTTACATATTCTAAGGGTAGCAGAGTGTTGTATTACTGCAAGATCTTCAGTACAGATTAAAGCAGAGTAAGAACAAAGAATGATTCAACTGAAGAATCTGTGACCTGGTTGTTTCCTGAGTACCAAAAAGGCAGAGCGGTTCAGGACAGAAAGCAAACCTATTTAACAGTTACTTCCCTGAACTGATACACTTCCTGTAATAAGTAAGGAAGGTGGTGTATTAAGGGGAAAAAGAACGAGACAGACTATATCCCCAGGCAACACAGACACACACACACACGCACCCTTTTCTCCAGATAGATTAGGTAACTGCATTTTTGGAACTAGGACAGAAAGTTTAAGTGGAAGATTGGTCAGTTAGCAACATGTTACTAATGGAGAAAGTCTTTTCTAACGTCATGTTAATATATACAAGTTTTAAACAAAGAAGCAACCATATCATATTCTAAGTGGAGTCAGAACCCCTCTGCAATCTATTTCATATTTTATGCAGAATGCTTCTGAAATCCAGTGTTTTAGCTACTTCACTACAATGAAAATAAACTTGAAACGTCATTTCCTTCACCCCAAGTCTCTAAAGGAACAGGACTGAAGGAGGTCTGTTTTCAAAGCCTTTCTTCTATCATTCTTGGGCCTCCCCCTAATTGATATTCCTTAGCATAATCAGAATGGCAGGAGCCATTCCAGTTTTTTTACCTCTAGCTGGTGAGCACCTTTGACTGAACTTATTCCTGTTTATTTCAGATTGCATTTGTACTTCTAGTGATTGATTCATGCCCCAAACTAAAGATATGTATCATTTATAAAGTAATATTGGCTATCTATTCCATCCATACGCTCCCATTCACTACACAAAAAACCTCTCTTTGCATTCCTATAAGCATGCTAGATCTCAGTGCTCTTTTGATGCAATTATTTTCACAAGATAGATACTCAAGTCATAGGAAGCTCCCATCACACAGCATATTGTTTCATTTCTTTCTAAAGACGACCATGTTCATAGCCAGAACATTGGGTTACAGAAGATAATCTATTAAAATTTATCCACAAAGCAATTACATTTCTGATTTTTATATCACTAAACTGGTTTAACTTTAGAGGATTAAGATTCAGCAAACACCAGGACATAACATACAATTACTTGGGGAGAAGTAATGATGCTTATTCTGAAGAGACACCATATTGTTCCTTCTAAGCAGTCACAGTAATGGCATTATAAACTGATAATTTGTTGTGTGTCTAAGGAACATCTTACCTTTTCAAGAGCTTCTAGGCTCTGTTGTTTTCTTACAACTTTTTTCTTCAGCTGATTTATTTCTTGATCTCTCTGGAGCAATTCAAACTCTTTTTCACGAAGCTCATCTTTAGAATGCTGGAGTTTCTTCTCTAAGCTCTCCATCTGAACAGAAAACGCAATTAAATCAGAACAGATACTTTACTGAAATCAGGACTATTTATAAAACCAAAACCACTTACAAACCGCGAACAAAACTCATAAATACTGTCAGTATTACCTCTGACTTTGGATTCCCTTGCCAATTTTTTATTGTATTTTTATTTTATCAACATTTTCCTTTGTCAAAAGAGCGGTTTGGGAGCTGTATCATATCAAGTAAACAAGTAAGATTTTAATTTTTATACTGTTACATCCCTGCAAAATTTTTAGTTTTAACTGACAAACATAAAATATTTTTGCTGGTACATTATTAAGGTACTTCTTTCCCTCTCCCTACAATAAGGAACCACTTTTACCCTTCTAGACTAAACCTGGCCAGCTATTGTGTCCCAGGACCAGACTTTGTCTTAGAATTAGCTGCTCTTTGTTAGTGAAACTGGGTTTTTAATTTAAGCAAGAATTACCTGTTTATTGCATTCCTTAATTTCTAACTCTGACTTCTCTAAATTGCACTCTAATCGAATTATTTGTTGTTCCATCTCTCCCCTATGTTCACGAACTGTCATATCCAACTGTGTAATCTAGATGTAGAAAAGGAAAAAAAGGAAATACTTTATTTTGAACCGGTATGCTGATTTAAAATAGTAATATTAAAAAATATGACAGCAAAAGGAATGAAACTAATCCTTTGTAGTCTCAAGAATATTCTCTCAAGTAGTCAATATAAAAATGCACCCTAGCTATCACATTTAAAAGAAAGAGAGGGGGAAAATGGGGAAGTAGTCTGTAACTGAACACATTTTGTACTCAGATACACAGAACACAAACCTAGTTCTCATTTTAAATGGAATGGAATGAGTAGCTCATTATCCATCTTGTTCGGAAGTGCCAAATTTTGCTGAGGAAAAAAAATAATCCTATTGTTTCCAAGAATTCCAGGAGCAGCAGATACAAAGACTGCTAACTCCTGCAGGAAATAGCTATTAAAAGGCTAATTATAAGTGACAGAAGAATAGTTTTTACATGATGGGTATCAAATCCTGAAGCCAGACCAAAAGACTGCAAATATTTCAGGTGAGCTACAGAAATTTATTCACAACAAAGATACTGTTTCATATTTAGAGGCTGCTTTAGAGCTAACGAAATATGTTCCAGTGCAAACAAGAAAAGGCATCTATCATCTCCAAGCACACTTCAGTACAGCTCCTTCATTTTATCAGCTTTGACAATAGTTGTCCTGTAACTTTACCACTAAAGAATAATTATGGGACAGGTTTGCATGAGGCTTCTGTTCTATCACGATAGTAATCTGTGATCCCTTAGGGGAGCACAACCCTATCTTCGTTGTACCATAAGGCTTCAGTAACATACAGCTGGTTTTGAGGTTGACACTTTGGCTGTATTAACAGTAGTTTGGAACGATAGGCAAAGGCGATTAAACCTAGCAGGCTCTTTGTAAGTTATCTACTACATAACAGGAATAACTATCAGTAACATACTCAAAATGATCTGACCTGAGCTGCTCTCTGTTTCAGTTCCCAGTTCCTTTCTTTCAACGCTTGGTCCATGTCAAAGAGTTGTTGGGTTTTGTCTTCAATTTCTCCCTTGCAGTACCTGAAATTCTCATGTTTAATTGCTTAATGCACATTCAGTTGCTTAGCTTCAAGTATCCAGTTTGAAAATCATGAGAACTATTACTTACTTAAAGCCAAATTACTCCAAAACGTTGATCAACCAATTGATTGCAAAGAAAGGAACCCAAATAGAATAATTCTGTTAACTATATTCCAGGTGGAGATTTCCCAATAACCTCATTATTCAAGTTATTTAATTGGTTATCAGGACAACATGTTCTTAAAAAAAGAATAGTACAGAAGAAAATATTGTTAATTTATGGTCAGGAATGAAACTGAACAATTTCATTATAAAAGAAAGTAATTAATCTTATGATTATTTCACAGCTTTGGGAAATCAATTCAGAAATTATATTTTAGCATATATTAAAACAGAATTCCAAAAAAAAGAATTCAGCATCACTTTTCAAAATTTAAGTGAGCTGAGGAGCTTCTGTATCAAGTTACCTTACAGCCACAAACCACTTAAAAATCAGAGAGCTGCTAAGAATATAAAAAAAGACTATCCAAACTAGTCGTTACTCCTAAGGAAAAACTAACACAACTAAGATTTTCATGATGAAAAAGATACCACCTTACCTGAGCTCAGTTGTTAGATCCATAATAGCAACATGCTTCTCCTCCAGAGAGGACTGTGCATTCTGTAACGCATCTTCTAATTCCTGAAGCTCTGCTGAAGTGATTTTTAATTCTCCATGGGCGTTCTGTAACGCAGATTCTAGTTCTACTATTTTCTGTAAGGCTTCCCTGTGGCAAGTCTCACTTTGAAGCAGCTTATCTTCTAAATCTTTCACTATTTTACACACACAAAACACAAAATGTTTGATCATCAGTAAGTTAGGGTCTTTATGCAACACCACTGCCTGCTAGGAGTTGTGGTCATAACTCATTTTTAGTATCTGTTTTTAGGAAAATCTAGAAAAACAGTTACTTCTGAGGTTATGCAACAAGCTTTTCATGGCACTTAAGTCTTTCTATTTCTATTCAGCTCATATTCTGCAACTGACTTGAAATATGAGGATGTATCTAAAAGCATTTGGCCAAGGAGAAAGTACAGAGACAACATACTAAAGGAATATGTAGTGCTATGAAAAATGCAAACAGACTTGCTAGTTTGCCTCCAGTTTAAAGGAATGGTAAAATTAAGTTAAATGGAGGAGGTGGGGTCCGAAAGTTTTTTATTACTATAGACCCTCTTGTGGGCTTTTCTGTTTGTTTTAAAGAGCTGAATTTCTGTGAATAGCATAAGTCTTTATTAAATCTGTGTGTATTATTTGATTACCACATTAAAATCCTGCATTACCAATTTACAGGGAAAACTATTTATTCATTTCACCTAGGATAAAGATACATCCCACAAAAATAAGAAATTTCAAAAGTATATTAAAAGAAGTTTGAGGGTTTTCTGGGTTTGCGAAGGGGCGGGTTGTTTGGAGGTGGTTTTTTTTTTTTTCTTTTTTTAAACTATGGAATTACCAATACATTAAAAAAAAAAAACATTACTTTCCTGTAATTGACCATGAAATGGGGAGAAAAAGGAAAAATGTTTAATCCAATACATATAGAGAAATAGCATGATAAAAGGAAGCTTGAGAAAGAAAATAGTGACATTACCCTCATTTGCCTTTTCATCGAGCTCTGATCTTGTTTCGTCCAAAGTAATATTCAACTGATTTATCTGCATTGTTTTGTTTTCACCCTCTTGTTTTAATTGCACTACTTCTTCTTCCATACCACTAAGTTCATTCTTGCACTGCTCCATCTCCAATTTAATTTGTCTAAACAGAAGCAACAAAAACAAAATGAACCTTGTAATAACAAAAGCAATACGTGTGTGTCCCTACATGCTCCAAGATTTGTGAATAAAATAGGAATAAAAAAAGGCATGTTAAGTAGGCTTTTCTTGCAATCAAAACCATATTCAAGACTAGGAGAGCTTGGTAGATTATATTATCTAGAATTGCAAGCAACTTGATACATTTATGAATTGAATTGCATTATGAAGTGTCATCTTCAGGCTAAATAGCTGCCGGGACACACATTTAATTCCATTGGAAGACTGTTCCAGAAATTCATCCCTCTGCTAGTCAGAAACTTCCCTTCATTTCCAGTCCACGCTCATACCGAATTTTAGAACTACACAGCGGAATATCATTTCAGGCAGCAATCTTCCTTACTGATGTCCCTGTCTGCAGGATACACCTCTCAGTTATTCTAAACCTACCCAATTGTATTATTAAGTTCATCCACCTTCTGTCTCTTTAAATATGCTTCCTCAGCAGCCAGGTGAAGTTTCTCTTCTACCTTTCTCAACTCATCTTCTGCATATGCTTTCTGCTTCTGAAGCTCTTGTTCCAAATTGGATACCTATTTAAAATGGTATTTTAAAAGTGTTGGTACTTTTAAGTTACATACCAAAGAAATATACATCCTTGCCTTGCCACTCAGATAGTGAATGTTTTAAGAGTGGATTTCTTTATTGTCTAAAATTGCATGTAATTTAAGACTAGATCTTTGCAGTCACATTTGAAAGACAAATAGTTTCTAGTAAATATAACAAGATTCAACCATCTGAATTTCAATACGCCTCCCCTTAATTGCAGTCTAGGGTTTGATTTTCCAAATACTTTGCCACTAACGCTAGAGTTTCTGATAGCACAAAACCTGCCTTCAAAAAAAAAAAAAAAACAAATCGCTAAACTCTTTATCTTAGACAGATCTAAAATAGTAACAATCAACTCAGTTATCAAAGAAACATTCAGCTTTTAAAGGTATTGCAGAAACATAAATAAAAGTATTTAATTACTGATCTTTATGTAGATATTTCTCACCATACTGTACCTGTTTTTCAAGTTTAGTTTGACTATCTTCCAGTTCGCCATTTCTAATTGTTTCTTGCTGTAACATTTGCTGCTGATGATGCAAAGTTTGTTGTAGGAGAATATTTTGTTCACTTGTGTCCTGAATATTCTGATCTTTTAGTTTTATTTCTTTCTGTAAATAATAAACCTGAAAACACATTTTTTTTCCATTACAACAAAACGTTTTTACTCGCACTTGCATCAGCTACTCTTATTTTTTTTTTTTTAATAAGTACAGAAGCACACCTATGATTCAATAAAACTTCTGGCTCTGAATTTAGTTGTATTACAGTTTCAACAGTACAGAACACACCTCATAATTGGTCACTGAGTGGTGCTTAATAAAGTGAGGAAAGTAGTAACTTACCAGGCCCAGTTTTTGACTTCTTGCTTTCTAAATATACCTTAACAGGTTAGTATTTCAAAAAACATACATAACAAAGGTTTACCATTTCTAAATCACTGAACTACATTTCTCTCTGTCACTCTTCTTTACTTCTCAAAAAGTCCTTTTTTTCCCCCTTGAGATTTTGTTCTTAGTCCTCCCCTTTATTTCTTCCTGCCTCTATGACAATAAAAAACAGGAATACTGAGTGCCTAACTTGTCACATGTTGAATGGTCTGATTTCTCAGTGTTGAGTGCCAAGAATCTGAGGGGGGTGGAGTGGTGGGGTGGTAAACAGATAAATAAATAAATGTCATTAACTGCTCATCCCAAAATGGAAGTAGTGACTCTGTCACTTATGAAAACGCTGGTCAAAATTACAAAACCTCACTTGCTACCCTTGAGTTTCATATACAGTATAAAACCAACAGTTTTTAGGGCTTAGAAATCAGCAATAAGTATCACAAGCATATGTGCAACACAAAGCACAGATCTCTAGCCAGTTCCTCCTGTGCAGGGTCTAGTAACCTCCGCTGACTAAAGCCTCTCTCTCAGCAGGTAGGGCAGTACTGACATGAACAGCCTACTATGATAATTACCTCTTGTGGTTAGGCATTTCCACAAATAAAAATTAATTATATTAATAATATTTAAACTTAATTCTTTCTTGCTTTCATGTAGTAGTGGAAAGCACAATAAAACCCAGGGGCTTGAAGTAAAATTTTCTTATGCCCAGATCTTCTTACCCACTAGATAGTGAAACACAAATCAACTGTGTGCACCTGCATTTGCAACAGTGCTCTCTATTCCTTCCCAAGATCATACTTTCTTTCACTTAATTCTGATTTTGTTATTTCTTTTAACAATTCATTTATCTTGGTACTTCTTTTCCCTAAGCTTATCCCGTGTTTCTTGGTTATGATTTTCCCTTTACTCTTACAAACTGTATAGTCTTTTCTCAGCTTCCTTCCTATTCAATTCCTGCTGCAAATGTTTTGTATTTTATTTCATAAACCTTCAGATTAAATCACTCATAACAAGTGTTCTCTGCAATACAGAAGAGTTGTTAAAACAAGCTGTTACCTCTTCAGACTTGTTTTTGAGCTGATTTTCAAATATCTCCTTATTTTCTTGTGACTGATTCAAGTACAGTGCAACTTCTTCCTTACATATGTTTAGTGCCAACTCAAGTTGTCTCACCTAGTTGAATATAACAGATTACTTAAAATTGCATGGCATGGTTTTTATTAAGTAGTCTAAAAAAAGTGTTAGAAAACATCTGCAAGTAAAAGGTCTCAAAAGCTAGATTTTTATGTGAAGTATTAAAACAGACATGGAAGATCATACTAAACTTTAAAACTGAAATAGTATTCAGAAATTAAAATTAATTGTGAAATTAAATTACAATACTTTAGACTGTTTAAATCAGATGAGACTATCAGTTATGAGAAAATATTCCACTATTTGTCAGTAGCTAGAACTTAAAAGCAAACATATGCTCAATACCAAATCAATCCACCACATTTTATTACATACAAAATTGTACAAATAAATTTGGAATGATCATATGTAGGTTATGACAAGTCTTTTTCAAAATAATATTCAGACCTTAATACAGTTCCTCTCAGAAAGCTACTTAACAGCAATATATTTTTTTTTTCATTTCTGCACTGAGAGACAGTACCTCAGTTTTACCAAAAGGGAAAGGAAAAGCTTTTAGTAATGTCAACACTGTTAATCTATTATACCCTTTTATACTGATTCAGATCGGTGTAATCTCTAATAAATGTATTATAACCTTAAATAGATAAAAATTATAATGAACAATTATCCATATAACAATTATAATGAACAAACCCAGAGATCTTAGGCCATAGCAATTAAACTTTTTTTAACTGTTTGATTTCAATGCTAAGACGACTTTTCTCATCAGCCAGATTTGTACTGAATGTAGCTGCAGATTAGCTCATCAGTACCACCATTTCTCTAAAACATATTGGACTGTATACCTCTCTCCCTTCCTGAATTCAAGAGCTTTTTGAAAAGCAATAATGGGTCTTAATTTTAAATCTCTGGAAAACATCCCAAATACTACAAAGCCACTTGGACAGAAAACTGGTCCAACACAAGTTCAGAATGAGCACACTACCAGCTAAGTCCCCAGTATCTTCTCCTAGTGATGTCCTGAAAATTTCACATTGTTTGCCCGTGGTAAATCGCCACACAGCAATGGTTTATTAAAATAGTGTTGCAAGCGCTGCATGGAAAACATTTATCAAGCAAACACTAGCAAGAGGTATAGATGGCTAAAAACATGATTCATAACATCACACATGCCTAAAATATATGCTGTATCTAGATCAGAAACCTATATAACATTATCTTTATTAGACAATGTTTTACTTCAAGAGTACAACAAGCACAGATCTGCCCTATTTGTAAGTACAGTAATTTTATAAAGAAATTACACATTGCA
Organism: Falco cherrug; assembly: GCF_023634085.1. Lineage (NCBI taxonomy): Eukaryota > Metazoa > Chordata > Aves > Falconiformes > Falconidae > Falco > Falco cherrug. The sequence goes on from NC_073708.1 coordinate 16,421,954, forward strand.
CAATCTCTTACAGCAGGTTTTGCCATACTTCTTTTAATTAAAAAAAGGAAAGGCTTCAGGTTAATGACTTATGAAATATTTACATGAGACGAATTTCTATAAAGCAGCCGTAAAATAGTTTTTCTATAGAGTATAAAAGGAAATACATCATTACTGCAAACTTTAAAACTATTCATTGAAAATTACAAAGAGCTTACTAACTTTGATTGTTTCTTCTTCTAACTGACTTTTCAGCATCTTCAGTCCTTGATTTTTCTTGACATTTTGATTTTCCATTTCCTGTTTATACATGTATTTTTATTCAAGAGAAAAAAAGGTAAATATAGTAACAGTAATTTAACTAATAAAACCTCAAACTCATGCTAAGAAGTCAGAGGTGTGGTGTGGGGGCTGCATGTGTGTAGATCAGTGTATTTAAAACACAATTTCTTGTATGCTGTATTTATGTACATCATTCTCTGAAGTGAATTTGTTCCTGATAGGTGTCCCTTAATTTCTGCTGCTGCAGAATATAAATAGAAATAAAACACAGCCATAATTGAATATTCTTGATTTTCCACCTAGAGCAGAATAGATGCAGTTGTTCTTTTTCCAGATCTCTTTCCTTTGATTAGAGCAAGAAGCCCAAAGAGCAAGCCAGAGGCATAAATAGAATGCTGAGATAGAAAATAGTGAAAGGTCCTGAAGTTTGTACAATATATTAGTAGCAGCAGCAGGTGGAACTGCACTAGATTCAGTCTATTAGTCAAACAAGAATTAAGAAGCAAAACACTAAGTATCTTATTTTCTACAATTTTTTCATGTGTTTATGGATATGTTTTTCATTAGTCACCTGTTTGACTTGCATTTAAAGAGTCAAACTTACCTTTCTGCTTTCTGTCAGCAACCCATCCAATGAATCAATGTGATGCTGTTTACGTATAACATCTTGTTGCAAAACAGATATTATTTTCTCTTGTTCAATGAATTGTTGATGTTTCTTCTCCAGCTGTGTCTGAAGCTGTCCATAAGTAATTCATGGTTATTTTAATAAGCTTTTTCAGAGAATTTGTGCATATGAACATTTCATTCTGTTCTATTCACCCATCACTTTAAGAAAGAAAAGTAAATACATTCCTGCCATCAGCAGTATTCACAGCCCTAAAAATATCAAGAAATCCCAAACACTTAATATTGTAAAACAACAGGAGAATCAAGAGAATGAGGGCAGGCAGAATGTAATTGTCTGTCATCAGCCAAGACAGCAAGACATGCATACCTTCTTCAGTGAAAGATGACAAGCTTTCTGAACAGCTAGAAATAGCCAAGGTTATACTTCTAACCACACAAAGCAACAGAATTATTCTCTAAAGATGAAAAACCTACCTACAGCTCCCCCTGAACACAGATGCTCATAAGGCTCAGGCTGCCAGAAGTTCAGCAAACAAGACAATATTGTTAGAAGCTGTCATGGTTTAACCACAGTAAGCAAAAAAGCTATACTGCCCCTCCCTCCCCCCCCTAAATATTTGGAGCAAAGAACAACAGTATTCTTCATAAATCCCTATTTCTCTTCAGTTCAGAAGAAAAGTGGATACGAGTATCTCTGAAGGAAATCATGAGGTTGTAGTGTTGGAAAATTAACTAAAATCAGGGAATGTAGGGAGAAGAGATAACTGTTTAACTGGACATCTGCCTCAAATACCAAGACAAAGAAGTTAACAGAGGAAAAACGTTACTAAGTATATCATTTATACATAGTAGCACACAAGGAAAGCCTTACTAGTTCAATCAGTTTCTCCATCTCTTTGTGCTGCTCAAGGTGAGCCAACTTTTCCTTTTCAAAAGCAGAAGTTATCTGCTCATGTTCTTTGCTGATAGCTGTTTCCAACTCATGAATGCGTCTGTTTTTTCCCTAGGAAAGAGCAACAACAAAAACTACTTAATTTGGGCTGTGATATTAAGAGGTGTTTTAATTGATTATAAGGTTCCTAGATTTCACAAAAGAACAACTCAGAAAATACTCCAGTTACAGCATGTTTCATAGCAAAGGATTTCACACCTACAAATTATATAGAGTGTCACTAAATGCAGCCACTACAGAGAGACAAGGTGTCTGCCCAGGTGGACTGCTGGCACAGATTACAGCAACCAGAGCAAGGAACCTCTGACAAAGAAAAAAATTAATTCTGTGTTCACATGGATAGATGGAATCTTTAGAATACAGTTTTCCATTTGAAAGGGACCACATAAATAATTTCGTTTTCTAGCAACCTTAGACCTTTCCCAAAACTAACAAATATTGCGTAACAATATCCAGAGCAGAATTTACAGTGCTCCAAGCATTAGATCATCCTTTTCACTTATTACCATTTAGAAGATATTCACAGGTCTACACGTATCTCACTGAAACAAATGGCAATGCTACAACTGATTTCAATAGGACCAGATTTTCATTGCACATATCATCACAAGGAAAAAGTAACATCCATTAGTAACTTACCATGTTCCAAAGCAGGAAAAAAGTGTGGCTTACCTGAAGCAAGATTAGGTTTTTAAAGACTGCACAGACTGTTAGCAGATCTGAAAGTCTATCCATTTTGAACATGTGGAATTAATACTGGTGCAACTTGAACTTTAATCTCCATTTATGTCTTTCTACATAAATATAGTTTCTCACTAAGAACACTTTACCATGAGTTCCTGTTCCAACTCTGTATTTTTTGCGGCAGCAGCAGAATAAGCAATATTCTTTATTTCCAATTGTCTCTCAAGTGCAGAAAGTTGAGAAGATTTCTTTGTTATCTGGAATAAAATATGGCACAAACCAGCACAAAGACAACAGTTTCAAGTTCATTCAAGTACTTGTATATACTTTCTTACCAGCAACTCCATTTTAGCTACTACTATTTCCTAATATTCTTAATTATTTGTTTGGTTGGTTTTGTATCATCTATTAAACCTTATTACGTACAGAGAAGAATTCAGGACATTTTACCTCAAATTTATCCAATTAAAGATAACTATCAGTGCCATATGAATGGATTAGCTATTACATACTTATTTATAGTCACTAGTAGGAAGTATTGCAATTCCCATTACGCTGGAATTGTATAAACACATTAGCACCAGAATGGAAACATTAGCATTTTAACTTACACAACCAGAGAAGAAATAGCTGAAGCTTAATGTCTTTTTGTGACTCTCTGGTAATGATCGTAATCTCTGGCAACTGTACTAACTCTTAATGCGGAAAAATACAACTGTTTCTTCAACATCTTTTTCTTAAGATTACACATTAATTCAACCATACCAAAGCAACAAGATCGATTTATGTGGAGAATATGCACAAAATAGTAGTACTAAAGCCCACTAACGACATCAGCTTTAAAATGAGATTTCTGGCGTCTAACAAAGTAAGGCTGCTATCTTAAGCTTTTGAGCAAGCAGAAAGATTTCATTTCCAGTTTTTCTTAACTAAGCCAGGTTTTAAAAGTTAATATGGCAATTGCAGTTTTTCCATAACTATCTTTGATTACTGAACTAAACAAAAAGTGACATTTTTTCAGTACTTACTTCTTTCTCTAAGCTACTAGTTTTTGAAGCCTTCTTCAGTAGGTCTTCCTGTATGATTTTAAACTGACTGGCTCTCTGATCCATGCTGATCTTCAAAGAAGAATTCTCATCATCTGCTTTTGTCACTTTAGTACGTAACTTTTCTATCTCCTTCTGGAATCTTTGCCTCTCCTTTTCAAATTGTTTGCTGATAAGTTCCAACTGTTGACATTTTCTGCTCTCTCCAAGTAAAAAAAATAAATTTAAGATTAATTTATAAAAGAACATAAAAACCTGCACTCAAGCAAACAATCATACAAACCAAAGAGAAGAGAAATACAATTTGACAGCATTCTAAATCTTGTATGCATTAGCTCAGTAACAAGACTGTTTATTTCCCCCCCTAACATAACAAAGCTGTGACTCATGGAAACAAATACCCCCACAAACAAACAAACAAAAAACCCTGACAAACAAACAAAATAATTGAAGAAAGCATCACTGTATAGATGCCCTGAAGTAATTTCATGGAGCAATTCTAACAGTAATTGTACTAATACCTGCAGAAATTCTGCAACAGCATGCATAACATCCATAAAGAAAAATGCATGGTTCTATTTCAACACAACAACTCATAGCTTGGCTATTGCTGAACAAGAAACATAAATAGCAAAAGGAAGAATAATAATGTGTCTGGAGAACAAGACAATATCCAGAATTCCATGGTGGCAAATGCTGCCTGTTCAATCAAACTGTATGTGTTAGTTCACAGAGATAAATTTCAAAAACACTAAAAAAATGATTTAAACTCCACCAAAAATTCCTATTCTGTGGATTAATCAGAACTGCACAGCTGTTGTGGTAAGCTTACCTCCTTGACTTCTGATCAATTTGACAGGCTCTGTTTCCAGGCCACATAACCCGCTATTTTCTTGTACTTCTTTACCATTAGAAAGATGCTCAGCTCCAGTACAGACAAAGTTTGCACAAGGTTTTTGAATTTCTGCTTCTTTCATAGCCAGTTTAATGCTATTATAAAGGAGGAAACAATTATTTAACATTCTTTCTACATGCTGATTCTAATACCACCTTATCATCTGCCTATTCTTGCTGTAATTCAGCAACCAGAAAGTTATACCTTAGGTCTGCAATCAAAGGTTTATTCAATTCACAAGAAGATTCAGAGACACCTTCTTCTCTTAAGGAACTGGAAAGCTGGTGTTTCAAGTGCTGCCATTTAAACTAGAAGTTAAAGGAAAACAAAGATCAATGCAAAACCAAATTGCTTCACAGTGTGATTAATTCATGTGTTATTATACTAGCATATAAAATTTAAGATACACACACCAGGATGTTAAAAGTTTAGATCACTTGATCATTATTCTCCTAAGCGCGTGCTTGCAGAGCACTGCAGGTTTGTCTCACATCATAAGTAGAAATTATAGGTATTAAAAGGCCCTCTGAAACAGACACCATTCCTTTCGGTATCTTTGTACTGGTACTGAAAGCATGAATGGTTTTGCTGTGAAAAATTAAATAAATGAAGATACTATCAGTAATTCCATGTTTTGAACTTCTCATATCATGCTTCCTTTCAGATTTTCATGATTGCATTCAATACCACTTTTTCCTCACGTTAGAGGGCTTCTGAGTATTTCATTACATTACTAGAATAATTCCAAATTCTCCCAGAAAATGTAAATGCATTTTCCAAAAAGGGCCCTAGAACAATTTTAAGGCCCTTCCAAATAAATGTCTATGGTCACAACAGCACAAAACATAACTTTTATACAGAATTACTACATTCTCTTCAGCTGAGGTCACTTTGGCAATTCCAAAAGCATACAGAAAGCATACTTTTGATTTTTTTTCATTACAGCTACTCACATTTATACTTCAAAAACCAAGATATCTGATGCAATCTGTACTCCTGACCTGAGATATCTCCAGCCCTTCCCAACACTTCCTCCCATAACCCCAATCAGTTCACAACTTTGGGTCTTTTATATGGTTCTTCCCCCATTGCAGTCAGTTTAGTGATAAACTTCACTAGTACAATCTTCAGGCTCTTAAGCCAGGGTTTACCCTAGGAAAACAGAAGTTCATTTGCAGCCAGGGAAGGTGTGCCCTCTCTTTCCCAGCAAAAACAAGTTCCTACAAACATCTCTCCTGCTCTAGTTTTTCTAGTGCCGAGGTGGATACATCAACTCTGCCTGTGTGACACAATGTGTCTGCCATACAGGAAATGTCATACTGTTCTACTGGGAACCACTTCTGCATCATATAACGGGAAATCATCACATTTTAGAGAACAGACATAATACGAAGAATCAATACATAGAACAGAGGAACGGAATGTTAAATGCTTGCTGATCAATCAATTCCAAAGCACCAATTCCTTGTTCTTTAATGAGAAGACAAAAGTAAAATATTTAAATTAAGTAAACACGTCATCCATGCAACTTGGAAACCAAAGACATTTTACTCAGATTATTTCTCAAGAATGTCACAGGATTTCCACACAATGCCTATTAGAATTGTTTAAGACGCATAATACAATTTTTAAGGATTTATCAATCACTGTACCTCTTCAGGTGTACTTAAAGACAGCTGGGAAATGATGGTTTCTAGTATGTTGAGCTCTTCCTTTGAATCTTCAACTTCTTGACAGCATAACTTCAAGTGGTTATGTTGCTGTGCTGTAAGCGCTCTCAGCTCTGCATTTTCACTTACTAGAGCATTTTTCTCTTTGAGTACTGTTTCTTTTTCACGAAGTTCACTCTCAAGCTCAATGATCTTCTGGTCAGACTGAGTCAGCATTGATACCATTTCAGTGTTCTTTGCCTCTAGAGTCTTAATTTCTTGTTTTTTGTCATGATTCTCTTCCTTTAGTTGTCTAAAAAAGTATAACATTTTAAAGGTATAGCTCAACATATTTTAATTTTTAGAAGTACTGGAAGAACACACCATAACTATACTCTTTTACTAGCATCCTCCCTCTCAAAACCTAAGATTACCTCTTTACAAAGGACAGAAAAGTTTTCACTGCTTTACTAAGCTTTCACTGTTCCTAAGGACCAAACTGCCGTAAGCAAACAAAAGGAGAGAATAAACTAGTTCTCATTCTTAAGCAACTTAATAAAGTTTTAAGCAATATCACAAGAGTCACTGCTAGGAAACAGATCAAGGTGGCTTTAATTGTGCTGAAGCCAACGAAACTTAAGAACATAATAAAATAAATATATAACAATACCTAAAATCACAATATATGAAAATAATATACTAAGACTGAGCTAGTTCAGCATTCTGCCACTAACAAGAGCAGGAGGGGTCCCATTTCTTCTCTCCCCTCATACCTGACTGTACCATGAGCCAATTGTATTTTTAGCCCATCACACATCAGTTACTTTTTAAGGTACCTGTTGGTTTAGCAAACTGAATTAGCTCAGCAAAGGTCCTGATGAGTGCCAAACCCAGTGCAAGTTAGCAGAGAAAAAGGGCAGTCTGCAGGAAAGACACACTCTCAGCAGCAGCAGAGCGCTATTAAACAGGCTCAGGCTAGTGTAAGGGTGCTCACGCGCTGCTCATCCCTGCCAAAACTGTTAGAGAAGAACAAAGAACAACTGTTAAGACAGGAATGTGAGTGTGGACAGCGTGTGTGAATGGACGATCGGAGAAGGTGTTTGTCCAAACCAGCTAAAGACAACCAGCTGATGGTTGTCTTCCCTCATTAAAGTAATGAGGGAATTAACAAAAGAATTCTGAAACAAAGGGGAGTTCAGCTTGGAAAGAAGCATACAAGGAACATAATTTTTAACAGTGGGAAAGGACCTTGGAGTGGGAACAGAAGAGCAGTCAAAACCTGGTTTGATAATTCCATAAAATGCAGCCAGCATCACAACCCCTGTTCAGGCCTGAGTGCAGCTTCCCCATCTGATGCCAACAGTATCCTTCATTCTAGTTAGGGACTGACAATATGGTATGCAACAAGTAGGGACCCACACCTGGAAGCGTAAGGGAACTCACAGGGTGCTTTCTCACTGGCATTTACATTAGCAGGCAGAACACGTACACATAAAACCAGAGAACCCACATCTCCCACAGCAACAGCGTGCAACCAAAGGAAGCTGTGCTCCCAGAGGACTTGATGATGTGCTGCTTGTTATGGTGAATATGTGACAGCATGTGGGATTAGAATTTTTAGGGATTAGTTATACAAAGAAATTTTAAAATTTGTAAGTGTATGCTAACATTTTTTAGCTATATAGTATTGTAGTTTGTCTGTTATATTGCTGACACTGACCTTAAGTGTTCAGTGACGCTGATCCTGATGTGAACTACGTGAATTGAGCAGCACATTCACAGTGACAGTTGTAATGTGCAATTTCTTCTTAAATAACTGTATGTTTAAAAGCCTTTGTGTTACCTTAATTGCTCTTCTAGGATGTCGAGATCCTTTCTGTAGCTGACACATTTTTCATTCAACTTCTCTTTTTCTTTTTCACAATTAATTAAACGTTTTCCCAAGACTGCTTCTTCAGCTTTAACCTTAAAAAGGAATTTTTTTTCGTTACTGGACAATAATGTCTTGGTTTCAGCTGGAATAGAGTTGATTTTTCTTCCTAGTAGCTGGTGGTGCTGTGGTTTGGATTTAGCATGAGAATAGTGTTGATAACAGGCTGATATGTTCAGTTGTTGCTAGGTAATGTTTAAGTCAAGGACTTTTCAAGTTTCTCAGGCCATGTCAGAGAGAAGGCTGGAGGGGCACAAGAAGCTGAGAGGGGACACAGCTGGGACAGCTGACCCAAACTAGCCAAAGGGACATTCCATACCATAGAATGTCATGCTCAGTATTGGGAAGAGCTGGCCGGGGCAGCCGATCACTGCTCAGAGACTGGTTGGCTGTCAGATCAGCGGATGGTAATTGTATTGTGCATCACTTGGTTGGTTTTTTCCCCTCCCTTCCCTTTGGACTTCATTCTTCTCTCCCTGTTTCATTACAACTGTTATTGTTTTATTTTATTTCAAATATTAAACTATTAACTCAACCCTCAAGTTTTACCCTTTTCCCCAGTTCTCCTCCCCATGTCTCTGGTGGGGAAAGGTAGTAAGCGAGCAGCTGTGTGGTACTTAGTTGCTAGCTGGGGTTAAACCATGACAAACAATTATCTAAGATTACATGGCCAACCGTGGGGTTTTTTTTGAAAGAATACTATAAAGACTATGCTGTTTCTTTTTTTCTTTCTGGTAAGCCTGTAGATAATTCTACTGCTCACTGTTGTGAAGAAAAGCAGAAGAGCAAAGAAGTTTGCTTTTTTTCTATCATTTGGGAAAAAAGAAATATTTTGGTTTAATATTTTAGGGCAATCTCCTTCCACAAGAAGTCTAATCAAATAAAAATCCTCTGTAAGAGCTAACTGTCTCAGGCCTGTATTTTCTTCTCCCACAAGGCAGGGAGCATTAACAATTTTGACCACTGGAAACTTAGGAGATGAATTCATTTTCATCTTAGCTCTTCTCTAGGTTGTGTTTCATTGAACAGATTATACAGATGGAGTCAAGAGTTCTTTTAAAAGGACCATATACTTCTGAAATGTAAAATTCCCAGCTAGCAAGCAAGAGACAGAATAAACAGCAGTAGTATTCGAATACCTCAGATGCAGGCTGTCCAGACTGTGAGCAGTTTAAAACTCAGTAACAGAAGTTGTCACCACAAACAGTTGCTTACCCTGTTCCACCTCTCCTAGAACTTTGCCACAAACAAGCAGAAACAACTGACCCACTGGTGAACCCGTTGCTGTTAGCTGCCTAGCTTATTGGAAGAAGCAAAGTCCTAATAGCACGGCAAAAACAAGTGAACAAAAAATGCTCACCTTTTCTAGTTTTTCAGTTATTTTCCCTTTATACCTTTTAAAAGCCCTTATCAGCTCCTCCGCATTCAACAAAGCTTCATTTCTTTGCTGCTCTGCTCTGCAAAGTATATAAATTTTAAAAATAATAAATTTCTGTCATTGTGTAACTATTTCCTCCAGTTACTAAAAGCAACTACTAAATTCATTGTTCCAGGTGACTTCCTTTCTTCCAACTTTGCAAGCCCTAGATAAAAAGTTTCACAAGGCATAAATCAATTTTAAATATCATTTTTGCATATTAATATAAACAAAATTCCAATAAGACTAAGAATGTAAAAATCAACGGGTTTGATTCCCGGTCAAAAGGGGTTTGATTCAAAGCCTCCTCCTCCTGTCTCTACCAGTAAAAGCCTGTTTTAGGGAATGGGGTAGCATGTATGATAAGGAAGTAGAAGATAGCAATGCTCCTTAAAATTCAAACTGCTTAAGGTGAACTAGAAAAGATTTTGATACTGGAAGAAGCTCTCATGATGAACTCAAAGGATAAATTATTTGGAGGATACTGAAGAGATGGTAAAACAATAATAACAAAAGAAGCTGAGACTGGGATGATATTATGCGAGCAACTGTTCAAAGCAGCAACCCCGACCACCTACTATCTTGCTTTATTACTCCATGTGCCTGACCCTTTCTTACTTTCCCTTATTGTTAGTCACTAGGGAAGAAGTTGGAACAGTTAGTCTCAGGACAGCTCAGTGTGCAGCCTGTTCAGGACACCCAACACAGGCACACAAAAATTACCACTGCTCAGTAACATTTGTTTCTCTTCCACTAAGGGAACTGTGGAGACAGGGCAAGTGCCTCATCTGAGTACAGCCTACCCTCAGACTGGCATTTCTCAGTCCGAGGACCACTGCCCATTTGGAGATGACAAAAGCATTCAGAGAAGAGGACAAAGGAATTTTAGAATAACAAACAAAACTGTGTTAGTTTAAAGCATTTCAGTTTGTTGGCCAAAGAACAGCAAGTGGTCATAATTACTGATAAGAAGCGAACTGTAATAATCGTTAATACTAACCATAAGGCCATATGTTGCCTTTAACACCTGGCAGAAGCTTCATTTTTCTAAAGCACTAAAATATTTACATTTGCAACTAGTAACTAATTAGAGCTAGTTCCAACCTTACACGCTCTGAATGAACAGTGAACATAAATCAACACAATTCTTCACCAGTAGCGCAAGCCCCACAGCATTTCCATTTGTCTAGCTACAGGAAGGTTAGAGGCAATTTTATGGGTAGACAGACAAGCCAAACAAGAGTTTTGCATTCAGAAGTCTCATGAAATGCTTTCCTAAGTCATTAATCCAGTTATTTTTTGCCCCAGATAATACAGTTAAATTAAATGGGCAGGTAGGAATCTTTTTATTTATTCCTATCATTTCTTTAAAATTACATTTTGGAGGTCATAGGATTGTATACAGCAACTTCCAACAGTCAAAAGAAATTACCAAACCCTCCCAGAAGCCACACAACCACTAGGCTAAAGGAGACACTAGGAAAGGGAAATGGGGATTGGGATGGAATTACAGCACCCATTTGAAAAGTACCATATAGACAGGTAAGATTAAGGATAACGTAAAAATGTTCTCTCAATTAAGTTCTGCTTCTGTCACTTTCCTCACACCAATCCCAATAATACAGCACTCAGTACTGCTGAATACCAAGTGCTGAGCATATACTGCCGGTTCTTGCAAGACAAAGTCAAAAACAGTTCAGGAAAAATATGTTCTGAATACATTTCAGCTCTCCACTGTACAGCTATTCTGAAGGGAAAAAAGCAGTGATAAAGCTAGTGTACAGTATCAGTCTGCAACTACCAGCAAATGTCAAGATTTAAAAAGTACCTATTTAAATAATAATCTTTACACAGTATTTCCCCTTTTAAAAAAAAAATCCTTAACACAGAAATAATTTGATTCCACAAAGTAAACATCTGCTAATAGAAATAAACACTTATGCACTATTATTCTGTATTCAATTTATTAAAGTTATTTAGCTACCTCTTTCCTTGCTTGTTTTGTTCAATTAACTCCATTTTCAGATTTTTATAGTCCTTTTTATATCTTTGCAACATGTCTTCTCTTTCCATTGCTGTTTTCTGGCTTTGATCTAGTTTATTTTCTGCATCTCTAGCAAATAAATAAAGCATAATTAAAAAACAAGAACTTTTTTGTAAAGAAATTACATTTTTGTTGTTCTTTTCTGCACATGATGTTTTGAGAAATTCTAGTCAAACACGCTGCAACTCTCAACACTGGGTTTGCAACACCCATAGTCTCCAGATTACCCAGGATTACGTCTGCAGTCGCATCCAAACTCATCAATAGGTATTGTGACTTCAGGTCCTGAGATCTGAACATAGAAATCACCATTTTTCTGGCAATATATGACTGGTCAGGATACACTCGTGGGAAAAAAAAACACTTAAATTAAATATAAGTACTTTCACTTCTTTTGTGAAGACAAACTATTGAGATATTAATTGAATATTATATAGCATGAGGTTGTAAGATAAACTGACAGCCAGTTATGCCTTCCTGACAGCCTGAGCACTGTTTACATTAGCTTTACTTCAGCATTTGCCGTGATTAATATATTAATGAAGAACGACTCTTTTATGCTACACGCTGCACAGTCATGTATGAAAACACGTACACTTTACTACAGAAGGTAAGCAGTCATGTAACATACAATCACTCTAGTCAGTTATGAGGGCACATTCATGTTTAGCATACATTACAAACTGCTTTCTTTTACCAGCCTTTACTTTTTCTCCATTTCCTGAAGTACATGCAATACCAAAAAATCCCTGTACCTCCCTCCTATAAATGGCTCCAAAATGAAAGTTTCAAGGCCCAGATTACATAACTCACACAGTACCAGCAATTATGTCATCCTGAAAGATACTTGACTAGCAAGCAGACCACAATAACATGTTGATTTAAAAGTATGGTTATTACCTCAGAATTTTATCTTGAGCTGAAACTTCTGCTTCCAAGTTTGCGATCTGTTCTTTCCACTTCGGAATGCTGACTAAATGTGTACCTAAAGTCGATTCAAGATATGAAATCTGAAATACAAACGTATTTGGGATTTCATTAACACTTGTATATACACCTTCACGAGAGACACAAGAACAGTCTACTTACTGAACGACATAGTGCTCTTAACCTTACTGTAGAATATGCTTGTTAATCTACACAAACTGACCTCCAATTTTCTGCTCATTTAGCATCCTTCCAGTTCCCTAGCACCATTCCAGTGTGATATGCTTCTCTAGCAGTTACTTCTTTACGTGTTGATCTTTTCTCTCACCTTTCCCCAAAAGTTTATATACTACTACCTGTTCTTTCGATGCCAGACAGTCAAACATCTGATCTGTTTATTTGTACTGTCTTGGAGATAACATTCCTCAAACAAAAAGCATTAAGCATAGCTATTTTTTTAATGTTAAATACAAACCAAATACAAGAAGACAGTTGTCCTGAAAAGGACTGTACATACAACTGTAAATTAAATCAGTAATGATTTACTAGATACAATATTTCCTTCCAACTCACCTTCACTTTTTCAAAATAGCAGTATTAATCCAACCTGAAAGGCCAACATCATGCATTTCCTAGACAAATGACTGCTGTGCCATTGTTATTCACATTAATCTTCATGTAGTTCAGACATGTGAATCTACAGTACTAAATACATTAGTGAATTATTTTCTTACATAATGTATTCTGCATTCTGTGACTTAATGGCTTTAGATTAAACTTCGGAACATGAGAATTGTTTTGCTCGTGGAGACACAGATTCCAAACTATTCTGTTCCAAGATTAAAGCTGAATACCAAGAAAAAATAAAATATAAAATTTTAAAGTTTTAATATTAAATTTAAATAGATTCAGACAAGACAAAAAATAGCATGTTCTGCTTGGAATTACAGACTCAGAAGTCAAGGTCACTGGGGCATTTTTGGGAGGTTTGAGGTTTGTTCTTTTTGAAGAATACACTAAAGACACATACTTTTGTTTTTGACTGCATCAGTTCGAAGTTCATTGTTTCCACCCTGTTCTTTAGACAGTGGTTCTGAGAAACCAAGGATGCATTTTGCTCATGAAGGACATTCAGCTTCTCCTTGAGATGTTCATTTTCTTCTGCACTTTTATCAGAAGTTGTGGATACTGAGTAAGACTAGACAAAAAAAAGGTGGGGAGGGTTATATATATTTAAACATACAGACGTTTATATATGTGTAAGCAATATACACATCAATGGAAGCTCTACAGAACAACTGTATTTAAATCATATGTTTAAGAGCGCTCAGTTGATACAGTTGCCCAAAGCAACAGGTTATCAACTCCCAAGCACTAAAAGCAAAAAATATTCTTAAACATAGCAAGAAATAGAAAACCAAAGTAATATAAATAAGTTACAAAGTATAATATTTACTTCAGATTTTCTTTGAAAATCCTGGCAAGATGTTTTAATAGCATTCTTCTCACAGTTGGAAAAGCGTTGACAGCTGCAATTAGGCTGAACAAGGTCCTCCAAAGTGAAGTCTGCAGCCTCATGGAAGCAGCGGCCATAATGTTCACTTGTACCAGTGCTAGAAGAGGGAGTAAAAAGTTGCTACGCTGTTTTTCCTTTGTTATTTTTAAATTGCTTACAAAGAGTATTCAGAAGTAAAGCACAACAATTGCTACTTACAATAATCCATTATACTGAACAAGGCAATATAGACTACAAGAGACAGGCTGTTCTCATTCCCAAATGCACATACCTGGAAAGCTCTTCCTCTACAATTTGTAGGCTTTTTTCAGTTCTTTTCAGCTGACTATGTAATGACTGTAAATTTGCAAGCAGGTCTTCATCAGCAGCACTTGTAGAGCAAGTCCACATACTACATTCCATTGGTACCACACAAACAGCTAAAATATTTAATATTAAAAAATTGTTAAATGTATGTGAATACTATTTGCAAAGACACTTTTAAAGATACTGAAATAAGACAAACAGAAAAAAATGAAGGGGGGGGGGGGGGGGAGAAAAATACAGAAAAGGAAATACCGAGTCTCCAAACGTACACATACATTTTGCACACTATCTTTTCCCACATTCACTATGTAAGAGTTACTCTGTACAAGTTGTCTTTTTTGAGAAAGAGTTCTGCTTGTATGCATTATGAAATACGAGAAGCTTCATAACTTGTGATTTATGAAAACTGGAAAAACCTGCTATATACATCAGTTGCCAGAAGTCTCTTTCTATAACCTGTCTCAGTTACATCAGAAGGGCCGTGCAACCGGCAAGGCACCCGAAACGGTAACAGGACCACCCCCCGAACACACAGCGCTGGCCTCGCTGCCCAGCGGCCCACGACACCAAGCAAACCGGCGCAGCGAGGGCCTGGCGGCGCAGAGGACGCGGAGCCGGCCCTCACCTCGGTGAAGGAGACTTCGCAGACCGAGCTTGAGAAATGTCGCCGGGAAACGGACGGACGATTCAGAGAAACCAGCGCTCCCCGGCGAGGCGCCGCCGCCGCCCGCCTCAGTGGCGCGGGGGTCCTCCCGCCGCCCGACTCCGTAGGCCGAAGGGGACCGGTAACCGGCCGGCCGCGATCCCGCCTCAGGATCCCGCCGCTCCGCTCGCCCCAGCCGCAGCTGTCCCGGGCCGACTGGGAGCACTGGGCGGCGGGGCCCGCGCTCGCAATCGTCGCACCTGTGGAGCGTCCGGCAGCGAAGAGGCCGCGCCGCGGAGGGCCTAGGCTAGCCGGGGCACGGGGCACTCGCCCGCTTCAGCGCTCTCCAACCGAAGACCCGAGGCCGCCAAGCGGCCGCCCGCCGGGAGTGGAACAGAGAGTAAAGAAGAGATAGGAAGAGCCTACCCCCGGGTCTGAGGAGATGCGCCTCGACAACAGCACCGGCTCGGCCGCTCCCTAAGCCCCCACTGCCCGCTCCGCCGCCACCCTAAGCCCGGTCCTTACCCGCTTCAAACCGCGCGGGCCGCCGCCGTCGAGATCCGCACGCCCCCCCCCCCCCCTTCGCTCCGCCCTCACGGCGCACGCGCACCGCCGCTCCCTCTCGCGTCGCCCTCACGGCGCATGCGGGCCCCGCTGCCGCCGCACCCGGCAGCGGGCAGCGGCGACACCGCCCCGTGCCGCCCCTGCCGCGGTGCATTGTGGGCGGGCGGCCAGCCTCGCTGCGGGGGCTGCCATTGGGGGAACGGCGCTGAGGGGCGGGGCCACCCTTAACTCTCTCCCCCCCCTCCCCTCCTCCCCGACGGCGGCTGGGCTCCGCGCGCTGCCGAGATGGGGCGGCTGCCGTGGCCCCGCGTGCTGCTGCCGCTCGGGAGCTTCGCGCTGCTGCTGCCGCCGCCGCCCGGCGCCGCCGAGTTCAGCCCCTCTCTGGACAGCGACTTCACCTTCACGCTCCCCGCCGGCCGCAAGGAGTGCTTCTACCAGCCCATGCGCAAGGAGGCCTCGCTGGAGCTCGAGTACCAGGTTGGGCGGGGCAGGGCAGCCACGGCGCCGGCGGGCTCGCCCCGGGAGGTGGGGGGGGGTCCCCGTAGGGCAGCCCTGCAACGCAGCCCCGCGGCGAGCCCGGCGGTCCCGCCTGCTGCCGCCCCCCGGGCCGTCGGCGGCGCTGGGCCGGGCGGCCGTCAGTACCCCTTCGCGGAGGCTCCAGCGGCCGGGCGCTCGCCCGCACCCCCGGGGATTCCCCGCCGCTGGCCCCCGCCAGCGGGCGGGCGGGCTGTCAGGGGCATCCCGGTGCCCATCCCCCGGGCAGCGGCCCCGCCGTCCGCACGCCCGGCCCTGGGCAGCGCCCGCCCCGCCGCCGGCGGCACACCGCATCGAAAGCTCTGCGCTCGGGAGGAAAAGCATACTTCTGTTTTTAAAAATTTTACAAAAGGAATACCTTTTAAAAATTATTCAGGTGTTTTTTAACAAGACGCGAGGCTGTTATCTTTTAAAACGGCAAAACCGTGGCAAGGTAACGGCTGTGACCTTGCGCAGCAGCTCTGAAGCATAGACACCGTTGCTGGTGCACAAGCCCCGTCCTTAACCATCTTCGTGTTGCTATCAAACACTATCTATCTCAGTGCTGAACGTTTTTCAAAACCAGCCTTATTTATCTAGGCTAACGTTAAGGTCTTGATGTCCTTCTTGGGAAGAGCTGAGTTCCTCAGATATCTCTAGGAAAGATCCTGCCTTTATTTTTTCCCCCCCTTAAAGATTTTTTTTCAGTAGAACAAGCACAGTGAGGGAGGCTGCAGGGAGTATTTTTCCAGCCTTCTACTGTGCCTCAGCATTGGCCAGGATCTGTCCCCCCACCGTTTTTTCCTCAGCTTCCCAACTAAAAATATGAAGCTGAAATTCCTGATTATTTTCTAATTAGTTACATGCAGAAATGAATAAGAATGAAAGATTGAGGTTCTCAAGCTTCGTACAGAGCCCTTAGCAAAACAAATTTATTTTGCACTGACAAAGTAGGATTTTATTTTAGAGAGAACAAATATGTATAATAGTGAATTTCTTTCTACTCCAGCATAAATTTCTCAGTACTACTGCTACCAGAAATGATTTCATCTTTCTCTGTTAATGCATAGAAAAGCAGGTCTCTATGTCAGCAGAAACAGATTTATTTTGTACATAATTATGGTGAATTGTTAGTGGCCAAAGCATTGGAATATTTAACTTAGGATGCAAGTCATTCTCCAAAAACATAATGCAATAAACCCTATCCTGATACAGAGTCTTGTTCCAGGTGTTTAGATTGCATCATAGCCCTGGAGGTATATCACTATGTTAGGTTTTTAATTTTATCAACTGTTTTGGTAAGTCTCTAGTGTCATTTTAAGTTAGTGTAAACTTTGCCCTCCATTTCAGCAAGAGCAGACTGTTGAGCTAAAATAGCTCACTGGAAAACAAGCAAATAAAAATGCCCTAGTACAGACCTAAGTCGTAATGTCACAAAAGTGATCCCCCTCTGCCCCCTCATGCAGCCACTTACCACCTTCCCTATAGAACTTATATGATGTAACAGATGTGGTGATACAAGTGTAGCCATGTTACACAGATAAAGCAATACAGCTTTGTAATGCTGTATACGCTTACTATGAACGTAGGAAGCTAAATGCCTTCAATTCCCTCAGCCTTTGGGAAATGAAAATGCCCTGGGAGAATTCAGACCTTTAAATCTGCATTAAATGGCGAGCAGGTCAGTAGTAGAGCTTTGACTGGCAGAAGTAGTCTAGTCCTGTCTTCTATACTGTTGAGTTCACCCAACAAAGATCTTAGGGATGACACTGCAGAACTTGTGGATTTGTACAAATATGTATGTGTATACATGTAAGTGGCAGACCCCTGTTACAAAATGTCTATGACTGAACTAGCACTGGTACTTACCTATTCGTGATGTCTGCCATAGAAATATAATATTTAGCATTTAGATGTAGGTATTAAAGGTTCTCTAACCCTGTGCATTGATAAAGGTTCACTATAGGCCCAGCCTGGCATGATTAGATCGTATTTAGTTTAAGATTTACAATAGCCAAAATATTTTTGGGTTGAACCCGTTTTTAGTCTGTTTCCAGTTAACTTGGTAAGAACTCATACAGACCAATTCAGCTTTCAGATTCCTTCTGTGTCAGTTCTTACCTAAAAACGTTGCCATTAGCAATGCAAACAGGATTCCACTGGCTAGAAGGGTTGTTTTGTTTTTTTATTTCACAGGTTCTAGATGGAGCAGGATTAGATGTTGATTTTCATCTACTGTCTCCGAAAGGTGAAACTCTGGTTTTTGATGAAAGAAAATCAGATGGAGTTCACACGTAAGTTCAAAGTGTTACATAAGGTACTTTTCTGATTTCTTTAACAAATTAAACAAATAAAAATTGAGTACCTCTTACTCCTTCGTATTACAAAGGACTTTCTATTAGGGCAGTCTGAGAATACAAGTTACCTTCTTATAAACAACAATTGCTTTTCACATGGATCCTGCCATGTAGTGAAAGGTATTTTTGTTGTGATGAGGGCTGTTGTAGTCAGTGAACAAATAATTACTGTGGAGTTGAAAAAGGTCTTCACAACTAATATCAAAAGATCTTGTCAGTCAAACAAATAGGAAGCTGAGAAATCCCCTACTTCTCCAGTCCTTTTATACTCTATAGTAAAATTACCACGTTTTGATAAGAATTCTGCTGTTATCATAGCTTCTTTTGTAATGATTAACAATAATTCAAAGTTTCAATAAAGGAAAATTGAAGTAAGCAGCTGTCTTCATTTTAAGCCTTTAGGATCAGTGTGATTGTACAGAGTGTTTTGCTGTGACTGTAATGTGTCTTTATTTTTATGTAAAAAGCATATTCAGTTATTTCCACGGTTGCTTACAAAAACACTTCTTGCAAACAAGCACAAAGTGCAGTTAATGACATTTTGCTTATATACACAGGGTGGAAACAGAAGATGGGGATTACATGTTCTGCTTTGACAACACATTCAGTACCATTTCTGAAAAGGTGATTTTCTTTGAACTGATCCTGGACAATATGGGAGAAGATGGACAAGATCAGGAAGATTGGAAAAAATACATAACAGGCACAGATCTCCTAGATATGAAATTGGAAGACATTCTGGTTAGTGTTTGATTTTTTTAATCTTCAATGTAAGAGCATTCAGAAAAAAACCTCAGTGTTCTTCAGGCATTCTCCCTTGTTCTGGTGCATTATCTTGGAAACTACTCCAGTTCCATATATTACTTCTACTGATATGTGAAGTCTAGTACACAGATGTGTGAGAAAATTTTCAGAATAGACCCTTCATCAGAGAGAGGAAATTGCCTAGCTCTCAAAAGCACTGTTTCCAATTCAGCTTCTTTTCTTCCTACTGCTAAAAGAGCACATTTTACCCTAGCAGCAACAAAATTAATATTTACACTACTAAAGTATTGCTTAATCCCCATGATGTAGTTGGAATCACTCCACAGATTTTTATCAATATTTGAAAGTAGAGTACTGTCAGCCTCTTCTTCCCATCTTTGCAGAAGTGCCCCAACCAGTGTATATATTAATATTTCTATCTTCAATAATTTATATATTACTTAAGTAGTTTCTCTCTGAAGTTTATTCCATCTTTTCAAACTAATAAAATGGACAGCAGTTAATCTGTACTACACTGCAGGGTCACCTTTGCAGACATTCTGGGAATGGTAATGTTTGCTTAAACTGCATGCTGACCCCTGCTTGATGTAGGATGATGACTACAGCTGAGCCAATGCTAAGCTTATACTCACTTTCATGCTAATTACATGTTGAGAGTACTTTAGAAGCAGAGGATCATTTGGTGTTCCTGTACCACTGTTCTTAGGGCTTGGTAGGATTATGCAAGCCATTGTTTGTTTGCTTACAGCTACAAACAGGTGTCTTAACCAAAAATCCAAACTAACATCCACAAGCACTCACTGGATACATTGGTGCAGAGAATGACATTGTTTGTATTCATTGCAACAAACAAAATGCATATTTTTAAACAAACAAGATTTAAGATCTTTTACAGATGTGCAATACACTTCCAAACAGTTAAAACCAAACATGGAATGTGAAAAGCTGGCCCAATCTTTAAAATTGGCAATAAAGACAATTACAAAACCCAAAGTTTATAGGGGAAACAGAAGAAAATCCCTGTCCCGCTAATCACAAGCAGTACTTATATGGATTTGATAACGACTTGTGTACACAGTGCTATCTCTTCCAACAGAAAAATAAATGCAGAACTTGTCTTTATTTAAGACCCTTGCAGATTTTAAAAAGTAGGTATTTTTTTTAAAGTCATCATTACTATTTGATGCCACTGTTTACTTAGTCAAGTTACCATTTTACTTCCAAGTTCTGCGAGGGCTTAGATAAACACTTACTAGTTTAACTTTTTAAAGATAAACAACATCTACTGAGAAAAATGGGGAATTATGCCTTATTTTTAAAGCTTTTTTATGGTGGTTATGTTCCTTATTGTGTAATGTATGAACTTTAGTACCATAAAATTACTTGACTTCCAAAAATAGCTCTTTTGAAATCCATTAAATATGCAACAGAGAAAGTGTCCCCTGGAGAAAATGTAACTGCTGGCTTTAACCTTTTTTTTTTTTTGTGATTTATAGTTTCCTGTTCCTACAGACATTACTCTTAACACTAAAAGTTATTTCACAGTCCCATGATTATATCAAGAACAAATTAGCACTTCATGAGACCAGCTTTTAGGTTGTGACTGTCTACTGCATTGTGGATGAAACTTTAACAGATCATAGGACCAGATGTTTACTTTGTAAATACAGAATAAGGAGTGGATCTTGCGCTGCTGTTGTTAATAGCCAGTGTTCATGTACTTCCTCTTGTTCCCTGAGGCACACTGTGTATCCTTTGTAGGACCTCCATTTGTCCTATTCACAACTTATAGTCAAAATTTTGCTTTCCTTTCAAAGCTGAAGCAGCAGTTTATAGCTACTACAGTGAAGGCCTTAAAAAGATAGGAATATAACATTACTGTGTTACTTTTCTTTTGCTAAAGCTATAGTCCTGATGGTAGTTTGCATCAGAAGTGTCTTGTTTTGCTTATCCAGGAAAAAAAACCCTTACATTTGTCTTGTACTATGTAACTTGTTTTGAGACTTATTCCCTAGAGATCCCTGCTTTTACTTGTCTGAATACCTGGAATCACACTTTGCCAAGATACCTGGAATACTAAAAACCTGATTTTTGGTTTGATGTCTTTCCCACCTCCCTAGCCCGTAAAGGCAAAAAAATACTGTAGAACCTTATGTTCTATGTTATTTAAGTTAATTAAGCCTTTCTAGGTAATATACAATAAATGGGCTAGACAAATTAATGAAAACTGATGAGATGTATTATTTTAAAATGAAGTTAACTACTTGACATGAAATCAGATTATAGGTGGTAATACAGTACTAGTATTTTGTATGTGTTGCAAGTGATACATTTAATTCAGGTGTCCTTTTTTCTTCTAATTTTTTTTTTTTTTTACTTACCAGGAATCCATCAACAGTGTCAAAGCCAGATTAAGCAAAAGCGTCCAGATTCAAACCCTGCTCAGAGCATTTGAGGCTCGTGACCGAAATATACAAGAAAGCAACTTTGACAGAGTTAATTTCTGGTCCATGGTCAACTTGGGAGTAATGGTGGTGGTCTCAGCTGTTCAGGTTTACATGTTGAAAAGTCTCTTTGAAGACAAAAGGAAAAGTAGAACTTAATATTCAGTATGATCATAACAATATAACAGGTATGGGGAAAGAGGGGAGCAATAAACTACTATATTAAAGGAAAAAAAGTAAAACATGACCTTTCAGATTGTTTTGAACAGGTGGTAGACACAAGGTTTTCAGTTCACGTTGGGCTTTTAGGTTGTGTTTTGGTGGTGGTGATGGTCTTGTTAGTTTGTTGGGTTTTATGTTTGGGTTTGGTTTTTTTTTTTCCTAACATGAACAGAAGGCCTTGCCCCAAACTTCTATTTTTGCAAGTGCTACTAACAATTTTTTTTTGTACTTGTAGCATTTGTTAATGATTGTTAGACTAACTTGTGCATAGTGCACATGCAAAGTAATGTTAATACTGTAATTTTTTTCATGTTCATATAAAACTTTAAATGGTAAAATTAGACACAGATTTATTTGCTGTTAAAAATTGAGTGAATTTATATATGTGCCTAAGTGTTTACAGGATTGGGGCCCACAGGGGTAGTCTGTAGTTACTGTCATTTATCTTCAAAGTTACATGTACTTAAAAAAAAAAAACACAGCTCGTGCTGTAAAGCATCATGAAGAAACACTGGGCTAACATTGTGAGAACAAAATGAGAACTCTCTATATACATATGATTAGCATCAGCACTTTAAAAAAATACCATCAATGTGAAATTGAGTCAGTGTTGAAAAAAATTGGTGAAAGTAAGTGCAATTCCTGTTCACAAATCTTTGTCCTGTACAACCCTGGGTTTTTTGGCTGTTTCATGAGAGTCAAGAGATAATTTGTTTACCATATAGTCACTTAACACACACAAAGCATGGTTTGCAACCTCTTTAGTTACTGTAAACTCATGTACTAGATAATTTTCAAAAAGTCATTTCTTACATTATTCTTTCCCTTTAATAAAGGGGTTGTGTTACAGATGTGAAGACATTATCTTAGTTTTTATACTCAAAATCCCTTGTATTTGCCAATTTGCTTTTTATTAATTTGTCTACTACATCTATGTCTAATGTAGTAGTTAATAGGGTGACTTACACAGGCATGAAAACCAAAGCTGTTGATCTAAGTTTTCCCTTTTTTCACCCTCACAAGTCTTTTAGCTGTCTAAGTACATAATTCCTGTGAGCAGCATTCCTGTATCTAGCTATTTATGAGTAAGGCATGAATTAAATGAGCAGTAAGCAGAGGCTTCAAATTTTAGGGTCAACTGAATACGTAACATCTCTTAACTAAGGCAAAGCTAGCCTTACTTCAGTAATTTGTTATTTCTAGATTAAGTGGCTTTTAACAGTGTAATGAGGATATGGAGAATTTTTACTGAAACCCCTGGTGTGTGAGAATTTTAATTCAAAGTTAGTTTGTTTTTGGCTTTGTAAAAAAAAAACAAACAACAATGTGCCAAGTCACTGAAATTTCCTGTAAATGGTTCAAACTACATTGTCACTAAAGTTTTTTTTTAAAAAACTCTTTAAACCCTGCGGGTTTTTTAGAAAGTATTTAAAAAATGTGTATGGATTAGTGTTCTGCCTGTTGTTTGATCATTTGGGTATGAACAGCAGAATTGCAACTTTGAGATTTTCTGTGATTAAATATTACTTTATGGAGATAAAGCAGGGTCAATAGATGCATGAAGAAACACTTTGTTCAAATGAAGCAGATACTAGCAAGGGCTACAGTACATACAAATAGCACTTCAGCTTCAACTTCAGACAATGGGACCTAGCAATAATATTTCTAAGCAGTTTTTATAAGCAAAACTATTATTCCTTACAGAACTTGTTATAGAGGGCTCCAAAGCCTGTCGAGCTACTTTTTCTTTCTGCAAAGCTTTATCCAAAATAAAATTATTTCCCTTTAGGGTTCTACATATCTTTTCCCACGTGATGCTTTCTATTATAAAAACTAATTCCAGAAAATTTATAATCAGGACAGTCTAGGAAAAATTTATTCTTTCTGCTAGGGTAGTAAATATGTTTTTCTGCCATTTCCCTGTACCATCTCCCAGTACCAAAATACCACATATCTACATAAGGGCACAAGCCAGAGCTCACTGAAGTCAACTTCAAATGTTTTGGTCAGGTCCCTTCAAGACAGGCAAATCAAGATTCGTAGAGCTCTGCCCCTTTTGCTAGCAGAGGAGATCGATCTTCACTTGCATCACCATGAGCATGATGCTACAGACCATCTGCAAAGTGCTGAACCAGCTCTGTGAAGCTGTGACCAAGACATCTACCTCTTATAACAAAGCTACTAGTCTAGATTTCGGCCTAGACCTCCAGAAGATGAGCTTTGCCAAGTTTTCCAGGTGCACCTCAAGGGATTAGGTTCCCCAGCTGCTCTGCTGTGCCTCTCTGACAGTGGTTATACATCCAGTGGTGAAACAGTATGGTGTATTATCTTAAGCTGCTAATGAACACAGACTTCTCGGATCAAAGACAAAAGACTTAACTGCAGCAGTTTCTCTGATTGCAAATAGCAGCCTCTGGTCTACAGTAAGGCCAGTAACGCAACAATTGCCAGCAGAGTTCATCTGGAAAAAATTACTATTTTGCAACTAAGAGCTCTGACTGTATTTTCTCCCCATTCAAGGTTCATTATAGAAAATGAAACAAAGAATAACTATAAAAGGTAACTGCACGCTTTGGCTTTGGCAGCTGGAACATGTTTATCATATGTGAAGGTTTTGGCATTTAAATCTGCCACAATAAAATTTCATTTGGATTTCACAGAGTAGATTGCTTTTGATTGTGTAAAATTTACAAAGAAGAATATAAATTAATTTTTTTCTTGATGGACTTTTTAATTCAAAATTAAATGTTTCAAGACTCACAGATGTTGAATAAAATTATGCAAAACTCTTGAGATTTTCAATAAATGTTTAAACCTGTGTTTGTATTCTTAATTTTATAATTAAAGAATGCTTTGCCTATGAATGCTGCAAAAGAGCAAGGATGCTCGGCTACTAATAATGCAGCTTTTTAATTTCTTCCTCATGCAGTGTTCAAAATTCTGTTCTTAATCACTGTAACCCAAAATCAATTTTATCAGTGCAAGTAAGAGTTACATAAGGTGTCAGATCAGAGCAACACCAACTTCTGATCTTTTGATCTTTGTAACAGAAAATAAATCAAGTTTAAGTTATCAGATGCATGTCAGGACCATCTTGTGCAATATTATAGTATAGGTCAGGGATACTATGGAGCCTAGTAAAGTTCTGTGTTCAAAGCAAGAGACAGACCCTCAGGCCAGCCTAAGTCAAAATAGCTTGGTATTAAATCGGTGACTTTTTTTGTCTAGTTGAATGTTACTTTTTAGTAACTAAATCAAGTCCCAAGTTTCTCACCTAAAAAAAAAAAGCGAGAGGAAATATCCCAAGGAAGAGATTATGGGAATTTTAAAGCTCATGATACCACAGAAAGCAGCAAATTGACAGCTGAACTCAAAAAAGTGCTGTACTGCTCACAAACCTTTTTTTAGAAAGGATTTTACAGGAGATACTTGCTAGGTTTTGATACGTTGTTCTAACTTACTATTGTTAATTGGAAACGCACAAACATGCACGTAAGTCACATGAATCTATAAAAAGAATTAAAAAAATCAATGTGCTTTTCAGCAACAAACATCAACTGACATCATCTGATGACCTGCTGAGTGCTTGCATTAATTCCTATAGTCTCCTTTAAAGAAACAATGTATTTTGCAATCTATTTTCATTTCTGATTAGAAAATAAACACCTACAGTAAAATAGAAGGAAAATAGTAAAGCAGTAACACAGAATATCAAACTGTAGCAATTAAGAATCCCACAGTGTAAGGTATTACTAGTTATTAATAAGTAATAATTTCATATTATTCACATGAGAATAAGCAGGATTCTGAGATTAAAAGCTCAAAGTTTTAGAGTGGGTTTTTCTGCTTATTCAAGTAATACACATGACAAACACGGGCTTGTTTACCGTTTTGCAAGACTCCTGAGAAACCAGGGCTTGTCCGGAAGCCTGCTAACCACATTGTTCAAACAAAGAAACAGGAACTTCCTTTTTGTACTGTGCTTTGGATCAATGAAGTAGATACCATGAAACACTAGAAGGTACTTGATGCTGCCAGATTATACAACTAACTGATGGTAGAACAGTGGTTTGCCTTGAAAAGGTACATGCGCAGTGAAAAACCTCAAAAGCTATTTTGGACAGACATCAGAAATGCATGCTAAAGCTCCTTTTCCTGGTCTCAAAGCACACACTGGGAGCTATGACACCTTCTGCTTTAACTTCTTTCTATGTACAACACAAAACTTCTACCTCACACTGGCACAAGTCCGTTGCATCTCACACACTCAGCAGTGCAGCACTTGTTTAACTCCATTTGTCAGGTTGCAGCACTATCCTTGGAGTCCAAGACCATGTGGCATGGTGGTAAAACGATCTTGTTAACATTCCATTCAACCAGCCACAGCAATTGTATTTTTTCCTTTCCTATTTTTAAAATAAATATTTACATGGCAATCTCTCCTAAAGACTCATTATCCTTCAACAGTTAATTAAGGCAGCCTGGAACTAAGCAGATTGAGCTATACCTGACGTCTTTAAAAACCAGTAGTTCCTGTGCCTTCCCCAGTTTCAAAGAACAATTCTCTTTCAGACTGTTGCATTTTAAAACTTAGCAACTTTTGGTCCAGACAGGAGACGTACAACCCTTAGTTACTGTTGGGAAATGGCTTACATTAAGACCTTCCTTTTCCGTGCTTTCCCCCCACTTCATTAGTACCCTGCTGCAGAAACTCACTATTCACACAGGGGGAACGCTAGCACAGCAACAAGTAAGCACCACATTCATAAATTATTGAAGAGCAGATGAAAAGCTATCTGCCTTATTGTACGATTTTGTTTTCAAAACTAACAGTTTACTTAAATATAATGATTTTTGTCACAGGTGAAGATAAAATAGTAATAAAATAATCAAAGTAAGAAACAATTTAGTAGGAAGCACACCTACGCTGCGGAAATTCCACCAGAAGCATCTGAATTACATCATCTTCTTTCATGCTATCAATTGCTATTGCTGAGGCCTTTTACAGACTTGGAACCCATAGAGCTCAGAAATCCCTTTCTTCCCTTTGTGTGTACCAAGCTTCTGGAAACAAGGTATCCTTCTTCATTCTCCATCTGCTGCCTGCCAAATTGGAATACAGGTGTGTAAGGAAAGCATAGAAGGTTGCCAACAGAGAAGTTCTAAAAGCACATTATCTATAATCTGTATCTTCATTTCAACATTATGTTAAAGGACCTGACGTGAACCATCTAATTAAGGTAATTTTTCCATTATGATGGAGGATTAGGAAATGGTTAAAAAAAAAATAGATCAATTAAAGTCAGATACCCAATAACTATCCATACAAGAAGTGTCTGACAGTTGAATCAATCCCAGTTCCAAACAGTTAATGAGAAGACCTTTCATTCTGTGGACAAAGGAAGAGAGCAAAAACAGACCCCACACCCCACCTGCAAAGCCCTGAGCAAGCTTCAGCCATTATTCACTTATGCTGCCTTCTCCTGAAATCATTCTTGCCAGTCACTTCTTTCCCACAGGATGACACCACAAGACTAGGAAAAAGGAAGCAGGCTCAAGCACCATGTGGCCAGACAAACAGGAGTTCCCATTCTAAAGCTTCAGCACTTACCTCTGAGTAACTGTGGGGCAAGTGAACACCTACAGTACCTGGGACCATTACACAAGCAGAGAAGAAAAACCATGATGAAAGACAACAAAGACTGAATTAAATTAGGTTTTGGTCATTTGGGTTTGGGTTTTGTTGGTGTTGGAGGGTGGGTTTTTTTGGTGTGGTGGTGTGGTTTTTTTTGTTACGGTCCACCAAAGGCTGTCTTTTTAATAAGCATTTCACAGCCCACGTAAGTTACAATATGAAGGAAGTCTTTAATACATTCAAGTTGTTCCTCACTGTATTTCTCAGATTTGTGCATCTCTACACATAAGTATACATAGTCCATATTCCTATATGTACACGTACTTTCCTGCAACAAACCAGCTAGTCGCCCTACTCAGTTTATCAGAAAGGACAGTTCTAAGTCTGTCATCACTTCACCTAACTTAGGAACTCTGCATTGTTATCTCAATCAATTATTAGTTCTGCCTTATATTCTTCCCCTTCTTAGGCTCACCTTTTCCACCTGCTGCCACTACAAATATATTTTAACAGCCTACAGCCTGAAAACCTTTCCAATTACTCATTATTTTCCTCTTGCTGAATTTCTAACTGTTGCTGATAATCTCCAGAATTTTACTATCCTAGAGCTTTCCAGTCTCTGCTATCATGCAACCAATTGGCAAAGTTGCCAACACTAGGTCAGAGCAAGCAGGTGGAAAACACAGTAGGAAACCTTAGTAACGTTCATTAATACGAGAAACACATATATAGCAAAGCAGTAACTATCATGTTGGATGATTACACGAGTGAATGCAGTAACAGCAACTGTTTTGTGAATATTCATTAGGGAATGGCAGAGCACAAACAAAGTGCTTTGAAATGGTGCTCACAGAACAAATTTATTTAGAGCACGATATAACTAAAAATTAGCTTCTTGCTATAAAGCAGGTTTTGAAGTGAACAAGCTTATTAGAGTAAGACTGCAGATGTGAAGATGGCAGGTTAATGCTACCACACTGGACATTGTACAGAAGACTGACTTCCCTGGGGCTTTGGATTCCTAATCAACGCCAAACACAAAATAGCTAATAACAGGAAAAGAACACTGTCAAATTCAGAAGCTGGAAACATAAATTAGCACAAATAAAAGAGAAATACACACTGGTGAAATAGTGTCAGCGAACAGATTAGGAGGAAGTGGACATGAGCAAACAAGCTACAGCTGTATTTGAAAAACTAGTATCTGCAAGGCACAAGTATTTTGGTATCAATGAAACCAGAACAACTGCTGATGTTATGGTATACGGACCTCAGTGCTAGAATATGAAAAACATCTGATTAAAAAATAGCAGAGATGAGCTAGCTCAGAGGAACATTAAGGGATTCAAAAATGCAAAACAGAAACACATCATGACAAAATACAATCTTCTGCTTCTTTGTTACTGAATGATAAAACTGAAAAACTAGCAAAAGCATCTTAATTCCAAGCTCTTTCTCAGACTGCCCACAGCTTCTATTCATACTCTTCTTTTGCTTTTCTTTTCATTTTCCTGCATTATCTTTACTAGAAGACAATGGATCCCCTTTCAACTTTCTTTAGGGACTCCAAAGTAGTTTTTTTTCCCCACTTTTTTCTTCCTTATACCTTACCTACAGATGATCCAATTTACAAAAAAAAAAAAAAAAAAAACAAAAACCACAAAAACACCACACACACCCCCACAACACCCACATTTTAAAAAGCCTTTTGTACAAACTTTAGGTTAACGACTTGGAACTTTTTTTTCCCCCTCATGCATTACTTTTTTTCTGACCAACCCAGGATCTCAATAGACCCAACACTTCCACATGGGTGTTTAGCCACCAGCTGAAGTTCATCAACCAGATACAACTCATCATTCCAAACCCTTTTCTCCATTTCTAGAAAGTATAGTTTTCTGCCATCACACCCCTAACTGCAGTGTTACTTTGGCTCAGTCAGATGTGGGGGAACTAGAAGTGACACAATTTGAAGCCTGAAAACATTACCTGCATAGCTCTTGCAAGATTCGTCGTCTTCTCTCTGTGCACAGAACTGATGCTTCTGTCCAGTTCATCCTCATCACTGTGTTCCAATTATTGCTCTGTCTCCAGCCTTGGCATGTTCCATCTCCATTCACCAATTTCCTTTTGAAATGTAACACTATATCACTTTAGTAGGGTGTTTTTAAAGAGACAGATTATTTAATTTTTCTTTCTAAGTTTATCCACTTACGTCCCCTCCACTCCCTTCCCTCCACCCCCAGGACAAGCTATCTTCACCTTCAAGGCCTTTTTTCATATATTTACATCTTCATTTTAAATGAAAATAATGACCTTCATTTCACATAGTGCACTGACAGATTTTTGAAAATTCCTTTGTAATCTCACTCAGAATACCTGTTATGCATAGAAAAGCATAGGTTTTATTCAAAATTCCTCTGGAAGTTTTTGTTGAGAACAATGATTTGAGAAGTAGTTTGCCATGATGATTATTTTACAATTCTGACCAGTAATGTGCCAATTTCTTTGCTGTCTTGTTCATGTGATGCCTACATTTTTAGAATGGCCTCAAGAGAAACTTCACCTACACCAATACTACTGTAATACAAATAAAATATAATGGAAAAATATTAGCTCTAATACACATAGAAATGGTTCTAAATCAGTGACCACCACAAAGTTGAATTACATATATTTACACACATGCATACATACAATGATCAAGTCATACCAAAATGAAATCATTACATACAGCAACATTGTCTTTTTCCTTTATATACTCCATTACTACATACAATGAAATTCACATAGAATGAGAGAAAGGCATTTGTAGGTGTGCTTTAATTACTACTCTAGCTGTATCTTCAGCAGCACTATTGCAGCATTTTCCAGTACATGACACCTTGTAACAAACAAAAGCATCCCTCAACCATAGCTCCAACACTAGTGTCTATGTGCAGGGCAAGTGTCTCCAGGACAGTAACAGGAAAGCTAGAGATTGAAAAACAGCAGATGGGAAGATGCCACCAAGTATGTACTTCACAAGAATACAGAATCAAAACTCATTCTTCTCTCTCAAAAAATACACACATTTAATGTTGGTCTTTTAATTCTAAGAAAAAAGCAATTCCAAAAATACAAACTGAACATCAGAGTCAAGTCAACCACCATAAAAAAAATGAAACAACATTCACAATAGTTAAGTCTATGGAGAGCTTAAGATTGACAAATACGTTCTCCCACCCCACCCTAGTCCCCAAGTACATTCCATTCCAATATTTATCTTTAAGTGAAACTTTACGAAAAATACTGCTGGTGTTCAGTTAGAATTAAAGGACTTGGATAAAGTGAAACAATAAAGACAGATACAGATGGTGTGAGTACGGTTACAAAGGCTTTACATTTTGCATTATCCCAAGATATAAACATTCAAAAATTAACATGAAGTTGCTGTGTTATCAAAATATTGCAGCTATAGGCAAGGCAACATTAAATTAATAGCCGAGGGTGTGAGAAAAACACTCACACATTTTAGTGAAGGTAAACAGAAGTGGCAGTTTTTAATTAGCATTTTTATAAAGCTAATATTACCCAGCCAGCCTAAACCAAGCACAGGATAAAACGCTTTCTCTGCTTCCTTTGGCTATAAGGTGACATAAAAAAAAAAATTTAAAAAAAAAACTTATCACCCTTTCACGATGTTCAAGATGAGCAGAAAAAGTTAAATAATCAAGTAATGGAATAAATAAGTACTAACCCAGGCAGTACACTTTAAACCACTCTGTCATTTGTAACTATTACATAATTTTATTTTGGTGGTAAACTGTAAGCATGAAAAAAACTAACCTTATGCAGTACAGGGAATAACCACCAAAGTAAAAATATTCTTCTGTTTACTCTTTGGCTAAAACCCCCTCAAAAAGTAGCAGACAAAGTAAAACCATCTAATACTGGCAAGAGACTTTTTTGACCTTTTTTTAAAAAAAAAAAGAAACGAACAAGTAAAATAAACTTACCAATTTAAAACTCAGTACATTTTATAAAAACAAAAGAGGTAATGTTGTAATAAAATCAGTAATGTTACTTCAAATGGCAACAAACTGTTTGTTGACCCTGTGCAATAATACACTTTGTTCATACTACATTTATCAATATGACTGTTTCTACAGATATGTAGGAATCCTGTGCGACTCCTGTCAGCTTAGTTTATAACTAGGACACAAAATTTACAGAGTGCCACAATAACTTTCCAATTGTTATTACTAGTAGAGTTAATTCCAGAATGTTCAGATTCTGCATTATTTTTTAACAGTTAATTCACATGGGAAATAATGGAATATATTACCTACAGCATATGAACATCAATGACTCCACCTATTGCCAGAACATGCTGCACTGTTTGACACTTTTCCTTAGTACATAGGAAGCAACAGCACCCAATAAGCCTGAGAAGAAATGCTGCTGTGTAAATACTGGCAACTATTCCTGAAAAAAGAATTATGGGATGTAATCTCAGAAGCTGCCTGATCCCATAATTTGTATTGCATAGGTCACAATCACACATATATATACACGCACAAGTATGTGTGTGCATATATACATATGTATATACACACACGCACACACGCACACACACAAAGAATATATTAAGACAACAATGAAGTCTGGTCACAGAGCAATTTACAGGCTCAATATATTTTTTTTTTTTTTTACACTTTGTTTGAAAGAAAACTTTAGTATTTTACAGTCTTCAGTAGGCATTATATACACTGCACTTATGAAATCTAGAAAGTATTGAAATAGAAATACATTTCTGCAAACATTTGGGTAAGAAAACAAACCAAAATTTTTCAAAGATTTGTGCTATCTACATAGTATTTTCTCTAAATCACAATAACTGTATTCATGGAATGTTCTCTAGAAAATGTCTTTTTTTTTTAACACCATGCACATTTTTAAGTAATTGTAACCCAAAATATCCCAACCTAAAACAATCTAACAACGTTCAGATTAAAAAATTTAAGTTTCAGATCAGATTTTAAAAAGATAAGTCTTTATCATAAGAGCTGTAATGATAACAGTTACATGTTAAGGCTAAACTGGTTTTGTTTTGTTTTTAGAAACACATTTAAAGACACATTTCTCTTGTGGCTCTGCATTATGAACTGTACTTACAGATGACAGTGCAGTGAACATAATGTTCAGTCCTACAGTCAGGATGCAGTTGCTCCTTCCCACTCCACAAGATACTGCACCTTTCCATCAAGTGTCACCCGACGAGCCAACACACGGTATTTTTCCCCACAAGCTATTCTACCTGCTGCACCAAAATAACTAGTAATTGAGTTCTTCAGATGATTGAGCTGTAACTCCTGATCTGCTAAGTTGTTAAGTATCTCTGTATTGAGTTCATCATACTGGTAATCTTCCTTGCTCTCATCATCTTTTACAATTTCTGAATTTTGAGTCTGGAGAGCTTTTCGCGGAAAGCGACCTCTTCTTCTCAAATGTGGTATTGCAGCAGGCCAAGTTCTTCCTGTACGAGTCCTTTTTCTCGAATCAGATAAACTATTAAGAAAACCAAACAGAAAAGCTTTAACTCCAAGGAACTTTTTCAAAACATATGCTTTATTATCAGTTATTTCCATGCAACTGTAACTTCTTTGTTTTATTTATCACTGATAAAAACATCTGTTGCCTAACAGAGGCAACTATAAATACAGCACTTGCAAAATAAAGATTTACATAATGAAAATTATGCCAATATCAGATGATGTCAAAGATTAGCTAAATTATATAACATGCCTAGATGTCTTTAGAGTCCTATTTTGATACAGCTTGATCCCATTCTTAAGCAAATTAAAAAAACCAAACCAGTCTTCACAGAAGTCTGCATCAAATGAGTTAAATTTGCAAATTAAAAATACACCTTTATGACACAGGTAGGCCTCAATTACAGTAGTTATAGTATAAAAGTTTGACATTTTGTATTAGTTAAGACTGTAAATAAAAAAATGAATGTATGCACAATTTTTTCTCCAAGTTGCATTTATCTCAATGTTAATCTGAAATATGGAAGAAAATATTGCAAAATTATTCTACATCACAACTTTCTATAGTACACATCACTTTCTAAAGATTTATTACATGTGGCCAGAAAAATAAGTATAACCAAAATGCACAGATTTATGTCTGGTAATGAAAAAAGAAAACTTCTGACACTAAGAATAAACTAGTATTATCCAATTTTGCGTCCAAGATACAAATCCTTATGTAAAAACCTGCATCTAATTTGCACATACTAAAACATGTTTGATGACTCCTACATTAAATGGTACATGAACTTCGATGCTCCAGGCTCCTATGTAACACAACAAGGAAAACAGCACATCTTTTTAACATAAAAAAATGGAATAAAGGTCAGAAACAAAACAGTGACTGCAGTCCTTCAGTAACATTTTCAGAAGTCTTGGAATTTAAACGAGTTTTTGAGGACTGACCATTTGTAGCAGTAATGCACACAAAAATGACTCATGAAAGCAGCTGACAGCATGAACCAGAAAGAGGAAACAAAATAAGTAGATTGAGGATCCACGTACCTCAATAAAAGAGAAATTTATGTTCGCTGAACTTGAGGGAAAAGTTCAAGTAACAATGTTTGTAGAAAAGTCAATTATAGTTAATAATTTATTTATGAAGACTGTGCCAAAAAATTTTCATGCTCCACTGACTGTAGAAAATCACAGCATACTTGGTATTCTTTAACATGAATACACAAACCTACAAAACCAGAAGCTGCTAAAACTAATTCAGGGTACGCATCAGCTCTTTTGTTGCCTTTATTAAAAAACTAAGCTCAGGAAGCGTTTATGGAGTTTAATTCTTTTCAGTAAATGTAACTTAACTACATATTTTACATCAACAAAGAACAGTAATTAGCGAGCACAAAACCCCTCACAGTGTGTTGTAAGCAGCACCAATAAAGACTAGTTTTCTTTTGTCCTGTTCCTTTACATTTCCCCATGCAATTTACAGCTCTACTCTGAGTCTCAGTTGCTCATTACTTCAAATTCCAGTGAATTACCCCAACCTCTATGTCATATTCCTTTGCAGTAGCCTCAATTCTTCTCTCTCCTCCCACCAGTTCCACAATAACCTTACCTGCACTTCACATCTACTACGGTTGCCTCATGACTTAAGTCAACCTCCTAATTTAACTTCCACTTTTGTTTTGCAAAAGTGTCAACAAAACCAAAACCAAACCACCAAAAAAAAAAAACCACACACAACAAAAATATCTACCCAAGCAACAAAACAAGACTGGCAATGACTAGGCCATAGATGATTAAAAAATTGTCTGCCTTTCTCTAAGTGTTGAGTTGCTGGTTTGAGTCTCTCATCCAAGTGCCTATCTTCATGAATCTAACATTGTAGACTGTAATTTCATTGGAACTGCCTAGATTAGATTTCACAGAAGTAGCCAAAATGTTCAGAACTGACTGTAAGTAAAACAAAACCTCAGCTTTTAAGAAACCAGACCTCAAACATTACACATCATGCTCTGGCAAGACTTCTCTTGTAGGATCCCTGCAAGTTCTGTTTATTAAGGGTGAAGTATTGCTGAATCGTTTCTTCTCCCCCCTTTCAGGATATTTTATTAAAATGAATATATTGCAAATATTAAACTTTCTAGCAGATAAAGTAATAGAATAATTACCTATAATGTCTGGAAATGCTAGATGAGGTAGTTTCTTTCATACTGGCAGCACCTGTGGATTCCACATCTGAGGTATTGGATGAATGTGCAGTTCCATCAGATTTCCTGATATGCAAGATAACAGGGTTGCCATGTAATGAAAAGAATCTTATATTGAAAGCTGAGCTGATATTTCAAAAGCAAACAGATAAATTACATTATATTACAATATTTTAGGGGGTGATAGTGTTATTCGTGGTTTTGGTTGGGGGTTTTATTTATTTAAATTTTTTTTTTTTATTTACCCAACAGCGCAGGGTAATTCCAAGGCTGGGTTCTCTATCACTGGAACTGGTTCATTATCCTAAGGAAAAAAAAGAAAAACAGTAGTACTTCAAATTCAGTTTTAATTGCTATATCAATTTTGTTTGAGGGTGTATGGGGGAATATCATGATTCAGATTAACCGATTATGGTTTTCTTCAAAAACGATAATCCAGTAGAGGGAAAAAGAAAATATATCCAAAACCTTACCAGAGGAGACGACTCTGGAGTTCTGTGAATCATTTTTCTTGTATAGGGACCCGGTGGACGACCTACTGATTTTTTTTTCCCCTTTCTTTCTATACCATTACTTATCTCCCTAGAAGAAAATTTATATTTTGTTCTGTATTATTGAAGGTACTTTTCATTCAATACATATTTTCCTTCGGCAATGAATACATGATTAGATTTCTACTCCTAAAACACTGCATTAAATTAGGTTAGGTTACTCAGTTAAGTCAAAATGGTCAGGTACAAAGCTACACATTTTTGCCTCTACAGTAACATTAACAGATACAAGATCTTTCTAGCAACATTACTGATTCTGTAATACTGAAGAGGAATAAAAAGTGTTAAATGTTGTTTATTCATATGATGGCACATTTACTAATACAAGTCACAAGTTCACATCAGATTTCCTATTTAGAATTCTAGTTGGATTACTGTATCAGAGCTACAGAAAGACAGATTTTGTTTCCCAAATGGCAGCAAAGTTGAGATATTTTCTATTGTTCTTACTGCTAAATTTCATCTTGGGTATGTCTGGGTTTTTTTAGAAGGATCCTAATAGAAAACTAATTAAATTTGTTCAAAGAGCTTGTTCTCACAAATAGTCACCTTTACACTTAAAGAAATACATTCTATAATGAAAAGGCCTTTTCAATGTACCCAAAAGTAGCCCAAATTTACCATAACATTGCTAGAATGACTGGGTTATTTTACCTCACATCAGGGATTGGTTTAGATGATTTTCTGCCTTTAATCTTGAACTCATGAGAAGTTCCTTCTGGTTCCTTCTCGGCCTTTAAAGCAGCATTTGGTGGCACAGGAGGAACACGAATTCTCAAGCCAAACAAATGCTTCTTTTTCTTTATTTCTTTTCCAGACATAAACCTAGATAATTTTAAATTAATTGTTAGAATTCTGACCACAGGTAAAGCAACTTTTAAATTAACAGTGTACATGCAAAACAAAGCTATGCAAATTAGAATATTCTTTCTAATGCTATTTTATTCCCCTCTTTCCCTTAACACAATCCTCACTCTCAAATACAGAAGGGGAAGTGGAAGAGCACAGAAGTTAAAACAAATTTTTTCTCATGATTTAGGTTCCACTCAAATAGTTATGCAATGTTATTGTTTAAAATTGAAACAGTATTTAAAATTCAAGTGTTATCTGCAGCCAAAGTGATTATCAGATAAACTGAGCAAAGGAGACTGAAGACTGTAATCTATATGACATCAAATAGGCAAACAACATTTAAAGCAAAAAGTACCAACAACTTACATGGTCTTGTAATCATTTAATGCCTCCAGTACATGCTCATATCTTTCAGATTTTGGTGTATCTGCCAGCTGTGAAGTATTAAGAAATCATTTAACCTGTCAAATTCTTTAGTAACAGAAATATTCTAGTTACTTTGAGTCACTGTAACTACAAATTTGTATATGAAGTACATTAATGAAGTATTAGCTGTGGAAATTGCCTAACCCCAAAGGATATTAATCATTATTGCATATATTCTGTGATTTGCATCCACTGAATTCATGCCAGGATCAAGCCCTCAAATCAAAGAATTGGAATTTCACTTGTAAGAAGTTAAAGAAAAATCTCACAAAGAATTCTAATATACTCAAAGAACTTAATACTAGCTTTCCCTCTCAAGACTGTTTAAAAGAATTTTTCTGTGACATTATTTACTCCCAAATTGATGGCAAGCAGAATATAAATATATTGGCACAACAACTTAGTTACTGTATTTGTGATCGTTTTAATCAAAATCCTGCCACAGGACCTAATTCCCATGTTTGCCAACAGTACTGCTAATGATACCAAAACAAAAATATGCAAGAGGCCCAGAAAAGTGCTTGGGGGCGGGGAATTCATTTTCATGCCCTTTTTACTGAGACCCAGTGTAACCTCCCTTCTTGCACCAAAGCCTGAAGCAGTTAGTCCCCATCAAGCTACCAAAATATGGATTCTTCTCTCTGAAAAACTGCATACTTATGAATTAGAGACAAAGCAGAACACATATGGTGATGGACAATAAAGAAATGGACACAACATATATGTAACAATTTAAAATAAAATTGATTTGTTTTATATTGACGCAACTATTTTTGAATTCCAGTGAAGCTACCATATTTCCAATTGCCATGCTAAAATGTTTTACTTATATATCTACTGCACAGCCAATTGGATATCTTTAATTATAGAGGTGACCAACAGTTTATAATTTTCACTATTACTATGAGTACTACAGAGCAGATGGTACAACATTTGCAGCTCAAAAAAAAAAAAAAACTTTGAATACTTCCTAAATAATACAGTTCTGACCAAACAGAATAGACAGATATGCTTGAAGGATTACATGTGCTAACAGACGAATAAATGAGTAAATACACTCATAAAAATCAATCTTTTCACACAATTTTGGGCAAGATTCAGTCAGCCTAACTACCAAAGTTAATGGAGATATTCAACCAATTTTAGCCAAAGTGACAGCTGTTTTTACACATCTTAACTATACGTATTCAGTACAATGTGTTGCTATCAAGAGGCCTTGCAGCCACAGAACTATAGTAAACTGCCATATATTTATAGCATTCTAAGTAATAACATGCTTTAAATTACTGGCTTAGTAGGTCTGGTAATTCCACTGTTTACTCCTATCTTACCTAAGGTTAAAAAAAACACTTTTCCTCTTATTCAATTACAAGCAGCTACAGAAAGAAACCGAAGCATCATGGCAGTCTAAGAATATTACAAAACCCCTAAAACCATTATATTGTAGATGTTAATTTTGCCTGTGACAAGGTTGCATTTAATAAAGCAGCCAGATTAACCAAAGTAGTAAACCACATTTGCCTCAAATTTTACGACACATTTTTTCTCAACTTAGTGAGAAATATTTAGAATATTTTCAGAGTAAGTTCTTGAAGATTTCCTCAACACAGATTTTCTGGATTTCTTCAGAATCTAGTGCTTCAAAAACGTAGTCTTCAGACTTATAATAGTTTCCTTCAAGGTGCAGAAATATTAAGTGAAAGTACCAAAGAGGTGAGTTTCCTTATTTTGGATCTCCCCCCTCCTTCCTCCCCCTTAGTTATGTGTTTTTCCACAGATTGAGCATGGATGGCTAGAAAGCAGAATGGGGCAAGAGCAGCACAAAATGAGAACTGTAGCCTTCCAAATTCTTCAAAATAGCATGTGTGTTCCAGGTCAATGGTAGCTAGATAGCTCTACTCCCCTCATCCTCATCACAGCTGCTCTGGATGGCCATTTTGACATGCAATTATGTTAAATCAAAAAAATTTATATTATATGAAATAAACATTATTTCTCTCAATACTACAAGAAACAAAAGTCAAAATTAAAGCAGTGATTTATTTTTTAAACTGCACATCAAGACAGCCAGAATATTTCATTCTATTGAAAAGATGGTGTGAGAATTACACTGCAGATTTTAATTAAAACCTGAGGCTTGATGTGACAGAATTATTGACTTGATATGACTTAGCTAAGAGATACCATATATCCCTAAGTAAACCAGACATTTTTCCTAACACTGGGGTTTTTTTTAGTAATGCTTAAGTGTTTGCTTGTCTTTCTAAGACACTATTGACACTCTTAGACTAAACATGTATTTTAAACTATTTTGCATTATTTATGGAAAGCAGTTAGTAATTTAAACCAACCAAGAACAGACATTTGATTCTCAAATTGTGGCTGCTAGTAGGAATGCATTACAGATGTATGAATACATTGAAAAGACATATATAAGTAGGATGTACTCATGACAAAAGTATTTCAAACCAGTTATATTAAATAACCTGTATTAAAACACTCAAAACTCTAAACAATTTTCATGCATACTCTACCTTTTTTTTCCATGCATACTCTACTAGCACTATGCCAATTTGAACTTAAATATAAATTCTGCATCCACCTTTACATGTAGAAACAAGTATCTACACTGCTCCTCTTAGTTAAATATGAAGTCAATCTGCTTGGGGAAATGGGTTTCCTTTAATGCCAAGATAACTGCCCAGTAAATCAAATAGCAGGGAAAATAACTAGTACAGCAGTAAATTGAAAAGAAGATATTTTGACAAGTAGCAGAATCAGACTGGAACAGTATCAAAATAATCTTTAGACCTGGACATGAACTCACCACCCCCACGTTTGGAAGAGGGAAGAAAGAAGCAGCATGTGTCCCATAATTTGTTATGTGTTACACCTTGGAGACTGTGAAAACGTTTTCATATGTAATACACTGTTCTACAGTTCTAAATCTAGATTTTCTGGTCTGTGCACATGAAAATACCAAAGTAGTATGACACAATTATAAAATTTAAGGAAGATATATGTAAACAACAGAACAAACAGCTGAGTATAAAATAAAGGTGCCATGCAAGTAATAAAACAATAGTTACATTGTTCACTTGAGAAATCTCACAGCTCAGAAAAACACACACCACTTAAGAACCATTCTACTTCTTCCAAGGAAATTAAAGGTGATCTATTCGTTATTTAAGATTACCAGGTTTTAAGATAATAAAGGATTTAAAATCCAGAATAAAACAGTTGATAGGCTGTTAACTTGCAGGATATACATATGCAGTGTGAGTAAAAACAAGAGCATTCCAATTCCTTACCTCACCAGGATGCAATCTATCCCAGTTTTCATTAATGTAGGCCATGAGTTCAAGCTCTGAATCAAAGTATTTCTTCTTATGAATAACACTTAGGTTGTAAAGGCATAGATGTGCTATATCTACCCTAGAGTTCAAAAATATTGGGGGGGGGGGGGGGGGGAGGAGATTAAAAAGTCTTTTTTCTTCCAGTTGCTTTTCTTTGAAATAATTTAGAAGATATTAGCACAATACAGTTAGAGGAACACAAAGCACAATTTAAATCCCTCAATCCAGGAAACAACATTATCAAAGCCTCCTGTGATTCCTTCTGCTTAGATTCTTATTTTCATTTCTGCCTTATCTCATTGTCAAGATGTTCTTTTAAACTCCAAAATTATTCTAAACTATGGAATATTTAAGTAACTCCAAATGCATACTTCAATGTATCAATTCTGAATTCATGCAAGTATTTTGGTGAATTAACATTTAACAAGGTAATTTCCACGTATAACCATGTATAGTTTAGCACATATATCCACTAAGTTGGATACAATTTCTGATGTGGGTTAATTCAAAGATTTCAAA
Organism: Falco cherrug; assembly: GCF_023634085.1. Lineage (NCBI taxonomy): Eukaryota > Metazoa > Chordata > Aves > Falconiformes > Falconidae > Falco > Falco cherrug. The sequence continues at coordinate 16,462,796 of NC_073708.1, forward strand.
CTACAACTAATCATTAAGTCTCATCAAGGGAAATACTATAAAATCTGTCAAGATGTGTACTCTGGTACTCACAGTATTTGTCTTACCCAATGGCAGGACTCTATACAGGCAAAAAAGACTTTGTTCAGGTATCTCAATCTTCACATATACAACAAGTGGGTAGTTACTTGCTACTTTACTGAAAAATCCCAGAATAAATCTCAAAGACATGCTACTGCAATGTATCTCTATATTTAAGGATCATTTCTGAAGGAAAAGCTGTCCCTGTTTGTAGAAGCTGTAAGAACTCAGGAAACAACTCAAGACAGCAAGTGCATTTCTTTTTTTTTCTAGGAGAATCAATATACTAAAAAGAAAAGCAGAGCATGTATTCAACTCACCATCTTTTTTTTTTTCAAATTCATACTTACCATCTCAAGGGTAAACGTTTGAGGTATTCTGGTCCAGAACTGCAAACTGAGCAAATGAACGTATAAAACCTAAAAATATACACATATGTATATGTACATGTGTCTAGGTGGTGGGTGTCTGTACACACACACTGTCTTAATGTTTTTATCACCTTAGTTACAGAAAAAAAAAAAAAAAAAAAAAAGGAAGTTAAGCAGGCTAGAAACCAGCCACATGATATTTGAGAGTCCATTCATCCTCCACCTTCTTTTATCAACTTCCACAATCTGAGCTGGTACCTATTGGGCCAGATACAAGTTACTTCCTCAGCTGTACCCTGGTACCACTGTTTCATACTTCCTGAGAGAGTCCCTCAACCTGTAACTCTATCACTTAAGATGCTCTTTCATGTTCCCACTCCATTCTCTCAAATGCACCAGTGTAAGCATGGATTTAAAGGATCCATGCATTCCTGGGTTCTAACTCATTTCCTTCATAAAAGCATCCCAGCACAACCAACAGCTAAGTATAATAGGTAACAAATTACATACTCCTTGGTTCCCTTGTCCAGATTTCTCTCTCATCTGCTGCAAATTACTCTTAAAATAAAAGCACAGAGCAGTGCTCTTTTCCACTTCCCTTTGCCTACTTATCACACATGAACAGAGGCATACAAAGTTACCCCCAGCGTAACCATCCTTTCAGTTTTCTCCAGTTCCCTATACTGTTATTAGTACAGGGAACTGCTACTGCGCACACACCGACAGCCTGCTTTGAAGTACGGTGCCTGTTGCGTGCGAACTTGAAAGCTTTTATCTAACTTACAGGCCAACTAAAGTGGTCTGCTTTAAAGCTTCTAATTTCCTAGTAGCCAGCACCTGTAGTATAACAGACTTCCACACTAAGTGAAGTCAGTAACAGTTTCAATTCAGTTATCCACTGGTTACCTCTGCACCACCCACCACCCCACCCTTCTTCATTAAACAGAGATGAAGAACTGCATTTCCGTGGCACCTGAACACATACTGTATTTCATGTAATCTTCCATGCAAACTCACCCCGTTTTTGGAAAATACTGTTATATTATGGATGCCTTAATGAAAACTTGTATGAGAGATTTCCTCAACATTTTAAATAAAGACAACCATGAAGTACAGCTTAAATCTTCTTACCTGTCACCAAAAAGCATTGGCTTTTGGAGGCACTGCACGCAAGCCTCATGAAACCACTGCTTACATTTGCAGCACTGCAACATCTTTAGATACCAGCTTCACCAACAGAAAGAAAAACAAGATGTGTTAAAAAAATGACTGAAAATGGTTTTCATTACATTTAAATTAAATAGCAAGGGATCTTCTGACCCAAAACTATTTACCCAGTTTATAAAACAGTTATCTGTGGGGATTTTCAGGAACACTTAGTTCCATAATAAATCATTATCAAAGAAGAGTGACTAGAGAATAATAAAAGATATGTCTAGTAAAAGGATGAATTAAGTTATTAAATAAAGAAAATAAAAATCAATTTCCCCTACAACATCCTTTTAATTCTTGACTATAATAAATCAGTAGCTCCATATAAGCTGTTTCTCACTATCAGATTAGCTCCCTTGTTATTTTCTAAAGCAGGACACAGCCACAAAGTCAAACATTTGTTCTGAGGATTCAGCTACTTGAATCCTCAAAATAAACCTCATAGTTTACTTTTTTCTTTTCCTTTTTAAACTTCTCCATTGAGAAAAGGAACCATTCAAAATTGAAAGCGTTATTTGTCTAAGACTGCAAAATTCTCTAACCAGAGCTCTGTCCTGTGAGTATAAACTCAAAAGCTTTGATTCTTTGGGGGACTCTTGACTTCCATTGACTTCAAATCTTCAATACTATTTTATTCATTCACTCATCGCCTGCAGACGCCAGAGTATTGATCTCTACCTGCTTAAGAAGCCCCCTTCTTGCCAGAAAGAACCAGCAGAGGACTCTGTAATGTCATAAGAGGGAAAAAACTATTTTCCCCTACCAGTAACTGCAATCCAGGGTATGATGTTATGGTAGAATCAGACAGCTGTCTATTCCAATAACATTTAATAAACTAATCTCTAGATATATTTGTGTTTTTGACTAAAGACAGAGCTGAGTTAGTGTCAGAAAAACACTGCCTAGAACTGCTCGCAAGAAGATAACAAAACCCCATTCAATCTGAACACGTCAACAGCAGCAATGCAAAACACCATATTCTTGCTTGTTGTGGAATAGATTGTGGCATTATGTGATGGTCACATGACAAAATTAAAACAAATCAGAAGATCTGAAAGCAGAAGGAAAGCCATTAATAATGTATTTCCCATGAGACATTTAAAAAAATATGTGTAAATCAAAATTCCACTTTCCGTCAAGTTTAGTACATACACACTATAGATACAAACTAAAATGTTCACAAGTCTATAGGATCAGGGCCAATGTTTTCAGCTGCATTAGGAAGAAAAGTTCTTTTCGTCTATTTACTTACTCTCCAGGTCCTCCACAATAGCAGTAACACTGCTGAACATTGGTTTTATGACCTGCATCCCACTCAAGATCTGTTGCATTATATGGTAATGTTTGTTTCATGACTTGCAGTGCTTTGGCATTTGGTCCTTTCTTAAGCGCACCACCCCTCTGGGAAAAAACCAATACATTAGTTTACAAAACCGTACTGTATTTCTGAAACTTCAAATCCTTTAATTTGCAAGTTATGAAAATTTGTCTATAATCAAGTAAAACACTTTCACTTGTATTAGTTATTTAATACTAGCAATATTTGTTTAAAAATAAATTGAACGTCAAATGTCATCTGTTTCTAGAATAAATATCGATTCCCAAAATATAAAACTTCCATTCAGATCGAAGTTAACAAAAAAGAAGTCACTGGAAAAAAAATCCTACTTCAACTTTCAACTTCAAAAAAATACATCCCATATTGCATGCATGAAGAAATATTTTTCTAGAAACACACCTTTGTTGTTGTTGCAAAAACGCACTGTCGACAGAGCCATTTATCGTCTGAATCAATCACACTGGAATCAATATTTGGTGTGTGACACAGCTGATGATAACCTGTATAAAAAATGATCAATTGAAGTGTTATTAAATTGCCAAAAAAAGCTTACACAGAATTAGCTATATGTAGTTTTAATGCAACTATAAAAGGCATTATCCATCGTTAAGTGCCAAAAATCTTATCAAAAACATTGGTAATGTTCAAAATGGTCTTTCACATTTTCTTAGTAGAAAAAATAAACTTTACTTACAGAACAGGTGTTAGTCACTTTAGCATGGCTTATCATTATTCATTGAGCTGTTTGTTAATAGCCAAAAGGACTATAAAATTTAAGATCAGCTGAGCAGTCAGTCATAGCCAGGCAAATATCCTCCTTCATAAAACAGATCAAAACATCTTTTAAAATGCAGTAAGTAGAAAAAGATCTAGTTACCTTGCCCACATTTATCACATATAACCATTTCATTCGGTGCTTCTGAATACTCTTCCTGACATATTGTACAGACCATTTCCCCACTTTCAGTGGCTCCTAGACAAAGACGAAAATGTGATTTTTTTTTCCAGATTATATCTGCAGCTGGAACAATTACCATGCATATGGCTTTTTTCATGATTTCAGTTACAGATCCATGCATTGTAGAAACGTGTTGTCACAGAGCCTAATTTCCTAACAAAAATTCAGACATTTTGTACAAACTGTATGTTACAAATATTTATACCACCTATCTAGGCTATCAGATATTTATAGGCTATATACTGCCTATTTACCATGCAGTCCATGGTTCCTTAGTATCAACAGTGAAAGTAACTGAATAAAGAATCTAAATGCAGGCCAAAAAAGTATGTATAAACAAATCTTATCTGGAAAACTGATGTTTTGTATTTATAGTAGTTTGTGCTCCTTTTTATGCAAACATATGCACCAAGTTATGTGTATCTTTTTGACAGATCTGCCCAGGGTGCCTTAGTATTAAACTCCAACACTCTTAGGAAACAAACTGTTACTTTTTACACCTATCTGCAAGCATATAAAAGCAAATAGTAATGACAGAGGTAAGAAAAAAATTATTAGCTTGCAAACTGGAAACAAAAGTTACATCTTGCTCCAATTATACTTTGTATCAACATAAAAACCTGGATTAAAATATGAGTTTCTTAATCTACATGTTAATAGGCACTAAAGTTTGGTAGTTACGAAAAATTAATCTAATATCATGAACTAGCACTATACAGAAGAAGAACAGCAGAAGAGTTTCTCAGAAATAAAGCAGCTGATTTTTTGCCGTTATGAATACAAAGCATCTCCTGTTCACAGATGAAGTGTTTAGTTTAAACATCAAGAATCAGTGAGAGCCGAATCAGATTTCCATTGCCTTTACACGAGGAAATTGTAACTGATTTTCAGAAGAAATTGTTATCCATGGTTCATTAGCATTAGATTATCAAAATACTAGCTACTCCACAAGTATCTGAAAAAAAAAAAAATATCAAAGCTAATATAGAATAGGTGCCTCACTTTATAACTGCACGTTTCTTTTTATTACATGAATACTCCAGAATCTGTAATGGTTTCTTATGTGAAACAGTTATGGTATTACTTTTAAATGTGAAAACATCATTCAAACCCAGGATTTTGCAGTCTTTGGTTTCTTTCCACGTCATGTTGTTTCAACTGAAACTAGTAGGACAAACTTGGCATAAATTAGGACTTGGAATTTTCTGTTAAGACAAAGTATTATACTCTATTCCCATCCAAATACACGCAACTGTGAGTATTTTTAGACACCTCCCCTCGCCACATATAGTTATGTCAAAACAAAAAACCCAACACAAAACAAAAAAGTGATTGTAACGTTCAGGAGGTTTTTTTGAAAATAATGGGTTTTGGGGGATGGAGGGGGGTTGTTGGCTTCCCCCTGCCCCCCTCCCCCCCCCCCCCCCCCACTTCATGATGTTGGGTCACATTAAACTATATCACTCTTCTTCAGGATACATTATAATAGAATAATTTAACAGATATAGTAATCTTAGCAAATAAAATACCAAACAATGACTACTTCACTGAAGTTCTTGCCTGTTTGTATGTCCTTCCAGAGAACCCAGGATTTGGAACTATCTTCAAATATAATAAAGCAGTTCTGTTTCAGTTTGTTTATCTGAAAAACAATACAGTGGAAGCCATGAGTAAAGGACCAAACAGAAGAATGTCCTTAATTTAAGTGAGACAATAATACTGTAATGTTATCATAACTGAGATATGATACTCTAAGACTCCAGTGAAGTTAAAAAATCATTTACCTTTTTGATAGTTCCAAGATAAAACAAGCCATCTGACCATCTAGCTAGGACATCCTGACCTTCTTCAAATTTACACAGTGGTTTTTTGGCTTTCTGTCCATCACGTAACGACAGTTTGGTCAGAGATGCTGAGGTCTTATGGCTTCGACGTAAAGGAGACCGCTTATGGACCAGTGAATTACCCACCGCTGTAGAGTCTCTAAAGGAAGGGAAGCAACAGAAAAGGTTGTCAGAATTAGTTTAAAGTAAGAAACCATGTATTTTGAAAAGTAATAGGATTCACAGCTAAAACTCACTTAGCTAACTCCAGAACCTGAGGTGACTAAAAACCTGGTCATGTTTTCAGACTTTACACACCTTTAGTAGTGGTGCCTCTGCTACTGTAACATTCTACAAAATCTGAAAGAGGCATTTATATAAAGAAAAATCTCCTAGGAAATCAAGTAATTTAAGTGAGGATGGCAAGACACAGACCTTCTGGCTCAAGGGCTCTTCATAAAGTCATCAGAAGCATGAAGTCTACCTCAGTGGGGAGAGTAGTACTTGACAATTAACATTGTACTTAGCAGTGAGCTACTCAAAGAAAAAAAAAAAGGGGGGGGGGGGGCGGCGGGGCAGGAGAAAGAACCCAGGTTGAGCACTATGCTAACTCAAGGTCTGTATTAACTCAGGTACCTCCAACACTGCATCATGTTTTGCCACCAAGCATAGCTATAGAGGTTTCCAGCACAAGAAGACTTTCTACATGTTAAAGTTCTAACGTAAACTAAGTTTTCTTCTTTGTTAGAATCAGATCGGAAAAGAACAAGAAAGAAAAACTAAAAGATCATACAACCTTTCTTCACACAAACTCAAAATTAGTTACTTGTATGAGGAAAAAATAGTTATCGATTCAATTCCATAATATATAGCCTAAGTATATGTAAGTGTGAATATGCTGTTTGTCAGACTAACTACCAAGTACTACACTCCAAGTAAAGAAATAAAATATAGAAAATAAGATAGAACCAGATAATGCACAAAGAAGAATTTTCTAAGTTAAAGGCAAAATTTGAGACTATAAAAGTTACTATTCCTATATCCAAATGTATTTTCTCTTTAGAAACTAAACATACATAGAACTATGACAAGCACAAGGAGAGATCAGGAAGTTAAATAGGATAGGGTCAATGGAAAGACCGAAGTTTCACCTCACTTAAGATAGCTTAGGTGCATTACCAGCACCAGAAACATATGAAATAATCACAAAGCACCAACAAAACCAGTAATATAGTTTGATTAAAATTACTATTCAGATATTAGACTTCACTCAGGTTTCAAAGAGAAGGATATCCCTTCTCCCTAGTTTATTATTTATATTCAACATGGAAGTAAAACTGGAATTATAATGGCTTAAAACATGAGAACTATGCAAAAAAGCAAGAGTTAATATTCTAGAAAGCAATCAAAAAAAATTTTTGTACCGAACAGTTTAAACCAAGGTTAGACAAATTAAAATTAGCCAGCCATTTTAAGCATACTTATAATCAGTGTAAGTCTAAACAGTAAGAGTAGTCATAACCAGCCAGCCTAATAACTCTGGCATCCTTATGCATAACTGGTTCACCAGTTTAAAGTCCCACATGAACCCACATACAAAATTCAGACAGGCGACTACGGAAGACCAAAGGAATGAGGTGGGGGGACAGGGACAACATGGACCAAACCAAAAAGCACACCCACTTAGAAGAACACTCCTCTCCCAAATATTTTATGGGTCTCTTACAGGCTATGGATCCAAAGATCAAGCAGTAATGTTTTCATTTCTTTTAACCCTTAATGGAGTTATCTTCTGCAAGTTTTCCTACATGTTTTGTTGAACCTGTAAAGCAGCACTTTGGGCTTGTTTCACAGCTGGCACCTTGTCACTTCATTTGACACCCTTCATCATTGCATCTGAAAACAAAACCATCATTTTCCATTTTCTCCCTTCATGTCCAAGTACTAGTGTTTAGACCCACTCAGCCATATTTACCAGTTAAAGAATCTTACTAATTCTGCTGCTTCTCACATGAAAGCCATCTAAAATTACCACTGCTTTTCCCCAGTTCCAATTATAACCTCTGATAAATGGGACAGGATGCATACAGCATTCAAACTAAGTTTATGGTTACAGGGTAGCCATTTTTTATTCTTTGCTCCTTTCCAACTAATAACATTTGTAGCCTTCACCCCTCCCCCCCCCCCCCCAAAATCAGGCATTCAGTTGGAAATTTCCAAGAATGATTAGAAACTGCAATTTCTCATTTTAACTCCTCCCAGACCATTGTTTCTCTTCCCAATGTGTATTACTTCTGTGTGCACCAGATTTCATTTGCCACTTCATTATCCAGTCACTCCGTAGCTTGAAGTCCTGCTATACTTTCTATATTATTCTGAATAACCTCATACCCTTAGAATATTTCATCATTTAAACTTACTATCCTTTGTGCATCACTGCAAGATTTTGCCCCTTATCTTGTACAGTCGCTTAAATTTTTGCAAGAGCCCCTGAAGCAGGGCCCCAGCCTTTAACACTTGTTGCAACCACATTCTACTCTTTCCTTTGTACCTCTACAGATATTTACACACCTAAGTACCAAACAGGCTCAGAAAAACGTGTCTGAAGTCAGCTGGTCAAGAGATGGGAAAAAAAGGTTTTTTCTTCATCAGTTCCACAAATCTTTCTGACTACTCACGTGTCCAACTTAGCACAAAGCAAGCTATGTTCAAAGGCTAGGCAAGGCTTGATCAAAACACCGTAGAAGTGGTTGTGAAACTATAATCTGGGCTCAGCCAATAATTCTTTTCTTGGAAAGGACTCATCATTACAAAGTATTATTTAAATACTTCAAATTACATCCACAAACCTGATTTTAGCTAATCAAACAAGTCTATAAGTTGCTGCATGTAGTTCAAAGCACTTACAGCAAATTCACTAATGCACCTTGATACAGTCTTGTGTTTTGATGGGACTACTCTCTTCTAGAGGTTCAAAGATTTTCTTTCCAGCTTTTTATCTGGTTTGACTTAAAAAGACTAGAGAAAGCAGCTATAAGGCAGGAATATTTGCTATTCTTTTCCAGTACTTGAAAAAAGGTGGGAAAGATCTTACACAGAATAAGCAAAAATACACAATCAACTCATTTATTATACATAATCTATTACAAGTTCCATTTAAAAATAAAAAAAATTAGGTTTATATTTTAAAAAGCCTTCAAAAGCACATGTCATTCTTTTGAGTACAGAAGTTTGTCCCATAGCTCCATTCAAACTGCAACAAAAATGTGTTGTGCATCATTTTCTGGCACAAAGCAGTCAAATGAGTCTATACATTGACTTACAGAACAGCCTAAATTCACAATAGCAACTTCAGACATCCACGGATCTTGGGATCTTGACACAGTAAATGTCTGAGCCAGAGAAGTAGACACTTCTCCACTGTCCACATTACTCTCTTTATGGGAGATAGTACAGCTGAAGTGATGACTAAACAGCTCATGCAGTAGCTCCTACTGTGGCAGTTTATGGTTTATCTAACAGACTGAAAATAGGGTTAGTTACCATAGTAGGCTCACACTAGCTTAATTGTTGCTTTCCACATGGCTAAAAAAACTCCTCTTCAGGGAAACTATCTCCATCAAAACCATGGAAGTGGGAAGAGCTACTGTTTCAACAAGTTTACTTTAATTAGCAAGCCATAAGTTACTTAAAGTAGGGATCTCTGAAGTGCCTTCTGGAAGCACCACACAGGAAATGACAAGAAATTCAGTGCAGACAAGGTAAAAACTACATGCCTGAAGCGTTGATAGTTCTTGTCAGTCATACCACAGCTCTCTCCGCTGTAGTGGAGTACAAAATGTCACACCTACCATTAAAATAAAATTTCTGTTGGAAGTTAAAATGCCAACTGAGATTAACTTCTTGCTTGCCAATTTTGAAGTTAAGTTTAAAGGTTCTACATTTTCCAGAAACCTGCTTTCAAGTCTTCCCTAAGGTTAGCTCCATAGTGCCTTCCTACTGTACCATTTAGTTACCAACAAAATAAGTAACCTTTAAGTAACTATTTCACCACCATTTTAAAAACTTCTCTCCAAGAACTTCTCATTGCAAAATATCCAGCAGATGTTTTGGTTTTCAGAAAAACTTATCCGATATATAAATCTACTTTATCTCATTTAACTTGCACAACTAACCTACACTGCATGTCATATGGCACGTCCAATGTACCTTGACTTTACAGCCTTTGCCCAACACTGAATATGTTGTGGCTGTATTCTTACTCAAGCACTTAAAATGCACATCCAGTACTTGCACACCCATAGAATCTCTCAGAAGTTTGTGGGGGAAGTAAGTAAAATGTGTCTGCATGTTGTAACACTTCAAAATAGAAGTGTACTTCCACCATTTCTTGAGAAGCTGATCTCACAAAGTACTGAAAGTGCTCATTGATTTTTTTCACCTTGAGGTCTAGATCATAACCATAGATCCTTCCAAGAAAGACAGGCAGAAGACCTTCCATTAATCTGCTTAATGAATTAGTTTTTAATATGCTTCAGCAGCAGAAATAGCTGTCATTCTCTGTCAACACGAATGGCAACCTCCCTCTGAAGCTAAGCTACCTAAATCAGACTGAGTTGCGAACCATGACAACTAACTATGCATAGCACTGTATTTATCAAAAAAATCAAGATTAGATTTTTGTTAACTTTTGACTTGTTTGTAACACTTTCTAACTTCTTCATTAGAGATACGAAAATTTCAATGTTCATTTAGTTTCTCTGACTCCTGTATTGCCATAGCAATGCTACAGAAGGAAGAAGTGGAAAAGTCAGGGAAAAAACATGTGAAGAGGCTGGAGGATAAAATGACTGAGCACTCTCCCTATTCTTTCCAAGTGCCTTTTTCCTCAGCAGCACTGCCAGATTAAGGTCATTCATACTCCTGCACTCCTTCAGTTCTAACCACTGCTGTGGAACAACTTCTGTTAAGAAAAACTCCCTTGACAGCATTACTTTTTCAGCCATCTCAGTTCACTGATTTGTTTCACAGAATGGTTTGTCAGCACAGCAGAACAAATGCAAACAAGCAACTTGGGACACCAACTCCCTCAACAGGCACTGCCAGACTGCACGATTGGACTATAGACAGTTTCATTAACAATCCATGCAATTTCAGTAAATTTCTTCCAGACGACCTGTGTGATTCACAAATACTGCAACAGTAACAGACTATAACTACCCTATGAGTACAGACAGGTTTTGGAAGCCAAGTTAAAGATATCAAAATTTAACAACTAAATGCCCAAAGAACATTAAGAGAAAATTTTAATCCGCTGAGACAACTCATAAAAGTGGGACCTACAGATAATCATTTATTCACAGTAAATACAAGTCACCCTGAAGGGAACAAGAGTTTAGAGAGCCCAGCAGATTTAGCAGAAGGGAATTCAGACTAGCAGAGTATCCTACTAAGACAACTCACACAGGTTTAGGATCTCTGCCAAAACTGGAAAATATGGTATCACACAGGAGCACAGGAGAGGAAGGTGTAGTGAAAGAACTTATGATAACCACAGATAATCAGTTTAAGCAGTGAAAGTGTGAAATTGGTGATTAATCGCAATTGTGTCTAAAGTTACAAACTATGCTTCTATTAAACTTCAGGGAAAACTGAACTATGAAAAAAAGGGTTGTAAAATACCAGCAGTCTGTTCTGCTCTCCCTAAAGCAGGACAGTTAACATCTCACAGGGATGGGGGGGGGGGGGCGGGCGGAGTTTCACATATGGCTTTCCAATACAGCAGCTTGCTCCCCTCCCACTAGCTATGGAACAGCCAACTGACTTCTCATAAGCTTTCTGTTCAGTTTTCCTTCCCTTAATATCTATTAATTCTCTAATTTTTTAAACAAATTGAAGCACCTCACAGAAAGGTCTGGTGACTACTCAAGGCAGGTAAGCAGCAAGCTCTCACAGCCAGAAGGCAGCATAAAAGGGAAATTAGTTTTGAGAGCCACAACCATAGCTGGTTTACCCAGCACCACACATAACCAACCAATGCTTCCAAGCAGCTGCTAGCCTGTGACTGGGACCTAGTACCTCTGGTAGCAGCTGGAGAGATGCTGGATCCCTGCCACGTTTCTTCCCATCTTCCTTGCAGCTCCTCTGCCATTTATAAGATCTCATGCCAAACATTATCTGGTCACTGTGTCAACCATACCCCCTCCACCAAATAAAAAGATTCTGCTGAGCCAAGAAGACAGGCAGACTTAACAGGCTATTTCCTCTGCTCCAACCCACCCCCAAGCTTAGAATCTGTCTGAATCAAAACCCAAACAGTTCACTTTGCTATTCATAATGGCAACTTTGTTGCAACGGTCACTGTTCCAATTATACATTAACAGGCTATTAGTAACTTGCCATGAATTTCTTTCAAGCAGTTGTTATAGTACAAATCTAGACTATAGTCTATTGTTTCATGCTACTTCATGTAGCCAACCGAATATTGAACTTCCAATGTGCAGTGTCATAGAACATCTACAAGATATACTTCAACCTCCTTATATTTACACTATTTTGGATTCTGGTACAATCAAAACTACATCACCAACTGTACAGAAGAAGGATAAGACTCTAACCTAGACAACCCTCAGCCTAAAAAAGCAACGAGTAATGGTTTGGGCTAAGAAATACATTATCAAAACTATATTCCTTTACTACAGTTATTCAGGATAACAATAATTCAGGTCAGAAGGTACCTTGGGAATTCTCTAGCTGTGCTCAGTGTCTGAGGCCAGATGAGGTGGCTTTAGCAAGTCAGACCTTGAAAGCCTCCAGTGATGGGAGGCCATACGACCACCCTGGGCCCCTGTTCCACTGCTGAACTCTCCTTGTTGTGTGTGTGGTGTGGGGGAAGCATTCCACCCACCTACACCCATCAGAATCTCTCCTATTTTAACATATGTGTGTTATCTCTTGTCCCTCCTGCCATGCACCACTTGAAGAGACTAATTGCATCTCACTAATCTTCTCATAGGAGCTGGAAGACTGCTGTTAGGCCTCCCTGCAGCCTTTTGTTCTACAGACTGAATAAGCCTGGTTCCCTCAGCCTCCTCTCACAGGGCAAGTGCTCCAGTCCCTGACTGTCTTGCTGGCCCCTCCACCAAAGCTGCGTAGTTTGATATCTTTCTGGCTCTAGGAGAACCAAAACACGGTTTTCTAGATGTTGTCTAAAATGTTCTGGGTAGATGGAAATAACCATTTCCCCTCAATCTTCTGGTTCTCTTTGTGTTAATATAGCCAAAGATACTACTTGCCTTTGCTCACAGGACACACTGCTGGCTTGTGTTCTGCTTTCTGTCTGTCAGATCGGCAGCCAATCTTGCAAAGCTGACCCCCAGCCAACCTTAGCCTGGAGTTCTTCCTTTAGATGCAGGACTTTACTTTTGTCTGCTGAATTTTGTGATGTTCCTGCCAGCCACCCCCTGCTATCTTGCTCAAAGTTGAGGTAACCCATGTCCACTCCCCTCCTCTTTCACAAATCCTGCCATTTTTAACACAGACTGTGGTCAGGTCATGACTTATCCTTGGTAAATATATGCTGACTGTTCCTTATCACCACCTTTCCATGTGTCCAGAATGGTCTTCCAGGAAGACTTACTCCATGACTTCCCTAGGGACCAAAGCGAAGTTAACCACTCTGTGGCTCCCTAGGCTGAGCTTTTGGCCCATTCTGAAGACAGGTGTAACATTTGCTATTCTCTGACCGTTTCAGACTACCCCTGCTCTCCACAACCTATGACATTAAAGAAAAGCCCCATGAGAACATCACAGTTCTCTTTGTGCTCTTGAAAGCTGCCTGTCTGGTCCCATGGGCCTTCATGTGTCAGGTTCACATGTTTAGTTAAACATGTTATAGGAAGCCAATTCACAGAACACTCAAGCAAGCAATGCTCAACAAATCCATCATGGATAGAAGTTAAAGGGTCATTTAAGGCAGAAAACCTTTGTTCTATCAATGACTTCAGGACAACCACTCTATATAAGCTGTTCCTTGTCAGCAAGATGAGAAGTTGTAACTTGTTTACTCTACCCAGCTCTTCCTAGTCAACCATACTACCCATCATGATCATACATGATTTTCATGCAACACATTACTATCCCAATAGGGTGGCGTTGGTTTGGTTTTGGTTTTTTTTTTTATATATCCTTTGAAGTGCCTTGCATTTTGGCTATGATTTTTACTCTAAATTCTTTAGTCTGGTTAGACACTTTAAAGAACTCTAGTCATCGCATATCTTTTCAGTAGGGGGTGTGTGGGGGGGGCGTGTTTAAGTAGCTCTATGCTTTCAAAAGTATATCCATCACAATACCTGAAAAAAGTATAAGTCTTGTTTCTATTAGAAGAAGTGGTAGTAAGAACAGAGTCTCTGTAGCCCTTTCAGATGATTAGCAGCTAGACCTATGGATCTGTTGCACGTTAGAAAAGTTTGGCCAAAAGATTGAGGGGAAATGGTTATTTCCATCTACCCAGAACATTTTAGACAACATCTAGAAAACCGTGTTTTGGTTCTCCTAGAGCCAGAAAGATATCAAACTACACAGCTTTGGTGGAGGGGCCAGCAAGACAGTCAGGGACTGGAGCACTTGCCCTGTGAGAGGAGGCTGAGGGAACCAGGCTTATTCAGTCTGTAGAACAAAAGGCTGCAGGGAGGCCTAACAGCAGTCTTCCAGCTCCTATGAGAAGATTAGTGAGATGCAATTAGTCTCTTCAAGTGGTGCATGGCAGGAGGGACAAGAGATAACACACATATGTTAAAATAGGAGAGATTCTGATGGGTGTAGGTGGGTGGAATGCTTCCCCCACACCACACACACAACAAGGAGAGTTCAGCAGTGGAACAGGGGCCCAGGGTGGTCGTATGGCCTCCCATCACTGGAGGCTTTCAAGGTCTGACTTGCTAAAGCCACCTCATCTGGCCTCAGACACTGAGCACAGCTAGAGAATTCCCAAGGTACCTTCTAACTGAAGCCATCTTTTGCCCCTTTGAAGTATGACTTTCCTTAATAAGGTTGATTCATACTATTAAAAAGGAGTAGCCACCAAAGTAAATGCATTCTCATGTCCGCAATACTACAATCATTTGCAATTCTGGTTTTACTTGCTCACACTCTCCCTCAAGAAATAACTTTAAGTGGTTTAATTCTATTTGATAAGCAAAATGAAATTATTAGTTTTAAATATCATTACAGAACAACATATTTCCCTGTATATTTCATATGTAGAGAAATAGGGTAGGGCAGTCCTGTAACAGCTGTTTGTTTGGTTTTGATAATGTGTTTGTACACAAAGAGAAGCAGCTGAAGGTGGTATCAGGGAGAGAACAATGCTATCAGGTCACAACGCACCTTCACAGATCAGAACTTCCCCTTACTTGTATACTTAGCATCTCCTTGAACACAGCAACTGCCCTTTCAGTTTCTACAGTACCCAAATACAGGATTCCAAGGCAACATACCTAAGGCAGTATGAGCATGCACCCAAGCAGTGAAAGAGATAACAGACAACAAGCTGACTTGCACTGTGGGGAAGAAAAAAAGGATTTCAGGTGATCAAAACCCTTTAGATTTCCTTCTTTAAGTTTAGTCCACAAGAACAGCAACCTTCATAAGCACTCCACTGAAAGAAATTAAAAATAAATCAATCATAAATACATTTTTATTATCCTCCAAGATATTTAGCAGATAAATACCTCCAGACTCATCAGGAATGCTCTCATCATTAGCTCTCTTCCTCTCAAAGAAAATTAAACCTCTTGATTTCACTCCTCCATAGAGATTATACCTTTTAGGAAGAGACCATCAGCTTGAAATCTAGATTGTTCAAAGGGTAAATTCAACTAGTTTCAGTGCTTTCACTAACAGGTATTACCCTGGCCAAGGACCCTCCAGCAATACCTGTGGTTTTATAATTTTTCTCCCAGTGTGTTTTACTCAAAGACACACTTCCCCTCCATTTCCTGCAAGGAAGGCCTGTAAAGAAGGTGAAACCAACTCTGCAGCAAGGTCAGAGGTCAGTCACATAAAAAGTCCTGCCAACTCACAAAGAGAAGATTCATATTGGCTTCTAGTCACATGCATTTCTTGCCTCCAAGCTTTCTCCTCAACTAGTATGAGGAGCACAAAATATGCTTTAAAGCAATTCTAGATGCTTCTAGTACTACATTCATTCACATTTATCTACATCTAAATATGTAAGTCCACTCTCTACCAGGAAATGAACTGCAACTTACTTGTTACAGCTGCTCTCCTCATAAACTGTACCTGATCTCCTGATGCAGGGAAGGACAAACATAACTGTATTGGTGGCCAGTCTTTATACTAACTACCACTCTTTCACCTATTAAAAAAAATATATACCTCAACAACTGGTGACTAGCCATATTAATCCAACTTTTGAGAAGCATCTATACCCGATTTAAAATTCCTCCCCAGTAGAAAAGACAAGCTGTTGAGAAGCCACACACCTATGTTTGACAAAAGAGGAGTTAACTGTGGAAAACATTACTACATTATATTCTCAGTACAGATCCACATGTCACCCACTTGTATGTAGCTCCTTGCAAAGACCCTTTTCACTCTCACTACTTCATTACACACATTCTTTCACTTTTGCCTGCCCTCATCCTCCTTCCACCAAACAGCAATGAACCTATTAACCTGTACTCTAATACTATAGGAACTAAGCTTTTTTTCCTCTTTCCTGCTTTCAAATTAATTGTAATCTGAGCTCTCAAAAAAGCAACAAACATTAACTTGTTAACTTTTACCAACCTGATTACAGACCAAAAGAACAAACAACAGGGAAACTGTTCTCTTATTATCCCATGCTTTTGACAGTTTAGGTATAAAACATCGATCCCTTTCCCTTACACTAATTCAGGAGAAAATCATGCTATTATCTATTATATGTTTGACCTTCTGAAGTCACGAGCGGGGCCTAACCATCAGAAATTCAAGAAACAAGCATAATGCTACACTGGCAGGCCCTTTCACTTAGTTATGGAGGCCCTCTCCTTTAAATAGCGCCCAGATACTTGGCGAATGGACGGTAATCCCTAGTAATTCAACACTAGTATCCGTGCCCGGAGCATCCAACACCATACCATATTGTTCTCTTTGACTAACAAAAGTATCAACCCACTCTTCCTACAGAAATCAAACACCATAGAAAAGAAAACACGTTATGGCACATCCTTTCAGCCAGCAACAGTTCCCCATGTTTTAGCGGACTAAAAAGGTAAGCTTTAAGCACATTCGAGCTGTCTGGCTTCACAACGACTAAGAGGCGAGGCGTTGCGAACAAAAAAAGAAACGAAAAATAAAGTTACCAGCGAACACCACCACCCCCTTTTGTGCGGCTCTTCCCGCACCCGAGTGAACGCTGCCGTCTCGGGCAATACCCCTACACGGGAAGGAGAACAGAGCCCCGCGGTACCTTCCGCGCCACACCGCCCCGGCCCCGCGCGGGGCCCGCAGCCTGCGTCCCTTTGTTGTGGTCACCCCGCAGCACCGCTGACCCCGCACCGCCCGCCGGCGTCCGCCGCGGAGGGAGCTTCCTCGCCCGCCCCCGAAGGCCTCCGGGGTCCCCCGCGCCACAGCGGGGCCCCCCGCGCGCCCTCCCCGACGGGTGGCGCGGCCGCCGCGGGGGGAGCGGGATGCGGCACCGGCGGCCCAAGCCGCGGGGCGCGCCCGCCCACCCGCCACCCACCCCCGCGCGGGGCCCGGCCGCCCCTCCCTCCATCCCCCCGGCCGCGGCCCGCCCCCCCACCCCTCACCTCATTCGGTCTCTCCAGTGGTGCCAACCGCCTCATACAGGGAAATCAGCGAGCACGGGAGCCTCCCCGCGGCGCCCCGGTGCGGCCGGGCCCTCGGTGCGCGGCGGGACCCCCCGGGCACAGACCCCGCGGCGCAACGGCGGAAAGGCGGCGGGGGAGGGGTCAGACCCGCTTCACAGACAGCCCGGCTCCACCGTAGCCCCTCGCCATTTTTGTTTCCCGCGGAGGAGAAGCTGGTGCATTCTGGGAGCACAAAGGGCCTCGGCCCCGCCCCGGCGGGCCCCGCCTGCGCCGACAGGCAGCTCCTGGGCCGGGGGCGGGGAGGACGAGCGCCGCGGCGGAAGGACACAGGTGATTCCGAACCTTTGCCGCTGGTGAACAAAGAGGGACTACTTTAGGCGTGCTTGCCAAAGCAGAGATCCCTGCCCGCCGCCCGGGACTCGTTGCGGCAGTGCTGAGGGGTGCTCGCCGCCGCGCCAGCCGCTGCCTATTGTTCCCCGCCGCACCTGCGGGGAGGCGGCCCGGGCTCGGCAAGCGCCGCCCGGCCGGCCGCGCCCACCGCTCCGGGGGTCCCTAGCCCGGGCTCGGGGCCGCGGCGCGGTTCCCCGCGGGGAAGGGGCGGCCATGGCATCTAGAATGATCCAGGGCAGGTGGGAGTGGAGCCCGGCCGGCCCGGCCCGGGTACCGGCAGCTGCTGCGGTCGCTTAGCTGGTGCCGAGGGCGCGGGGTGCGGGCTGGGCGGGCGGCGGGGCGCCCCTCTGCGGCGGCAGGCCTGGGGTTGCTGCCATTTTAGGAGGCGGGCTGAACCCCGGGTTCTGCTGGTACAGCTACCGCCAAAACCCAAGTGAGATAGGCTTTTCGCTTTCCATCACGGAGAAGAGAGCAAGCCTGCTTCTGCCGATGGTTTCTTAGACTGTAGTATTGGACCAGTCCCCGTAGTCCCCGGGATGCAGCTGCCCCGTACAGCGGTGGCGCTGGTTACAGAGCTCGGCCTGGCTCCGTAAGGGCAGCTGGGCAGCACGGCTCAGGCCTTTGCGCCAGATGGGAATACAAATAGGGGATCGGATCTCACCAACTAGCGTAACGGACTGGAGGGTGAATGTCCCATTCCGGGCTCGGTCCTGCTCATGCTGCCCCAGCTCTCACAGCCGCCTTCCCTCCTAGGATAAGCTGCTGAAAGTAAGACACTGGATGGGTTTGCCATCCCAGGAGGGGGCACAGGGAGGGAGGCCTGGGCAGAGCACCCGAGTATGGCTTAGTCTGGCCAGCTCCTAGTTACATCCGAATAAAGCAGTATTTATGACTGAAATATCTTATGCACAGTTGTTTTATATACAAGTTTTCGGGGAAAGTTCTCCCCTGGATGCGCTGACTAGACACTGTTCAGTAATCATGATGGCCTGCTGCTAAAAACAGACTTCCACGACGCAAAGACCCCCATCCGCTCTTTGCGGGTTTTCACGTACTGCAAACAGCAGTCAGGTACCACTAGTGCTAAAGGCAAAGGGGCCACCAGCAGGAGAAAACAATTGCGCTCAATAGGAGATATATGTGCATACAAGTTTTTGGGTTTTATTCACAACAGTGGTGTGAGAACCGGTGTGTAGCTAAGTTAAATAGCAAACTTCTTACTCAGCAACTGAGTAAACATGATTAAACATCAATAATTGGCTCCCTCACAAATTTTTTTAATGTCAGACTTGGAGGTTCTTACCAGCCTTGTCCTGCTGTATCTTTGCAATAACTTAAGACTTGTCAACTTAGAATCACTCCCCTATAATGTAAATTGTTTCACCACCAGCACCGTAAAAACCCCACAAACCCAACGTACAAGCTCCTGACCAGCAAGACACATGCTAGCTCTACCCTCCTTGTCCTTACAACATTGTTCCCAAGAGCAGCTCGCATAACCCCACTGCAGAATTGCAGAGCTGCATGGCCTTGTCCTATCTATAAAGCACCACTTGTCACAAAGCTATGAGTTACTGCTGGAATAGCATTATCTGAGGGCAGCAGAAAAAGAAACTAGGATTTGCTATGTTATATAAGAAGAATTGGGATTTGATAAATTATTTTTCTGTTACAGGGGTTGCCCTATTTAGGCCAGAATGTACCCCTCAAAGCTTGTTGCCGTTAGCTTTATTACTACAAACAGCAGACTGTATCAGTACTTTCCCACAACCTAGATTCCACATAATATCTTTCTCGAGTCATATCCAAGGAGCACGATGTAAGCTTATAGCCAAACACTAAATAAAACGATTTAAAACTCTGTCCTTTAAGGCCAGCTATTACTGATAGCTAGAAAAATTCCAAGCCATATGCTTCCTACACTCACGCCTCACTCCCCACCACCTTAATTTAGTAGCTCATACTATAACATCCTTTTTTAATCAGTTTAACAGGTCACTGAATCTCCATGTGACAGGAAGCCCCTTTCTAGAGCAGTGACAGTGTTGCTCCTACCCATCCGATCCCTCTGCTAGACCGAGTAAATACTGAGTATTTACAAGTATTACAAGTAAATGGCTGAGGTATACGTAGACACACAGGACTTCAGAAATTTGCACTGGAAGAGTCATCTTCATTGTTCCTTTACCCAACCTGACCAGATTATTACAGAGTTGGGGATCTTACTGGAAATGTGCAAATGACCCTTTACAAATGATTTTCAAGTTCAAACACTCAAATCAGAAAACCAGTATTTGCAGCAGCAGGAGGATCCTTGTTAATTACTGGTATATGCAGGGCAAAGAAATCAACAGCAATAGTAAAAAACCTAGTTCAAAAATTCTCCACAATTCCCATTACTATACTGTGAACCACATATGATTCATCTGATTAGGAGCAAGCTAGAATCTTTGCTTTCTATTCAGTGCTAGTAGTAAAACAATCAGTTATTTCTTCTGTTAACGTATGGCAAGACTGTATGATTTTAGAATGAACTTCCCTGCCTTACTTTCTTTTTTGTCTTCCACTAACACCTCAAAAGTATTTGAACAAACAGTTTAAGCAATCTCTCCTGTTGTGTTTCAATTCCAGACATATTGTGTGTGTACTTTGAGGTACAGAGTGTCCAAAGCCAAATTAAATTACTTTCTGTCCAATGTCAGTAAGTGCTTTCTTCTGTAGAAGTTTCAGGAAAAAAATAGTCTTTGATTATCTATCAGATTCTACTTAATAATAGGTATGTTTAACTTTATTCCATGTCATCTCATAAATAGCTGTATTTCAGGAAGGAGCTGAATAATAACAACCTGGCACTGTCTTCACCTCTGTTTATATTTGTCCACATACTGGTAGGCAAGCTCTTGCCATAAAGACATGCAAAATCAGTGTCTTGGCTTTTAAAAATTTTATCTTCCCTTGCTCACACAGCAGAGAAAAATTAAATTTCATATCCAAAATGTAAATTCACTGGTACCCAGCAGAGGTGGATAAATTTGAAGAGTCAGAAACAGTGGTATTTCCCTCAACTGGTGGCCCTTCTCTCAAATGTTAACATATTTTTTTAAAGGCTGGTGTTATTTTTATATACTTTCCTGGCCACAGTGGTCACATAAATATTAAACAAGGAAACCAAAATGTACAAACTCCAAAAGTGTACGTCAGCAGTGTATGTAGATGAAAGCACCAACTGCTGCACAGTATTATTTTCCATTACCTTATTGTATCACAGAACATAATGTCAAAATGATACCCTTGAACAAGACAATACTGTAAAGCTTATCCTTGTACAGATGGTTGTCATGACCACAATTCAGTAAGGAGGGAAAATTAGATCCCAGGCCATTTTCTCTGCATTGTTAAAACATGGGAACAGTGAGGAAGCTCACCTGGGATCTTTCTATCTTAAATCAAGATAAGTATGGTACATCTATTTTTACATAAACATAATAATTAGTGTGACAATGCTCATATGCTGCATTTATTATGGCTCACCTCAGAAAACAATCCTCAATTTCAAAATCTAAAAGCAGGCAAGCAATATTATAAAGAATTTTATATTAATTGCCTTACAACTAGCTAACAATTTTTATCATAAAACACAGTAATTATTCTATCTTTATACCAAAGTTATAAAAATAGCACTGAAAACATTTTAAAATAGACATCTTTGAATATTTTTCCAGATAGACAAGACTGCTAATAATTTTTCATCCTCAATATCAATAATAATATATTAACAATACAGAGGAAAATAATATTACTGGCTGTAAAGTACCCTGATATTGGTCTTCACCATTGCCTTTCCCATCTTCTTTATCTTCTCAGGGATCAGGGAATCCTGAAAAAACCTGCCCTGTACTCCATCATCTTCTTGCAAATGTCCAGCTCTTGCTTGCTATCTTGAACTGTAAATATATCTTTATTTCCAGTGTTCACTGTCACGATCATTGGTTGACCCAGTTTAGCCAGTCAAATACTATTTTTTCCTGTTAAATTAAATGTATAGAAAACCAACATATTTGCCCCACTAATTCTAAGCAATTATTTCTTCATTCTTATCTCCTTAATATTTATCAACCTACTGCTCATAACTTTCGAAGATAGAATATTGTGAGAGTATTGCAGTCCTGTTTTTGAATGTAAGTTTCTAAAGCACTTCTGCAACACATGCATTAAACAGCAATTACTGTGTGGGTAAGTATATGGTCTGTTTGTATCGCAATCTTTATTAGCCTTTGAACTAAGCCACATTTAAACTTGAAAACCATTAGAAGGTTGTTTACCTTCTAAAAAGTAACATTTAGCAATCTGTTCTTTAAATCCTGACACTGTTACTCAAAACACCAAAGCCTTAACAAACCCAACTATGAGCTCTGCATCTAGTAACAGAGATTTCAGATGCTTGAAAAAATGTCAAGTTGCAGCTTAAGAAGTCCTTAATACTTGATTCACTTAGAAATTTATTCCAGATGTGTAACCTTTCTGAAATTACTTGTAAAACATAAGTCAGGATTTTGTATGCCTGAGTGGTCTTTGGTAGGTGGATAGATAGTTCACGTGCTCTATAGTTCACAATTCAAAGCACTTATAAGCTATTAAATGTTCACATAATTCTAAGAGAAGACCTTAGTTATTCCTAATGTGTAGTTCGTATTTCATACCCCACGATGGCTGAAATCTCTGTTTGCTGGAAGTGGCTGAACAAGAAGCAATCCCTCAGTTCACGTATGTGTAACAGTGGAAAAAATGAAACTTGTAATAATATCAGATACTCAAGGACTGAAATAGAGCTTGAGACACAGTGTTTCTACATTATTTACAACATCTTTGAGCATGCTAGCAAAAGAATGAGAAGGGCTGTTGTTGTGAGAGACTATGTCTTGCATCTTAGTTACACTAACATTTTTTTGTGCCAAAAGACAGTGAGTGAGGACCAAAGGAGAAAAAAATAAGTGCTTGACTAGGTTTGGCCTTGCTGAGGGTGCTTATGTATGAGTTACTGTGCTCTTACTGGTAATACTGTCTCTTCTGTGCTGAAGACTTACGAGCATATGTGGCATTATTTTAGCTCCAGAAAATAGCTGCGAGAGAACTGCAGCTTATTACTATTCTAGCTAGCGCAAATTTTGTGAAGGTATGCAAGCATAGTCCTGAGTAATCTTTCTTCCTGGCTTTTTCTTGTGAGACCAGTGCATAAAAATATGAGCTCGTTACTCAGAGTTGGAATTTAAGAGAGGTTTACTACTCTCTGTGCACTGTCATTCTGCTGCCATGGTCATATAATCACCTTCTTTCAGAAAACACACAGCTGCCAAGACTTGAAATTTTGGTTAATTGCCTGGATCAGAAAGAGATTCCGGTTCTCAAACTCCCTGGGAATTCAGTCATGCACCGGTGTGATGCATTCCTTCCCCTACTCTCCAAGCACAGATCTGAAAACAGTTTCTGAAGCTCTTGTGACTAAAGCTAAAACACATAGTCAGCATTTCAGAGTTAAAGCCTAAGCAAGCGTTTTAGTCATACACTTTAGCTATGTTCTGCAAATTTGCAAAACTAACTTCAGTCTCAAATATTTTACATCGTGATGGGTTGTATCATAGCTTCATGAAGACTGTGGATCATAGTTTTATGGCAAGGTTTTGTCTGTCAGCATCTATGCTCCTTTGTGGACTGTAAAAATGCCTGCTAGAGCAGAATTTCCAGCTCTTGTGTGGTTAAATTTTGTAGCAGTACAGGCCAGACTTACCCCTTAACTCTAAACTGAATTAAAAAAATGTTTAACAGCCCCTCAGGACACAGTTACATGGCAGAATATTGCCATTTCATCCGCAGTGAAAAATCTGTTCTGGACATCAGTCTAGCCAGAGGGAGAATTAGTACAGCATTCCTTCTGCTCTCCCACCACCTGGAATGCAGTATGGGCCTTCTCACAAGCTTTCAGCAGGCCTGCCAAGTCCCACTCAGATGGAAAGTCCCTTGCTCCTCTTATTTTCTTTTATTTTTCCTAATAGCATCTCTTTATCTGATGATGATGGAGACAAAATACTTTGGGACAGTGCAGCATGACAGGATCCTGCTAACATTTAGAGCCGTTTGCAGTCTTGTAAATTCAGGTGCAGGGGCTGGACGTAAGGCAGTAGCCCTCTCTGTAGCTGCTGCCAGTCCAAGAGAGCTGCGTGGAAAGAATTGTAAGTGGTCCCAGGCCAATGCACTAGCCAAGCCATCAACTTCATTTTTCCATTGCTTATGAAATAGTGATACTACTACAGTTAACTTTGATGTGCTTAAGTAAAAGGAGCAACCTAAGTATCATTGTTTTGGCTAATCCAAATGTACTAGCTCTTGTCCAACATGTACTTTGATCTTTCCACACTGATGCCATGTTATCTCAGCCTGAAAGCCCAGATTCTGTTCTCATACAGCGTTGCTTATCTGCATTCAGTTATAGAACAAAACGTCTACAACAAGCCAACAGGGAAACATAAACTGACCTTCAGTTTGATCCCATGGACTGCCATCTCTCTTTCAGATGACCAAATGCATGATCCATGGTCATGGGCAGCTTACAAAGCGACAACTCAAATTTCTGCTTATGTAACGTATGAGCTGCTTCTTGGGTCAGGAAAACAGAAGTTTGCCAAGCAGGACTGACAAGTAAACATGCTGGCCCTGTGAATTCACTGATAACTAAAAAGCATTATGTGATGCCTTCAGCCTGGCTGGAATTGAGGACCACATGCTTTCGGAACCCAGGCAGCACTGGTGGCCGTACAGGGGTCCTGGTGGCTCTGCTGTGCTCCGTTACAGCAAATCAAAGTCCGTCCTCCTGCCCATAAGGAATGCAAAGGGGAATACCCAGACCTGCCATAAGCAGATATGAAGACAATTTCAGGATGAGAAAGACCACATTCAAGGGGCTTGCCTATATGAAAACACCCCAAAAAGCTAAGACAAACTTATGAAGACAAGGCACGAAAGGGGAAGTGTACTAAGTATGTGTGAGGATTATCTAATTAAGAAGTCAGGTTGCTACAGTTTAATACTCCTTCAAATTACAACAGTGTTTTGCCAGTTTGCCTCTCCCAGGACCTTTACCAACTCTCTCAAATTTCTCAGGTAGGAATGATTCTAGAGCTGTACTTTCCAAGCACAGGAGAAAATGCAGGCAAGCATTAACAAGACACTGTGCTAGCATGCAGGTGATTCCTAAAAGTAGAACTGATTTTCTTTTGCCCTGCCTGGAATTCAGCAGACCAAGAGGCCAAGTAGTGATGGCCTCCAAGGACTTTTTAATTTACTGCAGGTTTTAGGATGTAAAATGTCTGTGACAGTGCTATCATGCTAGTAAATATATAATGTTGTATCAGATTACTGGTGTGATTTAATTACCAGTGGATAGCCTGTGGCAAAAAGGGCATTCTTACTTGCTAGACCTGTAAATCCAGGTCTTATTTAAAAACATTTTTAATCAGAAACAGCAAACTGTAGGAATTAATCACTGGCTGAATATGTTGTTTTCTTCCATTTAGAATGCACTTTGAATTAGACATGATGGCTGGGAAGAGGGACGGAAAAAAAAAAGAGATGGAAAAGTTGTATGGTTTCCACTTTGTTCTCATTTTTATTTAAAATAAATTGTAACTCAGTTTCTGATAGGGAATAATAGTTGTGGTTAGAGTTTGACTTGAAGTAAAACTAGACATAAATCTATTTCCTCAGTTGTGTAAATGAGTCCAGGTTCAAACAATACTGTGCAGAAGGGTTTTAATATGGACAGTTAGTTGCAGCTGGGATAAAACATAGGTAAAAGGAGGTCGGCTTGTATGTCAGCACACAGTAAGTCTGTTTGTTGGTGTATATAGAGGCAGTCATAAAATAAGTTGATTGAAAACTCTGCAAATCTCACATCAAAGCTGACCTAAACTATAAGAAGTTATTTAATACATATCTAGACAAAATAGAAAATAACTATCTCTAGTCATCTGAAATATTTTTAGAGAAATCGTACTACCTCTGTCAAATACGACTGCATTGACCAGCTACCAGTTAACCCTTATTAGAGGTGTAAGAGTCTAACAAAGACTCTACATAATTAGAGAACTGTTCAGTTTACTTCACCCACTACTAATTTTTTTTGCAGGTATACTCCCAAATCCCAAGCTTAGATTGGTTTTGTGGGTTGAAAATGCAGGTTTGTGGATTAAATCTCCTCTTGTGCAGCTACTTTGTAATATAAAAGATCTAGAAAGGATCTGATGACCTGCTCGGTCAAAAAAAAAATGCTTTATCTGCTACAGCTTCTGTCTGGGTGTGATGCTGTTGTCATTTGAATGCTCTGTTTGGAGAGAGGGCTCTGAACCTACATACAATGAGAACTCGGGGCATGCACGTTCATCGTAACAGCACTGAATATATTTGGTTTATCACAAAGGATATATTTTCAATGTGTTTCTTTTGAGCTAATAAATGCTTTAATTAACTGCAATAGTTTATTCTTTGTACACTCAGAGAAATTATAGCTATTTTAATAGAATTAATTGTGTATAAAATGCAGCCTTTGTTTCTTTTAAACCTAAGGCAAGGAATCAAATAGCATGATTTCTGATGTCGATTCATACAGAGCAATCTTAAAATACATCTTTGAGGCCTGTGTTCTTACAGATACTGTACCTTCAAATAACAAAATTACTTCAGTTGCAATTCCACAATGCATTCTCTTTAGCAGTTGGGCTGCTTTACGAAGTTCCCACCACAACCTCCTCAGGTGCTCTCCACACATCCTTAATGAAGGCAAAAGCTGTGCTGCAAATACCATCACAGAAACTGGGCTAAAAAATAATCTCTGATTAAAAATAATAAAATAATATTGGTGGTCTAGGTTATAAGACTGTCTCAAACCAGTTTTATCCAGATTGGGGGTCGGGGGTGGGAACAGGGATGACTGTGGCAGAAATAAAATAAGCTGGGAGAGGACAGAGGAAAAATTATTTCTGTTGTGAATTTTGGTGTTGCTAAAAAAGCATGTGGCAGAACTGGTCAGTGAGAACTGCGGTGCTGCGCAGAGCCAGGCTTGCGGAGCCTTGCAGGAACTGTGCATAAGCCTAATTTGACAAGATACTTTTAGAATATATTGATATGATACAGTCAGTCTATGACTGCAGTGATACCTCCCCAAAGTTAAACGAAGCATATAGATATATGTAATACTGTATACTATATTAGCATAAGCTTGCTCATTTACTTAAAGAATTTTAAACTGTTACTGCTCCAGCTTGCCTTTTGGCGTTCTATTAGAGAAAAAAAACACCTTTAGAAATGCTGTAACTTAGTAGTTACTCTGTTGTCATTTATTTATTATTTTGTATAGATAGGTCAAAAACATCTGTTCTTCAGCAATGTGTACTACTACATAGCAAAGAACTCAAAGAATACATTTTAGATTACTGAATTTATTTTGTTTGAGTATTTTTAATGATGTAAGAAAACTGGTATGTGAATTGAAGTTCCATACTTCCTTTACAACAGCATTTTTGCTTCTAAAAGAAAACATTCTAAGTATAAAATGGTTTTATTTTATTCTGGTAATTATGTTAACAATAGGAATAGCTGCTAAGTACTGTAGAAATTTAGAGGTTGACAAATTTAAAATAATCCAATTAATACCTTTTGCCTACCGGGATGTTTTCTATGAACAATCCCACAGAACTTTACAGAAAGTAGGCTACAGGAATTAATTAATATACAATCAATACACTGCCTACTCTAGGGATCAAAAAAGGCATCTGCTCTCTGCCAGGAATATAGTTGACTGTCTGGCTCTTTGTTTTGTTGTTTATTTAAAGGGAAGTGAAAACTGTTTTATCTAGAAAAAACAATGGTGAATACTTAGGTTGATCAACTGTACATATAGCTAGTTAACAGCTTGGAATTTAAGCAACGAATTGCTGCTTCCTTCATAAAGGGTGAGAAGTTTTGTAAGGAAGTTCATGTATTACAAATCACCTCAGAATTACCAACTTTAATAAAATAATACCAAGCAAAAAAATCTAGACTTAACAAATTTATAATCCTTGCAAGTGTATATATATGTATGTATTTTTTTTTTCCTAAAAGGAAATATTTATTTCCTAAAATTTTCTGCTAACTGTTAGTGCTTTTCCAGGGTGCTGTCAGAATCCCCTAACAATTCAGCACAAAATTTCTGTATTTCACATACAGATGTTATGAATATAGCAAAAGAAGTAAGACAAAGTGTTACGTTCTGAGTAATTTTTGCCAGTGTCACTAAGACTGTTTGGTAAGGCATGCCCGTACATTGTACTAATTCTTGCATACAGGGCCAAATTCTCAGCTTCATTAAAGCCTGCAAACTGAAGCCGATTTACTTATGTATGATTTAAAGCCTGAACGAATGACTAGTTCAGTTCAAATTCCTACATAACACAATGATTCATTCACGCTGCCCAACAAATCACTGGGCTGGAGTATGTATTTTAAGAAGACATCAGTTGAAGGGCAGATTTGAAGAGCTTTTCTTCTTATCCCATTTTAAGCAGTTCCTGTTTCTGCTGCTTCTTCCAAATGCCAAGCTATTCCTGTATTTCTGAATATGACAGTCCACAGCGGCATGTGGAATCAAACCAGAGAACTGGTGTGGCTTTTTTATTTTTCTGGGTTATTTTTAATTTGGATTTGTCAAACAGTTCACCATTCAGCTAGAAAAACAGTTGTATGGCAGGAGTGAGAGAACAGCATGGGAGTAGGTGTAAGTAATAGAGGACAAGAGGAAAGGGTTTCACATAGCAGGTCTGTTATCAGTAGTTGCTCTTCTGCCCATTTTTCCCTTCTGTACCATAGCCGGCAGAAGGCAGGGCATATCTGTCCCTCACTAGCTGAGGCTCACAGTCTAGCATTTTAGTGTGAACTGATTTTCACAGGCAATTAAAGCAAATATGCTGGACTGTGAACTGAAACAGTTCTGTTGTGGAAATGTCCTCCGGCAGAGGGGATGGCAGGGCAGCTGGGGGTAGCAGTGTATTAAACCATTGCAGCTGTTTTCTTCATTGCACTTAAGTCAGAGCTCTTAATTAAGAACACCACGTGTTGAAAAATGTACTACCCTGCTAGGTAATTTGTTCTGATACTAAACTTCCTTAGAGGTTAAAAATTAACATCTCCTTTCTGAATTGATTTCTGCTGACATCTTCTCACCATTGACCTTATGTCATCATGTACTAATTTCAGTACTGGAATCCAGTGTTTAGAACCTAAGTAGCATTTTGGAAAGAGTGTGGTCTAGAACTTGGATGTTTCCTAGCTCTCTGAGCTACCTTATAAAGTAAGGAGGAAGACGGAAGTGCTAATTCAGGGTAAGAAGTTTTGGGAAATGGCAGTAGGGCATTAAGAAAATGCCAGCTAGACTATTTATCTTTATAGGAAAGTCCACAAATAGGAATGAAGACTCTAACATTCCAATTATTAAAATGGGTTTATTAACAGATGACCACTATGAGCATAAGATAGACAGAACATACAAGTATTTTACTTCAAGTTCATAATAGATTATAACTTTATTTAGCCACTAATTCAAAGAAGGAAGCAGCCTCAATAATTAAGCAAAATAACCATGCTGAAAGCTGCGTACATTTTAAAAATCATTATGCAAAAATAAGTTGTCTGAAAATGATGAAATTATTTCCAAACCAGAAATAGAGTAATGCTAACAAATGTACTCTGACCATGCATTTTAACATATAACCTCAAATAATCTTGAGTAAAATTCTTGAACTTTAAAACTCCAGCAGTTATTAGAGGTAATAGACTTGAAAGGACAAATACCTCCAGAGGAAACAATTTTATTGCTTGATTGAATCTGAACTGTGTTGTCTTTGTAGACTTTGAAACAATGAGAGCAGAAATGCAAACTGCTGTTTAGTGTTTGCTTACAATTGACCATTAATGAGGTAATGTCTACCTTCAAATTTTTTCCTCTGAGCAGAGTATTTCTGGAGTTTCCTCAGTCCTTTAATATATAAAGGAATGTAATATATAAAGTTTCCTATTCTGAATTTATGAAGATCTATTTACTCTAAACATGTTATGTTATTAAGACTTATTAGCTGTAATGTTTTCTAGTACATTTTGAATTGTAAACAATATACCAGAAAAAACAGTAGATGTTGTGTGTCTCAAAGCAAAGACTTGCACCTCAAATTAATCAGCATCTCTGAATGTTTAATAATAGTTGGGTCTCATTTCAGTCAAGAGCTACAAATGAGTCACATGCATTTATGTAATTTATCTGACTGTATTAAAACATGATTTTTGAGATAGATATGTTCAAGTAAGATAAAAGTTTCAGTGGTTACAAACAGCCACTTTACTTTGACATAAATCCAAGCCACTGATGAAAGGAACTGGACTGCCTCTAACCTAACTCAGAGGAAGAAAGAATTAAAATTAGTTTTTACTTCAGATCATTGATCTAGATCTTTACACAACAGAAATGGTTGTGCTAACTGAAGGGAGAAGGTAGGCACCAACAGCAAGAGTAAGAGAAGAAGGTGACTCCATCTGCTTCTGCAGCAGGGTGGATTTATGCAAGATTAAAGTGACCATGTGAATATAGCCTTAGAAATGAAACCTGCAGGCTGGAAGAGTCTGTTTCCTTGAATATATTAATGATTTGTTCATAACAAATTAAGTCTTGAGGAAATTGTTAACAGGCTTTGTCTGCTTTCTGGGTAAGAGATGGCTCCACCTATTAATGCACTGGAAGCATTAGCATTTGTAAGAATTTGAATGTGATAGGAAATAATTTATTATGATAAAATTAAAATTAACACACTGATTAAGTCAGAGTTCACAGGAATTTGCAGGAGGAGAAGGAAGTAGAATCTCATTCTGAAGGGAACATCAGGGAAAGTTTAGGTCTAAAGGTTGGATGCATCCCCAGATCTTCATTCTCTTCCACAAAGGCAGGCCTAAGGAAGTAGAGTCTGTGTAAAATCAGACTCCCAGACAGATCTTTGAGCAACCACAATTGATAGCTGGGTAATATGAAGAGAAACCTCTAAATTTTTGTAGACTTTATTCTAGGAAGTGCAGGTGGGCTTATTTTAAGTCATTGTCGTGTTGTATATAGTGTAGATACATTTTTTAGAGGTAATTACAAACCAAGACAAATACTAAGGAATTACATTCCTACTGGTGCTGTAATACTTTAAAATAGCGGTCCTGTCCAAGATCACAGAATGTCTCTTAAACCTATCCAAAGAATAAGAGCGCTAATCCAGGAAGCCATGCTAGGCAGAGTGGAAGTTGTGAGAAAGAAAAGTCTTGTGATTGTTGACATTAGAAGTCTTGCGCTTATTAACATTAGCCAGAGGCTCCCTGCATATAATATGATGGTGAGGAGAGTGTGTGAAGCCTGAGGATTTCCCATGGATTCTCTTATAACAGCATCCAAGTTAAATGAGTATGTGGGTGCAGCTGCTTCAAATAACTGTGTAAGATGCAAGTCTAAGCATCATTGCAGTAAGTTAATGTTTAGCTTTTGTTTAACGTTAAAACCTGTATTACTTGCTCAAGTAACACAGACTTTCTTTGAAAAGAAATTTGATAGAATTCCTTATTACATTTTAAAAGTTGCACATTATACTGAGTATCTTGAAGAATTCCGTTTCTTCTCTGTAGTTTTCTATTCTACTTATTAGTCTCATATTTTCATTTATTATATGTCCAGAATTCCTGAATGCTTCAGCACATGTAACCACTCAGGTTTTTCTGGGTTACTTTTAGTATGCAATAAGCTCCAGGTTGTCATAGAACTGATGGTGAAGGTAAGAAGGTATTATAAAATCACATTTACCTTTTGACAATGTGAGTGACAAACACTGCACTTGTATAATGAACAGTTGATTTCTATCTTATACACAAACCCTGCACCACTAGATAATAACACTCAGTGTTGATATAGCTGGATAAGAAACTGAAAAATTAAAAGGTAGCGATAAATCAGCATAACTTTTACTGCTTGGGCATTAAGATATATCAGAGTTTTGGCACTGGCATACGAAAGTGGGTAATGCATGAACTCCAGAATGGAAAGGCATGTGTGAATGGAAAAGCTGCACAGTAAATGATGTATCAGTATGATTTATGTTCTACCTCTGTTGCTTTTCAGCATCTGCCCTCTGGCCTTTAGAATATTCCTTTGGGTTTGCACACCCACTGAATGCCAGATCAGCACGTTACACCTTTTCTATTACTGTTCTAGCTTGCATGGCCTAGCCTTTTATGGGAGTTGCCGCTACTGAGGCTTAACTGGGAATTCTGTTTAACAGGTAGCTGAAAAAGGCTGAAATGGTCTTACTTTTTAGCATTTAGCAAAGCCTGGGCACAAAGAGTACTTGAAGAAGAACTAAACACTTTGGTGCTGGAATAAAGCACCTGCTCTCACAGATGACGAAGATCTCATGTACTGAGTGAAAAATATATCCTCTAATGAACACACGCCAGGAACTGTTTGGATCCAGACATAACAGGAATGAAACACTTAGATCCTTGCCAGCCATATGGAAGACCTGCATTTCATGATGACTCCCAGCCTGTCATTCCAAGGGCTGGCATAGAGCACTGGGTGAAGTAATGGTTTGAGATTATTCAGCAAAACATTTAAATGTTTGCTCTGTGGTCTCCTCTTGTGTTGCCTTTCCGTTGCATGCCCGTAATTGAGCTAAACTTGTGCAAAGCACTGAATTGTAGAGGGAGGTGATGCAGAAAGCACGGCCATCTGGGTCTGCCTGAATAGGAAGAGAAGAAAACACCCTCACTGCGAGAGTCGCTGGCTGTTATTAAAGCCAGGATTGCTTTCACAGGAGTGCCAAATCTTACTAATTAATTTTCAGATTTATACTTCAGAGGGACTCTAGCAGTGATTATATTATTCAAAAAGCAGTCACAGACTGTTCTTGAATCTAGAAGCACAAGCCTCTCTAAATTCTGCAGAGTTTTAATACTTTGTGACCTCCTAACATTTGGTTTCCAGATCCACTCTTTCCTTAGGAGCAAGCCCTGCCAAAAAAAGGTAACTTTTTCTTACAGCAGTATTTTTGTGACCTGTCTTTTCATCAAAGCAGCCTTCTTTGGTAAGCATACTGAACACCAAAAGCCATAACATGCTACATTTATCTCCTCATTATTTTTATCCCCACACCATGGCATGATCCTTTTGCCCAGTCTCACAGCCCAAAATCCCACGAACATGAGTCTCCCAGCCGAAACCAGGGCAGACTGGCTCTGCTGAACACGTTGCCTTAAAAGAAGTCGCGATCAAGTCATAAACACAGGAAAGCAGAACAAAACCCAAACTTTACGTAAGGAAGGGTGATTATACTTGAAGTGTTCCCACTAATTGCAGTTGGACTGGAACTTCTCACTGCGTGTGAAGCATTGAGAGATCCCCTGGTGAAGGAGCAACTGGCCACTTTCCCCCGCTTTATGCGACAGATGCCCCTAATCTGTGTTAATATGGGCCCATGCAAATGCTCCCTCCTTATTTCGGAGAAAATACTGTTGTTTTTTTGTTTAGACTATAACAGGCCCACAGCTGGTTTTAATACCCTGTCCAGTAAACGATAGGAACCTGTTTGCAATCACTGAGACACGTTATTTATGAACCGACTTCTTCATAATTGTCCCCAGACAGGGCCCGAGCACTCTCTAGCGGACATAAGCACCGAGGGGGGACCCGTAGGTGGCTCCCGGGTGGACGAGCCCCGCTCCCGCCCCTCACGGCAGCGGCAGGGCCGGGGCCAGCCCCGCCGGCGGGACGCGGCCGAGGGGAGAGGGGCGGTGCCTCTGCTCGCCCCGCCCCCTCACAGCTGCTGCCGGCCGCCCCTGTAGGCAGCGGGTGGCGGCGCGGGCGGGCTCCTGTGGCGGCGGTGCTGCCCGCCCTTTATGCCCGCTGACAGCTGCTGTCGCTCGGCGGCCGCCGGTGCTTGAGAGAGGGCGGCTGCCGCGCTCGCTCCCTCTCCCCTCGCCGCCGTCGCCGCCGTGCGTGTGCCGCGCCGAGCCGAGCCGGCGGCAGCGGCAGGCGGGGAAGCGCTCCTCGCCGCTCCGCCTCCGATCGCCGCCCGCTGCGGGGATGTGTGATTGCCATGGCGAGGCGGCTCTTCCCGGGGGCCTGGCTCAGGAAACCCCACTACGCGCAGGTAGGCCGGCAGCGAGCCGTCCCCCGCGGCGGGCGGGTCGGCCCGGGCAGGCCGGTGCCAACACACCCTGCCCTCCGCGCTCTCCCCTCCTGCAAAGTTACCTCTGGAGCGGGCGCCCCCCGCAGGGCTCGCCGCTTCCCCCGGCCCGGCGCGGGCGCGGCCGTCGTTCCTTCCCGCCGGCGCCTGGTGGCGGACGGGGCTCGGCTGCGCCGCGCTGCCGCTCGGCGGCTCGGCCGGCGGGAGGTCGCGGCGCCGGGTCTGAGGAGCTGGCCGCGGCCGGCGGGCCCCTTGGCGGCGGGGCACGGGAGCAGGTGGCGGGCGGCCTGGGGGGGCCGCGGTGCCTGTTGCGGCTCCTCCCGCCGGCCGGACCGGGCCTCTTGCCGCCTGCGGGGTGCAGCGAGCTCCGCGGGGCGCCCTCCCCGAGCGGCCGGCGTTGCCCGCTGGCGGGACCTGTTAGGCGGGAGCAGCCCGGCCGCCGGCTCCCTCGCCTCCCTCGGGCTCCCTGGGAATTTCCAGCTGGGCAGTTACTCCCGCGGCTTTGCCAGGGCCCGGAGGATCCCTCATGTTTTCCTCCCCGTGTCCCTCCTTTACACCTGTCGCCGGTGCTGTAGACGTCGATCCCATCAGAGGATGGACTACAGCTTGCACGAGTAGACTCATTTTTTCACGTGTCCTAAAAGAATTTTTGTCTGGCACTTTTCTTTTCCTGTCCAATAGTTAGCTGCCCTATGCATTTATGTATGCGCTCATAGACACACTTTGTATTTACATATACAGGTATGCGTTTGTATTACTTAAGCTATCAGTGTGAGAACGTTTTGGTTGCAAGTGCTGTAGCTAACATGTAGCAGGAAGTTCGACTATGAAATGTTACTCAGTTGCAACCTTATGGTACATTGAGGGTTATTCTCTGGGATTCCTTTTAATGTGTTACATGATATTTTAACTAAAACGAGCATTTGTTGAGGTGGAGGGGATAAATACATTTACTGTTCTTACATATGCTACTTACATGTTCATCATCTGTTGCTATCTTATAAAATGCTTTGTGATCACTGGATTAAAACATGTAAACTTTGTCCTCGTGCATTTTGAAGTCTCAACTGTTTTAATTCCTCATCGTTTGGAACTTTCCCAATCTTATTCTCTTTTTAGAAGTGCCTGAAATGAGATGTAAAATCTAAGGAGAAGTGTACATATATGGATATAATCTTACCCTTTTTAGTTTTGGAGGTGGGTGTTCTAGTATCTGCAAATCTGGGTCGGTATCACTTGACTTTTAATCTAGAAAGGATTACTTTTGATCTATTTACTCAAGCAGATGCTTGTACAGTATTTGGAATCCCATAGGAGAAAGCCTGTGATACAAATAAAAATGAATTCATAATCTACATGCTGCCTTTCAAATTAGGATTTTCCAGATTGTTTGCCTCCTTTGCCTTGATAATCAAGTGTCTCTCTGATCATTATATGTGATGCCTGATAACATTTTTCTTCATTCTTTTTCTCAAAATTTACTTCAAGGCCTTTCAAGCAAAATATGTCATTTTAAAATCTTATGAGAAACAGCAAGACAGCAAAATATTTTATTAGAAAAACCAAATAATTTTTTTTATTGCAGATTTTAATTTTTTTTTTTTATTGTGCTATTTTTGGTTGTGCTTTCTTAAACTGGAAGCTGTGTTTGAATATTTTACAGATTTGTTTTAGGAGATCTGATAGTGGCTCTGTGAGCATATTTTTCAGTGTTAGACAGTGGATGTATGTTGATATTTGATGCAGCCATAGAATGGCAGCAAGCTGTCAATATATTGGCTCTTCTTGTCAGTGTATGTTGCTGTTGGTACATGACAAATGTAGTCATGGTTTAACTATACTAATCGCTGAGGGCTTTATTGAGATGTGTTTCCAAAGAAGCCAATGCTCTCTAAGTAAATGCTAGACTTCAACTCACTGAGATGTAGCTACAAGCAAGATGGAAAGATCTGTGTAGTATTATCAACAGTATTTCAAGTAGCACATCAGGGAAGATGGTTGTACAATGGAAGGTGTTGCTGAGTGACTTCCAAATTTTGTTGGCAGGTGTTAGACTTTTGAAAACTGTGTTGTGAAGTGAGCTGATAGAACATCGGGTTCTGCAAGACAGAACTTAATACCTGCTCTAGTTT
This sequence comes from Falco cherrug, assembly GCF_023634085.1. Taxonomy (NCBI): domain Eukaryota; kingdom Metazoa; phylum Chordata; class Aves; order Falconiformes; family Falconidae; genus Falco; species Falco cherrug. Next base: position 16,499,207 of record NC_073708.1, read on the forward strand.
TCCTTCTGTAATAGGAGCAGGATGCTATGAGTTGGTTTGCAACTTATACTCTATGGCAAATGTTCTATTATTATTTCACATGTTCTTTAGCTTTTATGCAGAATGCTAGATCTGTAGGTAATCAATATAAACTTTCTGGCTAAGAAGGATGTGCTATCAAGTATGAGCTCATGTAAAAGGAGCAGGATGAACACTTGGGTGTCTTACCTCAGCCCAAAAACCAGTGGTTAGGGACCCACAGAGTCAACATTAAAGTTTTGCCACAAAACATTAACTCTGAAATACAAAATTTTCCCATTGTTTAGACTGCAAATCATGTAATAATAGTAAAACAAGAAAAAAAAAAATCAAACCTGACAAACTTTTAAATGCTACTAAAAGCACACACACACAAAAAATCTAATTGTACTTATAGGATTTTACAGTTGGGTGACTAACACTGTTGGGATTTTATGTTTTACAAGGAACAGTTAGTGTCCCAAATGTGGCAGACATTGTTCTTGGAGTATAGCAATTGTATCGTGAGGGTGACCCAGCAGGATTGCTCATTATAATAATAATGTAAAGAACACTTGCATGCTTGAAAGTTTTCTGGCCTCTAGAAATTCTGGACCAAGTTTACAGACCCCTTGGAAATTACTTTGGTAATATACAAGAGACTGCATTTGAAGGGCCAAAGAATAAACAGATTTCAAAGCCCTACAGAAAGAAATTTCCTATGTCATCTCTTTCCTCTAAGATTTTAATCCTTTTTATGCTTAACCTTTCCTTAAAAGAAACGTGCTGTCCACAGTGTTGGTAGTTATCTTTATTTTGAAAGATATCTCCAATTCTGTTTACTCAGGATATAAATAATTAAAGGCACTAGCATAGTCTTAAGCATGCACTGTCTGCTCTTAAAGATGTGAATGTGTCCAGTACATGACATCCAGACAGCGTGGGCTAATGTTCTCAGACATCATGTCAGCCTACCTGAAATGCATTTTATGATCTGTGAACCAGCCTGAACAGAGAACAAAATAGGATTTCTAATGTGATCAGCCTACAATTTTTAATCTGTTCTGTCCTATTGCTGTTATGTAAAACAAATGGAGTTAGCAACTCTGATTTGGAGAAGATTAATGTGCTATGGTTATGTGGAATACTTTGTGGAATTAAGCTCTCTGTACTATTAAACAAAGAAATGCTTTCATACTCTTTAACTGTAAAAATGTTTTAAGTAAAAAGTACACTTAAAAAACTGGCAAGTTATGTTGCATTTTGATCCGTTACTCTCCATATGCTTTGGAGTGCATCCAGGCTTAGGTTTTGCCAGAAGTGGTTTTCCAGTTCTGTTTCAGGGGGATGAATATCTAATTATTATTCAATGCACATGGCTTAGTAGAATATACAAGTGATGGAAGAAGTCAACTGCAATATCATTTTAAGCATTACAAGTGCTTTCCTTCATTCTTGCATTCCCTGGCTTATACTTAAAAGTCTTGATGGGAGAGTGGAGCGGAAATGAGAAATGTGTTTCCTGGTTTTGAACACTTTCTTCGTTTTTTGATAATTTTGGAACTTTCAGTCCTTCTGTTGTCCTGAATATGTTGTTGTTAATAGTTTTCTAGCAGTTTGTCACTACTCTAAATGAAGTCTTTCTGTATGTATTGCTCCCTAATCTCTGTCTTGGACTTCTTGCTCAGAAATGTGTTCAAATGATCTGCATAGCATATGTGCAATAAGTCTGCTGTATGCAGGGTGCTTGAGCACATGTGACCTAACCAGGCTCAGTAGATCCATGTCCCAGCTATGTTGGTACAGCATGTGCACACCAGTTCTGGCACTTCCAGATGAAGTGGACCAAGTGTCTCCGTGCTCCCAGACTGATTCTGGGGAGGAAACAGAAATCTGAGAGGGGGAATATATGGGAAGAAACAGAATAATGATTGGGCCTTTTGTTAAATGTGATAAGGAAGTCCTTATTAGAAAAGTAATTCCCTGTGAAACAAAAAGAGTTGAACCTTGTGGTCTTGTGTAAGGAGATGTATGTTCATGTCAGTGTTCTGAACTGGCAGGACCTAAGTCTTTTGCAAGTCAAAAGCTACGCGACTGCTTTGGCACAGTGCTGAGCCCAAAATAAATCTAGCTTCTCCGGGACTTCCTGCCAAGTATATGATGTAGTCAGATGGCATTTAGGGAGGATTTTCTGTCCAAAACATATCCTCTTTCTGCCTGAGAAGGAGGACAAATTTGGATAAATCCATATATACAGTATTCTATCCTGTACTATGAATATGGTCAATACTCTGCAGTGGTCCTGAGGCCTGCAGACCACTGCTAGTATCTGAGATTATATCAGACGGCATGAGTTTAGTGCAAACTTGCATTAAATAGAACTTTGGTTTAGAGTTTAGTATTTTAAAGGTTCATGGAAGGAGTCAGCAAGAAACTTTGAGGAATTAAGGTTTGTCATACCAGAAGCTTGGGTTCCCAAGCAGTTTTTACACATGAAACAGCTTTGTCTAAAATTGTCAGATTTATTTCTATTGATCTTTCTCAGATTCTACCAGTAGTATTGTGTGCTATTATTTATGTCCTACAATATTAGGGTTATTAAAAATATTTAAAACAAAAAAATAAACCAAAAACCCAAAGCCAACAAAAAAGCACACAACCATCCAACCCCCAGCCTGTCTCTAAAGGAAATCATTGTATCTTATCTTTCAAATTGATGAAAAGTAATCATTAGCACTTATTTGCTATAATTCCTGATTCATAGGAGCTTCCTCTTGTGTAAGTGGGGGGAAATACTGAAGAAAGTTAATTTATTAGAAATAAGTTCAGTAATCGTATTAATAGAAGACATTTTGTAGAGGAAGTCTTGTGGCAGGCTTTAGGAAGATCATTGTCAGAATGGTCTGTAGAAATGAGGATGTGACGAAATAATTTTTAGTTGTCTTTCTAGGTGTTCTGCAATATTTTACTAATGACTAGGTAATTAAATAGTTATGAAGGAGTCACTTCTAAAACCAAAAATCAAATGGAAAAAAAAGTAAATACTCTTTTTACCTTTCTTATTCAAACTCTGCCCCAAGCATCCTGTTCTCTGCAGTTATTTTTTCCAGACTGGCTGCAGCTGTGGAACAATGATCCTTCATGTATTTGCACTTAGTATCTGTAAATGACGTTTGTGTCCTCTTTGTGGTTGCTTGCTCATAATAATCTGCAACCTGTGGGTCTTTTTTTTAAGTTTTATGAGCTCCTGTATCACATAGTTGTTGCTTGAATCACTGAAAATTCCCTGTCATTATATTTGGTATCCTTCCTTGTTTGTGGGTAGAATTTCGTATAATAAAAGAAGTTCTTGCGTTAATTTAAATCTCTGAAAGTGTGTGTGATGGAGTTATAGATCCAGATTTGGCTTCTGTGAGCTAGAAAGCCCTGGAAGACATGCTAGTATGTTGAAGTAAACATACTGAGAAACTGTACTGATGCAAATTTTGTCATGGATTGTTTTTATGCATTGTGTTTGGTATCCAAATGTGGCATGTATTTCAAATTATGATCGTTTCTGGCAAATGGTACTTCTCTTTGGAGAAATAAAACTGAAAATTGCATGTAAGAGAAAGCACTTGAACTTGCCAGAAGGCTTGGTGCTTATCAGAAGAAAGGAGGTGTCTTGCTATAGCTCCTGTGTTGATTTGATTACTTTTGGGGGGGCAGTATCCATTTTATAGCAAAAAAAATTATTTCCCCTTACGTTCCTTGTCTCCACACTTGTATAATAGAACGTAAAGGAAATACTTGGAATGCTACGCAGAGTGCAATATGGGGTAAACTGGGGCTCGGACCATATGAATACATCCCCTATACCCTGCCCCAAAGAAGCTAAGTAAATCTAACATTGAACCTTTATGAGTATGATTGTAAGTATTGACGTTCACGCACGCATTTGGCAGAGGATTTTAGTATTGTTGAGATGTAAGGTCGGTTCTTTTACATTGCAAGAATAGGTATTGTGGATGCGGTTAGTTTATAGTTAGCAGCCTTGAAGAGGGAAAAAAGTAGGAAATGCTGTAACTGAATACACTTTGTGTTAACTTGGTCCTCACCAACTCACCCCCCTGCCAAGATCTGCATCGTTGATCCTGCCCTTGTGCTGTAGCCTGCCCTTTTGTGGCTTAAAGGAGAAAGCCATGAACTTAAATGTTTTAGATAAATTATGCTGCTAACATAGGAAACTTTCTTTAGCTTATTTTTAACTGGTACTGTTACTTACTTTCTGAAAGAAATAGTACCTAAACTTACCCGAAGAATGAGATTTACAGAGAAAGTGTTTCCTTCAAGAATATGCAGGGCGTATGTCAAGATACGAGAAGGCTTCTGGTAGGATTCAAAAAAGCTAATTTTGAAGAAACATAATTAAACTTCATAAATGAAAGACACTTGAAAATTAAAGTACATGAGATGATAAAGCACCCAGCTTTGCTACCGAATTCTTAAATTGTGGTGCTTGTACTACAGTGCTGTTTACTTAAAAAAACAAAACCTCAACACATTTCTGGAGAAAGCTTTTATATGTAGGAATGTCATCTGTCAGGTTTTCCAGCTGCTGTAGGTCAAGTGCTGGATGGAGGATAGCAGACTACCATTCTTTCTTGCTCTATATAGAGCATCTCAGTAGCTCTAGGATGAGTAAGGAATGTGGGAGGTTGGGTGGGAAGGAAGAGCACTTACCTGAAACTCCAAAATATCCCCCCCCCCCCTTTTTTTTTTTTTTTTTTTTTCTGGCAGCAAATTTAGGTAGAATACCATAAGCTGTTTAAAAACACATCCTTTTCAGACTGGATGCTTGAGAGTTTTGTTGCTGGAGGATTATGTGAGTGTGATGGTTGTGTTTGGGATTCATATATTTTATGAAATGCATGGTGAAACTTTGTCTGAGATTAAGTTCACAACGCTACACTGGTGGCATTTAGTTAGACGGAAAATAAAATTTCATGTTGGCTCTGTGGCTGTGCATGCAAGAAGTTAAGGATGGTTTCAGTCAGTCCTTGCCGATGCAGCCATTTGCATTTCAGCCTGGCACATCTTAATTGTACTTAGTCAGCAAGAGGCCTGAAAGCTGAGCTCTGTGGAGTTTTGCTGGCAAAGTCCAAGATGCTCCTCTGACCCCATGCTATACATACAGCTGGAGTGGCAGAGCGAGCATGCGCCTATACCTTAGTTACTCCAGCCCTTTATTTGTTTGACTACAGAAAGCTTCCAGTGAAAATGTTTTTTCATGAAGATGATTCTCAGAGTATATTTAACTGGTTTTGGTTCTGCAGACTCTGCTATGTGGTGGTAACCTTTGACAGGATTTGGGCAAGGGAGTGGCAATAACATTTGCTCGGTTGATGGGAAGTCATTCCTGACAAAAAGATGAGTACAAAAACCTAATGAACATGTCTTCATTGCATAGTCATAATAATTGAATATGATCTGATTTTCTTTAAGTACCATATTTTAAATAAAAATATTTTTGTACCTCTTTTCAGATGCTGCTGTCTTTCATTGTGCTTGCACAGGCAAAGAAGGTCATTCTTTCTGTTTGATGCTGTATCTAGTTACCGAAATGTTTGGTCACAGTAAAAATAGATGAATGACTCACCTAGTTAGATAATCTCAGGAACTATACTATAGAGCACTTATTGGCATTATTACTATGTTGAAATCAGCAAAAAAAAAAATTAAGTTATGAAACGGTGAGTTTTTAGGTAGTATAAGAACAAATAAGTAAATTATTACAGAAGACATAGAACCTGCATGACTGTACTATAGTAGCTCTTATTTTTAAGTGCTAAAAGTAGTAGGTATCATCTGTTCTTCAACTAGCAGAAAGCATGAACAGAACAAAGAAAAAGCCCATTGTGTTCTCTAGATGGACTGAGAAAAATATGGTTGTATGCTCACAACTGATGCAGATCAGGTGATCCCTCAGTCCTGTAGAATGTTTTTATCTACTGGTTTGGGTCACCTCTCAGTTCAAAACTGTGTTTCAGGAGACCTCTGCTGGAGGGCTGTCTCAGGGCTGGTAACCTGGTCTTCCTGGGACAGATCTGCTGGGGAAGAGTAAATCTCGTTTTGTTTTGTGTAGTGTGGGTGTAAGAACTAAACTATGCAAAGAATCAGTCTGCTCTGCTTACAGCTTTCCTTTGGTTCTGGAAGTGAGAACAGGGAGAGAGACGTTCTCCTACTGCTTTGCTATACCACCTCTGCTGACTTCCCAGAGTTGTGAAAGAAGGATGCTTGTGGGTGATAAGTGCATTTTGTGTGTTCAGGACAAGGATTCTGAAGCAGGGAAGTGGTGCTGGGGAAACTGAAGTAGATGAGACACTGAGTAGTGCTGGAAACTTACTTGAGAATGGAAGACAGACAGTGGTAGAAGATTGAAACTGAGGCCAGTGTTGCAGAATCAGATGGAAATAGACTGGAAATAACTGGAAGAACAAGGATAGCAGGTAATGAGTGATTCAAGAGGGGGATACTAAGACTGCCTATGCAAAGAGTTTGAGATGCGTACTGGAAAGAAGAAACTAGTAAGTGAAAATTGTAAATCACTAAACGCAGAAAACGGTCTGGAAGAAAGAATAGATGAGACTGAGTCCACCTGAGCTTGAACTAAGATTTCAGTTCTCTTCTGGAGGGGGTTGGGGGAAGTATTTCTGAACCAATGGTGAAGTATCAGTTCTCACTTATTGCTGGTTCACATGTAGGATGACTTCTACTGCTTTCCATCAGTCTAAGTAGTGTAGTTTGCAAGAAAGTTTGTGATTCTTCATATTGTAAGCATGTAGATGTTATATTTTGTCTCTTTTTTTTTTTTTAAGCCAAGAAATTACACTAAAAGTCTTGCAATTCTGTAATTTTTTTTAGTAGTGTTCTTTCAGTGGGAAAGGCTTATGTATGGTGTGTGTGGTTGGTTGTGTTTTGGTTTTTTTTTTTTTTTTTTTTATGCTACCCAGCCCCTTGCTGTCAGTTTGGGTTTTTTGGTTGTTCTGTCCTCCCTACCCACAGCTTACTCATACGTTTTTCTAAGCTGTTTCTAAATGTGCTGCAAACCACACAGTGTTATTGTTGGTCTCCTTTTGTACTCCATCCAGTTTATATCCATATTGTGGATACCATACTTTAGAGGAAATTACATGTTACTCCAGCTAAGGTCTTTGTGCTTCTGAGGAAAATAGCAGAGATTACTTCTGCCTTACAACACTCTCAATAAAATATCATGAAAGAGGAACTGATTGAAGGAACTATTTGGTCAAGATTTATCAGCAGAAAAAAAAAAAGCAGTTGGTAGTATCTGTCTGTTTTGGTTTTGTTTTTTTTTAACTAGGTAGTTTGAAGATCAAGTCAAATGAGTGTGTTTGAAGGAGTGAAGGATTAGGGATGCATAGCTGAAACACATGGCAGGACTGCAGCTGCATGGATTGGAATCACCTTTGGGTGTTTTGAAACTAACCTTTCTTGGATTATTTCTTCCAAGAGGAAAGGCTGTAATGCATGCTGGTTGTTTGTAATATTTTTATAAGTATTCATAAATTATTGTAGGTTTTCTTGTTAAAAAAGCTGATTTATTTACATCTGCTACAGTTCTGTGTTTTCCCTCCATTTTGAAGCTAGGTAATATTGTTCATCCTGTTGCCATTTTTTTGGAACCACTTCCTCCCCTCCCAGGTCTCCCTACATAAGCTTTCAAAGCTTACAGGTCGTGGCTGAGAGTTCACTCTGAAGCAGTATCAGGTTCTCCATTTAATTTTTCTCAGCTCAGTTCTTGATTGTTCACAATAAAACCTTTGCTTAGTTTCATAAAAACTGAAAAACAGTTTGAAATTTTTAATCAGTTGAGGAGCTAGCTGTCCTGGAGACAGAAATCCTCTGCTTAAACATAGATCAGTTAAAGAAATAGATTTTTTTTCTGTTTAACATGGCCCTTGTTAACCTCAGCCCTCATTTGGAGCAACCAAAGGTATGAAGCATTTCAAGCTATGGGTTACAGAAAGTTCACTTGTCCTAGGTGTGTCTGTCAGAGGCTTCTAGCAGTGAAATAGTGATGCAGCATATGATGGGCTTTCAGTCACAAGAAGCCAAGTAAGTTTTTTATTTTGAAGAAAACATGATCTGAAACAACAACTTGTGAGGAAATATTTGATTGTTTGGTTTCTAAATTTGCATTGGTAATTGCTTTATAGGATGCCTTTTTTTTTTTTTTTACGATTTTCTTCAAAGCATCTTTATTGATGGACCATTGTTGTAGTCTAGCATGACAATCTATGTTCCTGTACAGCACTCCTACCTTTCCTTCTCTAATCACATATAAGTAAGAGGGTACTCAAGAACTTCATTTGTTGAAGTGGCTCAAATCTTTGAAAGTTGTTTTTTGGATTGGTTTTTTCCCCAGAAAGTGTGGGTTTGGATATTTGTATTCCATGTTCCTCTTAACCTGTATTTATATTGAAGATGTGTAGTTTCATTAAAGTATTAGACGTCTACACTACCACAAGCAGCCTTTCAGAATTCTGATAGTACTTCTTAGACAGCATAAACAAATCTTTTGCATTATTTAATGATAAATTTTTTGTATTTAGTCTTGTTTATGGATGTTTAGAGAAGACCAGGGATTCTATTGGCATCATTTACTGTGGGTGGGTACAATGATTTAGTTTTCAAGTGACTTTTTGGTACATGAATATGCTATATATGTTATGGAAAGGAATATTCATTTTGCTCTCTTCAGCCATTTAAAACATGAATGGTTAAAAAAATAATTGCTTGCAGTATGTGGTCATCTTTAAACTGTTTTCACTTGCAGCACCGACAGTGGAGGAACAAAACTTAAAAATAAGGCAAATAGGTTTAAAATGTTGTTGGCAAAATTACTTTAGAATATTTCTTGTGGTTTTGCCAAGGTGTGCTATCTTGCAGTTGTGCTGACACAACTGTTTGCAGACTTGTGCTGTGAATCAGGTCAACTTCCTGATTTCATCTCACAAACTGTTCTTTGAGTGTCATTACAATAAAAATGGGCTTCAATATAGAGATGCAAAGAAGCAAGGGCCAGGCAATTTGTACTGTACTGAACAATTTGTATGGTGAAATTGCAGTGTAAGCAAGTCCAAAGATGCAATTGGTCTGTTTCAGTTCTGATTTTTCAAAAGCAGAAAAATTCAGAATGTAACACTAATGAGTGCTGGTCTGTAAATATTTACTTATCAGTAAAGTTCCTCTGGCTGTATGACCATATAATCTTGTGTTATTTCAGCTGAAATACAGAAAATTATGGCTTAGTATATTAAAGAAAATAGAAATTACTTTCTTGAATCTCCAAATGCTGGGCTGTAACTACAATATTTACTCAAAGGCAGAGTAACTGGTCTTGACACAAGGAAAGGTTTGAGATGATAAAGTAGGCAAGTGTGTGTATATGATCCTATGGAAAGAAAACATCCACTTACAAGTCAGACCTCTTGTGTTAGACTTGTATACAAGCATGTTGCAAATGTAATTTACTTCCATAAGATGTCTGAAGTTTAAGATTGTTCCCAAATATGTTTTAGTGATGTTCCTAATTTTTCAGTGAAGCTTTGAATTCTTGTTCCAAGCAAGGTGAAGAGTGTGCAGATTTGAACAAGCTTCAGTAGATCGCATAAAGACAATATTAAAACCCTTGTTCTACTGTAGAAAGAGAGAAATTGTGGTTAGAGCAGTGGACTGTGACTTTTGAGATCTAGATTTAGGTATGAGTCATTACCTGTGAGGCCTTGGGAGAGCTGGTCTGCTTCCACTTGTCCTAAGGACAAGTGTTCACCTATTTTGTATTTAAATTTGAATTGGTGCAGATATTGTGGAAATGTATTTATTAGCATCTTGGAACCACAAACACTTACTTTGATGTGGAATTTCATGGTACTTGCACGTTTTGAAAGGATGTAGAGCATCATGAGAAATATTTATGCTAGAACTGTTCAAAGGCCATGCCAACATGCTTCTGCTTTTCTGTGGAACTTGTTGGGTTACCTTCCTGCATTATTCAGTTTGGGCTTTTTGGTGCTTTTGTTGGGAGGAGTGTGTGATGGGGGGTATGTGAGGGGTCAAGGATTAAGATTTCCTTGGACTGAGGCCTTTGACTTTGGCAGCATTGTATTGTAGGGTCATTTGGGCATAAGGGGTGTCTACCCACTTCTCTCAAAATACAGCCAAAAGGCTCTCAATCTTTCTCTTAGAATGAGCTACGTGGACTTTGGGATTGCTTTTTTACATTTGCAAGTGTTAAAACACCTTGCATGCACCTTCTCCTTGATTCACGATTACCTATTGATTTTTGAAAATTGTTAGGTTATAAGGTGGAATGGTAATAGGATATAAAATCAAGGGCTGAGCCATATAGCATCATCTTTCCTAGCAGTTTTTCTGTGCTGTTTCTCGCATTCCTGCTTCTCTTTGGCATTTGATGTTCCCTACAGAATTGTATGGGGTCAAGATACACTCCCTCTTTTGTCTTTGGATGGAGTGAGTGCCTGTGCAAAACTATACCCTGAATCACTAGATGAGTTAAGATGGAAGAGTCAGAACTCTGGATTCTATAGGAGTAGGACTCCTATACCTAGGGTTTATACTACTTCTGTTAATATTTCAAATAGTCAGCTCTTGTAAGAGGTGATAAACCAAGCTACCATTCAACTGATTTAAACTGTTTCTTTGATCTTACTTTCCTTAAAAATGAATTATGTATTTAGAAAGGGAAATGCATCTTTAATGATCTTCCTATATCTGTTGGAGATTGTTTTCTTTAGTAATATTATTTCTTTCTAAAACATAAAGTACTTAAAAGCTGAAGCCACATTTACAAATTACTATCAAATTGTAGTAATTTGGAACTATTCCAGTGCTTTTTCTCCCATGCAGATGAAGCCATCTGAAATTAGTATGTGTGAGATGGGTTAACCTGGTATGTATGTATGTGGCAGCAAAACTGCTCATTGTTGCTACCTTACTTGGAACCTTTTCCAAATATAGGGAATGGTTGCTTTATGAGGAACAGCTAAGTTAGGACCTGTCAATCTGGAAAAGAGATGATGTGGCAGGGAGACATGTGATGGAGGCTTACAAAATCATGACAGATTGGGAGAGAGTGGACAGAAACCGGTAACTCATCTCTTCCAATATGTGAACTAGGGGATCTCAAACAGAGCTAATATGAACCAGATTTAAGCAAAAGGAAGTCCGGTCCCTGACCTCGGTACAGTGGATAGTAGACCTGTGAAATTAATTGCTAAAGGGTGTTGTGGATGCTAGAAGTTTATGTGGTAGTTTGGTTAAGTTCATGGAAGTTAAATGATTTGTGATTTACCAAATATAGAAAATCACATCTGGCTTAGCAAGCTCTTCTAGAGGAAAATGGGAACACATTTGGGATATATATTATTGGTTTTCACCCTTTGATGGCATCTAGGATCTCATACTGACCCAATATAGCTGGTCTCATGCACTTTCCTTATATCCTGTTGCTAAGCTGATAATGACTTTCTAATTTTTTTCTAATACTGATGTAAGTATCAAAATCAAACCATTAGCACACCAGACTCTGGGGGCAGGGATTGGGAAGAAAAAGATAAAAACGTGCCTCCTCCCTTATAAGGCGCTTAACTCTCCCTCAGTTCTTGATTTATAGATACTTTTTTCTTCTCTTCCTAGTGAAAAATGTAAATTTGAGGCCACATAAACAACAGGGAAGTCTTGTATACAGTTATGGAAATGCCACTGAAGGTGAGGCTGGTGCAGAGGAATTTTACTTGCCTCATTAAATGATGTCATTTCAAGGAAGAAGAGGGAGACTCAAGCACATGGAACCTGTCCCTGATACCCTCCCAGCTCACTGTGTATCTATCTTGCATATTTATACGTTAACACAGATTATTTTTTTGACCAGATGCCTGGTCTGTTGGATTTGGTTTACTGGGAGTGGAACACAAATAACCGGTCTTAGAGAAAAATGCAAGCAGTTGAGCTCTGGCAGTTTATGATTTTGATCAAATTGATTCTTGCAGTCTAGCTTGCCCTATGAGGTTCTGTCACCATTTCTTCTGTTTATTTATATCTTAATTTTCCTTCCACCTACATAAGTCAAACTGACCTCCCCTATCGGTTTTTCTCACTGAAGGAAGTGAAGGTTCCTTGTAATGCAGTCTGCTTGTTTTATCACTATGGAAGTCAAATTCTTAAAAGTTAAATAGTAAATCATGTTTGTTTCTATCATTCTGATTACTGCTGCATGAATTACAAAGAATATTTTCTCTTTGTGTCCTCTAGGTACGTTTCTCATATATGCGGATGAAGTATCTCTTCATCTCTTGGTTAGTAGTATTTATTGGCAGCTGGGTTACCTATGTTCAGTATTCCACCTACACAGAACTATGCAGAGGACATGACTGTAGGAAAATAATAGTAAGTATATATAGCATAGCTTTCTTAAGTGTTTGTCTTGACTAATTCCACAGCCAATTCAGTCAGCACCACATGTAAATTAATCAGATTCTGATATTCCATCACATTGAAGTAAGATTATATTTTTAATTACAGATAAAACCAGTTATGTTTCTTAACATTGTTTTGGTGTAGGGTTATTAAAATTGTTTTCTTAACAGTCAGGTGTTGGGAGAGCTATAGTTATTTCATTCTTTCTTGGGCAATTTGTTAAATATTTTTCTCCCTGTTTGTTTCAGTGTGATAAATACAAGACTGGAATTATTGATGGGTCAGCATGTAGCAGTCTTTGTGCTAAGGAAACATTGTATTTTGGAAAATGTTTGTCAACAAAGCCCAACAGCCAGGTATGGCTTTACTCATCCAAACTTTCTGGTTTTGTATTTCCCACTGAAATTCATTGCCTGGAACAGGGGTCCTCAAACTACAGCCTGTGGGCCGGATATGGCCCCCCAGGGTCCTCAATCTGGCCCCTGGTATTTACAGACCCCCCCTGCCCCCCCCCATCCCCCCCCTCTCCCCGCCGGGGGCTGGGGGGGAAACCAAGCAGCCGCAGATGACTGCCTGCCACTGCATCCGTGCCCGGCCCCCTGTTTAAAAAGTTTGAGGACCCCTGGTCTGGAACATCAAGTAGACCTTAGTGTCAGCAAACTGTATCTATTTAATACAGATTATTTCAAACTCTGTTTGCTGTGACATACAGAGCATGTTTATGTGTGTGTATATAATGTATCTATATATAAAATACATAGGTATTGTATATATCTTTAATAGTATACTATATACAATAGATACCTATATAATATTACATACAGGTTTATTTATATATATTATTCCTGGATGTAGGGAGTATATTGTTATTTTAGAATACATATATTTTGGAAACATTTATATATAAAAAATACATAATTACACTGGATCCTTCCATGGTTTGGTAGAATAACTATAGTTTTGTATAGCACACTACTCTGCTATCCTCCTTCTCAAATAGAAGCAGCAGCTCTTAACAACCTGTGCAAAGGCAGCAGTAATGTCAATATAATATTTATCAAGCTGTCTGTTGTATTTTGACAAACTAGTGTCTCCTGAGCAGCTGCAGTAGTGCATTTGAAGTTGCCGTTGTTTGAATGTGCTCTGCACAGGACTCCATTTTCTAATCTGTGTTGTTGCTTGACACCTGAAACAGTGGTTGGAGTACAGGTGGTCTTTAGGTGATGGACTTCTACAGTGTATTTTACCTTTTTCCCTCTTTTCCTGCATAGATGTATTTAGGAATCTGGGGAAATCTGCAAGGTGTTATAAAATGCCATATGGAAGAAGCTGCTAGACTGGATTTTGGTACTGACCCAGAACCAAGGAAGGAAATAGTCCTGTTTGATAAACCAACAAGAGGAACCACTGTTGAGAAATTCAAAGAAATGGTATATAGTCTTTTCAAAGTAAGTATACTTATTTATATATATTTATTCTATTTTAACAGAAAGGCTTATTTTCCTGCAGCTGGCGAGAATGCCCTATTCTATGAACCTTGTTCAAGTGCATGTTAGAAAAATAACCAGCACAAATTTTTTTTTTTCCCAGAGGCACTTATCTTGAAGTAACTAATTTTCTTAATTTTAAATCTTTTTTTTTACTACTTTTCTTTACTTTTCAACAGATGGAAGCTGGTATGAGTCTTGCATATCTACAGATTTCACTTGTATTTGTATAGAAAATATGGTAAAAATACTTGGGGGGAGAGGCAGGGGAGTTGAGTAGTTTTAGTGTTCTGGGTTTTTTTTTCTCCTTGTGGGATTATTGTAGCTGAGTACAAAGACTGAAACGCAATTTGAAAACTGTTTCATGCTTGGAAGAGTTACTATGTTAACTGAGCAGCGGGACTCTCAATGGGAATAACCAGCCACGCTTCTCACACTTCTCTTGGTGTTGTATTAATGTGATACTTATTTCTATTGCCTTAATGCTACCCCACAATTCTCATAAAATGGACTAATCACTCTGATGCTGTGTCAATACTGTTTTGGGTTTTATTTCTTAAAATTCTCTTGCTGTTGTCACAGTTCCTGTGTCTCCAGTGATGGAAATAATGCTGTTCTAGCTGAGTGAGCAAATGTGTACACATGCACACACATGTAACATAATTACGTAAAACTGATGACAGTTGTCATGCATTACAGTAGCTTTTTCCCTAAGAAAGGGTGAGAGCAGGTGTTTTGAGTAGTTTTCAGGAGAATCTGGGAAAAGTTCATATGACTTTGTGTGTATTTGTGGTAGTTGAAAATGCAACAGTTCTGATTCCAGCAATGGTATCTTTCTCTGTATTGATACGATGGAGGTGGTTACATCAAATAACAAAGTTTTACAGTACACTTATTGTATGGGATTTGTACCCAGTGTGCCTTGGTACGTTTTATAGTTGTCCAAAATATATTTGACACTACTGTAATTTCTCTACACTTGTAAGGTTTAGTCATCTGAAAACTAAACCTGATCTAGATGTTTAAATTCTACATTTTTCTGTGAGAACATTTAACACGCTACTTGCTATGATTTTTTCTAGACTGATATGACCAAGAACAGTATTTGAATTTTAAATGTTTGCATTTTGAAATGCAAAGAACGCTAGTACTCTAAGATCATATACTTGGTGCCTTTGAAAACAGAACAGAAAACAAGCTCTTCAGGCATCTGATAGCAAGTCCTATGACGTTTATAATCAATGAAAACTAGAATGTAACATAACATAGCCTACCTTACTATCCACAGAAAGAGAGTAAGAAGAGGTAGAATGACAGGTGGATTGGTGGCAGTTGATGAAATCATACTTAATCTTTTTCATTTGTTGCTTTTAGGCAAAATTGGGTGAACAAGGAAATCTTTCAGAACTGGTTAATCTCATCCTATCTTTTGCTGATGGAAACAAAGATGGTAGAGTTTCTTTGCCAGAAGCAAAATCTGCATGGGCACTTCTGCAGCTAGATGAGTTTCTGTTAATGGTGATGTTGCAGGATAAAGAACATACTCCCAAGCTGCTGGGTTTTTGTGGGAATCTCTATGTGACTGAAAGAGTTGAATATACCTCTCTCTATGGAATCAACCTTCCATGGATTATAGAACTTTTCATTCCCTCTGGCTTCAGAAGAAGCATGGACCAATGGTTTACTCCATCATGGCCAAGAAAGGCAAAAATAGCTATAGGGCTTTTAGAATTTGTGGAAGATATTTTCCATGGACCTTATGGAAACTTTCTTATGTGTGATACAAGTGCTAAAAATTTGGGATATAATGATAAATATGATTTGAAAATGATGGACATGAGAAAAATTGTGCCAGAAATGCATTTGAAGGAAATGATTAAAGATCGTCAGTGTGAATCAGATTTGGACTGTATTTATGGTGCAGACTGTAGAACTCTGTGTGACCAAAACAAAATGAGATGTACCACAGAAGTAATTCAGCCAAATTTGGCAAAAGCCTGTCAGCTGCTTAAAGACTATCTGCTTCGTGGTGCTCCTTCTGATATCCATGAAGAACTAGAAAAACAACTGTACTTGTGTATTGCTCTTAAAGTCACAGCAAATCAGATGGAAATGGAGCATTCTTTAATACTGAATAACTTAAAAACTTTACTGTGGAAGAAAATTTCCCATACAAATGACTCTTAGCTTCTCCACCAGCAGAAGATAACATTGATGCCTGCCACTAGAGGTGGCCTATCACATTTGATAAAAATGATCTGCAGCATTTTTTAAAGGTTTCTTTACTCAAGATTTCATTAATTGCTCTTATAACTCTTGCCCTTCAGTCAGTACCTTTAAGATAGGGCTTCTCAAAGAACGAATGTGCCACTGAATGATCGGGCAGAGGCCAGAAGCACTTCTGGTGTTCCACTGCTATGTTACGGAAACAAAACCCTTGCATGCTTGACTGTTCTGTGCACTTTGTCAGATCTTTAACAGGATGAAAAGTATTTACTGTGCCACTACATCAAGTGATGGAACATCTTCTAATTCTGTGCAAATCATTGCTCACTTGTGAAATACCTGCATAAGACTTTAATCTTAAGTAGTTTTATGAAGAAACACCACTACTGCAAATAATGTGTCCAAGTCCAAGCTGCTGTTGTGAATAAACTGAACTGTTGAGATTGAAGTTTACTAATACCTTGGCACGGCAGAATTTGCACATTAATAATTTTAAAGCTGTGGAAAATTAGGATTTTACTCTAGAACTGACAGGTTGTAATATGAGACTTAAATCAGATTCTGTTTACACCTTGTTACCTCATGCTTACATCCTGAATGTTTAAGTAGTTCAACACTTTTTAAATCCTCACACAGCAAACCATGTTGGGAGCCAAGAATATTAGGATGTTATTTTTTACAATCATGTACATGGTCTAGAAGCAGTATCAGCATCCATTTCAAAAACTGTAGATTATCGTACTTCAGTTGAAGCATTTAACTCAAATTAAACTGTAGCAAACATGGAAAAGTAAGGAGTTTGTGGAGTGAGCTATTGCATGGGAACTTAATTTTTAATAATACTGATAGCAGAAATAACCAAGCAGTTAAAAAAGGAAACTTGCATAGCACAGGAATCTGCTCTAGATGTGAAACGAGTGATAGCTATGGATAAAGTTTTGACTCTTTACTGTCCCTCCAGATTTGGGTACAGACTTGTCCTTAAATTCTCTTGAACTCTTGTGGGATGTATATAAGCCAGAGCTAGACCTGAACTGCGGGACACAAGCTAGATTGCTCAGGATCATGGAACACTGCTTAAATGAGCCTGTGAGACAGTAACAGCTAGCATTGAGGTGGAATTTAAGTGAGCTGTAGTGTTACTACATTTTTTTTATAGTAGCATCTATGAGTCACTGTTAAGTCTTGAGTAAATAAAACCATCTGATCCTGGCATTCCATATGGCATGACCAATGTACTGCCTTTAATCTGCACCTGTTTTTTCTCAGATTTACATCTGTTTCCAATTACTCAGAACTGGATGTCCATAAAACACCTTAACATTGTCCTCAATACTTAAAAGCATTTTTAAAATAAACGTTAACAATTAGGTAGGAAGTGGTTTTAGTAGCAGTCATCCTCGCCCTTTAATTCATTTTCAGCATAGTTAAGGACAAGCTTTATTTAAATATTTGAAGGTTCTTAATTCCTTTAGCTATCCTGTATTAAATGCTTTCCTTAAACAATTTAAGTAGAAGACCAACAAACTCATTTTTCCATACCGTAGTACGCAGCTTGGGTTAAAAGTGTTATTGTTTTGTAAACACTGGCTTTTTCATTTAAGAATTACTGTGCTAATGTGAATTATCGTCTCTTAACTTGATGATGTCCTCCAACCACAAGCTAGTAAGTATCTGTAGCCAGGAATACACTCAAGTGTAAAGTGGTCATGTTCGTGGTGGGAAAAATCTGACTGTAGTTGCCAATAGGTTTTTGGGCAGAGAAGATTATGGAACACAAAATGATGTTGGGTATTTTAAACAACTGGAAAACATGTTTAATAGTGCAGTTTGTTGTACAGAATCTTCATTTCTATTGCTGTTGCATAAAGTTGAACCTTTCATTGGAGGAAAAAAAATATACTTTTGTTTACAATCAAAGGCCTCCTTTTGTCTTTCAGTAGCCGTACTTATCATATATCAGTATTTTAAAGCAATACATTCCCTGTAGCCTACTTGACTCATGTTTTAACTGTGCCAGCAACTCAGTCTAAGGGGAAATAAATAACAAATACCAATGAAATTGAGCTGTAAGAGAAAATAAGGGATGGGGTAAGTTATGGCTTCTGTAATAAAGCATATATATGTTCCATTACAGTGAATTCACTTTATTCACTGATGAGACAGTGTGAAATAGTTCCTATTTCAACAGCAGCCACAGCCTGCAGCTCTGGAAGTGCTTAACTTCAGTTACTGGAAGAAGCTTAAATACAGGAATACATGTCTGTCTAATTGAAGTATCAGGTACAGTTAAGTCACAGTAGGGAAAGTGTTGCCCTTTGTGTTCCCAAAAGCTTAAGTCTGCCTCTGGACAGAGGCTTTAAAACCTACTGTGAAGATTACTGCTTTTTTCTTAAAATAAAAGATAAAATACAGCTTCTTCCAAAACTGTAAACATGCTGAAAGAAAGAGTACAGGACAGGTTTACAAACTCAATCTTTCTGTACTTTGAAGCAGCAAGTTCTTACATCTGTCTATTAATACTAGTCAAAAATTACTGTAAGAAGGGGAAATCAATTTGATTAATCTTATGGTTTTAGTCTGTCACCCCTCTTTTTGAAGGAGCTCTGTTCATACAGTACTTTGAAAGTGTGAGGGGAAACCCCTTAAGGTTAAAGGACATCTGCTTGTAAAAAAATATTCTGCGTATTTGTAAGATATTAATAAGCCAGTCTTAGACAGTTGCTTACTCAATAAATTTATTGCCACTTTTTCCAAAGCTTCATAGAAAACTGTGGAAGTTGTCTTAACTATCAGCTGCACGCTCCTGGGCCCTGAGAAAGCTAGCCTTCTTCTGAGCAACACGATCTTTCTTCTGGGCGAGGGACATCTTGGGACAGTTCCATCTGCAATGTAAGGACAGTATTTGATATATCCAGAGCTGAAATAAGCAAAACCAGTGTTAAAAGTGCTGTGCTAGAACATATCTCCACTTCTGTAACACGCTTTTTTCCCTCACAATGATTTAAGGCTGTAGTTAGGGCACCAGAAAAAGGCAGGGCTAGACTGCAGCAGCTTAATTCCTCAAGACACAAGCTCAGTACTGTTGTGACTAGAGTACCGATGGTATCAAGCCCAGTGCAATAGCTGTGCCTTGATTGCTTTTCTCCTAGACCCCTGGAAAATCAAAGTAGTTACGTATTGACAAATTAGTCAGCCTGTCCTCATCAGAAAAGAAGCAGCTTTACCACTGAAAACACCAAGACCTAAGATACAACTTTAAGGAGTTCAAGCTATTCAGGCCACAAGCATGCTCTACTATAAACACATTTTTTTGAATATAGTTGAGAGCCCCAACTGCTGAAGTTAACTCCCCTCAAAATTACACAGAAGTGCCTGAATCTTCATCTGATCTATAACACAAGTTTTGAGGCAACTGTGATGTCAATTACATTACTTATTTTACTCTAACTAAAGTATCTTCAGCAGAGAAGTTGCATTTACGTTAAAGATGACAACAATCTTACCTCTTTTTCTTGACCTCTCTCTTGGGTTTCTTTTCATGGACTGGATTATCCCGTATAGCAGCATGGGCTTTTTTATACATTTCTTCCATCTTAAAAAAAAAAAAAAAAAAACAACCTTCATAATCTGTAGCAGTAGGATTATACATAAAAATCCAAGATACCCTCACCAGTGCATGCTCCAGACACAGGTTTCATCATAACAGAGCCTGTAATTCTGTATGATTGCCTTTAGAATACTTTCTTCATACATAACATGACCACCGCAGCATACTGAAATTCCTACTATAATACTATTTAAACAGCCAAACCCACAACTTACACACAAAAGAGAAAAAGTAATTTTATCCTTATTTTAGTTAGGGAACTAAGGCCATAGAGTAACTACAGACTACTTGCAAGTCTCACATACAGGTTGGCATATTGCAGTTGCAACACTACTAACCTCTGAAACCGACTTTCAGTGCTGCAGCTTCCTTACATTTAAATTAAGGAGGCAGTCTAGAAAGTTATTCTACTTCTACCTAGAGTATGTTTATTTATTAAACAAAAATTATTCCACGCAAACTCTGTCATCAGACATGTAAATCTTAACACTTTTCAGACCCTACCGTAGTACACACTACAAAGCTGCTTCGTAAGAGGGAAAAAGTAATGTTGTCAATCTGTAGCTACTTTTGCAAGTTTTGCAAGAACCACAACAGTCCCTGCATCGCCCCAAAGGATGCAATAATGCTGCTCTGTCACAAAGACAACTAAGGCTCCATAATAGCACCAATTCTAAGAATACTTTTGCTGGTGGTTGGTTAATGCTGTGAAAGATTTTCTAGCTGTATGAAGAGCAAGTGTCTAGCTATAAGCCCTGGACTTGCTTCATTGCAATATAACCTATAAGTATCATTTGTTTAGTAAAATAGATGAAGTTGGCATTTACAGTATAACATTACTTATTTTTTAGTAAAGACTAAGTTACAAAAAACTGGCAATTAGTTAAGTTCACAAAAAAACACAAACCCCCACGGCAATAAAGAGATAAAGAACAAGGTTAAGTTTTCCATAGCCTAAAAAGGGGGATGTGAGAATGTTTGTTTCAAGCTTCAGCACCACTAACTGGGGAAACCAAGCAAGAATATTGCAGGCAGCAAAGACAAGTCATCTCAAAGGAGTTTAACATATGAAAGGAGCACTGTGGTAACCTTACGTATCTACTAGTGTTTTATACAAAATACTCTATTGGGCTATTCTACATTCACCTGGGACCTAGAGGTACCTCTACATATGCAGAAATTGTAAACGAGGTTTGACATGTAGTATATCCTCGCAGCTGCAGAAATGACAGGCTCTGGTGCAGAACTAGGAATGAGTGGGTAGGTGTATAATTTCTATATCAAGGGGGAAAAAAAGAGGTCCAGCTTAAGAGTGCAGTCCTGTAAGCTTAGACTTACAGGCAGGACGTTAAGTTTCACAGCAAGAAAAGAGATTCCACTTTCAAAAGATCTGCGATATACTACACAGCCATTAACGAAGGAAAAAATATTTTCTTTGGATAACATACAACATGAATCATGCTGTTTTATGTATCAAGCTTATCATTACTAGAAGTTCCTCCTCAAGACTTATCATCATCTCTATTAATGTACAAGAGCCAGCCAGATAAATCTTACCCCATCAGGTGTTACATTGTTCTTTATGTACTGGGAGAACTGTTTTTTGTAAGCATCTTCATCCTCCTCCATCAGGTAACGCATATAATCTGCGACATTTTGGCCCATGATATGCTTGCGGTGAACCTCTGCATTGAATTCTTTGCTTTCCGAGTCATAACCAGGGAAGCGTTTGGTACTGTGAAACAGCAGTTACAGACAAATTGCCAAACGCTCTAATTCAGAGGCTAGGTTCCATACAGAAATGAGTGATGTAACAGATTCTCCTACAGGTAACTGCGGGATAGGTTCTCTTATTAAAAATTAAGAGATAAAGAAAATTAAGAAATAGAAATTTTAAATTCATCTCGGCTGCCATCAGTCCCGTCTTGAAACAGTGCAGTACATCATACACACACCATGGACCAACTACAGAGTGTTCAGTCATTGGGAGTATCATCATGTAGCAGCCAAGTCAGAAAACTGGACAATTTGTCAAGAATTAATACACAACATGGCAGAGGGTAGGAAAATACACAACAGAGATCAAGATTTTTTCCCCCCACCGCTGCTAGTGGAAAGAAGCAGTCAACTAATATCAGTGTTAAATAACACTGCCAAAGATCTTGATTCAGACATTCACAGCCTGTGACAGGAACTGTCAAAACTTGCATGCGGAAATTTTAAGTGCAGGTGAACTGCTCAGACCTACTATTGTACTGACAACAGTAGCTAATGTCAGTGGGTTTGTAGCTGATATGTACAGTTCTTCACAGTGAAATTAATACATACACAACATTAGCTAAAGGCTTGAAACAGAATACCAAAGGATATTTACTTAAATGTACTCTATCACTCAACGATTTTAACTAAAAGCAACAAGATGGTTCTTTAGTTTCCGAAAGTTTAACAGCTTTGATAGTTGCAAGATTCCCACAGCACTATCAGAACTGCATTTGCAGATTGAAAACAACCAACGAACCAACCATAAACATTCCACCCCAGAACCTAGGCTATATGATCTTTATCAGGTCGTAACAAAATTATTTCAACGTAAAGTGACAGCCTAAGTTGACTGTCACATACAGAAGCACCTCAGTTATTTCTGAAGGAATTCTTCCAAACATCCAAACAGACTAGATTACCTGTGAGGGATGGACAAACCACCATCCACTGCACCCTTCAGAGCACCGAAGACTTTGTTTCCAGTGGTAGTTCTGGCAAGACCTGCATCCAGGTAGCATGTGAAAGCACCAGGCTTTCCATCCACACTTTCCACATTGTATTCATCACCAGTCACTTCAACTTGGCCTTCATAGATTTTATCAAGGCCAAATTTATTCAGAAGCTGTGGGGAAGGAAAAAGAAACACCAACCACTTCTGAACTCTTTCCATTTACTGACAAAATGAAGAATCACCACCTTAAGACACAGATCTGCAGTAGAATCTTCATGCTTTTAACAAATTTGTTTACAAAAATTAGGCACCCCATACTAATAACAAAGCTTTTAACAACCACCACTGTAAGCATGCCTGTTAAGTTTCAACCTTTTGTTCCAACAGGTACACCAGTGAACTTCAGACTTACTCATGTGCTCATATGGAAACGGATGGATGCTGTTTACATGTTTTCAAACTCTTAAAGGTACATTTCTTACATTTTTATCCTGACTCCCTCCCTCCATCAAACTTAAGTACTGAGACTTAGAAGTGGGCTGCTGGAGTTGAAAACTGTGCTGTCATACTTCTCTCTTGTGATCTGACAGTCACAAATCTATACAGTAAAGAGCAAAAGTCATTATTTAGAGAAGCCCACAGCTTCAGGTATCTATACCAACACACCACCTACGAAAGTGAGCTTTCCCCTCTGTAAAAAAACCTGAGCAGCGACTTCCAGACAATGTGACAGATACTCACCCTGCGTGCCAATAGCAGACCTGTACAGTATGCTGCTGCATAATTGGTCAGGCCAACCTTCACACCGTATTTTGGCAGCTCGTGGGCATAAGCAGCACAGACAATCATGTCGCCTTCGATTCTAGCATAGGCAATCTGAAAACAAAACAACTGTTAGTGTTCTCACAATAATTCTGAGTTCAACTTACTGTTTCTTAGACATCTACTTAAGCTGACAGAAATACTGTATAGGAAGGTCCAAACTGCCAACATTTGCTTGCAGGTTCAAGGGGTTGCATTTTTCTTTTAAAGGCATATGTAAAGAATTCAAATCTGTATTAGGCCAGAGAAAGCTATGTCAACAACTTTTATTTACCTCTCCACATACATCAAGAGGCCAGAAAACTGCCTACAAATGCAACCTTTCAAAGAATCATTAAGGGTACGGATGGATTCTGTCCCACATTGTGCATCTTGGTGTCATATCACACACTTCAGAAAAATGCAAAAAGCATCTGATACAGAGTTTGTGATTACATTGTTACTAACCTTATGGAACGATTTTATTACTGGGTCTGAGATTTTCATCATCTCAGGGGTCTCCTGTGAGACAGCAGTATTATCAGGTATATTTCTACTGTTCCTTTCAGATACAGAACCTTCTCCTTTTGACTCTCACACCTCCTTTCTACATCCAAAAGTTGTCCCCTTTTTGCAGGATTCCTACATACTGGAAAGGCACTATCAGTCAGATGTAAGCACCTGCCACCACTGATTATCATTTTGAATTTCAAAGATAAAATAATCTTGTCAAAGTCTGAACTGACTGTAAAAACAGCACTCTCTACTCTTCTCAGCAGTTTCTTCTATGAAGAAACGACAAACTTTTCTAGCAGCTTCTTTTCTGAGCTTAACAAGATGTATTCATGATAGAACAAACATGTCAAAGTTTTAACTTCAAAATTAATCAAAACATTCTGAAAAAGAAACAAGTGAACCACAGTGAGGAACTGCTTATGATGCAACACACAACTGCATACTTAACAAGCATGAAAAAATGCCTACTATTCCTATTTATCAGTCTCCTTTCATCTCACAGGAAAGCCAAAAGGCCTAGCTGCTTCACACGATCCACATAATATCATAGAAAAAACAACTCTCAAACAGAGAAGACACCTTTAGATTCAGTGCAACAGTCAATGCAGGTTGACAGGTCACAAAGTCAAGTCTGTTGTCTTCAGTCAAGCTAGAAGTCTCTCTTTTCAAAGCACTTTAAATACAGCAGGGGGATAAAAAAAAAAAAAAAATCTTCTCTTTCCCCATAATCTTCTACTTAGCATCATTAAAACAGTACCATCTTATATTACAGATAACGTTGGTGAAAAATGTTGACAGTAGTAAAACATTTTGTATCACGAATACAGTCTATTGCTGATTGTGTCAACATGCAAGATTATTCCACAATATAAAAACTGCTCAGATCAAGCCTAAAACACATCAGCCGCCGCCGCCGCCCCCCCCCCCCCCCTTTCTGTTTATTCCACTCTGGGAAGGCTGGCAAGCAAGTAGCAAGCACCATAGACTTTACCTGGCAAATGATATCTCTGTTGGTAACACGCACAATCATCCTATATTTAGGGGTATTGTACTTGTTTTTATCTTGAATTACCAAACGCTTCCGGGCATAGTAATCAGTTTTTCCCTCTGAAAAACAACAGTTAATAGTGTGGAAAACGTGTGAGAAAAGAGCAGGATGATCCATCAATGGCATTTCATCTTATGTTACAGGGGATTTAACAATACCTCTCCTTCTCCTGAATTTCACTTGGTATCTCTTGAAGTACGCCTTATTCTTGACAACTTTCACAAACCCCTTGAACAAGAAATATAACTAGGCGTTATTCACATATAACCATGTAAACGAGGGCCATTCTAACTAAATAGGCTACAAATAAAACCGCGGTGAAGCCAGCAATAAGATACCAGGTTTGCTTATACGTCTGGATAAAAAAGCATCAGGAAGATGCAATGGAAAAAGACCCCACCACTTAACACCCCGGGGACCCTGCCCTGCCCACGGGCACAGGCTAAGGAGACAGCCCGCGGCTGTGCGCGTTAGGGGGGCGGCTGCCCGCACGGGGGCTGCGGTACCGCGGCACCCCCGCCGCCTCCCGGGCGCTCCCGCCGCCAGCCCCGGCCCTGCCACCGGACCCGCCGACCCGCCGCGGCACAGCGGCCCCGGCACCTGCCGCCGCGCAACCCCGCGGCGGGAGGGCGGGCGGCCCGCCGGGCACCCGCACCGACCACCCGCCGGGCCAGGCGCCGGCCGCCGCGGCACGGGAGGCCCTGTCACCCCCGGCCCCACCGCCCGGGCCCTGGGCTGCGGTGCGGCGCCGGGCCGGGCCCCGCGGCACAGGCTGGGCGCCCACGGCAGCCATTGCCACGCCGGAGCCGCCGCAGCCGGCCCCGGGCCCCCGAGCCAATCGGGCTCCATCCGGGCGAGCGGGGCCCCGCGGCGGGCGCAGGGCGGCGGGCAGAGCCCCCCCCGCCGCACGGGTGCCGGTACTGACCATCGTGCCAGGTACTGTCCGGTCTAGGCCTAGGCCGGGGCCCGCTCCGCACAACGACTGCGCTCCGCAGCAGGGGGGAAAAGGCCGCGCCCGCTGCGCAGCCGCAGCTCCTAGCCTGGCCGGCGAGGCGGGGCGCCGCCGGCCGGCCTGTCCCCGGAGCCCGCCGTGCTGCCCCCTGCTGGCCCGGGGGAGCGCTTGCAGTGCGGCTGCCGGCCCGGCTGCCGGCCCGGCTCCCGCCCCGGGGCCGGTGGCCGCAGAGGGACGGGTTCCCCCCGCCTGCCCGCGGGGAACGGGGCAGAAGCGCCGCTCCAGCGAGAAAACAGCGTGGCTGTCGTCTAATGGCTGCGCGGAAAGTGTCAGGGCTCCCAGGGCTTCCTTGGCTAGCAGTCGTTAGCGAGGGATGTGTCACAGCCAAGGGATTCTTGCCCCAGAGAAACCAACAGCTCCCATCTTACACATCGCCCACTGTGGAAATAGTACGGGATTTGGATTCCCTTCTTTTTCCAGGGAAAAACTCTCACGGTTGATCAAACAGTAAATGATCAAAACATTAAACCAACCAAAAGCCACAAATGGTGCTCCTAAAAGAAATTACAGATACTTGGGATAATTGATATTTGATTAATTAAAGCAAGAACGTGTACTTGCATATGCATGCATACCTGTACTGGGACAAACAGGCCAGCTGGCATCGGTTTTTCTTGACTTTGTCAGAGTAAAGTGCACAAAGCCAGCATCTTTGCGCGTGATGCGTTTCTCTGATTATCCTTAGTCACTTTACTAAAAAACCACAACAACCTACACTAATTGTTATGCATAGACTGGTAGTTCAAAAAGTTATTAATTTGATATAAATAATCACCAGAGAATTAAAGAAATAAATGTTTCCAACATTAGGTAAGTACCAGGGCAGTTCCTACCAGGTAGGTAGGTACCTGCAAGTTTCAGAAATTTTTTAGCTATCTAGAGTCTGAATTTTACATAGCTCAGAATTCTGCATGCTTTTCAATTTTTACATAAAGTAACTCCAGGGGAGCACACTGTCTTGGCTACTTGCTGGTGTATAAATGCCTGCTCTCCAGGAAGGGTCTGCAGGCAGCTGCTGGGCCGTCACTTTCATGAGAAACATCTCATGGTCATGGTATCGTAATCAAGACTTCCATGAGTCTTGTTGTTAAAAAAGCAAAAAAACCCCAACCATTTCTTGTTTTCCTCTGTAAGAAGGCTTTTTTGCTCCTAAAATAGCTCACCATCACCAAAATCAGCCTGTTACCCCACCGCACTTCTGCACGCTTTCTTGTTCATTGTCACCCTGTGGAACAGGGATGCCCCCAGCTGAGCTGCGCAGCCGCACCGCCAGTCCCTACACACGCAGGGCAGAGCGCCTTGGCTTCCAGTGACAGTGCTGCTTGAAGGGGTGGCTGCTGTTCCTGCAGGCTCTAGACGTGTCGAGGTAAAAGGCAGTATTTTCTGTGCTTTAATAAAATATATTTTACTGATGACAGTGACAGGAGGAAAAAAAGCTTATTTGAATTTTTTTCTCTGATGCCACTTGTTGATTTCTTGTGTTATCTTGCATGTGGTGGCTTTACATGGGTATGGTCCGGAGAGCGAGGCAGCACGTGGGGCTTGGAGCAGTGGCTGGTATTTGGAAGTCTCTTGGGCGGATGAAAGCGGTACTTCAGCAGCACCTGCTGCGAGCAGGGTCCCCCCCTCTGGCCGCAGAGCCGCGGGCAAGGCCGGCAGAGGCTGCGCTGGCCTCCCCGGTCCCCCCGCAGCCCTCCCGCAGGAGCAGCAGCTGTGCTGCAGGCCTGCCCCTGGGGCTCGCTCCTGTTCCAAGGGCGTGTTCCTACGTGTCCGGCTATAAAGCAGCGTGTAGAGTACCAGGTGTTCCAGTAGCGTTGGAATCATTTGTTTATTTTTAATTAAGCTGCTATTAGGATCCTTACAGCTGACAATTTCTGCGTGGCTTTGTCCAGCAGTCGCTGTCCTTCAGGACAAGGGGACCGGGCTCGCCGCTGGGCCGGGAGCTGCTCAGGGGCAGACAGGCCCGCCGCTGCCCGTGTAAGCTGACGGCACCGGGCCGGGCCTGAGCCGCTCCTGCCGGGCAGGGCCCGTCCGACCCGAGCCCGCCCGGTGCTCCCGGAGCACGCGTGGCCGCAGGCGCTCCCGAAGGCGAGCCCGGGGCCGGCGCTCGGTGCGCGCCCACAAGCCGGCTGGTAACGGGGCAGCGGCGACCGCAGCTGGGGCCGGGCGGGGGGCTGGCTCCCGGGAGGGGTGTGTCGCCGGTGCAGCGGGGACGGCGTGCAGCGGGGACCCGCGCGGCTACCGGGGCAGCTCGCGACCCGGCTCTCGGCCCACGCGTGAGCAACGGCACCGAGCCCGGCGCCCTCCGCGAGCCGTGGCCGCAGCCGAGGGCAGCGCCGGCGCCTTCCCGCCGCCGTGCCCCGCCGCCGCCCGCCCCGAGCGCGTCCGCAGCCGGCGGGCCCGGGGCCGCCCCTGGCGGTGGCGGCGGCTGCGCGCGGAGTGCGCCTGCGCGCGGCGCGGGCAGGGACGTGGCCCGGCTGCCGGGGCCGGCGGAGCGCGCGGGCCGGCGGGGGAGGGGCAGCTCCGTGGGCCGGCGGCGGGCGGCTGCGCGGGACGCCGATGCTCGCAGCTCCCTGCCGCGGGCAGCGCTTCCAAGGTGAGGCGCGGCCGGGCCCGCGCTCCCGCCGCCCGGGGGTCGGGGGCGGCCGGGCCTAGGCGGGGCGCGGCGACCCCGGCCGCGCTGCTCCGTCCTCTCCCGCCGGGCTGTCCCCGCCCTGCGGCCCCCGCCGGCGGTCTGGGGCCTTCCCGCCGCGGGCGAGCAGGAGAAGCCCGCTCCCCTCAGCCACCCGCGGGCGGGGTGACGGGAGGCCGTGCTGCGCGGCCCTGCGGCCGGCCCAGGGGGCTCCGGGCCGGCGTGCCCCGGCCCTTCGTGCCTCGGGCTGCGGCGGCGCCGGGGCGGGGTGTCGGCAGCTCCGTGCTGGCAGCGCCCTGAGGTGCCGGCGGCGGGGAGCGGTCCGCGGGAGGCTCGAGGGGGTCCCTCCGCGGAGGGCGGCTGCTTCCGCCGCCTGGCGGGGGTTGCGCCGGGCCGGGGCCGGGGCTGGGGCTGGGGCCTTCCCCTCCCGAGAGGCCCTTCACGGGCCGCCCGGGGCTCGCTGGGCAGCGCCCGCCGCCGTTAGGCAGCGCGGGTGGCACTGGCTGCCAGCGGTGCGGTGGTCCAGCTGTAATTCCTAGTGTCGCTTTTCCGGAGTTCCGTGTAATTCCTGCAGGCTTTCATCGTTGCTCGTCAGAGCACCTGTGTATCTAACGTGGAGCTGCCGTGCCACTCCGAACGTCCAGCCCGAGCTGGAGGTAGCACTGGCCGTGTCAAAGCGGTGCTTCACATCAGCCTGGGGCAGTTTTTTCTTTTTTTCCGAAGATGACACACAAAAAATGCAGGAAGGAGGCAAATTCCTGTGGAGAACTGACAATATTCGTTGTACTTTACTTATCACCAAAAGTATCTGTGAAAAAATTTAAAATTTGTTTCCTGTATTTTTTTAATTCCCATTACTTCATGTGCCTGAAGGAGGAGGTAACTGGATCTCGGTTGTTTTCCTGGCGGATAGTCTTTAAAAGTGTTCTGTGTAAATGCGCCTCTTCCCTTCTTTCGATGTGCAATTTCTGCTTTGATCGTGATTGCGCAGCTCTATATTTAGACTTGGAAAGATTCAAGGTTTATTTTGAAGTGCATAGATATGAATTCCTTTTCAGGTAAGGATTAGGAGAGGAATTAAAGGAGAGGAATTTCACTTCGCCGGTGAAAAAGAGGGGCCTGAGGAGGAGGAAAGCATGCGGTGTTATGAATCTGTGTTGACTGAATCTGATAAAGGGGGATGAGAGCAGCTGTGGTGATTGCCACTGAGTGTCTGCCCAGCCGGACAGCACCTCTGAGGGGAGCAGATGTTTGGAGAAGCTCCAACAAAACAGCCCTGCTTCCTCCCCAGATCTCTTCCTACTCTCCTGCAGACTGAGGCTTAGGGACTTCCTGAGCTGCAGCTTGGTGGCTTGGATTTTTATTCTTTTTTTGCTGTTTTGGTTGGGGTTGGTTTTGGTTTTATTTTAATTGCTCTCCATATATTGTCTCCTGTGGACTTGTTTGATTGCTTTTGAACAAGTAAGCAGGAGATGGTTGGAGAGTGGAATGGTAGAAATGGAGTTCATGGAAAGGAAGGGGTGGGAGGAAAGCCTTTACAAATTTCCCAGAAGAGAAGGGGTTGGGGGGAAGTGATGTGTGTGCACACTTACTGTCAGTTTGCTTTCTGGGTAAGGTTAATAATAAATGGAGAAGTAATAAAAATTATAAGGGAAGTCCTGTCAGTGGATTTTGGAAAACAAAATTGTTTACCTTGCTAATTGAAGGTTCTAATACCATGATTTAGAAGGGGGAAAACAGCTAAGTTGGGGTATGCATACTTAGTATCATGCTTACGTTTTCTTACTCTTCCTGGGTTTTCTCTTAACTTGGAGGAAAAAAAAAATTAATGCTTAAGGAAGAGACATAGTAGAATTTAATATTTTAGGTGTCACTTGAAGTGTCAAGTGCATGGTTTAAAAGAAAAATCTTTTCTGGTGGTCTGAGAAGAGGAAGAAAGCCTGACTTTGAATGCTGTTTTCCTGAACAACCTATACTTCCCTTGATTGCGTACTATTATTTCACTTTTTTCCCTAAGACCCAATTAAAATAGTTACTGGTGGTTTTGTTTTTTTAAAGCACAAATAATACATATTATAGGAGTAAATAATTTTGAGTTATCTCCTCTGAAACTCTTGAATATATGTCACTTAAGTTTGTAGATAGTGTGATGAATTAAAGCTTTGTGTTGTACGTGTTTGTAACAGCTGACATCATCTGTCGGTAAGATTTTGATTCCTTTAAATTGGGAATACTGCCTTGCTTTTGTGGTAGTCATTTGCTCAAGTGTCTGTAGTTGCAGTGTGTCCTTTTCTTCACCAGCAAGTGGTGATGGGGATAAATGGGTGGTGGGTTAGCAAGAGTGCCGGAGCTCCTGTATTGCTTTGCTCATGTTTTGTGCAGTTGTGATGCGCTTTTGTTGTGTGCGTGTGTGCAGAAACTGTAGTCTCACAAGGTAGCAGCAGAAGTGATTTAGTGAATCATAGCTTTTCCTTAATTACTCTTAATGTTGTTTATCTTCCTGTGAACTCTGGAAACTATTCAGTTAGCTGTGAAGTGGCGTTTCGGGGAGAGCCTGGGAAGGGTTGTGCCTGCTGTAGGATTCAGGCAATGAAGAGCAGGATCTCCTTTGGGTCATGGTGACAGAGATCGTGCTTTGGTCTTCATGTTGTTTAGGGCTGTGTAGCTGTCAGCTTCGTTTGCTAATTGTCTGTACAAGTGATCCTTCCGAGTCCCAGCGAGGCAGTTATTGTATATTTGGGCATGAAGTACTGTACTAGGGTTGGGCTTTACTTTCTCGGATGGGTTTTTTTATCAAAATCTGTCATCTTGTCTGATCTGTATTGTTTTGTAAGCTATTGAAAGTCTCAAACTCCTGAGTTTTCTTGTGCCCTATTGTCATGACTAAGTCTCAGTGATTCTTAGCATAGCATTAAATACCTGCTTGATGACATCATAATGTGTTCTTGATCCTTTTTAAAAAAATGGTTAAAAAGTATAATTATATTGTGATGATACAGAATTCAGACTCACCAGTATCTTATACTGTATTAACTATGTATTTTTCTTTGGTTTCATCAGCTTGGCAGATGGGGCAAGTTTTTCAGTAGTGGATTGTTGTTGCCGAAGTTTACCATGCACATCTAACTAAGAGGATGTTAGAAGAGTTTACTGTTATTTTTGTTATAGAAGGGTAGAACTATTGAATGTTGCTTAAAATGGGTGTCAAAAACTAGTACCTACCATTTTGAACGTGTACTGTCCACATTGCTATATAGAGTGACTTTGTATAGAAGTTAGTTTTACATCTCTAATTTTTCAGGTGTTCTTCTTGATTATACATAGTTCAAAAACCAAACTACTTTCAGGCATAGTAAAAAGAAATTCCAACTTCCATGCTCTCTGAAACAGCAGAGCTAAACCCCAATATTCATTAAGAAAAGTAATTTAATTTCCCCCCCACCCCAGAATGCATTGGTGGAATTTTATTGGTTTGGCTGAAGCTTTAGCAAGTATTTCTTAGCCCTTTGGAAGAAGAATCGTGATCAGTCTTTCTAAAGAAAAAATGACAAAGGCAAATTGAAAGTCGATAATAAGACAATTACAGACCATGATAGAATGGGTTTGGGATTTTTACATAATCTTTTTGGTGTCACAAAACTGGCACTAAAAATTATCCGTGTTTCATTGATCTTCCTTGCATTTTTCCACTAGTAGGCCTTTTTGAAAGAAGTAAATAGGCTCTTTTTTCCAAAGGAAACTGTAAAAGTCAGTGGTCAACTAATCAGAAAACAGCTGACTTAATTTGATGATGAGTAGACATACCATTTCTCTGAAAAGCCATCTCCCTTTTCTTTATTTAATAACTGAGGAAAATTAGTTTTCTTTGAGTGGTGTGCTCAGAAAAGGCTGCAGGAGCACTGTTACAGACATCAGTAGTGTGGAGGAAGACCCTTCTGTAGCTATAAAAAGATATTTGCTTCAGGTTACACTGTAAGTGCTTGTGAAGGCAAGTTGTGGATATACTAAGTAAATTGGTGGGCAAATTTAAATGTTATCACAGATGTTGGCACGGGTTGTGTTAAAAGAATTGACTATTGATGTGTGCACCTGTGTTTGAATCTGCATTGCTTACTGAATAGTTAATACAACTTTCCTATGTGGAAATTACTAAATTGGTTACACTTCTCACTTTTAAAACTCTTTTGTTTCTTGTTCTGTCAGCAGCTGCAGGTTGCAATAAATTTTTGGCTCACAAGTAAAGCTGGTATACCAGTCAGTAATTTTAGAAACTGGTTTACTCTTCTGAGTTTGAGTGTAACTGATAGAAAGTTGACCTTTTAGTTGATCATTTAAAGGAAAGAAGAGTAATACCCTGAAGGTGGGGTCTCACCAACCTCTGTCACCTTATTTGTGTAAAATTCTACTAAGTAATTAAAGAAGTTTCAAGTGTTACTATATTTTGTAAGGCCATGCCTATGTTCTTCAGTTTCTCCATCAAGTTTTATTTCATATGTTCCATTGGAAAGGGTACAGCTTGGTAAATGGGAGATGAGCATTTTGGTTCTAGCCTGTAGATTGTGGCATGAGTTTATCTGTGTAAATAAGGAGAATTACACCTAGAAAACACTTGGGCTGCCAGTACATTAAAAAAAAAAATATGTTGCCTGGAACAGTGTGTTTTCATGTTGCCAGGTATTGGATTCTTTTAAACTTACCGATTTAAGTCCTTGCAAATTTTGTATACTTTTTAAAATGAAGAGTTGCGTTAAAAAGGGTGATTTTAATTAAGTCTCAGTGAACACTTAAAAATATGACTTAGTTGTTTCTCACATCCAAAATATGGACCTAAGACTTTAGTAAATGTAGCTGCATTTATATCCTTTTGTTTGTTTATTTTTGCCAAAATGTAGTTTAGATGCTAGTCCTGGCTCCTTTCCAGGAGGAAGCTGGCTAAAAGCAGCACTAAGGAAGCTAGGCTTCAGGGAATGAGTAGGAAAGTAAAATTTTTAGAAAGGGGTTTTAATGATAAACATATGTATCCATCAATGTATGTTACTTTTTTTGTAAATGCCTGATGATACTTGAACTGCAAAGAAATTATTAAGTTGCATTTTATTAAAAAGAAAAGAAAAAAAAAAAGAAGAAATATTCCCATCTAGTGCATAAACAAACTGACTGCAGGAGTTGTTTTTTATTTTAGCTGATTAATTTGATTCTTCCCTCTGTTTTGTTAGCCAAGGGGTGGTCCATCAAGTATATGTGTGTGTCACTTGGCATGCTGAACCTCAAATATAAAGATGTTTTCCAAACCGAGGTCTAAGAGAACAAAGGAAGATCCCCGTTGAAGTTTTTTGCTGTCCAGTATTTTCTCTTGCGACTCTGAGGAGCACTCGGCCATCTTTTGTACAAAAGTACTATATCTAATTCATGTGCCCTGGGAGGAAGGTCTCTATGAGTTCCAGAAGGTTGTGACATTCCTATGTTAGATTTGAAATTTTTTTGATAAAACGTGATCTTTAAATGGGTGGAAGATAGTGTCTGCAAAAGCACTGTGGTTTGTCTTCTCAGCTGGTGTACCGGGACATTGGCTGCCAGGCGGTAAACCATGCTGGGCTTCAGAGGTAAATGAAAACCTGGAATTGTTCTTGGAAATAAATAGAAATCAATACAATTTGGTCAGTGATTGAAAGGTTATTCATGTGACTTTGAGCAATGGTTTTAACCTTTATTGGATCACTGCAATGTTTCTAATGAAGTACCTTCTTAAAGCATCTTATCTATTAGGTTGTGATGTTCTGTAAGTGAACTTGCAGCTTCAGGTTTCTTGTTTCGGATGTTTTGGGACCATCAAAACCCCAACATGTTAAGAGTCTGAAGATGACTTCTAAACAGTGTGTATTTACTACATGATACTACAGAAAGCTTGCTGATAGCTGAAGATTAACACAATGTAAAATGTTATACTGCTTTATTCTTTGTATTCAGAAAGACTTGGAGAGCTAGTGAATATCAAGCGAAATGGAAGCTGTTGGATGCTAGCCATGATCATATTCCTGATTATTTTAAGGTGATACTACAAGAAAAAACAACAATATAGGAGTAAATCTGGACTTTTTCCTCGGACTTTTTCCTCGGACTTCAGCAGAAATCAGTTATATGAATTTGTAGTTTAAAAGATATAAATGATGCTTATAGTGAAACCATGGTTGAGCCCTAAATTAGGATTTTTAGTTTGTCAGGAAGCATGATAACAGGCTGGTTCACCAGCTACCTCTCCTGCATTTGTCATTGACTGAGTCAGTTTCATTTATTCTTCAGATGTTAAAATGCTAGTAGCTTTTTTGAAGCAAGCAGGAGACTGGGTCGCTGGAATGCTATATAACTGGCTTGAAAACCACATACACAATTTCAGCTCCAATTATGTGAGACTTCTTTTTATACGTAGAATAGTATGAGAGTTACTTCCTGTGTTCTGGAAGTTCCCATTTTTTTTTCTTTTCAGGAGGAGAAGAAGTAGTAGAGAGTATATAGCATACGCAGTAGTGCTTGTGTAAGGCTTGCAGTTACTTTTACTTTGTCATATGGTAAGAATAGTTGAGACAGTATTTTGGCTAATCCAGGTAACTTAACCTTATTACAGATTTTCCTCAGGGAAATGTAGAATATAGGTATTAAGCTAATTCAACATGTACAGTGAAATATCTTTTAAAAGAAATCTAAATGTACTTTTTAAAGAAAAACAAACACTGTCTGTCTGGCGAAGGCAAAAAGACGTGGTAGTGCTTTTTGGGCTTACTGTAAGGTGCTGCACACTACGTTGGGATTCTCAGGGAAAGGGATTTATATAATTGTATGTAAGGTGGGCTGCTTCGGTCTACCTTCAGCTAGCCTTACTTAAAGTATTTCGTATGCTGCTCCACTGCAGCATTCCTTTGAGTAACTCAAAAATCTAAATACACTATTGTACTTCTTGGTAACAAAGTGCTGTAATCAGCAGCTAATTTAAGATACTAAGCATAAAGTTGAGATACTGAATTTCATGCATTTTGATTGGCATATATAAACTGCACATTATATGTGTCTGTTTAATATCAATATAAAATCTATCATCTTTGCAGTAGCTTAAAGTACATAGCAAACAAGTCTGTGCCTTGCCTGATGGCTGACCAGCTGGGTGAGAATTGCTGGTAGTTCTCTTTTGCTCACGGGCAACTGCAGCAGAGCAGAAAGTCTGTAATAGTTACATCTTGTCCCCCTCTTTAATATTTATTAAAGATAAATATTTTCAAACTCATTATCACACATTTATTTAGGAGGAGTCTACATGGTCTTAGGCAGGCAGATGCAAATGAATGCTTCTTGTGCTCTTGGTCTGTGGGCAAACTGAGAGCGGTGTAGGTGTTCATATGGCTTGGAGCCCCAATGAATGTACCTGGTTAGGAGCTGGATGATGCCTGCTCGGTCCTCTGTGTCCTCCTGCAAAGGGAAAAGGCAGCATACCCCTGTACCTGCTTGCCTCCAGACCTGGCCATCCTCAGCGGTAAGTGTTGGTGGCCCTGGGAGTAGACCAGGAGCAGCATTCGTGTTCAGTGTCTGAACAACTGACAGGTTCTTGAGTGAGACCCCTCAGGGGAACAAGCACATTTTTAAAATTGATTGATTCTGGTTTTGATCATACATTAATAATAATTAATAATGGCTTGATAATCCTGATGATGCTCTTGATTTGGCATGCTTCGCAGGCAGTTTTATACTCTTCAAATGTAGCTTGAATTTCAGCATCTGAAGAATGCTGGAGTTAAGGCAATCGATTCTCTTTGAGTATTTAAAAAAAATGGCTGAGGTGAGCTGAGCTGAGCAAAGAATACTGTTAGCTGGGGATTCCAGCCTGGGCTGGTTAGCTGAAGGGATGGAGAGCTTGTGTACATCTGGGATGTACTGGGAGTCAGCAGAGCCTGGGCTCAAGCTGTCTGCGTAGCTGCCGCCTGCGGTACGCAGTGTAGCACAGAAAGGTGCCAGGTAGAGCAGTTTTACAAGTGGGAGCACTTCAGCGGTAAGGTAAGGCAAGGCAGAACAGAATGGAAGTAGTGTATGTGTATGTGCTTAGCGAGAGGACGATGGCAAAGGCAAAAGTCCTCTCTCGTGTAGTTAGATTTGTTGCTGTGACCTAGCTAAGATTTTTGGGACAGGCACTGTGGTGTATCTGGCTGTCCTTGTCAGTGCTACAAACAGTTGAGTACATGACTGTGATCTCTTCTGCAGTAATGAAGAGTAGCAAAGGGAAGGATGCTTCCTAACTAAAGCGTGGAGCATCGTTGTTGTAGCCAAAAGGGAGACACTGCTGTAGGGCTGCAGAAATAACACTGGTTAAATAATAACCAGTTTTTAAAAGAAACATTTGTGTAGGAAAGCCTCGAGGACGTTCTGTCCAAAAATACAAAGAAAAGTTTAAAGGTTTAATGATACTGGCTTTCTCGAGTCTTTCCAGAATGCTGTGTAAAGCAAAATCGCGTCTCTAAAGCGGGGAGGTGTTAAACCAAACGCTCATACAGGTTTTCCTGTTTCCTGGAGTTGGTGATACCCAGTGAAAGCATCTGCCATTGCTCATACTGAATTTATTCTCACTGATATAACTAAAGGCAGAAGGACTAATTTCAACAACTTGATAGCTCTGTGATTTTTAACTGGGGGAGCCACAGTTTCTCTGAAAGGGCTGGAGTGAAGCCATTAGCTGCTTCCTAAGAGGAAGAGGGAGAGAGATACGTATCTCTTGGGAGTCAGTAGGGTTCATTTCTGTACTACATGTGTGTGCTGTCATAGCAGTGGGAGTCAGTAGGGGGGATTCACTTCTGGATTATGTCTGTTGTCTTAGCAGTGGGACACAGATTTCTTGTTGCGGGGGTTGTCAGCGGAGAGTGGGAAGTAGCAGTGGTCTGTGGTTTAGTGACAGCTGAGTACAACTACCCTGTTAGCTGGAACAGTGTACGTGGAGTTGAAAAACTTATGATGCGCAGTGGGGATTTTGGTTGTTTATTAAGAGAAGGGTAAAGAGTTGGAAGGGCAAGTAGGAGTGCTGTGCGTGTAGTTGTTAGGAGTATTGATGTGTTGCTTCTAGAAAGGTTTTCTCATTTTCAGATTCCAGTGACCTGTTTTCTGGAAGGCCTTAAGTCACTTGTCAAAGAATAACTCCATGAAATCTGTCACTGAACATAAATTTTGAAATTAACCTAGGTGAAATGATGAAATATGAAGATGCTGTTACTCTATTCTACTTTGGGAAACTGATAATGAGCTGGTGGTGAAATGCCTTCATGTCTAGGTCCAGGAGTCTTCACTGATGGTGACAGTTTAAGAGAGCTGGCTTGAGATTTTTTAGGAAACTCTAGAAAAGCCTGGCAAAGGGTGTGTAGGCTGGATTCGTTTGCTATTAGATAAGATTATTTTTTTCCTATTTAGCTTGGCCCTGGAAGACTGCCATAGCTGTTTTTCCATCAAACAAATTCTTCATGTGTTTTTGATACAAACTTCACTGTGAGCCTTTTGATCTTCAAACATTTGCTTTCTGCAGGTGTGCATTTTGCTTGCTGTATGTGCTAATGCTTTCAGACAATTGACTAGGAATATTTTTTGGGTACTAATTCTCTGAATACCTTCTAATGAAACTCTGAGCTGCTTTTAGAAACAGTAGTATTGTTAGACACGTCGTTGCATCAGCTTTAACTGCTGTCTTGCATGGTTTTTCTTAGTACCTTTCTTGACCATGCTTTTTCTTAGTAATCTTCACATAATTGGCTTCCACAAACCTCTGCATGAATTTTTTAATGCCTAATGATGTGTTATTAAACAAATACTAGTAAGATTCTTGACTTCCATTGTCCACCCCACCCCCTGCTTTGTCTATCTTCATGTGGAGTATGAGCCCCATAACGCGTAAGCCAGACTCAGCTTGGATTTACTTCTTTACTTTAAGTGTTTCTAGTTGTTTTACTTTGTAAAGAGGTAAAAAGTGTATACTTTCTCTTCCTGTTTCTGTCACACCGGCTATTACTCAAAGTTATTGCTTTTCTAATATTTATATATCAGATTCTTAGAATGGGCGTCTCTTAAAACCTGCTGTGTAGGACAGTCATTTTTGCTGTATTGTTAAGATTGGCCTTGTTTCTGCCAGCATTTATTTTTGGAATAGCTGTATCGCTTGTTATATTTTAAGCAGTTTTAAGCCTTTGAGAAGATGATCAGTCTGAAGGGAGATGTATGAGTTACCTTTATTATAACACTGTTTTATTCAAAGTGAAACAGCAGTAATTTATCCTTCCATAGCAATAGACAATAAAGGATATTGATTGAGTGAAATATTAATGCATGTGTTAGATTTGAGATTTTGAAACCTCTAGCAATTTTTATTCCTTTCTTGTATAAGGAATGGTGTCCAGTGCTAGCATTGGAAGTGATTTTTCAGATTATCTTTAAAAGACTGTGTGTTGGTTTGGGGGTTTTTGTTGTGTTTTTTTAAAAAAACTCCACATTGCTATACCTGAGTTTTCCTGTCCAACAGTGACGTAAGAACCAACTGGAGCCTTTCTGATGTTAGGACCTTACTTTTCCCACCTGTGCTTTGTATCCCTGGATCCAAAGATTGCAAAATCTGTTACTGTTTCCAGAATGAATGTTAAGCATATGGAAATTGGAAACTTCTTCAGAGTCCTCTAGGAGAGGTCTTGAGTGTCATGTTGCTGGTGTAGAGGAGTGGGGTTTGGCCTGTAGTGTTCCTCTTGTTTTCTGAAGGCCTTCCTTTCGATACAGCGTGAAAATAGAATCCTGATGGATTTGATTCACACAAAAGTTCATTGTAGTAGTGTATCTAAATAAAATCTGCTTTAGCAGCCAGTCACTCAGTCTCTGTACCGTGCTTCAGATAAATGCAGGGTGTGCTGAGGTGGGGTTACCTTTTCCAGTTGAAACTGATTTAATTTGATTCTACTAGAGGATCTTGGAAGAGTTTTCCTGTAGCTCAATGTCGTCAGTATCTTAGCAGTTACTGTATAGGTTGTACTGCAGAATTGTTTCTGACAACCATTGAGCAATGCAGTGTTTTGAGGAAGTCAGCAAAAGTCAAAATAAATAGTTGCCAACAGCACCCCTTCAAAGAAAGTTCCTCTTCGATGCTGGTTTTGAAAAGTTTTAACCTTTGGCTAGGCAGCTGGTGCTTCCTGGAAGGTGCAGCTAGATTTTCTGTGAGTTGGGTGGTGGAAGAACAGAATTCTCTGAATCACTGTAGGTCAGAGCCTCTTAGATTTTCAGTGGCTGAAGGAAGCTTTAGTGAGGGGTTCATTAGAAAATACCTCCAGGGGCTGCTGTTCGTTCTTCGCCTACTGATCAATGAATTCGTGGGGCTGCATGACTGGTCAAAAGAAGTAGCAGATTATGATCAGCTGCAGTCAACCTCCTCATTCCTGAACCTGCAGTTTCACTGCCTGCCTGCTCAGAGCTCCCTTCTGCTCTTGTTACACCTCTCACTTTTCTTCCGGGACCCCTCG
Organism: Falco cherrug; assembly: GCF_023634085.1. Lineage (NCBI taxonomy): Eukaryota > Metazoa > Chordata > Aves > Falconiformes > Falconidae > Falco > Falco cherrug. Next base: position 16,539,269 of record NC_073708.1, read on the forward strand.
AACCCCAGGCTTGGCCAGGTGCTGGCAGTGGGATCAGGGTTCGAGGACACTTGGTGTAGGGGTGACCTGAAAAGAAAGTGAGGAAGGAAAAGAGCTGGCAGCATGAGACCTTAATGAGCTGTTAGAGATTCCTAGACATAAGTTCTTTGTGACTGTTTTCTGCACGTGGACAGATGCCAGAGGACCTTTTGCTTTGGTGTAGAGTAGAAGCGTGGTGCCCCTGCTCCTCTATCCTGCCACTGTAGGGATTAATAAAGGTGAGCAGTGGGAGGTCCGGAGTGTTTACCCTGGTATACTCGTACTGCTCCGGTGTCCGTTGGTGAAGTAGTTGACTGTATCTATTTTCTACAGTTTCTGTGCCATTATTATATAAAACATCTCAATAATTTCTATTTATTTTTGTAATGGGAAGTCTGAGGTGATCCTGTGGTATTCCTGTACTGCAGAAATGAGCTTTGTGAGTATACGTCAGGAATTCCTCAAAGTCTTTCTTTGTGGATTTGCAGCATGCATACATGTTACTTGTTCTATAATATTATAATGCTGTTGATGCTTGTACTGCTTCTGGCAGTCTCATGTGTTCTGGAGAAAAAATCTCAATGTCACTTCATGCATATTGTATCTTTTTTTCCCCTTTGTTCAGTACAGCAGGTTAACTGAAAATAAGGTGTTAAAAAAAAGACAACTGTTGCATCCTCTGCTTTTTGTCATCGTAGGTGGCGACAGACAAGGTTGCAGGAAAGCTGAGCTCTACTCTCTCATGGGTGAAGAACACTGTATCGCACACCGTCAGTCAAATGGCCAGTCAGGTGGCAAGTCCATCGGCCTCATTACACACTACATCCTCCTCTACCACTCTGTCTACACCTGCATTGTCACCATCCTCACCAACACAGCTGAGTCCAGACGACTTAGAATTACTCGCTAAACTTGAGGAACAGAACAGGTGAATGGATAACTTTTTTTTTTTTTTTGTCCTCTTACTGTAATGAGACTAAAATTGGGTTATTGCAGTTTCACCTTAGAGGCTGTTAAAGGTGGGTTGGGTAAAAATTTGTGGCACAACATTGCAATTTCAAGGCCCCAAGGTTTAAGAACTTTTGTTCTTGTGCTGTGTTTTTATGAGCTCTGTTTTTGTGGAGCTCTAAAAGGTGGTGTTCTCTCCTGGTTTTACGGGAGTGTTTATAGCTGCCTCTGATCCTAAGAAATGACACTGGAGCCATGTGGTTTTCAGTATCCAATTTAAAGAGTATCTCAGGAATGAGACTTTCATGTAACCACTTTACCAGCTGAGATCAAACCTATAATTTGTTAGCTTTTTCAAATCTTAAAGATATCTGTGTTCTGTTTTCTCTGTTTTTTCCATTTTAACCCAGTTCTTGCTTTCCACTGTATAACCCATTATGTTTAGAGATAGAACAGTGTTCAGCTGTCTTCCTGCTGTTACACTAATGGTGGCAGATGCATTTCTTAATTTCATGAAAAGTAAATTCCTCATCAGTCCTTTCTTCTCATCCAGGCTTTTCTTCTGTGTATTAAGCAACCGTTTTCTTGGCAGCCTTTCAATGAGTGTGTATTTATCTGCACCATCTACAGTTCAAGATGCAACTTTCAGTTGGATCAGTTGCTCTTGATGTGCACAGTGATTGCAAACTGGCAGTCTCACTAAGAAATAAAATTGAGCTGTGTGATTTCTTAATGCTGAACTGCCAGAATCTGTACTTATTTGCATTTGTGAGGCAGGACTTAAGTAATCTGACCTCTTGAAAAACTTGATTATATTTGACAAGTATGTTTCAGTAGTTCAGGAGAGTCTGGCTGTGAAGGAGAACTTAAGCTCCACATAGGTGGTAAATGTAGTGGATAACTGCAGGGCTTTGCTACCTCTGAAGATTATCCCTTGTGCTGTTGTGAAGTTTGATAGTTTAGCTCATACTAGATTCTGTTCCAGCTTCTGCTAGTTGTGCTGGACTTTGCGCTGAGGCAGTTGAGGTACTCCTTTTTTTTCTTTTTTCTTTTTTAACTCCGCGGATGTAGTCATGAGGGTAGTAACGTTCAGTAGAGGAAAAAGTAGCTGGGAGGAGGAGGGGCTAATGCCATTGTGTCACCTGTGTCCTCTCTTGTGTTCTAACAGCAATACAACTTACAGGGAATTTGTTGTACGTGTCCAGTTCTTGACTGAGAATGGAAGGCAGCTTCTAGACCCACCCCATCCTCCTCTTCTGGTTTATGAGATTGTCTCTCCTTCAAAGATGAACTTTACATAATTTTTATTATGCAAATGAATTTTTTTTAAAACCTAGTTAAAGTGCTTTTAAGAAAGCTGATCTGCATTTAATCTGAGGCGTTCTGCTCAGTTCACAACTGAGTGACTAACTTGTGTGACAAGCAGTAATATCTGTTCTTTGGACTGCTTATCTGTGTTGGAGTGTAATGTCTTTACATCTACAGTCACCTCATGAAGCCCTGCAGTTGGACTAGCTTACTTGTCGAAGGAAGAACGTGAGCTTGGGCTTGCTAGGCGTTCTAGTCAGCTTTCTTCATTTAGTAAATAAGCTAGCAAATCTTGTCTGGTTTTACTTAATTTTAGGCAGCCTTGCTCAATCCTGCATTAGTCTTGTGTGTAAATTCTAATTAGAGGCTGTCCTATCAAGTGTACCTTTTCTCATGAGATACTGCACTTTAATACAGCAAGTTGATACTCTTATGCTGCGTGCGCTGCTGTTTCAGAACAGTTTGAATCTGCATTTTAGCACAGTGGGACTTTGTTGACGAGGAATTGTTCTCTGAACACAGGGAACTATTCTTGTGTCTGCTTGCTGGAAGAATTGCTGGTGATGGATATTTTTAAAGGTTTCCTTTATTGTTGGCTTTTATGTCAATAAGGAGAGCATGAATTAAACAGCTAGAAATGGAAAAAACTCAAATTATTTCAAGAGGTGTCTTGTAGCATTCTGTAATCCAATTATACTGAACATCCCCTCAGAATAATGAGGTAGCTCAGTCCAGAGTCCTTGTAGATCTGTTTGCCATTGGTAAATCATTTATAAAGTTTTAGGTGAAAGAAAACAGTGACTAAATACCACAGAACTTGATGCTTACTGTAAAAAGAACTTCCCTTTTTCAAATCTAAGGACAATGAATTTATCCAGGTAAGGTCAACTTACAGAAACTTAGTATAACTTCTATAGAAAGCTGTGAAACCTGAAAGTGACTAGTTAGAACCTTGTTTTTATAATTGTAATGTTTATTCTGTGGTTGTTTTTCCTTTGTGATTACTTTGAGTTTGATCTTTAGCCACTGTCTTAGACTGAGAGGAGTTCCATACTGTAAATTTTCCTTATAGATCAGTATAGGCCAGATTTCTAAACATAAAAAAAAATGTGTTTTCCTCCCTCAAAACAAGGTTTTCTGCATTCTATTAGTATGGACTAAATTAAAATTAGTCTTGAAACAAACTTGTGTCCTGTGTCCCCCCACCCCCCGGCAGTACTGTTTAACCCTTTTCCAAACAAAATGCTACTGCAGAGACTGTACTTGTGGTCCTCGTGAATTAAATTTCTTTTTTCCATAACTTCCATAAATACCAGTAGGTGAAAGCTGGGAACCGGGAAGGCTAGTATAAATATTACAATATAAGTCAGGTTATAATTTGTTAAATATATATAACCTAATCTGACCCTGCTGAAATGCTGGGGGGTGGTCGTGGTGCTGTACCTTCTTAATGCAGCTGCATTAAGAAATTGTGCAACCACATCACTTGGATTTACAGACATTGGGGTTGTTGGAAGTTAAAAGCACAAATGAAACCATACAGCAAAACACCTTCTCAAGTTAGTCTGAAATCTTACTCTTACCTAACATGTAGTCTAAAGAAATTCCCCTTGTTGGGGGCTCGATATTAGTTGAGGATAAACAAAGCATGCCTCTTTGCCCAGAATCCCCAGCTGCTTGCAAAATTGATGGCCATCTGACAGCTAACAGGGGAGTCTCTTCAGGCAGCTTATCCAGCACTTGGCACATCTTTATGTATACCTTGCTGCCTGATAACCCCAGTTCTTCTGTCTGAACTCCATGCTTTAATTACACATTCATTAGCTATACTAACCACTTTTGTTGCCTGCTCCTCTTTCTTTAGGTCTGAGATTTTCCCCATGCATTTCTAAAACAGTGTGTTGATTTGTGAACGCTTGTTATAAAATTGCTCCAGGCTTGAATTATTCTGTCTGTATTTATACTCTCAAAAAACCAAAGGTGTAATCAGGTAGACTTTTAGGAAGCTAATTTTTTGTCTTTTCACTAAAATTACTGGCTCTCATGCACTACTGACGTTTGACACCATCACTGAGGGTATTTAACTTCCGTATGGTCTCAGTTGTCAGTCTGATGCACAAGAGCTGTGGGTGTTTTCTTACTAGTGAAATCAAAGCCCTCTTGCTGGTACTTTTGCCTCAAAATGGAACTTGTGCTGTTAATCTCCAGTTGATGAGTGCGTAAGAGAGCTGGACTTGCAATGCTTCTGTACTTTCTTTAACTTGTTGTCTTTATGTATTAAGATCTAGTTCATGAGACCACAAAATGCTTGCATTAAAACCTCACTTCTCCCAGTGTGATTGATGCATGATACGACATATTTATCCATTTTTTAAAATGCTGCAATGCGAGCTGTTGTTCTGTCTGCAGAATTACTTGAGCTCAAGAAGAAACAGTAATATTGATCAGTTCGTGTTTTCAAGCTTAATCGAAATGGACGTTGGGAAAACTGTTCTGCTGAACCTTTGGGTGCATTCTTTGTAAAGAGGTTGGAAGCACTGACTTCTAAATGAACAATAGTGTGGTACTGTGGCGAGAAGAGCTTGAATTTGGTTCTTGTGTGCTTTCTTTGCAGACTTTTGGAAACAGATAGCAAATCCTTGCGATCAGTAAATGGGTCAAGAAGAAATAGTGGATCTTCTCTTGTATCTAGTTCATCAGCCTCTAGCAATCTCAGCCATCTTGAAGAAGACTCATGGATCCTGTGGGGGAGGATTGTGAATGAATGGGAAGATGTGCGGAAAAAGAAAGAAAAGCAAGTTAAGGTAGCAGTTGGACAGTATATTTTTAGGATGGATTTGTAATGTGATATAAGCAATACTATTTTATCTTACTGTTGGTTTTTTTTTTTTTTTTGAGTAAACATGTAATAGAAGCTTCCAGTTCAATGAATCTAGTTCTGTCTCTAAGCCTTAGTGCTTCCAATGTAACTGTTACCAGACTTTGGTAACAGTTTTGCCCAGCAGATGTCTCTTACTGAAAATTAAACTCATTTACTGTATATCTTGAATACTAAAGCTTTCAGTCTACCTCTAATAAGAGATTTTCTTGAATCTCTTTACTGAAGATTTGCTTCATGTTTCCAAAATGGAATTACTGCAGACCCACTTAAGGGCATCTGATAGCTGGATGCTGTGATTATTTTCCCACTGAGCAGCCGTCTTTTTAAATTGTTCTTATTGGAAGAGCTGATAATTCTACTGAGACTCTGGTGAGTTTAGGGTTTTTGTGTGTGCCAAGTGTGTTGACCCCAGGGATGACCTTAAGCAGAAGAACACGTAGTGAACTGGACAAACTTTGACTAGAGTGTGGCCAGTCTGGGTTAGTTGTGGCCGTGTACAGAGGTGGCATTCAATTACACTTTAAATTCAAACTAAAAAGGATGTAGGGCATTTGAACATATCCACATTTCAGAAGCGGCGAGTACAGCAGCGTGGGATTTTTTGTTTGTAGGCAAGTCTGTTCTGCTTTGGTTCTTTATTGGCTCTAGTCTGTAGTTTTATGTGCAGAATACAAATTTCAAGGTCTTTTGAGCGGTTTGAAATGTGTGTCTATGAATAGGTTGTGGGAAGGCAGAACAATGGGCTGAAGTAAAGTATCTTTTATGTGAAGCAGTTGTGAAGGGAGAACATGACTTGAGAAAGGAAGCAACGGAAGAAAATTAATTCAAGACTTCTTGCTTACATAGGGAAAACAGTTTCTGGAAAGGTGTTCCCAAAAGGCCATGAAAAGAAGGCCACATGAACCTGGCAAGAGAAGGAAGTTAGATGATAATAAGGAGATCTGGTTGGATAGAATTCATTTGAACTGCCTGCATTTGAACATTTTAAAGTGTCACAAGTATCACATGTTTTTACAGATGGCCAAGTATAATTTGGGGAGTATTTGACTAACTTTCAGTAAGTATTTAATTATATTGCTAGTGAGTTTTCCTGTGCTGTTTAAATAAATCTCAATTATTTTTTTGTTTTGTTTGTTGAAAGTCAGCCTAAACTGTGTCATTCTGCATTTATGATGGAATACCAGAACATCCATACCCATTTCCTGACTCTGCCAGTAGTTACAACTCTAGCAGCGTAGGTATCTTTTTGTCTTGGCTGCAAAAGCTGGTCTTAAGTTATTAGATACCAGGTAAGTTTTTTCAGTTTTAGATATAGGTGTATATACCTTCCTGCATAGGTGACGTGTTCCATCCTTTATGTCTCCTGATCCACTTCAGAACTCGCTTCCTATTCATAGAGGGATTCTGAAGGGTGACCTGAGTCCTGCTTTTCAGTCTGCATCATCGTGTGTAGAATAGCATCATTTTAGTGCCTCTTAGTAGGTGCCTTTTCCTGCTCTTCCTTTGGGAATGTTGGAGGAATTAACTCTGTTATTCTGTCAAGCAGGTGTGTGGTAACTTAAAGCAAGAAACCACTTGCTAGTGCTTTGTTATAGTAGCCCTCGAGGCTTTAGATGGCTGATACACAATTTGGTAGTCCATTGTTAACAGATGTTAGCTAGAGACAGATGTGGACAGCTGATGTGTTAGGGCTGTTGTCTTTGATTTGGAAATTTTTTAGGAAATAACACAGGCTGTTGTAGTTGTCATATATGGGACAGATAGTTGGAGTGGCATTATGAGGATGGCTCTGAAGAAGGCTGGAGATCTTAGGGATATGAGAAAATTGAGGTCAGTGATGCAAAACTGCAGTAGAGTTCGAGCTTAGCAAAAAACTTGAAAGCAAGAGTCTCTTTAAAAGTTGTCACTGTTGCATTAATCAATCTTAATGTTTGAAGAAGTAAGAGAAATATTAGGAACAAACAAGGAAAAGCAGAAGCTTTGTAGAATAGGGGATTACTCTGTTTTCAGAATAAACTGCAGTGAAAGAAGCTATCCTTTAGGAGGCAGAGGACTTCGTAACAGTTCTTGAGGTACAAAAAATTGTTAAAGGAACTGTCTTGGCTTGAAGAGACAATCTTCTGGGTGAGCCTGATCCTAGTTGCAGAAAGTACCACTAAGTGTGTAAACTTCCTGAATCATCCTTTTTTTTTCTCAGTTTTCAGATCAAGCAATAAGACTACTTTCTGCTTGTGATTTCTGAAAAGACAGGTATTGGGTTCTTAGGTCTGTTGATATGGGGAAGGTTTGAATTGTATAATATTTAGCAGATTTTTTTTTTTTTTTCAGGGATGATAAAGTAAATTTAGTTAATTCAGTAGATGTAAACTTAATGTTTTTGGGGTCCAGTGTGGGAAACTACATTTAAATACTTTCTTAAAAGAGAACTTGGAAATATTGGCCCACCAGAGAGATTGGACACAACTTGTCAAGTTTGTCAAATGACTTTTGATGGTAGTAACATGCAGGGTTTTTTGTTGCAGTCAGCTGTGCTACAATTAGTTCTACTTTTTATCATTTACCTGTCTAGGAAATAGTTTTCAGTTGGTGATTTATCTCAATCACTGCAAATACAATAAAGGGTGTTATCTTCAGTCATCTCTTGTGAAATACAAAAGTAACTGTATTGAATTCTGGCTAATGGGAGTTCTTGTTTAAAATTGCTTGACTATTCGGTTTTTAAGTAGCTTACTATGAATGGGGGACTACTTTCATTAGCTAATTTAGCCACTAAAAGTTACTCAGTCTCCTTACTTCTGTTAACAATCTGTCACACTAAAATTGAGGTTACACATTATAAACTGTATGATTGGTTTGTGACATGATATTGTGAGGAACTTAATTTGTTGCTGTTTTGTTCTTTAGACTTATGTTTATATTGGCAGGAAGTATAAATGAATTTGTGTCATTTTTGTGTGTTTGTGTGTGCGCTTTAGGAGCTTGTTCGCAAAGGGATACCTCATCATTTCAGAGCAATTGTGTGGCAACTTCTATGCAGTGCTCAAAGCATGCCAATTAAGGATCAGTATTCAGAGCTTTTGAAAATGACATCTCCTTGCGAGAAATTAATAAGAAGGGACATAGCTAGAACATACCCTGAACATGATTTTTTTAAGGAAAAGGATAGCCTCGGACAGGAGGTCTTGTTCAACGTAATGAAGGTAAGTCAGTATTTCAGCCCTTGAAAATACATTAGCAAGAACATACACAGAAGTCTGGAAAATAATTTGCCTTGTATATAGTGAACTTGCATCAGTTTCATGTGTTTTAAGTTTCTGAAATTTACTCTAGTTGACACCGGATGGTTTAACAAATGGCATTCCAGTTTCAAAGATAGCTTTCAGATGCGGTATTCCTACAGTTTACTTCATAAGAAATTTAAAAAGCTTCATAAGTTTTCATTAAAATGAAGTCACAGGCTAACTGCTGATAGTGCAATGGAATAAAGTGTGCTGTGAAGTGAACAACGTTGCCCAAGACAAGAACACTGTACATCAGAACTGGTCTGCACTTTTTAAGTGTCTCAGATCCTGCAAGTGGTAGCAGCAGATGGCAGGTACAAGCTAATGTGCAGTCGTTACAGTGCCCAGGCACAAAATGAGAATGCCACCGTAAAATGAAGTTTGCATTATTTTGTCTTAATTGTACTGGAGTTTACATTTTGAAAGACAGGCTTTTTTGTACGACATAGTTTCAACAGAAAAGTTGGCAGGTTTCCAAATCATCGTAACTTCCAAAACTCTAAAATGAAGCTGCAACATGCATGGGGATCACTTTATTTCCTCTGCTTGTAAAAAAACCTGCAGTGCACAATTCTTTTTGAAAAGAACAGTTGTTCGTTTGTCTGATCTGTCTCCTATAAAAGTAGTAACCTAACGTTGCACAGTTTGTATGCCAGCTGTCTCTGTTATTTTTTGGCAAATTCCTGTAGCTGAAAACTGCATGTTTTTTTTCAGGTATTGCCTGCCTTAGGTTCAGCTTTGTAGGCTATCAGAGAGCAGAGTTCATATCCTTTGTAGCAGCAGGTAGCAGCTAGCATAGCTAAGTAAAACTTCTCAATAGAATGTCTGTCCTCACTGGATTTGAGAGAGGAAGAGTAAGTTATTTGTAACATAACATGCTAAATTAGCATGAACAATGATTACTTTTTATTGGTAATGATGTTTTATTGTTGAGCGTCTTGAAACTTTATTTCCCAGGCTTACTCTTTGGTGGATCGTGAGGTTGGATACTGTCAAGGAAGTGCTTTTATCGTTGGATTGCTGCTTATGCAGGTAAACATGATATTAAAAATGCGAACCTTTACAATCCCTGCTAGAATGCCTAATATATCATGGTGGCTTATTGGGCATTTTTATAATAGTTTTCCTTCGTCATTTTGCTACAATGGAATTGTCAAGGGCAGCTGTTTACTCTGCAAATCAAATAAGATTTATTCTCTGTGGTTCGGTTTGCCAAGAAGACACTGTCTTTGAGTGGGAGAATACGTTTATTTCTCAGAGCTAAGGTAGGTTTGCAGACTTGCAAGCTGTTTTGGTTAATGTTGTTTCAACCATTAACAAACTTCATTTCAGTTCTATTACACTGAATCGCCTCAGAGTTCAAATGGAACTTCACCGTTGATTTGATAATCTTAAAGCTGCCTTTGTATTACTGCCTTTTGTTTTATGACAAAGTAGGGTATAAGGAACTTGCAGACCTCCATTTCAGTTTAGAAACCACTTGATAGAATTCAAATATACAAAATTTCATTACAGTAATTGATTATAAATTTATTAAAAAAAACCAACCCAAACACAAACTCAAAACCAAACACAAAACCAACCAATCCCCCCTGCCCTCAAACCACCCCCCACCCCCCCAAAAAAACACCACAAACACAAGAAAATCCCATTGTGCGCGCACACACAAAAAACCACCAAACCGTCCCAAGCACTTACTCTGATATATCCTTACACTTGTCTAGAGTTTTTACTGTGCTTTTCTATTTTTAATATAGATGCCAGAAGAAGAGGCATTCTGTGTGTTTGTTAAATTAATGCAAGATTACAGACTACGAGAACTCTTTAAACCAAGCATGGCTGAGCTGGGCCTTTGTATGTACCAGTTTGAATGCATGATACAGGTACATACAAAATCAAACTTTCTCTTCAGTAACTATTAACAAAGGAACTTGGGAATTACAGTTCAAGAGCAGGCATGTCTGTTGGCTAATAGGCTGTTCTCTTGACAGTAGCTAGTTTCAGAACTTGAAAAGTAAATGCATGTGGCTGTGTGGCCCTACTTTCTTTAACCTTTGGCAGGCAGCGACTGGCTTTTAAACACTGAAGCATGAGGATTTGTATTGCTACAGTTTAAGGACATGAATGTCTAATTCTGTTTGGATTGAAGATTCTGAAAGTCAATGTCTTCATAGTCAATTATAAATTATCTTATATATATATAAAAATATATATAAATATCTTAAAAGATGGAAACTGGGAGATACCCTCATATGTGGAACTAAAAATGGTGTTCAGATTTGGGACACAGAACACTTTTTTCTTTTTTCTTCCTGGTTGGGCTGGTGGAGACAAACAGGTTTGTGTGTTGTGATCCAGTTCCGAATGTGATGGTCAGGGTGGGATGTTATGTAGCAAATGAGACACAGGTCTCTGGCTGTACCCTAGGTCTTTTCAGCTCTTTTGGTAGCCCACTCTACATGTGTCTTGGGGATTTACAAGCTTGGGACTTCCTGTTAGGATCGGGAGGTGTTCCCATAATCTCTGCTTTGCAGGGTGGAAGTGCTGTAGGGCTGTCTGTGCTGGGACTTGTGTAGCATGGTTCTTGATGAGTAATATTGTTCCTAGTCTTGTGTTATGAAGCTGCTGTCTGTACTAGATATCAATTATTTTCTTCTTTTATTCAAAACTTGACAAAAGCATGGATACACTAAAACTACCAGCAGAAGTTTAACGTGTATTTTTTTTCATCGTTTTCTCTTTCAGGAGCATCTTCCAGAGCTTTATGTGCACTTTCAGTCTCAGAGTTTCCACACTTCTATGTATGCGTCGTCATGGTTTTTAACTATATTCCTTACAACTTTTCCACTACCAATTGCAACAAGAATATTTGATATCTTTATGTCTGAGGTAACTACTCAATACTCATGTGTTCTATTTCAAGAGCAGCTGTTAAAAGTAGTTATTTAGGTAGTGGTATAAACCTCATTATGAGGGCAAATCTCGTAGTCTTGCTTTTTAGTCGTTATGCTCATCGGGTTATTTTGTAGGGGAAGGTGTGTATGTAGTTTGTCAAGGAAGAGCAGCTGTATCTTTGAATGTAGATGCTGCGTGCATATTTGCACTCCAAGGCTTTTGAAGAGGTAGCAAACCTGTCAGTTCTGGGTGCAGCAAGAGCGTTGCATAGAACAGGGACATCAGTTTCTCAGTATTATAGTAAGTTTGGGGTGGAAAGTAATGCTGCTTTCAGGCCAAAGTTAAAGCTCCATGGGGATTAGCAGGCCAAGAGCAGGGAGTCTTGGCATCTTTTGTTGTCCAGATGACAAACAGTAGCCAAAGAAATCTATGCAATTATTGTGTCACTGTCACAAAGACACCTAAATTAGTTTTGCATGGTTGTAACTGGTAACAAACCACAGCGTCTAGGTCATTTATGCTCTTTCTATGCAATCATCTTCTAGAAAATAGTAAGACAAAGGTGGATCCTTTGAGCTTGTGCTCAAGAATGTCCAAGACAGCATATATCAGTGAGACGTTCCCTTGTATCAGTTTAAATAGCTTAACTCAGTTATACTGTGGCTTTTTTTTTTTTTTTTGGGGGGGTGCGAGGGGAGGCTTTTTTGAGAAGGACCTGGGGGATTGTACTAGATGTATTTAAAATGTTTGATAAAGCTGACAGAAGACCTGTTACTCGATGTTTTACCTTAGCACTAGCCTCTCTGAGAGGGGGTCTGACATCAGGACAAATAGCCAGACTACTTCTCCCTGGGACAAAATAAGAAATTCAGAGGTTTTTCAGTAGCCCTTTTGCTTGTTTGAGAAACTGGGTGACATGTCCACCATTAGTAAATAGAATCGTACTGTTGACAATGCCATGAATAATTGTTGGATACTTCTTAACTTCTGATTTCAGGGTTTAGAGATAGTATTTCGAGTAGGTTTAGCAGTACTTCAGATGAACCAAGCAGAATTACTACAACTTGACATGGAAGGAATGTTACAGGTAAATTAAGGTTATAATAATTGTAAGAGATGTCTGAAACATGTAATGGTGTGTGTATTTCCTTGCAGCTATTAATTACATGTAATCTTGTGCTCTGATTGCTTTTAGCACTTTCAAAAGGTCATTCCACATCAGTTTGACAGTGGTCCAGACAAATTAATCCAAGCATCTTACCAAGTCAAATACAATGCAAAAAAGATGAAAAAGTAGGTATAACATTTTGAGAAAATAGATTATGCTGTTGCTAAGAGCTACTGTTTGTTTATCTTTAAAACTAGTTACTTGGTATTTCATTTTGAATTTTCCATCATCAAATTTTTTGGTGTTTTATACTCTAAACTGAAGTTCTGTCTGCCAGAAAATTTTTCTAAAGCAGTATTTGCTATTTTTCTAAAACATAATAAAGCCATATTTCATTTTTTAAAATAACCTGAAAAGCTTTTGAAGAAAGCTGCAACTTATGGGGAATTACAGCATGACTGTAAACAAGATCTGATTCGAAAAAGAAGCGGGGGTCTGGTGTGGTTTGTTTTTTGTTTGTTGGGGTTTTTTGGGGGGTGGGGTAGGTGTTGGGTGTTTGGCTTTTTGAGGGTGAAGTGGGGAAAGGTTAAGCTTCATGATTTGGCCTAAATTCTTAAGACTTTAGTTCTCAGGAACTGGAGAAATATTCACAGTGCTGAAGAGTGCATGTATGGTCAAGATCAGTGTTGTTTAAAATAGAAATTGATGAAACTTTGTAATAACATTGGTAATTGTAAAATAACTTTCGTGTGGAGTTTGAAATACTGAGCGTGATATGTTGGGGTTTTTTATGGTTAGTTGTGTGTCTTGTCTCTTCTGCATTTGGTAAATTATGTTTTGATAAGCCAAGCAGCACATATTGTGCTTTTTCCAGGGTTAAGTTTGGTGATTCTGCAGTTGGTTGTAATGTATTTTATATTCCCTGTCCTTGCACTGTAGATTGTGCTAGGGTCTTTCCAGTTGAATTTTCCAGTCCTTCTGTCAGCAGCCTATGATCAGTGCTGTAGAGTGAGCAGTCGTCTTTAAAACAGTAGTAACAAAGCTTTCAGGAAAAAAATTTTCTCTGAAAGCTAATATAAGTGGATGTAGTTTAAAATCCTACCATTTCGAGGCTAAACTTCCTTGGATGCCTTCTATAAAGACATTGTTTGTCTCAACTTTTTTTGTTCTTGTTGCCGCCCTTTTCAATTGGGACAATTTTGTGGTTTGCTGGAGAGGGGCCAAAATGGTTTTATGTGCTTAAGATATTTGTCTCAAATCTCTTTGCATCTTTCTGTCTTCCAGGCTTTCCAAGCTCTGTTTTCTTTTGGCTGTATCTATTAAATTGATTGTTGTAAAAGTACATTGAGCGGTGATTACAGAGTAGCTCCAAATCATTGCCACTGTAAATGTATACAAGCAAGCACCTTGCCTCAGAGTGCTGGTTCAGGGTCCGCTCATACCTGCAGAAGTCTTTGTGTTTAAATTTAATGTCCAGTCTCAACGCTTAGAGGAGCGCATTTCAAGTGGCCGCTTTAACAGTATCTCTGTCCTGCTGTTGTTTGTTAGGTATTACACCAACAAGCAAGTTATCCATAATTTTTCTAATGATAATTTACTGTTTCTAATTTTTAGGTTAGAAAAGGAATACACTACAATAAAGACAAAAGAAATGGAAGAACAAGTTGAAATTAAGGTAAGAGAGCCTGAACAAATTTATTTGCGGATCAGTTGAATTCCTAGATGTGAGGTTACTTATTTGATCTGTACATGTAGCAAGACGTGTAACTCAGGTCCCCGAATTCTTTTCTTTCAGCATTTGTATTTGGGATGTCTGTTCATAAAGGACACTTACAGTGAAATTATTGAGACTTCTGGTGGAGGGTTAAAGAAAAGTCTTTGATGGGCAGCTGCTGTACTTAGTTTTTATTATTTTCTGCTGACTAAAGCTTGATTATAGATGGCCTCATTTATCAGAGGTTCCAGATATGCTGGTTTAGATGTAGATGTCCCACGCAGGAGGTTTGTAAGACACATGTTAAGACAGAGTTTATGAGAATGTACTTGAGGGGTTTATCATTGATTTTGAGGTACTGATTGTTCTTATGCATTGAGCCCAAGATGGAGTGCCTTCTGTCTGCAGTCACTTTTGGGAGCTTTTGCAATTGATACATGATGTGGAAAACCCTCTACCAGAGAGTGCAGTTTGTTTCCCTTTTACTAACTGAACTACTTCCTGTATGTACTTAATCACTGCATCTTTTTGCTTTTGTGACATAAATAGACTTGTGTTGCTCTTTTTTCCTTTTTCACTTTTTTTTCACAGCGTGGTTTTTCATCTGGATTTCCCTCCTTGTGTCATGTTTTCAGCTAGTTCCGTGAGAAAAGACAGTGAGAGAAGTGATGGGCAAGTGTTGTGTATAAAGCTCAGTAGGGGGAGCGAGGTACAGCCTTCCTTCTTCCTTTTGCCTTTCAATATCAGTTTAAGGCATTGGTTCTTCAGGAAAATTCAGTGACATGCACCTGGGAGCGCAAAGGTGTTCCAAGCTTTTTCAGGCAGTTTGTTACAGGCAGCGAGGCAGTTAGTAGCAGCATTAGGACCTGTTGTAGTGGCATCTGAAATCAGATTTGCAGGACTTAAAAGACAGCTCACTGCAGAACAAGACAGAATAAAATCATTCGAAAGACAACTGTAACTCCAGACTCTGGTATTTTAACATTTCAAATCCTTCTCTGCTTCCCCCCACCACGCACTCCCACTCCACAAAAAAATTCCACCTCAACAAAAACATATTAAAACACATCCCCCACCTCCTACCTTCCGCCTCACCCCACCAAAAAAAAAACCCAAACAACCAACAAAACCCAGCAACCCAAACTGTTTGTAGGCCCTGCTTTGGGACCTCATAGAAACCATTTCTGTCTTGCTCTCTCCAGCTAAGAAGCTCTGCTATTTTTGGGAGATGGAAAAACAAGCACATTGAGTCTGCCTCTTACTCCGGCAGAATAAAGCATTAATGAACTGATATCCATGGCTCTCTGCTTAGGGATACAGATCTCTTCTATCTGATGCTGAAATTTACAGGAAATGCACTGGTAAAATACGCAATTCAGTACAATTCTTTCTCACTTCTGGGGCATTTGAGGTAAATAATTCTCAGTATAATGTTAACAGATTGAATAAACATTATGCTATAATTTAACATAAATTATTGGGAGGAAAAGGAAGTATACCTTGCAGCTATGTCATTAGCTTGTCCTAGTGCAGGGAGTGCGCTTTCATGTCCCTTAACCATGAAGACTGTCCAGCTGTGTTCATGTACAGGGGGCTCTCAAGTCTAATGCGCGGTTAAGCCCCGGGGCTCACCTGCAGACATACTGCTATCTGCTAATGCAACACAGATGCTTTTGTGTAACACAAAACTTACCATCTTTGTTGTATCAAGCTGTTTAAACTCATCTTTTGAATTAGTACATCATATAAAAGGATGTTTAAAAGGTCGTTAATTACTTCTGAGATTGTATTGATTTTTGTAGATGTGATGAGGTAAAAATGTTGTTAGCTTGCTTGGTTTTTATCAGACTTCCAATTCAGACTTGAGAAATACAACTCTGAACTGTTTGCCTTCCAGAGGTTACGAACTGAAAATAGACTCCTAAAACAGCGCATTGAAACATTAGAAAAAGTAAGTATGTTGGTGATTAGATTTAATCTGTGCTAATTTATACCTGGTGGCAATTTTATTATATGAAATGGAAATCTCAGAATTACAGCTTACTGGTTTTTCTGCTACTCTGGTGTTTACTAACAGTTCTTAGCCAAAGAGCATGGCAGTAACAAAGCAATTAGGGTCAGTGCTCACAAATGTTTTAAGATTTTTATGTCTGGCTTGTAGTAAATATGAAACTAAACATTTTGACATACCCAACTGTTGTACTGTTTTCTTTCTGTATTAGAAGGATCTGTTCAAAGTCCAGAAGACTACGTAAAATAGTGGACTGCTTGGGTGGAAAACAGGTTATTGTGAGACAGTCCGCAGTTTTGAAAATTGGAAGTTGCTGGGTGTTTTTACGTAGGAGCGAAATGACCTACCAATGACTGGAGAGTGATGGAGCTGCAAGCAGGTTACTTAATCACTAGTGAATGCAGCAGTAGAGGGCAGGTTGTTGCAGCATTCTCGTTCAGTACAGGAAGCCTGCTGCCATTAATTTTTTTACGTAGTTTTGAATTTTTGTAGCAATTTTGGGCACACGGAGGCAGAGAATATCTTTTTAAGACTTATTTCTCACAGATTTAGTCTGAAATAGGGTTTTTTTAGGCTTCTTTGTAACTGGATATAACTTTAAAACTACGCATGATAACTGTTGTCGATACATTGCCAACAGGCAGGTGGTGTTCTCCAGTGGCCTCTCCTATATTCTGGGATCATGCTTGTGACATTGCAGCTGAGCTTGTCTGCTCCGGAGCGAGAACATTCTTGTCTGTCTTAACCATGAACAGCAGCTATCCTTCAACAGATTAATTTGAACGCGGTTGCGAGTTGCGAACAGTTGATGTTTCACAGGGAAGAAGATGATGGAGTGAATTTAGTGACATAACTGAAAGATGTCACACTTCAGATGTTAAATCCGTTGCAGCTTCTTGAAAAAACAGTTAATCTCTGTCAGATTATAATTAATTGATTTCTGAATTTAGTTTGGAAAAATGCACACAAGGAGGACATATTGTGACAGTTGTGACCAAAAATACAATTTTATAAACACCATTGTTTCTAATGTTTAAGTGCTGATGAAAGTAACTGAAAAGAGCAGACTTTTTTGAAGAAGTTTGGAGCTGTAGTGAATCACTTCAGTGCTGTTGGCAAACTTATAATAGTAAATATGTCTGTTTTATACCAAACTTGCAGAGGTTTGAAATCAGATATTTTTTTTTTTTAATTAGTAAGTCCATGATGAACTGCCAGATGCTAGTGCTTTTGCAAACTCTGTACTTAAAATTTCAGAATTAATTTTGAGTATCCTGTTCGGACTGGAATTAGAACATTTCAAAATGGGACGATATTATCTGTTAATAAGAATTTCTGAAGATCCTTATCATCACAACATATGAAATATAGATAATGAAGTACGAACAAATGTGTTCAGTCTTCTGTTGGAAGCTTCAGGTTTTTTCCTCATCCTAACCTATATGATTTACTTGTCATTACTTTTAGCGTACCTTAATGAACTTAACTGCTGTACTGTAACACTTCAACTTTTAAGTAATAGCTCTTATCAACCAGTCTGGGCTTCAATTTTAATAAAAGTTCCAAGGACAAAGATGGTCTGTGAATCGATGTGTTCTCTGTTTTAGAATCTGCAAAGATTGAGTGATAGAGTAGAAATGAATTGTGTGACTGGGGTGGGGGGTGGGGGATAGGGCAGGGGAAGTGTAGTGCTTGTCAGTGTGCATAAATGAAGTTTTCTTTCTTGCAAAACTTTGGCAGGAAAAGAGAATCTATGAACTGCTCAGTTGAGTTGCTGCAAGAGTTCAGTAAAACAAAATAATAGTTGTCATAGTTGAAATTTTCTATTTGTGTCTGTCAGTTTGCACCATTTAACTCTCTTGCTTCATCTTTTTGGAAGCTTTATTCTGCATGAATGCCTAAG
Organism: Falco cherrug; assembly: GCF_023634085.1. Taxonomy (NCBI): domain Eukaryota; kingdom Metazoa; phylum Chordata; class Aves; order Falconiformes; family Falconidae; genus Falco; species Falco cherrug. The sequence continues at coordinate 16,557,336 of NC_073708.1, forward strand.
TGCTTAGTGGAGTTTCCTTTGTGCTCAAATTATGCCTGCCTTTCATGTTGTGGATGGATCATACTCTGTCTTGCATCTGCCTACTAGATTGTATTAGGTAATGTTCCTTCCAGTAACTTGTGTTGATTAGGGAACCAAGCCATTCAGATAAAAACACCTATCTCCAGTAGGTGACTTAAGTGTTACAAAAACCTGGCTTTGAGACCTTCTTGTATCAAAGATGGACCGTGTTAAATCTGTTGCAGGAAAGGCTGCTTCCTGGGACTTTCAGGCTGAGTTGCCTTAATTCTATGTGAAAAGTTGTTAAGTTTGCAAAAAGAATTTGTGTAGAAAATGGGTAGAATTTGGGCATTTTCTTTCTCTCAGTTCTTGTCTTTTTGTCACTATTATCATCCCTTTGTTTTTTTGGGTTTTTCTTTTCCTTATTCCTATCTGAATTTTTCCTTTGTAGGAAAGTGCTTCCTTGGCAGATAGATTGATACAGGTATAGTCTTTTAGTCTTTTACTGTATGACTCTCTTCCTCTCTTCCTACTCTCAAAAACCCCCGAACTGCTTTAATGCATGCGTATTTGCATGCTGTACTCTATCCCTGCTTTGCTGATTTGGAATAAATATAGAGCTAATCTCTCGCTAGAAACTTATTTAGTTTTGTTTACTAAAAATATATATAAACCCTATACCTGCACGTTACAATAATTTTCCTAACCTAATGTAATATTTTGGTAAATTCCTATGACAAATGGATTCTGTGACACTGTATTAACACTGAAATTGAACATTGCAAACTTAAATCTGTGCATGTACAACTGAGTAATGTTGCATGAAAGGAAATTTATTGTATGCAAGTACGCAATTGTGCTTGCTAAACAAATGCTGAATTTTGTGATAAAGTACTAGAGCAGCTGTTTAGTACTACCTCGTCCTAAAATTTCTACCAATTGTACTCTGTGCTGTTTGCAAAACCAATCTTATGAAATAAGCAGCTAAGCATCACAAAGGCAATCTTCCTTGGATATGTCCTCAATTGCTTAAAAAAAATAAATTATGTCCTAAGGGACAAGTGACAAGGGCCCAGGAGGCTGAGGAAAACTACCTCATAAAACGGGAGCTGGCCACCATCAAACAGCAGAGTGATGAGGCCATTACTAAACTGGAGCAAGCTGAGAATACCATCAGGGAGCTCCAACAGCAGCAGCAATGGGTAAGGAGCCTGGCAGCACATCATCTCATCTTTTTCACTCACTTGTGTTTATTTTTCCTCATCATGACATGGTCTCCGTGCTGTCCTTGTAAATGCTTGTTCATTGTGATTTGCGTTCTGAGAGTTACAGATTGAACTAAGTGATGTTTTGGTCTGTTCATACTGATAGATGAGATTAATAACCCTGCATAGACACATGTTATTTGTTTAAGAAAAAACCCAACCCACAACAAATCACACCAAGCCAAAAACTCCACAACAAAAATACCCACCCCAAAACCCCACTGCCACCAAAGAAATACTAACAAAAAAACGCATGCAAAACCTTTGGTAGCTCCTAATGCCAAGATTCTAGCCATTGCAAATTGTGTCACTCTGAATACTCGGATCTGAGAGTTGATTCGTAATGCCTTTACCTAGCTTCTCATTTAAGTTGGTCTCTTCCATGTTAATGTTTCTTCTGCATACCTTTTTTTTTTTTTTTTTTCCCCCCCCCTAGCACGCTTAAACTTGCTGCTTGAAAAATAAAAAGTTATTGTCCCTCTGAGTTTGGAACTACAGGACTTGATTAAATAGCATGAGTTTATGTGCATATAGAGAAGAAAAATAACTCTTAGCAGCTGTAGGTAGTACTGTGTTTGTAGGTACTGTGTGGCTTAGGTAGAACAATGTGCAAGAGTTCAGACCATTACTGTGAGACTGAAGTTACGTTCTCTAAGCCACTTACTAAGTCCTCAGTATCTTCTCTGGAGAGAGTGAGGGAAGCGGTTTCAGCAGTCTTCGCTTGCTGAATGAACTGTGCACTAGCAGTGTTGATGTGAACGTGCTCATATTAAGTGGTGTCCAAGGACTTGTCTGAAGCCCTGGGCATTTCTGGTGTATGAAATAAAACTTTTTAGAAGTGTAACATGCTGCAGCTGCTTATGAGGTCCCTTACAGGCAATATAGCAGTTTGTTTTACACATCTTCCACCAAAACTCTGGAAATAGGAAATACTTGTATCTTGTCTTGGAAGGTGGAGATGAGATTTACTGTTAGACTGAAAAGAAATCATAACTTAAATAGAACATTATAGAAATATTTACGATGCCTGTTTAATGCATTTCTGTGTAAAGAAGATACCTCATTTAGAATAGTTGCAAGGAGTTATTAATGAGCTGTTACTCTGTAATGTGTAATGCTGTTTTTTATTTAATCTTCGCAATTTCTGTAGTGCCCTGCTTCCAGCTGGAATAGAGTTAATTTTTAATGCTGGAATAGAGTTGTTTTTTCTTCCTAGTAGCTTGTGGTGCTGTATTTTGGATTTAGCATGAGAATAGTGTTGATAACCAGCTGATGTTTGAAGTTGTTGCTAGGTAATGTTTACACCAAGTCAAGGACTTCTCAGTTTCTCAGGCCCTGCCAGCGAGAGGGCTGGAGGGGCACAAGAAGCTGGGAAGGGACACAGCCAGGACAGCTGACCCGAACTAGCCAAAGGGACATTCCATACCATAGGTTGTGCTCAGTATATACAGCTGGGGGAGGTGGCCAGGGACTGGCCAGGCGTCAGTCAGTGGATGGTGAGCAATTGTATTGTGCATTACTTGGGGTTTTGTCCCTTTTTTGGATTTTATTCCTCTCTCCGTCTCTCTCTCCTCTCATTGCAATTATTATCATTATTATTACTGTATTTTAATTATTAAACTGTTCCTATCTCAGCCCTCAAGTTTTATCTTTTTCCTGAATCTCCTCCCTGCCCCTCTGGAGTGTGGGAAGGAGTGAGCGAGCAGCTATATGGTACTTAGTTGCTGGCTGGGGTTAAACCATGACATTTACAGGGGGGAAAAAAATGCAGAAATTATGATTAAGAAGATCAGGATGTTCTAGTGATGCTTTCCAAAAATTCGATATGCTGTAATCTTTCAGGTAAAATAAAATAAGAAGTGTTTATAGACCTGGGTACCCAGTTGTTTACTGTCTGATTACAATAGTGCACACACTTTTGCAATGTGTTTTTGGAGGCATCCCTGTTACTTACCTGTACTCCATTAAAAGTTATTAAAACAGATTAAAATGCTATATTTATCTATAAGTTGATGGGTAATACGACTTTTTAGTGCTTTTAATTATGCTGGGGACTTTATGAAGTACAATGTTGGGGAAGCCTGGCAGGCTGGCTAGGCATGGGAACTGGTCATGAGCAAAACTGTCAGATAACTGTGGATTGCAGAATTGGCTGGATTGAAGCTGTGGGGGCAGGCAGCTGGACAGGTACTGCGGGAGTGGAGAGCGTGTAAAATGCGAGAATGGGCAGTTAAGAGCTACACTTCCTACCCTGCATGCTTGCAGCCTTGTCTTCCTCCACTTAAATGTGAATATGAGTGGAACTGAGGCTGTAAATCCATGTGGCTATAGAGGGATTTGTGCCTGGTAGCTGACTGATTTTGCAGTGTAAGGAATCATACTGTGGTTTTGAGGGCTGTGTGAATTAACTTGGACAATGTGGTGAAAGTGTTAAGATGGTTTCAGTTGTTAGTTCCCTAGATTCTGCTGCATTAGTAAGGTTTGTAACTGAACAGGCTTTTGACTTTGCTAAGCATGGCAATAGGAGCAACAAATGTAAACAGCTGTGAGCACCTAGGGCACCGCCTTGTGGAAATTCATTAATTTCTTTTGAATTTTGGCATTTCACTTTTGAGTATGCTGGAAATCTTTTTGCTGCTTCCTAGTGCCAGTAGCTTTGCTCTCGGCAGTATTCCTCTTCAGTATTGTCTTAAGAATATTTGCTTTAATTTTTTTCTCCAATTATTTCAGTTTTGTTTATGAATAGCAAAAATGATTGTACAATGAACTTATAAAAAAAATGCCAAAACCAAAACGCAGTTCACTTTTACTTGTAAATTAAGAGGCAGGAGAAATAAGAGTAGGGTTGTAGGTTCTTTTTTTGTTGTTGTTGGTAAGCAAAAGTATTATCTAAACCATAGTATTTCTAAGATGACGAACATACTTTGTAAAAAGGTTATGCATTTGTGTTTAAATATTATCTAGGGTTTATTCTATCTGTTCTGTGAGGTTTGATAGCACAAACTGGATGGTTTAAAGGTAAGTATTGGAAGTGCTTACAGGATGTGTGTCTGTGTTTATGAAGAAATTCTCCATTGCAGCACTTCTTTGTAAGGCTGAATGCAAAGATGGGTAGAGGAGTATTCTTCTGACTGAAGTCCAACACCAGAAGCCCAAATTACATGCAACTTTAAATACTTCACAGGAAAAATTATAGGGAGTTTGTAGTTGAACCAGAAAGCCTTTTATTGCAAGGTGTTGAGTCTTCTTAGAGAGGTTCTTCTTACCATTGTTCCGTAGTGAAAGAAAGGGAAGTTCTGCTATAGTACTTCTCCCAGATGACCTGAAAATAGTACTAGTGATCATATGATAAATCACATATTAAGTGTGGTCAAATGTATTCCACATATTTCTGAATACATTTTAAGTCATTTGGAAGGGGGAAAGGAAGCAGAAAATAACAAGGTTTGAGATGGAGACTTCACACTTAATTTTACTTTGGATGCTAACTTTTACATCTTAGTAGAAAGCAATTCTGTCAGTGAAAGGTTTTTAAAAACAGTACATAACCTGTACAAATTTTTATAGTGATAACTAGGAAAAAAATAATTGTAAAGCTGACAATGTTCTGAAGTGCTGGTGGAGTTCAGTGCTTCAGCTACCTAAATATTTGCCTGAATGGGTTTGAAGAGAATGGTACTCATCTGGCTTTGGCACATCTAATCTCACCAAAGGCTTCTAGGTGTGGTGGATAACCAAAAGATTAAGAGGAAGGTGGTTTCTTCCTCATACTGCTAGTAAATGAAGAACTGCATAGAGGAAGTTGTGCCTGACTTCAACAGAATACAGAAGGTTTTCTTTTGAAGCATGCTAAAAGTGATGTATTTGAGGAGTTAAGGGTGAGGATAATCAGCCTGTTCTAACTAGTTCCTAATAATTACATGCTGAAGGGATTTTTTTCTCTGTTTTTTTCTCCTAAATGAAAAATTTTTCTCTCTAAATGAAAAAGCTAGTTTCTGCTGGATGTACAAAAATGAATAGTCTTAACGATTTTTGCCAGTGAAATACACCTCTGGAGCACAAATCTCAGTCTTTCCCAGTGATACTCTAATTTTCAACGATTACTCAGTTCACCAGTCTGAATGCTTGAAAACTGAATCTGAGAAATGAGAGTTCAAGGTAAAATTGCTTTTTAAATAGGCTCTTCAAGTGTATTAGGGGAAGACGATTTTAATTGTCTAAACATTCAGATGGAAGTATGTGCATTTTGCAAGGTAATATTTAGTCACGTATTTGGTTATTGTTACAGCAACTCCATAATGCATAGTTTCTTTTCAGGAACTCATGCTAAAATGACTGATGATAATTGATAGAATATATGCTTTTAACTGGGTGTTGGAACCTTATGGAAGGCTTCACTTTATTTTACAATACACTTTATTTATACTACTTTTCAATTTGCAACCAAAATGTAGAAAATAAAAATATGTCTTTTTAGCGCTACAGTTAGTGCTTAAATGCATAAACAAAGTTAACTAGGCAGCTGCTGGGCAATCTGTTAGTTGCCCTTCAGTATAGAGTCCTGGAAAAGCATTCTGTAATTACATGTAATAATCTGTCATTGGCCAAAATAACATTAGGAATGGTTGTGTCAGTCTGAGATTTTACTATTTCTGAGATTTTAAGAAAAGTTGCAGGAAAACGAATCCAGTTGTGTGAAGCCAAGCAAAGGCTTGTTTCTTTCGAAAGTGAATGGCTGTAGAACTACGTTTTTAGTGCTTTATATTACAGAAATCTTTTCAACACAGCCAAGCAAAACAGTGTTAGTGTAGATAAAACCTTTGGCTGGTGTCTGGAAATCTACATTCACATTGTGGTTCTTGTCACAAACTCTAGAGCTTAAGGCAAATACATAAAAGATTTTTTGCTGAAGAAGTTGTTCTTAAAGTAATTTTCAAACGTTGTTTTTACTATGACTTTGTGTTACCTTAAGTTCTGAACTGCTGTTTTATTACTGAGGGAATGTGTTTGGGTGTGCAAAGTTGACTGGCGGTAGTCTTGAAATCCTTTATGGAAAGAACCAAATTTCTTTGTAGCTCGGGCCTGTGCTGTCTGTCAAGGGGCTGTACTGCTGCTTGTGCCTGGATTTTTCTCATAAATCCACAGGGTTTGCCCTGGAAGAGGATCTCAGGAGGAATATGTATAGTGTGAGCAAATGAGAGCCAAAGGCTGGAGTGGAAACCAAAGTGATCATCCATTGAAGCATATATGGCTTTCTTTTAAATCCAGGATTATGGAAGCCTTGTTTTGCATCTGCATTTAAGTGAGTAGGGATCAAGAGAGATACTTGTATTAACCTTGTAATTTAGCTAGTCTTTCCTAAGCATCTTTTTCTGCCTATTACAAAATAATCACAGATCCTTTGAGAATTTTTCAGTTTGGGTAACAATGAGGGAAGACTGTGAGTTGTTGCTCATCATACTGATGGGGTCTCAGTTTGGTCTTAAACATTTGGCTGTGTGGAGGTGCAGCTGTTTGAGGGGCATAGCGTTAGGGTTCTTATTAGCAGTTTGGATGGACACGTTAATAGACTTGTATAAGGTAAGCGCTTCTGTTGGTCTTAAGCTAGTATTCCTGATGTTACACATTTGAATGTACTTTTCACTCCAAATCTGGCATATAAAACCCCTTTCAAACCATCTGTGCTTCATACTAAATATATTTCTGCAAACTTTGTAGCATAAATGCAGTTCACGGTACAGTGAAGACTTTGTGCTACAACTGGAAAAAGAGCTGGTCCAAGCCAGGCTGAGTGAAGCAGAATCCCATTGTGCCCTGAAGGAGATGCAAGATAAAGTTCTAGAGATGGAAAAGGTAAATCAAACCAGGACCCTCTGTATAAAATAGCACTAGAAACAGAATACAGATCCCTGTAATTCTTTGCATAACTCTGCTTTAGAAACTTCTCTTCTGTGTTTTCACAATTGCAAGATGCTTTCCAAACTTGAAGTTAATGAGGAAAAAACTAAGGTCTCTTCACGCTGGGAAAGGTTTGTGAAGAACAGATCGCTTTTCTCATATTCCTGAAGCCCACTGCAGTGGAAAACTTGGATTCTGGTGGAGCCTTTACAGTAAACATAGATTGTTTCAAAGTTGCATCCTCCAACAAGAGCAGGATGCTTAGGCTGAGCATTGAGGTGATGTGAAACTAAGTAGTTTGGGAAGGGAGGAGGAAAGAGTTCAACACTACCGTTCCCAGCTCTTGAGTTCTTGTGTGTCTTCTGCTTTGTTCCATGATGGACAGGGAAATATCTCCACCGTTTAGTGCCAAATCTCTACTGCTTTTTGAGTGCCATCCCAGCTTGTAACTTACTGATCCCAGAGTTCAAGCAATGCTCAAACCAACTGTCAAACATTGACATTTCTTTGAAGAAAAACTTAACTGCAAAATAAAATAGAAAAAAAGGAAAGAAAAAAATCTCCACTAAGTGACCTAACAAAGCACACTTTTCAGATCCTGTTGTATTGGCTTTGGAAATTGTTTCCTCGTGGAAATTTTGAAGAGTTTTATACTCAGGAATGTGGCCAGACCCACTGGAGTCAAGATCTTACTTTTTTAAGTATCTGAGGGCCCTGGTGGGAGTCTAACAGGCTAGTAGTGTGGTAGTTTTCATTGTAGTGAACATTGGAAAGAATTCGGGATCTAATGTATTTCTCAAAGGTCAAAAAGACTATTTTTATTTAGCCTTCATCAGCGTCAAGATAGCATATGCTGAAAACTTCAGTGTGGAAAAAAAACCCTGGAGCAGTAGGGGAAATTCTGGTGTGCCAGACACTGGGATGTACAGTCGTGTTTCAGTCTGTCATGATAAACTTAGATGCATGAGAGAGCGACTGAAATCAACTCCCTCAAATGTCTACAAATACAGCTTTTTACTGCTGTTAGTGATGTGTCATGTAATCTGGGAAAATTCTGCTCAATAACCCAAGATCTGTATGGCTGTACTGACAGCGATGTAAACATTCGGAAACACACCCTATCACTTCTTATACTTGCCAGTACTTGGATCCCATGATTTTGAAACATAGAGATGCTAATAAATGGCGGTTGTGCTGTTTTCCCTTAATCTTAATAATGTACTTTACTCTCAGCTCTCAAGAAAACCCAGCAACTGTGAAAGTGTAACATATCTACAAAAATACTTAATGTTGCTGGAAGTCACTACTGAGAAATACAGTAGAAAGTGTTGAAGCACAGTTCAACTGAGTATTTGGTGACCAATGATTTGATGTAGGGGTATCGTAATTAGGCAGACTATGTCCTTTTTCTTCCCCTCACTTTTTTCCCAGACTTCCATTATTATGCTTTCATCAGAGTTTTACTTTGGCCCGGTCACTCCTGCCATGTGTTTTCCTGTTTTCTGTTTAGCTTTCTCTAGTCTCTCTACGTTTTCCTGATGTGTTTCTATAAACATCCATGTACTTTCATCTACAAGACCTTTTCTTGACTGGTTGCTGTTTATAAATACTAATGAATGGTTCCTTTGTTAACATATCTGTTCTCCTTTTTAAAGACAGATGACCTACTTCCCAAAAAAATTTTTGCATTTATTATTTTTTCTGTAAGTCTAAATAAAAACTGTAACTGTAAAGGTGTAATTTCAGTTCCTCATTTGCTTTACTCTTATCAGCTAGCTCTAAATGTTACAGGTTTCTGTCCATATTTTTGACTATGTGTAAAATAATGTAAATAATGCTTCATTAGGGATGCCATCTAGGGAAATCTGGAAGTCAGAATACTAAAAAATACCTTGCCAAATTTTTTTCTGTAGTTTGCAGTTGGAAGATACTTATACATGCTCGCTATATCCAGGAGCTTAGATTTTTTGAGGGATTTTATTTTGCAATAGATTTTTATTTTGAATTAATTCTTGTCGTTAAGTAAGTTCGGTTAGTGGGAAGAGTTATCATTCCATGTCTATATTCTTGGAGTGGGTCTCACTAAGCGGTTTTATTCAAATACGTATTTAAGAGAATGGTCCTTGTTGCAGAGGAACAGCGCTCTCCCTGATGAGGAAAATGTTGCTAGACTACAGGAAGAACTGATTGCAGTAAAATTAAGAGAAGCAGAAGCTCTGATGGGTCTCAAAGAACTAAGGCAGCAAGTCAAAGATTTGGAGGAACACTGGCAGGTATGGGTAGCAATACACTTCTAACAATTTTTATTTTCAGTGAATGATGATAAAGCAAAAGTCTATGAAATTTTGAGATGAAGAGATCAAGTAGAAACTAGCAATTGTGGCTCAAGCTGCCTAGGTGAGAAAATCTTTAAATGCAGCTGCCACAAGAAACTTTACTTCAAAAGTGTTAGAAGTTGATCCCTAGTTGTTGTAGATGGCAGAGAGCCTGTGCTAACCATTCTGGTAGAAGGGAAGTACCTGATCAGTACCTACTTCACCAGATGGTAAGGACTAGAAATAGGCAAAAGTCTCAGAATATACTTGCAATTCACTGACTGTCTTGAGCCTTTTCATTGTCTGTTCTTAAAACTAGTACGTTTCCGTGGGTTTCTAGTTTTTAGGATAAACAGGAGCACTATAGCAACTTGTCCTCATATAACTCTGAAACCTTAAATGAAATAAGGCAACACCAGGAAAGATCAGGCATTATCAGCCATGGCATGCTATTTTGTTTAGCGTCATCTAGCTCGTACTACTGGAAGATGGAAAGATCCTCCCAGAAAAAACACAGTGAATGAGCTGCAGGATGAGCTGATGACAGTCCGATTGAGAGAAGCTGAAACTCAGGCTGAACTGAAAGAAACCAAACAGAGAATGATGGAGATGGAAACACAGGTATGTTATTGAACACTAGCATGTGTGAATCACGCAGAGTGCTGGCAAATTGGTGTCAAAGGGTAGCTATCTGATGATGAACTTTATGATCTACAGGTGTGACTTTAGTTCCAAAATGCACTTTTGAAATGTTGTTAGACTAGATGGGAGAATCTAGTGTGTCTAACTTAAATGTCTCTTTGTCAGTCTTTTCCAGGATTAAGGTTTCTGAATTTCCCATTTGGACTAATTGGCAGACTCTGTGAATGTCTGTGAATCTTAATTCATTGAATTGTAACTGGTGTAACAAGAGTATGTTTAAGGTGTTTTAAACTTCACAAACCTAATTGATGATTCTAGTAGTAATTCTGATTCTTTAAATGGCACTGCTTTCTTCTGGTGAAACTGCCTATACTAGGTTATCTAGTGAGGTCATGAATCTGGTTACTGAACTGTGGACTCTCAGCGAAACAGCTGCATGTTTGTCAGGTGTTTTTTAGCAGAAGCTTTCTTTACCTTCCGTGTGTCAGAAAAGCAAAAGATAGTTTGCCATGGCTGAGATTTGTGCAGAAAAGACAAAAGTAACTTGTCTGCCCAGATCTCTTTTGTGTAACTAGGGAAGAAGTTGTTATTAAGCAAACAAATCTGAAATGCAAATGTGCTGAAGTATGGAACTTCCAACTGAATCAATAAGCACAATGTGCTATTGATTGAAAAGGATTTGTAACAGGCTTTTGAGAAATCTTCCCATGAAATACCTGCTAAATGTAATTGTTACTTGAAGGAGGCCTGTGCATCCAAAAGGCTGAACTAAAAACCAAAACCTTTACTAGATAAACTCCAGCAATCCCAGAAACCAGGAGAGCATGTAAGGATGTGCTAGTGGCGAGAAATAAGCTAATTGTAAGGCACAAGGTGGTTTATTTGTGACCAGAGGCACCACTTTTTCTGTACCAACTGAATAAAAGTTGCCTCTTGCCTTAACTTTCTAAGTTTTTCGTTGAAGCGTTAATACTGTTAACTACATTTATCGTGTGCTTTCCTTTTGTTGCTTTTCCCCCATCTGTGTATTTATTTCCGTCGGTAGGGGGCATAAGTGTCCTGCTGTCTGGATTACATGGACTAAAGTCGCAAGACCTTTGGGTACTTCTCACTTCAGTGTTGTGCGTTGAGGCTTTGTATATGCTTATGCTGTTTAGCAATCATTTGACAGAAATGGGTTAGTCCCAGCGTTAGGTACTGGTCTGTGCTCAGCTTCATATAAAACTGGTGTGACTTGTACTAACGCACTGATCTTAATAAGGTGCCATCTTACTTTCAAGAATTCATGGACAGAAATGTGCACATAATATTTCTGACATACCTGATGTTTCTTAAATGTATCAGCTTGTTGCTGTAGTGGGATACAAGTGCACAAAATCTTTGCCTTACCTAAACAAGAGATGGGGAAAAAGATGTACAAGAGCTTTGCAATAATGTTCTTACAATGAGTCATCTGTTTAAGAACAATTTGAATATCCTGGTCATAGACCAAATGTCATGCAAACTTTTATGATTACACTTAGAAAATTCTGAATGCTTTTTCGTCAAAAGTTTTTTTTATAATAGATGATCTACAAATCTCTTGTTAGACTTTGGGGAGTTAAATTAATGTCAAAGATCTTTCCTTAACATGCATTTTCTTTCCTTTTTTTGTTGTTGTAAAATTCAGAATCAGATTAATAGTAACCATTTACGAAGGGCAGAACAAGAGGTTACCAACCTACAGGGGAAGGTACAGTATCTTTCTGCACAGAACAAAGGACTTCTTGCTCAGCTGAATGAAGCAAAACGCAGACAAGCAGAGATTGAGTGCAAGGTAAACAATATGGTGAATAGACTATTTGTGTGCTGATATATATGTACTTTTTAGTCTTGTCTGCTGTTGTTAGATAAATTGTCTTAATCGAGAGTAGAAATCACAAAACCAAAGCTTTCTTTTACTAATTTGACAATGCCATCTCACAAAAATCGTGTCGGGTTTTGACAGAGCTGCTTCTTTGTGCTCCCACAAAGATAAGCTTTAAAGTGCAGTTCTACTCAGAAAAGTCTTGTGGATAATATACATAGACACGCAACAAATTCTGATCACTATGTACTCTGTCTTTAGTGCCAGATGAGGTTCATTAGTTCAACACTATTACTTTTAGGTTCAAAATGCATAACTACACAAGTAGAATCAGTTTAGGTTCAAAAAAAGGGAGTAAAAGTAGTATTTGAATGGAGAGGTCTACTGAAGGCAGTGTTACAGTCATCATTGCCTAATAGTAACTAGACTTTAAAGGGACAGCCTAAAAACACTGGGCAAAAGAGTCATTTATTACTGTCAATGCACAAAAGACAACCCAATGTGATGTTTGAATCTCATAGTTAGTTAATTTTGTGACTAAACTCAAAACCAGTTACTAATAAATTATGTCTTTAATTTGTGCATGCATAATATGGACAAGAAATAAAGCATACGTCTTACAAACTTCTTTCTCTTAATTTGAAAGAAAATTTTCTTGAAATTGCTAACGATATTTACTTCAAAAAAGGGCAGTATTAGTTGACAAATCACTATAGTTAAGATATTATTTAGTAGAGACATGAAAACAACTTTTAACTTAAATTTTGTTTCCAAAAGATGTATGAATAGTCTGTTATGAAATCAGGTAGTGCTGAACAGTCAGTAATTTCTAAATAGGATACTTATTAGTATGTTAAGAATAATACTGTAATACAAGATGAATAATCAGAATAGCTATTAAACTGGTTGTGAATTGGCAGCTTGAGAGCGCATGCTGTTACATAGTCTGTTGTTCATGATCACATCTTTTGCCTTTAATGTAACTGAACCTTTTTTATTGGCACAACTTGTTTCTATTCTCATTCATGTAGAACACTTACTGGTGGTGTGTGTGTTTTTTGGTTTTATCCAATATGCATGCATTTTGCTCGTAACACCATACATACCCAAAAGACTGCATTAGCTGCAATTCCATCAAAGGCTTCTGTGGTCTGTATGAATCAACAGTGTAGTTGGAGTGGTTTATCATTGGCACTTAACCTGGAAATGAAATGACATCCTTATTAATATGCATAGTTTTGCTATAATATCACACTTCTCTGTTTTTATAGCTTTTCATTTCTTCTTCTTATTTCTTTTCTCTAAGCTAATGCATAAATTCTACCAATTGGTTTTTGTTTACTGTAATCACTGGTTTCCCAAGTGCTGTTTTTTAAATGCTGACATTATTCTTACTAATTTTTTTAAATTCACAGTCTTGGTGATATATTTTTTCACATAACCCATAACTTTTTTGTTTGATTGGGTTTTTTTGATACTGAAGGTCCTTGTTAATCCTTAAGAGATTGAGAGCGTGTAGTCAATATTCAGAAGTTATGTTGACTATAAAAAGAATAATGTGTCTTTAACCTGACTAATGAGTTAATACACATGACTCTTCTCACTGGCATAATTTGCTTAGAAAGTTAAACTCTAACATGGGTTAGAGAAAAGTGTCACAGTAATAGACAGAGCACCAGTCATTTTTTTAGAGATTCTCAAAAAGTAGCAGTAGTCAATAGCCAGTGAAGTTAGCGGTGCAGACATACACTAACATTAGATTCTGAAACTTGTTTTGCAGTCATTGGTAGGAAAAAGATTACAGTTTACATTGTAACATGTCTTCCAAGTTGATGTTTATGATATAAAATGAAGCGTTACCGATTTGATGCACATTACCTGGAGTTGTACTGTTTGACTGTGAGCTAGACTGCGACTTCTTGTCATGAAGCTTAGTACAATACCATATAGACCTCCTGTGCTGTTTGAATACACAAGGGTTTTTGCTAAATGTATTGAAAGATGCTCAAATTTAACTTAATGGAAATGACCTTTATTCAGTGTAGTTTCCCCTCATATTCCCTTTTCCCTCTACCTCTGATATTTGTCATGAGCTGTCATTGTGACTTTATTTTTCTAATAATTTACACAAGCAATTCAGCAATGTTTTACAGATTTAATAAGAATGTCATGTCATTAAAAAAGTTAAGCCATATTAAACAATATGTGCAAGTTTTAAGTGTTCTCCCACCCCTTAAATGGGGCATAACTTGGTATTGAGGCGTAACTTCCTATTGCTGTTTCAAACTTATGAAAACCTTTTAAATTTCAAACTGTAACTATATAATAATATATACAGTTAAGTGAAAAATGAGAGGATATAAAAAGCCATTGTCCTTTGACAGTTGATTTGTAAGGACTGTCATTCTGTTTCCTGTCCCTTGCTCTCCAAACTACTGGAAGCATGGGGTTTGCCTTAATCAAGGGTTCATGTCAAATGCTTTCACTTTCTCTTGTTATAGAACTGACCATTTTAGGTTCCTGTCTCCCCACCTCTGTACCTCAATAAATGAAAGGAATTCCTGGCTTGGGATTGTTTTAAGGTTATTTCACTGTGTGAGGAAAATGAGATTGTAATGCTGAGGTGAATTGAAAGAAGGAAAAAAAAAAAAAAAGCTGAAGCTTAAAGTAGAAAGAGAAACATTGTTATACTTGCCAAGCCAAAAGCTTGCAACATAGTGGTTTGGGTTTTGGGTTGTTGTTTTTTTTTGTACTAACTAGGTGTACAAGAAACCAGGGTGTCCTGTGTTACTATGTCAGGCATATGTTGCAAGTGTGAAGGGCTAGCCTCCAGCAGTAACAGCAGGCTTGTCATGCCTGCATTTCTTCCAGTAGTTTCAGTGCCTGTAACTTTACTAAATAGTGTTGCTACTAACTTGCATTTGGCTTGAAATGCAGATAATAGGAGGTTAGGTTGAATTAAGACAGTACTGCTGTGTAAAATACTGAAATAAAGCTATTTCATATGTTACTGATGCAACATCTTTGTATTCAAAACCGATGAAGAAAGCTTCAGTAACTTTCAGGTAATGACACAGAGCAATACAGACAAATGTAAAGTTTTTGTAGCTTTAAATATTTTTAAAGGTTATAGTTTGTATCTTCTTAAATCTAGCAAGTTTGTTATTCCTGTTTCCTAGAAACTGGTGTGTTTTGGTTTTTTCTTCCTATTGTTTCCAGTCATCTGAAATCATGCTCTGGTTTTGTTTCTGTCACTACATCTTGGCTAAGTAGCAGTATTTCTACTTGAAGAGGTGTATAAAAAAAATTTAGTTTTTCAGCTCCCCAATTGTTTTTTCTATGTGGAAAGAATTGGTACATTCTTTCTGGTGCTTGTATTTTCCTTTAAAGAATAGCTTAAAATACATAAGCAGAAATTAAATTTTTTGTAGCAAGTTGCATCTCATACCACCTATACAGCAACTGTTTTCTGTCACTGGTGTGTACTGTTACATGTTTCCCTTTTTATAGGACTACTACTTGTACAGCAAGGACTGAATTTCAGATTGTTTCTTGAAACACAGCACTGATCTTCCTAATCGGTTTTGCTAAAGAATTTATAACATAAGATTTATGTCCCCCACCACTTTCTTTCCTACTATATCAACTTCTGCAGTAATTATTGAGAACATGCTCTGTTTCAGAGGTAAAGCACCAGTGCCATCTAAAGCAGCACTATTGACTCATCTCAGACACCAAGCTAAGCCAGCCTGTCCTTTAGCTTTCAGTTAAATACATGCAATCCTGTGGACTTGTGGGTTCAGCTTCATTCAAGCAATCTTGCAGCAGAATTTAGCAATAATGGCTAAACTTTGGCTAGCACATGATGGATTCCTCTGAAATGGACTCCGCTGATTACAGATGCTGTTAATTGGATCCTGTAGATATATCTTCGTTACAGGAATCTTTTTTTTTAAAACAAACAGCATGTTTTCAAGTAGCTATTATAGATAAGCTTTGGCATGTTCAATTCAGTCTCAACCAAACTGTCTAATGAAGCATGGTTAAGTACTGACAGTCTGAAGCACGCCTTAAAATAACTGAAATACTGGAACTGATTTGCAGTAACTGCAGTTTGCAGAGTTACACCAGTCTGCTGTAGAAGTAGGTGTACCGGAGCCTAGCGTGGCTCTTCTACAGAATTATTTGCACTCCTGCTGAAAGTATTGCTCACTTAGTATCTATTGCTGTTTTCTCACTGTGGTTGTATCAAGCTGCTGACAATATAAAATTGTTTTGTCTCTGAAGTTGTGAGGACTTGCCTCATAAAACAGAAATAAGGAAATTGTCTACCATTTATAGGCAAACTTACAGGTTAAACTTACACCAGGAGTCTGATCGTAGGTTAAAAGCATTAGAATTTTTTTCTAAACTGTCTTGCAAATCTCTGTTGTATACTGTGACTAAGATAGCTGGACTTAAATGAAGTTGGGAATATCTGTGCTTTTGTGTTTGTTTTTTTTAATTATTTTTTGGTTTTAGACAAACAGAATGAGAACTAGTTGTTGTGTAGCTTTGTTTCTTTATATATAAAGTCAAAAGTTGAAGCATGAGCTGTTTCCTGATGTTGATATTTTTTCTTAATTTACAATATAACATTTCTGGATGCAAGAGAACTGTTTCCTGGACCTGGAAATTGATAACAGCACATTTTCAAAACTACACAGATTATTATTTTTTTTAATTATTGTAGTTTAGAATTGATATTAAATGATTACACAGTTCTATGGGTTAAAATTAAATTTTGTTCTTCAGAATACACCTTATCAATAGGTATGGTAGTTCACACAGCAGTGTATTAAGTTTTCTTTACTTAATGATTTTGGGTAAAAGTAGTGCAGAGTCTTTAATCAACTGAAACTGATAGTATTAGCTTCAATCTAGTGCTTCTTTCAGAGTAAAGAAGAAGTGATGGCAGTACGGCTCCGTGAGGCAGACCGCATCGCAGCTGTGGCCGAACTCCAACAGCATATTGCTGAATTAGAAATCCAGGTAACAAGTGATGACACTAGATGTGTAACTTGACACTGATTACTTTTTGGACTTTGTGGGTTTTTCCTTCCTCTACCTTCTACTTTCTTTCCTTATTAACCTACTGCTTTGCAGAGTGGGATAATACTATATTGCTATATGCGCCTCCTTTATAAGCCAAGGCCTTAAATAAATCTTACAGACGTACTTGTGAGCCATTAATAATTACTTGTGTACAAGTACCAGCCACAGGCAACACTTAAGCTCCAACTCCTGTATTTGTTTTGTCTTGTAATAGGTAATTCTTACAAATTAATAGATTGAAAACATCCTCTGTCCAAAAAAAATGCACACATCTTGATTCCAACAACAATTCTTTTCTGTGCTTAGTCTTCTGCTGTGACCAGTATTGGAGGATTTGTCGTAAAACTCTTACTCCGTTTATGTAAGTCTTAAATCAGAGATGTTTTTCACTGCTACCATGTCACTGTAGGATCTGAAGATGCATCCTTTGGCCTCTGTACTGTTCCTTATGGTTTCAGTTCCTTTTGGAACTTTCACTGTCCCATGAACTCACTGCTCCCTTGATGAGAAAACCAGAAATGAATTTTTTATGTTTTCCTGGCCCTGAGAAATCACTATGTCTTACTGTCATCTGTCGTTGCTATACTTACATACTTACTCCTGTCTAAATTCTGCTGTGGCTATTTGCAAAGCTTTTCTTGGTTATTATTCGTAAGTTACAATCTAGTTACTCTCTAGTTCACGTTTTTTTTAAACTGGTATGGCCAATGGCTGTCTTCCCTCTGAAATTTTTCCTTCAGGTTGGTGATTTTCTGTATTGTGTCAAAGTCGCTTTTTCCCTAGGATATCTCAACTACTTGCATCTCTTTCATCTCTTCATATATGGAATGTACAAACAAATTTAATGGAGCTTGCATAAAGAATTTTCACTTTGAATATTTTTCCACTAGTGCAGCAGGCACTACGTTTATTAAAAGATAAAGCAATCATTTCTTTTAATCACGTAATGCTTAGATAATGTTGTGATCAGTACATTAGAAATACTCAGATAAGTACAGTAAGCTTTGCGTATGAATCATTTATCATCTAGTAAGATAATGAGAGCAGCTGAGTTTAGGTCAGTCTATTCATGTGTTAGCATTTTACTTAAAAAAAAAAAGGAGAAAAAAAAAAAAGACAGTTTAAAGGTTACTTCAAACATGGTGATTTTTGTGAGAAGCCAGTACTCATTTTGCATTATTTTGATTTAGCACAGACTTTAAATGCCATCCTACTAACATTGTTTGATAGGGGTTTCCCAAAAAGTACTCTAGTCTTCATTTTATGCAGTGAAGAAATGGTGAATCCCATAATGATCAGTTAGGTGTTTGGGGTTTTTTTCTGACAGTGGTCACCCAATTAGAATTGTGTTCATTTTTAATGTAAATACATCTGATTTGGCTTTCGTTGTTTGACTGATCAGATCATCAGTGTTCAGATCGTTTTATAGCGCTCTCTGCTATTTCCCTTTCCATATTTCTGCTTAAGCTACAGGTGCCAGAATTGCATGCAGATGGTTATAAAATCTTGTCATGAGAGAGGTAAAGAAGTTAAGTGCAGGAATGTAATCTTATTTCATGACCCTGGCTAATATATCCAAAGATTACGTTAGCCCTGTTTTGCCATGATATTGCACTGTCTCCATGTTTGGTTGTTTATCTACATCAGCTCTCCTTCCTTTTCACAATTGCTGCTTTGCATGATGCAATCTTTAGTTATGTTTTTCCGTTTTTCTCATCTTCTAGATGGCCTTGGGTTTTATTTCCTACTACAGTACATTTCAAGTTTTAATCTTTTTGGTGGTCTTAGATGATCACCTGTTAATGATTTCTTGATCTGTAGTGTCTTAGTAAGATTCTTGATTTTCTGCACAAATGAAAATGGCTGTGTTTTCTTTGTACGCAGCCTGGAGTATGAAGTTATTCTGTAGCTGTGGCTCATGTTTCTAATTTAATGGGTTTGCCCTGTTACTCCTTTGGTGAACTATTGATCTCAAACTTACACTAGTCTGAAATACAACATCTTCAGTTGTGAAATACAGGTTTTGAGTGTTAACTGTGTAAAGACATTTAAAACAAATTATTTAGTAGAAATAAGTTCCTCTACTGTCAATTTACTTCTTTTTGACACTCTAGATGTGACTTGAAATGTTTTTATTGGGCTGTGACAGATACTCTTTTGTAAGATTCTGTAAGCGAACAGATATTTTTGACCAGCATGTTTTGCCAGCAAATACAAAACTTGCGATCAAAACTTCCTTTTGGGTACCCATGCTCAAAGGCCTTCAAAACACCTGCACCAAAAAAAAGTAGTAATGGAGTTGGAAAGCCTTAACTCCCAAAGCTTGTAAACTATAAAACATGCAACTGATAACAGAGCTTAAACAAAAGCCACTTTTTAAGGAAATTGCAAACCTGGGTAGCTTCTTCCTCATTGGAGAAAGAGCTGCATCCCATGTCTTCCGTTCAGCTTGCCACTGGATTTGCTGGGACCTGATGTGGGAAGCAGAGGGCCTTTTAAGGTGGACTTGCCCTAATGACTTGAAATGCAGTATTTAATACCATAAATACATTTAGCCAATCTTGGAGCATAGGTGTCAGTCTCAAAGTAATTTTGCTTTTAACATGGAGCATCACAAATAGGTCTGCTTGTCATATTGTTTCAAAGCTGATAAAGATGAAGGGAGGAAGTTAACTTACCACATAACCACCTTCTTTTCTTTTTTTTTCTTTTTTTTGAAGGGGGGTGGTGTTTTTCTAAGAAGCTGTAGGGATTCAGTGCCAGGTCCACATGGTCCATAGCAATGTTTAACCTAAATCGTGCAGTTTTCATTTAAATGTTCATGTAGGTGTAGGCGCAAGACACTGGCGTTAAATTTGTAATGCAGAGTATCACTACTCCCACATAAGAACTGATCTGACGTTACGCACAAATGCTAGATTTAAATCACAGTTTCTGGGTCACTCTTAGTTTAGGTTAGTAATAATGACAGAGGAAGAAGGAGATAGAACTCTATCATTTAATACTAGATGTAATCTGGCAGCGAGATCTCAGTTTATTGTGATGTTAGGAAGTTATTTTTTTACATACTCTGAATGTCTTCTTACCTTGGTCAAGCATTCATTTCCTGATTCTAAGCTTTTAAACTTTTGTTTTGAAGTCCAATACATGGTGGATATTCTAGGAGTCATTCCTTAGCAAAAATAACACAAAATTGAAGTGTAACTGAAGTTTAACTTATGTTACATATACCTAAGCCCCAGAAGTGACAAATTAAACCCCTGAAGTTTGTATATAAACAAAGGCTTATTTTGTCAGTCTTTGTTTTTCCTTCTATCCTCTCCTCATTTTTTTCTCACTTGCCTTGAGAAGCAAACATGACTTGAAAGTATTTAGCAGGCTTCTGGGCTTTGAGCAGGACATTTGAGCAAA
The DNA here is from genome assembly GCF_023634085.1 of Falco cherrug. Classification (NCBI taxonomy): domain Eukaryota; kingdom Metazoa; phylum Chordata; class Aves; order Falconiformes; family Falconidae; genus Falco; species Falco cherrug. Next base: position 16,577,807 of record NC_073708.1, read on the forward strand.
TTATTAACAAATGAAGGATGGATTTTTGGATGGCTGGGCTATTTTTTGTACCCCCACAATGGGGAGAAGCTGTTCTCTTTAATGTGTTAGGCTGTACTTTCTCACAAAGGTTAGAGGTTCACATTCTATAACTAAATTACTTGTTTTGGCCAATCTACATGCGCTCTGTGATTGTTTTTGTCCTGTCCTTTTTTAAGATTTAGAGAATTGGGGCTAAGAAATGGGTAGTGTCTCCCTGTGTCTATAGTCAATTGGCAAAACCCCAGGTTTGTTTCCTTGGGGAATTGGTCTTTCTTGTTTTCAGCTGCACTGATCTGATAGCTTCAAACTGAAACAAGCAAATACTTTTAACTTCTTAATATCAGCCTTTAAAACCCTATTGCTTTTAGGTTGTGTGTGCTTTCCTAAACCTGCCAAGAAAAGCCTACCAAGCTGAGTTACACTCCTGGCCTAATAGCAGGTATTTCTTCTGATCACATATGAGCAATCCTGTTGGTGTTTGGCGATTTATTTATTTATTTATTTTTAAGGGGGGGAAAAAAAGCTTTCTCTGCAGTAGTCGAAGGAAGGACAAACTAAATGAGAATAAAAGAGGCTTTAGAGAAATTTGGGCAAGGTTAAATCAGTTACAAGCTCAAATCAATCAGCTGGCTAGAGTAAGGAGCACCAGGCCAGTGAAAGTGTAAGCAGACTGAGGAAGCAGAGCTGGGGCAGCTGCATCTCTGCTCTGCAGCTTAATCCCTCTCCCTCCATTTCTGTTCAGGCTGGCGACTTGTAGCATCCTCTTAAGATTATCCATGACTGGCTTGGGTTGGGGGAGGTACAGAGCACACTTGTGTTATAGAAAGCTGGTTTTGAGTCTGAGTAATCTCAAAGCAAAAACTATCTGTTAAGAATTCATTCTTCTCTTCATTAGGTTGATCTGGACAGGGGGTAACATCACTTCCTCCTGCTCTGTTTCCTGGCAGATTCAGAGAATTTTGTCACATTTACCCTATCTCTAACCATGTCAAAGTTGCTTTGAGAACAACTGTAAAGGAAATCCATGATTGTGCTAGTTCTCTCCCCCACATTTTAAACTTTTAGCACTATTTCGTTAGAATGAAGCCTTTCTATGACCTCTGTTTAATAACTTTTCCTAGTACTGACTGTTGAGTAAAGAAATTGTTTCCATCCTTTCAAATTACAGGAAACTTTTTTTACTCTTATCAATAGTGGTGTGTGATGTTAGTGATGTGTTTTTTGAAAGTCTAGAATGAGTCACTGTAAAGTCACTGAAAGGACACTAGTTACCACATTTACCCTTCTGAATAAACTTAATTTACATTTTTAATGCAGTGTCTTTTGCCATAGAGTAAGAATTTAAAAGCCTCCCCTGAAAAGAGGCTGAGGCAGATTGTTACCAAATAAATATCTCTAAGTCAGAAAAGATCTAACCAAGGGTGTTAGGGAAATGTCCTACCCTCCAGGCATTTTTACTAAAGATGATATACACTGTTATCTAAGGAACAGCAACTGTCTGGTGTGCTTGGATTTTGGCTGCCTATAAAAACATTGGGTTTGTTTTTCTGTTTTTTTTAAGTTTGTGTTTATTAAAGTGAAAACAATCCTAGATGCCTTCCTATTATTTTAAATTACCTAATTTCTTGTTGATGTGTATTTCTTTTCCTACTGCGATCAAGAGTGTTTTAGAAAACTTTGTGCTTGTCGTCCTCTTGGGATGAAACATTTGCAACTGAAATTTAGTAATGTTGATCCTCTGTATCTGATACTTAGATTTTTACTTAGATTTTTTTCTTGGTTGTGCAGCAAAAGCAGGCCTAAGGCCTCCAGTGTGTTCCAGGTAGTTTCCAGTGATTGTTTTATTTATTTGTTATTTAAACTTTGTTGTATCGTGACTACTGTATTTGATTTTGGGGGGTTACTATACATTAATAGTTTCAGGTATTTAAGATTAGTGTTCTTTGAAGCAGTCTGTCACTGCACTCTTCTTGTGTTACCAACTGTGCATCCTGGTCCTATGCTGATTGACTTTGGAAGGTCTCCACATGCTCAATAGTTCTCAGTAGGCATCAGGTGTGTTTCTTGAGACTAGCTGCTGCTTCTTTTGAAGGTACAGAAAAGCTGTTTTTCTATTAGAAATCCAGACAAAGGAGGATTTAAGTGTGATACTATGACATGAATCTCAACTGATAAAATTTGGAGGGCAGAATTTTTCTGCATTCTAAGCAGCAAATTTTTGGGGAACAGATTTTTCTTCTCAGGAGCTATCCATGTAACTCTTAGTATGCACACAAATACAGTCACTCTAGTACTTCAAAGCAGGATGAGAGAGGTGAAAGCTTCCAAAACTCAAGGGGCCTAAGTGAGTTTTGTTTTAGCAGCTGATTTTTTTTTTGATCTGTAGGACTCACTTCCTGCTTTGCTGCCATGCTACTCCCTCTCTATACACACCTGAGGCAGAAGGTCAGATTGTGTGTTGGCAGTGTACACTGTTAAAGTACCTTTTCCTTGAGCAGAGGTGACACCTGGCAATGAGGATGTTTGTTTCCCTCATAGGGGGTTTTCTAACCCTGTTAGTGCTGGTGGTGCTGGTCTGTTGGAAGAGACCATAAGACTGGGGGGAGTTACTAATCTTCAAAAACAGTGAAATTGAGATGATGGATCTTTAATTACAATGTGACACCAGCTGGCATTACTTTTCTAAAAACCCTTCTGGGAAGAGAAGGTAGCCCTGCAGTGGTGCCAATATGCAGCAGGAGTATTCCAGGGAAATGGATGTAGAGGTTCATTCAGATATGACTGAGGATTGCTTTTAAACAAAATCTGTAGATTCAAGAGTTGGCTGGCTTTCATTATTTTGCTATTCTGATAATACTTTGCTTAATAAGATATGTCATCTAGCTTTTTCACTGTATATTAATTTTAAAATAGCTATTATTTGTCCAGAGACCAACTGTTCATTGTGTCATGACCTCCCCAAATACCACAGATTTTCTGTAACAGTGCTCCCCCTCAAAAAAAGCAAACCAACAACCCACATCCTATGTGTATAATCTTAGATTTTTTAAAACCCCCATGAAGAGAGATTACTACTTGCTTGTGCTATTTCCTTTTAAAAGGTGTGATGTTCATACCTTAAAGACTTTTGAATTGTAAGTGGAGTCTTAACATTCACTTTTGAACCAGTACAGTTGATCTGGGTGTTTTCTTCAGAAGTACAAAACTACTCAAGCGCAGTAGTACAAAACTATTCAAGCACAGTATAAAACCAATGCAGAGTGAAATGCCTGGTTCCTACTGAAGAAAATGCTGCAATAGGGAGCATTCAATTTAACTCAAGCTAAGGTACATTTTTCTTACGTCAGTAGAGCTGTCTAGTAACTTAGTGTGACCTAACCTTTAATTCTATGTGCAGTTCTGGGCCCCCCAGTTTAAGAAGGATGCGATTGGCCTTGAATGTGTCCAGAGGAGGGCAACAAGGCTGGTGAAAGGGCTGGAAGGCATGTCCTGCGAAGAGTGGCTAAGGACTTTGAGCTTGTTTAGTTTGGAGAAAAGGAGGCTGAGGGGCAACCTCATTGCTCTCTGCGGCTTCCTGAGGAGGCAGGGTAGAGAGGGAGGTGCTGATGTCTTCTCCCTGGTATCCAGTGATAGGACACGTGGGAATGGTTCATAGCGCACTAGGGGAGGTTTAGACTGGACATCAGGACATTACTGAGAAAGTGGTCAAACGCTGGAACAGACTTTCTAGAGATGTGGTCGATGCCCTGAGCCTGTCTGCGTTTGAGGCGTTTGGACAGTGTCCTTGGCACCATGCTTTAACTTGATCAGCCCTGAACTGGTCAGGCAGTTGGACTAGATCATCATTGTAGGTCACTTCCAACTGAAATACTCTATTCTGCTCTGAGGAAGTCAGATCAGTTTGCAGCCACAGCATGTGAAAATCTAATTTGATAGAAACAGAGACCCTCAAATTTTAGGGTTTTAAAAAAATTTGGAAATTAGTCAGATGCAGAATATGGAAGGGCCTTGAGCAGAGCAATCATCTCCCTTTTATCCTTGGTGGTTTTACAGAAGACCGTTTTTATATCCTTTGCCCTTGTGCACCCTTACCATTTAAGAGAGTTGAGATGGATTTGTTTTAGCTATGAAAGACTTGCCAAATGAATCCATTCTAACAGCATGTGTTTTCCAGCACATCTGTATGGCTCAACACTTGAAGCAAGAAGCTAGCAACAATAATAATAGTATTGACAAGAAAGAAGGATATCAAGAATGTCCTGAACGTGGACTCCGACCTCCCTGGCTGCTGGGATTGGACCACAGGGAGTACAGGCTTCTGCCCTTTGGGAAGTAGCCCTCTGTTCCCCGACTCAGGTTATCCTTTGATCTCAGTAGTTAAGCTTCCATCTGCCATAGCTAGTTCTTAGGCTGAGGTGGCTGAGGCCAGACAAGACTGAGTCCAGACAAGACTTATTTCTTCCTGCCTGAGCCTAGGAACCTTTTCAGCATACACTGGTGGACCCTTAGGAGTAGAAATTAATTGATCTGTTTTGTAGAGGGTTATGATGCCTGGAAGCAAAATCTTCATTAATCTGCACAGCAGCAGTGGAACAGGAAGAATGGAAAACATGCATCTTCAGATGTCCTGGTTTCGGCTGGGATGGAGTTAATTTTCCTCTTAGTAGCTGGTACAGTGCTGTGTTTTGGATTGAGTATGAGAATGACGTTGGCAGTACACTGTTTTAGCTGTTGCTAAGTAGTGTTTACTCTAAATCAAGGGCTTTTCAAGTTCCCCGTGCTCAGCCAGTGAAGGAGGTACACAAGAAGCTGGGAGGGAGCACAGCCAGGAAAGGAGACCCAAATTAGCCAAAGGGATACACCATCCCATAGAACATCATGATCAGTGTATAAACTGGGGGGAGTTGGCCAGGAGCTGCCAATTGCTGCTTGGGGACTGGCTGGGCATCGGTCAGTGGGTGGTGAAGAATTGTTTCATGCATCACTCTTTCCACACGCACACCCCTGAATCTTATTCTTCTCTCTCCCTCTCCTCTTCATTACTGTTGTTGTTATATTTAATTTATTAATATTAACAATAAGTTTATTTAATTTATTTTCATTATTAAACCCATGGGTTTTACCTTTTTCTAATTCCTTCTCCCCATCCTGTGGGGTTGGGGGGTGAGGAGAGTGAGCGAGCCACTGCGTGGTGCTTAATTGTTGGCTGGGGTTAAGCCATCACACCAGAGAAGCAAATGAATAATAGAGGGCTAGTAGTTATTCCTGGAAGATTATTATCTTCAGTTGCCCTACAGTACGTCAACTAACTAAATGCAACAGCCATATCCTGCAGATAGTGGGCTGGAGATGAAATCTGCAAGAATCTGTCAGGGTTACAGTCTAAGGTCCTTACTTTTGTTCACTTCCATTCAGTACCTGTTTTATCTTCACTTTTCAGTTTGTGTCCTGCTTTCATGTCACTTGCAACCTAGCTAATTCCCTGTCCCTCTATTTCTTGGCCAAGTTTAATTCAAATTCTGAACTAAGAACAAATGGTGACTGATATCAATCTCATGTGCCTCATGACTAGATCAGTCTCAAGAGTTAGAAATTATATCTATATAATATACTATTGTATTTGAACAGAAAAATCCAAGCTGAAGCTGCTGAAGCTTTCTTAAATAAGCTACTAAATGAAATATGAACATAAAATTATCCGTGCAGTGTTCCATGTGTGTTGATAAATGTTTGCGGCCTGAGTGTGCTTGCTGTCTCTGGGGCTTTCACCAGTCACAGTGGCATATATCTGTGCTTTGGCACTAATCTAGTGTCATCTGGAATTAGGATGTACAAGTAGGAATCCAACCTGCACGGGGGCAGAGTACAGGGTTTGTTTTGCAGTGGTAGAGCTTTTCACTATCTGAAGATGCACACACATTGACAATACTCCTTAAAAGGGACTCTAGGATGATATTAAGATCACTGGATAAAAACAGTAAAAAGAGGGGTTTATGATAATCAGGAAGTAATAGATAATGTGTTGTATGATCTAGAGTAGGTTGAGAATCAAATCTAGAAATACAGAATTTTGGGGTGAAAGTATTACGTCTTTATGACAGATACCAAAAGATAGTAGGGAAACCTGGTTAATACTACATTCTGTCATGTCAAAAGGAATGGCCATATTGAAGTTTTTCCTGCCAACAATTTTTTCTTTTTGACTTCCGTGAAGCTGCTCTAATGGAAAACTAGAGTTGAAGAATATTACTATGAAATTTAGGTTGCTTACGTTAACATTTGCCCTTGGTTAACAAATACTCATCAGAAACTGGAAACTGCTGGAAAGTAATCTGAACTTAATGCAAACATGACGTGACTGGAGAGTGAAACAATTTTGCAGATCATAGTAATATTTTGTACTTGTGTGAAAATAAATATATGTATTGATGAGACATACCAGTCTCTTCTCACAGTTTCAAAGAATGTTGGGTAACTTAAAGATCACAATCTAACAGATAAAACTACTTTTTATAAAAAAATAAATGTTTTGGTTCATTTGAAATATGTAAACTTTCAGCTGTCTACTTATTCATTCTCTAAATGAGTTGATGTTGGTAAGAAATAAAAAATGTTTTAATGCTGCAGTATCTGCCTCTGCATGTTTTCCAGTGGTTTGCTACTGCATTTGTGTGTCTTTTAACTATCTAAATTGGCATGGTCAACTTAGCTTATATAAAAAAAGGAAGGGGGGGGGGGGGTAAAGAAAAAAAAAGTAGAATGTGTCTTTGCTGTTGCTCAGAGACATGAACAGCAGCTGTGAAGAAGACTCTTGAACAGGTAATGGTCAGACTTGATCTCAAAGGTCTTCTCCAAACTAAATGAGTCTATGATTCTATATCTAAAATTTCTCATATGCCATCTTTCCAATTTACCCACTGTAGACAGACTTTGTAGCTTATAGAACATGGGCTTATTTAATTAGCTAGAAATAATCTGATTTCTGTTGGGGCCAGTTAAAAGGATCAGCTTCTGACCTTTAGTGTTTTGAGTGTTGCAAGAGGAAGTTACAGCATGACTTTTTTTTTTTCCTAAAAGTGTGTTTGTAGAAAATGATATTGCAGCAATCCTTTTTTTGTGCTAAATGCATTTTTGTGAATTGTCAGCTCTATAAAATCTGTAGTTCTGAAAGGAAAACTGAAACTTATTTGCTCTTCACTAATAATGAGGATCTTGTAAGCCAGGCTTATGTCCTACATTAATCTCCAGCTGATTGGAGCTAGCATCCGTTCTTCCATGAGCAAATATACATGTCAAATCATTATGTGATATCTGCATTAAATTTTCAGTGTTATTTAGGGAATAAAAAGTAACAATAAAACACTTTAATGACAATATGTAACTCCCAATATGGTATACACTAACAGCTTTCAGGTACTTGTGCAGTGCCAAAATTAAGCTAGTAAATTTTATTGCTTCAGCTGTTAGTTTATACTGACTTAATTTGGGAATGCCTGTTCCGTGTTCTCTTGTGCACCCAGTTTGAATGTAAGCTCAGCTATTTACTACACTTTCATTTTAGAAGGGCTGTGCACCTATCTTCTGTTTGTGGTAAAACCTCGCTTTGTTCTTGCTTTTTGATGCTATAGTGGATGGTTACATATGGCATCTGTAGAAGAAGCTTAAATAGAGAAGTCAGAGTTTCAAGCAGAGGGAAAGGACTTAAGCATTTCTCCCATATATTCCTGCTACCACAAGAGATCAGTCCCTCTCATTGTCTGGAATCTTAGTTTCTGATAACAATAAAGCTTTTCCTAAACATAGAAGTAAACAGCATTATTTTTAGCCTGCACGTTCTGTTGCTTCTGTCTTGATTTCTCCAATACCAATAGTTATCCTTGTGAAGAGGTGATGGGTTTGTGGGTTGGTTCTTTTAACCTGTTTAAGACAAAAATAGTTAGTAATGTTGTTAATATTAATCATTTTTTTGTGGATTTGAGCCATAGGTTGCCTTGGAAACTACGTTCAATATGGAGTTATGCATTAAGGATCTTGTGCCCCCATGTTGCAGATTCTGTGAATTAATAGTGAATGACAAAGTTGTTCTTCAAGTAATATTATAATGCATACTTTGCTGCAAGAAAAACAAAGTCTGAAATACGAGAAATTGCTTTGAGATTGTCAGCACTGGAAGTGCTCAAGGTTGTCCTCTTCATGCAGCAAAAGGGTTTGGAAGGTGGTGTATTGTCCCTCCCCGTAATATCCTGGTACATGTTCTTTCCTGGTGTTGATACTTGAGGGACGTTTTAAAAGAACATCTCCATTAGAGCTTTTTGTCTTGTATTTTGAGGAACAGTTGACAACTTTCATTCTAAATGGTATTTGAATTCTGTTTGAACTTGCCTGTTCTTGAAATTGCTTTCTCCAAGTATAAATAAAATTTCAACTAAATGAGCTACAAGTGGAAAACCCAGATATTCCCATTATATTTGTATTTCTGTAATATATTGGTTGTATGTGATTTACAGTCAAGATGAAGATTTATGTAAAATCAAGGTGCTTCTGTCCTCTAAAGCTGCTGGCTGCTTCAGAAATTACTCAGCCAGAAAAAAACCCAAACCAATGCTACTCCTGACTTACTAGTAGCAAACCGGAAGACCAGGCTGCCTTCTCCATCCAAGGGTCGTTATTTATCTCAGATCTGCCAAGTTTGATTCAGTCACATCAGGATTCCCTTTAGGGACAAGCTGAAAGTTAGTGTTGTAGGCATTCAAGTGCAGATGAAGCCCTGAGCATCTTGAAACTTAGGAGCTGTGTTTGGTTGACAAATGAGGGAAATCTCTCATTCCTCTTCATCTCTGGCTTTTTTTACTTGCTAATTTTTCTCTGTACCTCTTGCAGCACTGGTGCTAGGGGACATACCTCTTTACCTGTGCACTCTTGAATTCCTATACAATAAATACTGTAACATTTTCTATGTTACAGTTCTTTTTGTTTTTTTTTTTTTAAGGGGAGAAAAAAGCTTGTCACATGTAACATTTCCCAGTGCATGTCCTACAATGCAAGGAAAGAACATGTTGTTTACTTGTCACTTGAAGACAAAGGGAAATTCCTTGTTACTAGTGGAAAGCTTTACGTTAGTGAAAGTAATGTACACTAAGATAAGTATATTTATAGTGTTCTGTAGGGATGCTTTACTAAATTGCACATGCAGCCTTCATGTACATTGGATGTGAATTCCATCTGTGAAGCTTTGTTAGTTCTTTGTGCTCCTCCACAGAATCCTGCCTGTACTATGGTCAGTATTGAGAATGTCAACTTGATCTGAGCTACTGATACCCCTAGAAACCTGATGTAACTTCAACCAGATGAAAAGTGCTGCACGGTGTCTGCAGATAGCTCCTATTCGTGACAAAAATATGCAGACGGTTAAAAGACTTTAATATAGTATAACCATGAATAATTTGAATCTTTTTTTTTAATCAAAACAGAAAGAAGAAGGAAAAATTCAAGGGCAGCTTAATAAATCTGATTCTAACCAGTACATCAGAGAACTGAAAGATCAGATAGCTGAGCTGCATCATGAGGTAAGTGATAAAATACTGCTGTCTCTGGTCACTTGCCCCTTTTGTCCTGTCTCATTTGTAGCAGGTTTTGCTTATCTAGTAGTTATTATAGCTTCAGCACCTTTCAGTACCTGTTTTGCCAACATACATTATTTTAAATGAATGCAATAAAACTAACTCATACACATGAATCTTGTCCTTATCCTGAGATGTAAGAGAAGAAAAAATTGCTTAGTTACATGATTTGACAATAAATTAGATAAGCATTTAAATTCCGTCTTGATTTTTTCCTTAATTTCATGAGTTGATCATATTTCACTGTGGTGCATTTACTGCATTTGAAGTTGTGTGCATGAAATTAAGCCCCTTTATGTCTTTATTTGATACAACTATTAAGGCTAATATAGTTAGAAACTAAACTGCACTTGTGCAGGTAGAAGAGTCCATGTGTAAGTCTTTTTGGTTCTTGCTGTTGTGAGTAGGAATTCTATGAGGTAGTATACTGAGATTGCTCAAAAAGAAAAAGGATGCTTGCTTAATATCAGTTAACAGATTTTTAAGTTTTAAACTGCCAAAACCTTCAACCTATGAAATTTCTGTCCTCAAACTTCCTTGCTCTAATAGTTGTAGTAACTTTCTGTTAGTTAAAGATCAGAAGCTCCCGAAACCAAAATGGCTTATGTAACTGCTGTGCTCACTGTCTCATTTCAGTTCATCCTGCGTTGTGAAGAAATGCCTTTACCTAACACTGCGCTGTGTGAAAATGCCCAGTCATCTTTGTGTTATACTTTGCTTCTGTTTCTATATGCCTTCTAATACACATCTCTGATAGTGTTGCTTAAAACCATAGTATCATAGAGCAATACAGCCTAATTAACTTGGGTTTCGCCTTTTTGCTTTTGTCAAATAAAGACATCCTTTCTTTATTTCAGTGTAGGTAGTGTTTACATAACAATCTTAGTGGATTCAACCTTTTAGGATCAATCCCTTGAGAGTTATAACATAGTGGAGGACCTTGGAATGCTGTCTACGCTATAGATTGAGGATAGTCTCTAGGGCCATCAGTCCAGCACCTTTACCAATCATTAAGTTCACTTAAAAACAAATCTAAAAATCAATAACCCAGCTTTTTCCATTAAAGGACTATAACTGACTTGCTTTGTTCCTTATGAGAAAGTTGCTTGTATAATTCCCAGAAAGCCAGGTATTTTGCATTAGAGTAAATAAGGCACTCTACTGACTTTTTCCTCTGCTCAGTGTAGGTTTAAAAGGTAAGAAACCACTGTTTTGGAGAAAAGGTAGAATTACTGTTGGAATGCTGTTGCATACTTTTCTCTATACAAGCATTTGTCATACGCATGGCTGAGCAACTCAATTGTCATGAAGGCATAGAATTGTGTATGTGTTTAATGTGTATAAATCAAAGCAAACAGGTTGGAATGAAGGTGAGGTTTGTTAGCTCACAGAACAATGTTAATTCTGAGTAATACTAGTGATTCCTAAACAATTAAGTCTGGACAAATCTTTATTAGCGTTTCAATTTGATTGAAAGAAAATACCAGCTAGGGAGAGTGAATTTCAGCAATAGCAGAGTTTAAGGAATTCCGCGTAGAAGAACACTCCTCTTCCAGATGTGTGCTTTGTTGTGACTTAACTTTTAATTTCCAAACTAGGTAAACACTATAGGAACAAAGTATCTCATTCTGGGATAGATAGAAACAGGAGAAAGAAACTCTGTATGTAGTAGACATACTCTACCTTGGCAGTGTTTCTGAATACTTCCTTACACAGAATTTCTTAAAAGTCTGGAAGTTCTTGTTTACTAATGAATCTGACCCCCCACCCCCTTTCCTGTTACATATCTGTTTGTCTAATTTTAAAATAAAAACTTTGGACGAAAAAGAATATTTCACGCACAGTCCTTTCTTTTGACCGTAGCCCACTGGGCTGATTTTGAGATAATGTAAGGTTAAGTCTGAAATGTATGTAGTATTTATAGATAAGTTGGTGCAAATAAATATTAATTAATTCTTGGATTAACATATCCGCTAAGTAAAGAACTTTGCAGTGTTTCCTGAAACAGCAAAACCTGAATGAAATGGCAATAGAAAGAGGTAAAAATGTTTGCCCTCAATTGCTAAATGTTAGGATTAGTATAATTCAGTCAATACCAATTAAACCAGCTTTTTTAGATCTGCACTGAAGTGTCTTCATGTATAGATCCATTAATGACCATGTTCTTTGCTTTTTGGCTAGCTGCTTTTCGATACTGCTTCTGCAAAAGCTAAAAGAAACGTTACAAATTTGCAAATTCATCTTCCTGAAGATAGGATGATGGCGTATGTGACATGCTGACCACAACCTCCCAACTGGTTAACATGTAAAAGGCACTGGTAAAGGAACAGAGTTCTTAGTGACTGCATGGTTACCATCTAATATATTGTAATCGTGGAACTTTAAACTGACATAAATTAATGCAAAAGTTACAGTTTAAGGTAGGGGTGGGATGAATGTGTGCGTGCAACAAGATTAAATGCCATGGCATGGCCGTCAGTGTTGATTCTGCTTATTGAACTTTTTTTTCCTCTGCAGTACTGCATTTTTACAGATGTTTACATCAGAAGAATTTCAAGTTCTCCATCTGAAGGATGGAACAAAATAATGAACAAATCCTACGTCAAATATAAGTAACCGCAAGCAAAGTCCATATTCTGGCCTTCTGATAAACACTATTTCATGTCTTTGGCCAGCAATCTGTAAGCATGTGTTCCTGTATCAGTGGAACCTGGAGGAGCTAGATACTTTAATTCTGTCCTGCAGTATGACCCATCAGAATGGTGACGGTACCAAGATGTGGCAACAGCATGATGCATCTGAATTGCAGAGTTTCAGTGAAAGGTCTACTTTTCTGTCGGTGTTTGCAAGCCAGGCTAGTAGCCAGGGACGGGGCAAACCTAAACACCAATAAGGAACACCAGAAAACAGGAAAGAAAGGGTCACTATTACTGCCAGGGTCTAAAGCAGAATACTTTCTGCTAAAAGGGGAGTGGAGGGGGGGTGGGGTTGGGGACACTGCTGCACAGGTGCAACAGGCTGCTGCTGTGACACTTCTTGACTTTGTAGTGCAGCAAAGTTTGACCCTCAGATTTCAGATATTTCTCTAACCTTTTTCCAGTGTCGTAATCTGAATCAGCTACATATCAGAACTCTGCATATAATTTCAGATGATTAATTTTAAAATGTTTTGTTTGTACTTTTTAAAACTTCTACCAATTGCCCTTTATTATAATCTGAGTCCATTGATTAATTTTGGTCTTTCTTTTTTGAGCTCAAAATTTTGCATGTCTTAAATATGATGCAGCTTTACAGCCTAAAGGATAAATTTCAGCTGCTTTTATTACTCATCTAGGAATAGTAATGCTATAGTCAGTCTTCAGATCATACTTGTAGTAAATCCAAGTTGTGTTCCTGTTACCAAGTAAAACTGCACATACTGGAAGCTGGTAGTTTGGCATCCAAAACCAAACCAATGAGGCACTTTGCTATTAAATGTGCAAGTTAAATTAAATAGAAAAAGATGTCTTTTTTCATACCTTTCAAATAAGGTAAAATAACTGTAAGTATAGAACTACTATATTGGACTTTGGTTTGTTGTAACAAGATACCTGCTTAACTCCTTTTATACCTAACCACTGGATTTCTGTAGCATGGTAAGCCAAATTGTGTATTGACTGCTTCACAGTAGGTCTTAAATATGTACTTGATGAACACTTCAGAAGAGCAAACAGACAAAACTTCGAGATTTGAGAAGATTGTAACAAGAGGTTTTGTAGACTCCTGCTCTGTGTACACCATCTTGGATCTATTTACATGCAGCCCTTCCTTTGCACTGATTCGAGTAAGCAAATATGGGTTAGGATCAAAATATTGAACATAATTTCTATTACTGTGTGAAATGCTGAATTCATACTTAAATTCCTCAGTGCAGCCATAACTTCACTCAGTTCACATACATGTAGATCAATTATTATTAACTTGCAATTTTAACTTTAGTAAATCCATGTTGGGTTTGTGTTCATTCACTGCAAAGTTGCAGACACTATCCTTTAATCTTTTACACAACCTATCAACATTCGAAGAACAGCTGCTGCATAATGAAAGGATGTGCATACTGCAGTATTGCTAGTTAGCTGATAACTAATCCTGTGAAAAGCTGTGTGTAATTTAGTGTCAGGTTAGTGCTGCACTTTTCCTCCTTATTAGCTGAGTCGCTTTATTTGACACAAAGTTGTTAGATGCTTATTGCCTTACAGCTTTATTGTTGAAGGCTGAAACTAGTGTGAAAATCTGAAATGTTGAGGACTGTCACAAACAGGAAGTCATGATGCAGACTTCTTTCAGAGCTTTTAATACGCACTAGACTTAGATGCTCTGCTTGCCTTTTCAGAAATCCATGTCCCATTGCCATTTGTTCTCTTCGCTAATTGAAGTATTTCCACCTAGCATTTTCTTTCTTCCTCTATTTTCCTTCCATTCTTAAAGCTATCTCTACAGCGTTCTTGACGACTTCTAGCTTAGTAGGATTTTAACCTAAAATGCTTTTCCACTGTGCAGCCCCAACAGGCTGCAGCTTCTGTGAAGCAGCTTCATTATTCTCGTCAGTAAGTACACAAGCTTCATTGCCCTATCTTTGGCACAAGAGAAATAATATCTGGTGAGTGCTGTACTCTTGACCTTACAGGTAATGTGCTTTAACTGTTGTAACATAAATGGCATGAGTAACAAGCACTGCAGGATTTGTACCATGGGTTATGTACTCTCAGGCTGCACAAGGAGTGAGTGCTAGTACTTCATAAAAGCTGCCTTTGATTGGACACTGAAATGCTAAGTGAAAGCAATTGTTCTGAAACGTTTCTACTATTCAAGAGAGAATCCCACTCCAGTAGGTAGTACTGAAGTAAAGTGGTTGTTATATGTGGAAACGAATGTGTAGAAAGTTTGAACTGTTACAAGTTTCATTAAGTAAAGGTCAAGGTTTAAGAAAAACTGGCTAAGATAGATCTTGAACTGGTTACTCATTTCAACATAAATCACATACTGGGGGGAAAAAGGAGGAGGTTCTTTGCAGTTTACCACTTTTTACTTTTAATTCAAACTGAATGGAATTAAATGATTTATAAACTGCTGAAGTTCTGCATTTCATGCACTACCCCTCTGCACATGCAGTCACTTTATATATATTACACAGCAGCTGTCTCTGCTTCCTGTTGGATGTTGCAAGGTTTGTATGTGTTACCTAGATTACAGGAGTGGTACAAAAGATTAGAATTGACGTGCTTACCCACAAACTACACTGGCAGACCACAAGACACCTTTGGAGACAAAAGCAAGTGGTTTCCAGTCTTACAGACTTCGTGATTTAGGACTGAAGTGCTGAAGTTGAAAATCTATTTCAAGTGAAACTTGTAAAGTTTGTCTTTTTTGTATCTCTTGAAATGCTTTAATGAGTTTGTTTTGCTGTTAAATTTCAGTTTCTTATTTATATTACTACAGTATTTCAAATGTAGGTTTGTCTTAACTTTTGACAGTTCTCATATTAAAAGCTAAATTCTGACTAATATGTATTCAAGTCCACAAAAGCAAGTAGCTTCTGCAATTTGGGACTGCAGAGCATTATTTCATGAGGCCATGATTCTACTGTGTATCGGCCATCTGCATTAGGGGACAGCTTTATGAAGGGGACCAGCAACATACGGAAACTTAGTGCTTCCCTCACTTAGCATGCATTTTTTTCCTTAGAAAGCAGGAATATGGATGTTGAAGATAGCTCTTTAAAATCCATTTTTAACAACATTTTCTTATACTTGAGGGATCCAGTAGTTGTTTTTAGCTTGGAAGCAGCTGAGGAATACTTAGAGCTTAGTGGTGCTTTTTTTCTTTTTGACAAAATTATTTGATATTTTTGACATACAAGATATTCTTTATAATCCTGGCAACTTTTGCTCTTGATGTATATTCTTAGGTTAGAAGTATGATTTCCAGATAAAAGGTTTTAGATCTCTATAGAGTCAAGAAGACTTGGAGGAGAGAAGGTGGTTTCTGGGAATTTATCTGCAATCTTTGTCTTAGATTTGAGTAGAGCTTTCAAAAGATACTGGCATGTTTCCTTCCTGTATGTCTTGCTGTTCCCCAAAACTGACTGAATTAGCATTAGTTCAATCAAGTCCTAAAATTATGTTTTGAAATGCAAACTGTATGAAGGTGGGTGGGGAGCATTTGGTCACTTCTCTTCCAGTGCAAGGATTAGGATCTTCAAATGAAACTGGAGGTGTGTTGAAAAAATATTAGGGAATATGATTTTTGCAAATTTAAAAGATTAAATTCCTTTATATCCAGAATTGTTCCACATACTAAAATCCATATTAATACAGATTGGAAAAAAATAACTGCCTCAGATCGGGGAATGGAGAGGAATTCCCTGGAGATATACAGGTGTCACATGTATAATTGAAAAACGGGCTGCTTGCTGGAGTTTGGAAAGAACATTCTGGGAAAGTACCACTACATGTTTGCCTATTGTTACATTCTCTCCCAAGCCTCTGCTATTAACCAATGTCAGAGACAGAACAGAGAGCTCGTTTGCTTCTAGGTGTTGCTCTGTAATGAGGTATTTCAAGTAATTATTTGTTAAGAGTATATTTTGAGAGGAGGCAAGGATGAGATTGTTTTCTAATGTGCAAGTCTTATGCGTGTGTTTTTGGTATTTAAACTAAAAAGAAAATCCTGGTGTTATTGTGGTACACTGTTCCAACAGTTAGAAAACCCTCTACAAACTGCCCATGTTAACTTTTTTAGCATGGCTGATGGTAAAGGACAAGGTGACAGATGACTGGAGCATTATTATTCCACAAGTGTATTTTTTGAGGCTTTTGAAAGGTTTTATAATAGTAACTTCAAGTGAAATTCTAGTTCTTTAAGTTCTTGCGTATTGACAATGAACAAAAGGGAGTTTTTTAGAAAGTATTTCCCTTTTTTCAGTATCTGCAAACTTGATGGCTGTTCAGAGTAGTGACCACTAGTTTACTACTCTTCCTTTCCCACATACATATAGTTTATCCTAGGAATGGATCTGATATTATGTTTTAAGAACCTAATTCAGTCAGTAAGATTCCGATATAGGTGTTATCTCATGGTCTGATCTTGCTCCTTGTGAGCTAACATTTTAAGATTGGCTTAATGAAAAGAGATATAAAAGTTGGAGATTAAATTCTATGCTTTTAAAAGATTTTGCTTGTGTAAATAAAATTCAAGACACTTTAAGTAATTACTTTGAGAATAAATAATGCATGAGTTATGACCAAAGGAGTAATTGGTAATATGGCTGAATTAAGGGTACATTTTGCAGCTTGGGTTAGCTTTCTAGGCTTTCACTGCTGAAACTAAAATGGAGAAGGGAAAGTAAACCATAGTCATCAGTGTGAAGGATTGAAAACCCCCAACCTATATAGGCCACATAATACAACGCTTAAATAAAATTCAGTGCACTGTAGTACTCAGGAAGAAACTTTAAACCACATTAACAGTTCCTTTGGCCTTAAATACCATAAACTTACAGGTAAGCTGTGTTTAAAAAGCTGCCAAATTGATTCCTCCTTGTTGGTGATTTTTTATTATTATTAGCTAATGATGTTAAATCAGTATGGTAGTGGTTCTGGTCCCCAGCACAGTTAGTCCAGGTTGTTCCCTGAGGAGATGAGGGGAATATCTTTACAAGAGCTAAGTGATGACTCCTGCATTGGCCATAGATGAGTACAAAATTTTGACACTGCTTGTGTCCGCTGGAATACACAAGAGATGGGTTGACCACTTGTAGCAGCATTCCTAGCTTCTGTTTCTCTGACAGTAATAGCATCTGGGCTTGATGATGGGATACCAGCAGGAAGCATTATTCCTTGCCTCTGTTAATTTTTTTACTTTCTTTATTAGTTCTTCCTTTGAATCAAATGCAGCTCTTACCAAAGCAAATGTTCTTTTCTGAAGCACCACTAGACTGCATTCAGAAGCAGGATGAAGAACTCTGAGCTTCATCCTGCTGTACTTGGGCTGCTGCTATCCAGCTACTTGGTTTGGATGTGCCTATGCTGAGTTGCAGTCATGACTGCCATGTGGCATCAACTAGAACATCTCTAGTTCAAGTTCAACCTACTAGAATTTTTTTTTCTTCAAGTTCTCTGAAGACATACTGATAGGGTGATGCCTAGCAGTGGATCAGATCATATAGGCAAATGAGAATGAGAGACTATCAGATCTATCAGCATTTAGGTATCTTGGAGACATTAATTTCATCAGAACTATGGAGAGAACAGCAAGTGCAAACACGCAAAGGCCTAGTACTATTCCTGTAAAATTTATAATTTGATGTAATGCTCTTCCACTCAGTCTCTTGCAAACTTGTTTTTTCCCCCCTTTTCTTCTGGAAGGAGTGTACTGTTTCCTTTCCCTGTAGTACAGGCAGATGTGTATTTGTCTCAAGGCAGTTGTCATTTTACTTGCTTTCATAAAGCCAGCTAATCTTTGTGGAATTTATTTCAGTCAATATTTACATTGTTCTCACTTCATAGTTCTCACTAGAACTGTAATGTTTGTTAGAAGCACTGTATTAACTCTTGCAAAGCACTTGTTTCTTAATACTCACTAGAATCATATTAACATCTTCTAATAGTTTGTTTTACTAGACAAATGCTTTCAAAATATGTGGTGCTCTATAAATGTTTTCTTACTTGATAAGAAATGTTGTCCCTGAAAGGAAATATGTTAGCCCTGAGATTTACAAAGTAAGCATTACAACTTGTGGTGGAAGTTTATAGCACAATAAATCATGTGCTTTTCTTTTACCGTATCTTGCAAGCACAGTTGGACAAGAGACCATCAGATTTTTCCCTCCCCACAAGTAAAGTTTTTGCAAAGCTGCTGGACAGCTAAAAATGTAGTTGCTTTACTAGTACGTGTCAAAGTTACAGAGCCTCTGTGCTGGCAGAGTCTGATTTAAGTGGTTGTGGTCAGTCTGAGGAACCTGTGATGTGATAAGATAGCGTTTGTGAGGTCATGTGGTTTGCAAACACCCAATCTAATGCAACAGCTTTGTCTACACAGGATAGTTAAATATATACTGTATGCTTTTGAAAAATGAATTGCTTTATTCCTTTAATTCAGCTTGTCCCTGAGAGTCAGAGATGTTATACTGGCTTGATAATACCAAGATTGCTGCAGAAGTGTGAGACTGAACAGATTGAGAGTCTTAATGCTCCAATAACTTTCTCCAGTTTAGTTACCCTGCCCTCAATAAAACAACTAGCTTTAGAAACTGTCTGGCTTAACAAAGCGTTCAACAGGCAGAACTGTTACTGCACAATGGAATCCCTGTATATTTTATGAACATTGGTTGTTTAATTCAATTAATTTTGAATGCATGTTCATGATGTAATTAACACAGACATGTTACACTTGCCAAAAAATGTAGGATTGATTCCATAATAATGGCACTCCATTCCATAAATCTTTGGCCACAAGCTCAATCTTCCTCTTTGCATCAGGTGAGGTTGATTCCTCTCCCTTCCCCCCAGTAACACCACCACCACCAAAGTATCTTCCATCTCTCATGAGAATGAAGGAAACCCCTAAATGTAACAGTGTAACCAGGACAGTGATGTAGTCCTTCCTCAAACAGCATAGGTATGACATTGTTCGCTTTGAGGACAACAGTTTTTACCTATGAATTGTAACTGTTCCATTGTCACTACTGACAGTTTAGATTCAGTGATAAAATAAATGAAAATCGGTGACTGTTCTCTTTAGAAACATTTCCCCTTCCCGCTTCTTTTTGTCTGACTGTATCCTACTGTGTCAAAGTTCCAGATCTGTCTTACTGAGCTATATACTAATTCTTGATTGCAGCATTAGAGAATAATATAGCTAGCTATACTTAACTATACTAAATCCCTGTTTAGAGTTTGTCTGGATTGGCAAAACAAGTAAACTGATCTTAAAGTTATTTCATTATCATGGCAATAACACTGCTCTTTTGAGTGCTGAAGCTGCATGACCTATCTGCTGTACTAATTGGAGCTGTTGTAGGGTCTCTCCCGTGTTTCTGCCTATAAATTGGGTTTTGGGGATTGGAAAGTGGCGAGATTGAAATTCTACTGGTTTGACTTTATCTGAGTAGCTGTTTCTTGGGAAAAAAATTGTGTTGGCAACCGTACACAGGTGCCATCTATGTGAGAAACAAAGGAGAGGAATGCTATGTATTAGCTTGTAATATGTCTGCAAATTTATGTGAAGTGGGGCAAACAGTGGAAATGTGGTGGAAATCCCTCCTAAAATTTTATCACTCTCAGAATGGCAGCCAGCACAGATGGAAGTAATTTCTGCAATCAAAGGCAAAAATAAATGTTACTTAGTCCATTTAAAAATGCTGAGTTTAACTCCTGCTTTAAAAGGACAGAGTAAAAGTGCAAAGTGATCATTTCCTGTAACTGTTGCCCAAAATGGTTACGTTTTCAGTCTCTGTATCAGCCAGTACATTCTAGTTAATGCTTGAGGTTTCAGTAACTTTTGTATTTATAGATTTCTTACTCTAGGGAGAAGGTGCATTGAGATTTAGGTAGTTCTTTGAATATAATAATTGCAGTACATTCAGTGTGATCATGCTGCTGTTTTACAATATTTTTGTTGCCAAGTCCTCACTCCAAATAAACACTTTCATTAGAACTTCTTGTAGGAAGAGTTTCTGGGAACTTTCCTTCCACCTACCAACTAGCTATTTATAGAAACTTCCCAGGGCTAAGTCAGCTTAGAACTTTTTTTGGAATTGCATATGGTCTCACTACAACAAACTTGTCAGATCTTAGAAAAAATCCCTCAACAGATAAAATCTGACATACAGTTACCAAAGACTGTTTTCTTTTGAAAAAGTTTAAAAGCTGGGCACTTTTTTAGCACTGTTGCTATTTCAGTTGCATATTTGATACAGAACTTCAAAGTTTAATTTTATTACATGGCACTAGATCAAAACCAAATTCTTTAACCATGTAGTGCAGTGATCAAAAAGTCATGACCTCCCATTGATCGCTTTATTGGTTTCCTGTTCTGATTCACTGGAAGCTTTCTGGTCTGAACACTTGTGGCTAGTTTTAATCTTTGTCACGTTTACAAGACAGCAGACTCGTCTATGGTAAAACTGATATACAACACACATTTTCTTTTGGCTCAAGTGCTTTTTAACTGATGATATTGAAAAAACACTTTTTATAAAAACTGAATTCAGGAAATGTAAGAGTACCTTCAGAGCGATATGAAATAAATAGCAGGACAGCTAGAGATGAGGTTTCTTTTGATGCATTAAAACTATTTCATAGATTTTATTTA